>NC_059113.1:28087332-28687332 GCF_020740685.1 Jaculus jaculus
CCAGCCACCACAAACAAACTCCAGACACATGCACCACTTTGTACATCTGGCCTACATGGGTATTAGGTAACCAAACCTCAGTCCTTAGGCTTCATAGATAAGCATCTTAACTGTTAAGTCCTCTCTTCAGTCTTGGGTTTTATTTTCTAATGAAATCTTTTGAAAAAAAAGAAAAACAGAATAAATCTTAATTTAAAATGCACACAACTGGCATCCTTGAGTGTCTCCCCAAATGGTTTTTAAAAATACTAATGGAGACAGAAAAGGGAAAAATATGCACTAAAAAGGTAATTCAATAGCCCACTTGATGACATAGTTTCATGTGAAATCCTGCCTGATCCAGGTGGAAGTTAGACTGATAGAAGCTGTAAATTAGAGAAGGAATAGGACTTTCGTCATCAGGCAAGAGTGAAAATTATGAGTTTAGATGTAGAAAATAATCAGGACAGAGGCTGACCTAAAGCAAGACAAATATTTAAGAATAAACTAAAATGTCTAATTTTTTTTTTGAATGCATGATCTACTTTTATTAAAAACATCTCTATGTTAGGAGAAAAGGCTCTCATTTCAGTGGAAGAGCCATAGGGAAAGAAGGATAAAATAAGGCGTTAGGAAAGATTGTGATAAAAATTACTGTGAGCGCTGGAGAGATGGCTTAACAGGTAAGGTGCTTGCCTGTGCAGCCTAGGGATACAGGTTTGATTCCCCAGAACTCACAGAAAGCCATCCTAAATTCCTTCTCCAAGAAGACAACCAAAGGCTCAGTTGGCTTGATCCCCAGCACTGCCTAAACCTTGGCCTGGATGTGCATGTCTAGCCTGTAATCCTAACACTAAGGAGGTGGAGACGGGAGGCTGGGAAGCTCAAGGTCATTCTCAGCTACATATTGAATGTGAGGCCAGCATGGGATACATAAGACCCTGAAGAAAGAAGATAAAAAAAAAGACCAAGAAAGAAGAAAGAGAGAAGTTATACAGATAGAATAACTTTCAAAATTCAAAAAAAAATGCGACTTGAAATCTCAAATATGAGAAGGATATTAAAACTATTAAGTTTTTAACATTGGTTTCTCCTGAAAAAAGGCACAGGTTACTAAGTGGGAAAAAGAGCAAACAAATGGACATTAGTTTGACTAGTATGTGATGCAAGGAATCTCAAGTCAGTTAGAAAAATGGCAATATTCTGTAGATGGGATGGAAAGATGGAATGACAACTAAGAAAATGATAAAAACCACACGACAGCTTGAAGAAATCTTAGAAAAGTCAAAGCAGAAGGGATATTTATTACCTTGGTCTGGAAAAATCAAAATATTCTTTACATCATGAAGATATTTTAAAACAGATGGCAAAGACTACATACTTTTACAATACTCGCCTATATGAAGAGCAATGCCAAACACTGATAGTAAATGTCTTTCCCAAATGAAGCACAGAATATATACTAGAAATAGATAAAAGACATATATACATCAAAAATTATAAGAAATGATCCACCTTACCAGAAATCTCAGCAAAAAATTAATTACCATTTTTTAATTATATAAGTTAGAATATTTTTGAACAGTTGTACCTACTATCTCTCAAGTAAGGAGAAGTGAGAGCCCATCACCTTCCTGAGAAACACAGTCCTATAGGAAAGTGATTTGAGACTGGATATCAAAGACCTTACAGACAAACTCTTCTGGACCAAGAAATTTCACTTCTGGAAATTTATTCTGAGGAAATTATCAAATATTTGAGCATTTACATGCAAAGTTATTTGCTCAGGCTCTAATAGCAAGTGAAAAAAATTATAATCTATATCAAATGGAGGATATTTGAACAAACTTAGAGTATCAGTTATTAAGCTAATATACATGTATGTAGATAAATGATGTCACAGTTACATATCGATGTAACAGAAAACCATGTTGTTAACAAAGACACTGAGAAACATTCCTGTACAGGCTATTGAACACAGTTTGTGATGACTGCTATGGTCACTCAGGCTTTTCAAACAGATCTCCATGGAGTGGCATGGTGTTGTGGAGGGACAGTTTGGAGAACAATCCTGACCCTCTAGTGAGGGAAGCTGACAATGACTAAAATAAATATGTGAAACACTTGTCATATTCTCTGCTTGTGTCTGCTACTGAGGAAAGAAAATAGCAGAAGACTAGGAAGTGTGGGCCACTTTGAAGGAATCCAAGAAGGCTTCACCGTGGAAGGAACTTTTGAACAAAAGCCTAAATGACATGAAGATCTAGGAAAGAGCACCGTGAAGAGGAGACAAGAGAGAAAGGTCTTGGGCACGGAGTATACGATGTGATCAGAATGAGCAGAAAGGCCAGTGAGGCTGGAGCACAGTGAACGAAGAGGCGGCGAGTCCACAGAGGTCCAGTGTAGAGGCGTGGCTCAGTCAGGATCTTGTGGGAAACTGCAGGGATGTTGGCTTTTATTTACATCAGACAATCAGGAAGACTTGCATTATGCCAGTGACAAAAGCAGCAGTGTTGCTATTTATGTACACATGAAGTGCAGAAGATGGAGTAGAAAAAACTGAACGCTGTGCCTCTAAATATTAAAGAGGTGTTAGTGTTAGGTGTTAGTTATATATATATATATTTAATTGTCTTCTATGAGTAGTTTAAACATTACATCCTGCATTGTTTTTATTTTTAAAACAAAGCAGAATTTTTGCATGCATATTTGAAGTGAGCAAGTCCCTTTTCCTATCACCATCTTATGAAGATGGCAAGTAAAAAGGGAGACATTATGACCATTTAGGTGAGACTCCTTACAGTTCTTTGAGAGGAAGCCCAACAACTCGTGAGGGTAGAAGTGGAGATGTCTCTAGCAAGCAGAACCCCAGGGCTACACAGCTCAGTGGCCGGGGCTCTTGCCCAGAAGTGTCTGTGTGAGGTCATATATGTATCCTGAGCACTTCCAAATGCACTGCAGTTTCGAAATACAATGGCCTATAAGCCATGGGGAAAACATCCAAAGCCTCAACAAGGTTTTTTTCTGCCTCAACTTGCAAATCCCTGTGGCTTCTGTCTTCACTACCCAACAGCCACAGGCATGCTCTGCTGCCCATGGAGCAGCCAGCCAGAGGTGGGCACCTGCACTTCTAATCCTGCTGTTCTCTTTGTTGCTACGGAAAAGGGGAAAAGACAAGGAAAAGGAGGGAATAGACAAGGAAATGATACAAAATTATAAGTTTTAGAGGAAAAGATTAAACCTCAACTAGATTTTCTGTGCATATTGAGGGAGCTGTCTCTATTTTCAAACCACTGTGGCTATGTCTGTGACACCAGGGATGCCACAGAACTTATTAAAAATCCAGTGTCCTGGACTCTGTGTCAGACCCTCTGTATCAGAAATTCTGGACGCAACCAAGCCCTGTGCCAGGAATGCCATAAGCCCAAAGCAGAGGTTGTTTCCTTAGGCTCCTCTTCCCTCTACTGAACGAAAGTTGGCTTGATGAGAGGTTCAAATGCCTAGCCATCTGTGCTGGTTTGAATAGATGGCCCACAATATGCTCATTTTTTTGTTTGTAGTTTGCATCTGCAGCCACCTGGCTGGAGGCAGTGTCACTGGGTGGATTTTAGGTGTGGTGGTAGGTTTCAGATTTCAATCTAAAGATATGCAAAGTGTGCCCAGCTGGAGTTCCTGATGTGTGCTGTGCTATGTGGCTTTAGGCTTTTGACCCTCTCTCTTCTCTCTTGCTTGGTCCTGTGAAGGCAGGCCAGCTTCTTCTGCCATTATGGAACTTCCCCTGGATCTGTAAGCTTCAATAAATATCCCTTCCTCCATAAGTACATCTCAATGAACCTGACTCTGTCTGCTACACCATCTCTTGGATCTCTCTTACTCCTTTGTGCTCTGTGGAGTCCTCTAAGCACAGGTGTTCTCCAGAAGCAAACAACTCACCAGTTTCTGCCTCTGACCAACACCAGCACTGCCCAAGGAGGCCACAAGCTCTCCTTTCCACTTTGCTTGCTCCACCTGTCACCAGGAATTGTGTCACAGGTAACTAATCTCTCTGGATAGTAACAATGTCCTGCTCTGAAAAAGTGCTGAACTCTTTCAAAAACAATTGAAATATGCTGTACATCTCCTATGATCCTATGATGTTAACTTTGATTCTCTGTAACACCATCACTTCCCAACAGGGCAGATTCACCATTTCACTATTAAACCCTGTATATGCTGAGAGCCTTTAAGTCATAATTTAGAGGGTATGTATGGAAAGCATGCTAAGATTTTCACTTATCATTTAATTGGTACTTGATCTCTGAAACAGATGAAATTGAAAAGTCAAAATAAATCAACATTCACTATCTTTTCTGTATTATTACAATACAATGACACATAACATCATGACATACACAATTAAACATTCATTAAGCATTCATTAGTCCTTGAAATTTTTCATAGAGTTAAAACCTATGATAATGTCTCAATCGGAACCTACTTGCCCCAAGACAGATGATGATTAAACTACATAGTTTTACTTTCTGATTTTTTAATAAAAAAATGGAATAATTTTAAATAAGGAGAATATTGTAATGATATCCCAAAGAACTCTCATAGACATGTCACTCTCCTCTAATGTTAACACCTTAAATGACCATGGTGCATTATCAAAACTGAGAAATTTACATCAGTTCTTGACTATTACAGCTCCACACTTTATTCAGCCATCAACAGTTTTTCTGCTAGTGTTCTTTTTCTATTCAAAGATCCAATCCTGGATGCGACATTGCAAATTGCTTTTTGTTTCCAGCTCTCTTCTGCCCCTGCCTGCCAACTTGTGGATTAGGACTTCACATAGAATAGCCACTTATAAATAACTGCTAATTAACACGGCATCTCACACTTCATAACTGCCAGCGATTTGGTTTTAAACACAGATAAATCCATGGTGCAGTCGCCAGGCTAAGTCAGAAGAGTTGCCAGCCCACCTCAGGGTGACCCTGGCTCTACCCTGCAATTGACATCCTTCTAGGTGAGCCTGGAGGAAAAAAAAGAAATCTATTTGGACCACAAATGATCTGGAGAAGTTAATCATGCCTTACTGATCACTAGTCCTGAAAAATGAAAACACAATGAACCAATATGTTCTTAAGGAAACACTTTTATGAAATTTTTTATAATGTCATATACACACACATATATCTGTATATGTATCTACATATAATGTATTTTGAGCACATACACCCTCCATTACCCTCTCTTATCCCCTCCCACACCCACTAAACCCTTTCAGGAGAAACTGTAATGACAATACTTTCCAGATGTTTCTGTGAGAATCATTGAGATGTCTCTGAAAACATAGTAGATCCCTGTGAAAAGATACACAGAGGAAGACCTCCTAAACTTCTGTGCCTGCTGTCCATGCCGCAACCCTGTCCTTTACCACAGCCAGTTCAGTTCAGACGTTAAGTCAGGGAGAGGGAGAAATGGTTCTGGTGTGGTCTCTGCAGTGGAACCAAATAATTGTCTACAGGTCTTGCTTGAGCCCAGGTCAACGAGAAACTTGCTTCTATCTAATTCCCAAGCAATAATGTATGCATATGGTGTGTGTGTTTGTGTGGTGTGTCTAAACATACTCATCAACCTCCCAAGTATGTAACTACTTTACTTTAATGGTTTATCTTATTTGTGTATTTATTGAGGCTTTTTGGATTGTTTTTAAAGGCAGGGTATCACTCTATCCAACACTCACCTAGAACTCATCCTGTGCCCAGGCTGACCTCAGACTCTTGGTGATCATCCTACGTTAGTCTTTTTAGTGCTGGATTAAAGACATGAGCCACCATGCCTTTCAATTCAGACTTTTTGAGACAGGGTCATGCCCTACAGTTTAGGTGGCCTGAAATTCACTGTTAGCCCATGTTGGTCTCAAGCTTGTTATTTTCCTGCCTCAGCCATCTTCTCTGAGCCAGGAATGACAGGCATACACCAACATACCCAAAGTGAGTATGGTCTACCCTCAGAAACTTGCTTGGGAATATCAGCTTATTTTGATCATTTAAAGTCCAAGGAATAGCAATTTACCCAGAAGACTTGCCGCTGCTCATCAGATTAGCCCTGTTATGAGATATGAATGGGATAAGTGTTAGTAAAACACTCAGAGTTCCTCTACACATTTTCTTAATAAAATCTACTTTTAATTTTCCAGAAAGGTTTCTGCAGCTTTGGGTGAATGAGGACACTAATTTGAGGTCAGAAAGGCTTGCTTCCTCCCCACCTTCTGACTGTACTTGTCCACTTGAGTTACAGGAGAAAGAAGGCAATGAGACCGTCGAGGTCACAGGCCCAGTGAAATTTCATGTAGAGCCTTTTCTGAGTTTCTGTCACTTGGCAGCACAGTCTTCTAAAGGGTAGTGGAATTGGAAAGCTAGCGGCAAAGGCAGAGTAAAAAAAAGTCTTAAGAAGGTATTTTTAAGTTTGAAGGTGACACCAAGGACACCTTGCACCTTGGAGCTCTAACAGCCAAACCATGAGACTGTATTTTACATTTTTCTTTTATTTTTAGTGGGGAGGGGAAGTGTATTTATAACCAAGTACACTATCAAGTCACAGACACCTCAGAGCCACTTCCCTGCCTCTTGCTCTGTTAGGCTTCAAATGCTTTTTAGTTTTTGTAGACTCAACAATTCTTTATAAGGAGCCCTAAATGTGTCCTTAATTAAATTGCCATCAAACATGATAAATTCACATTTAAGTTCCTCACAAAAATTTAATAATCTTTCTCTTTTTATTCTGTGATACACAAAAATAAAACTGCCATCCTCAGGGAAAAAAAGCAAATTTGCACCATCACCAAACAAACCTCTCTGTTGAAGAGGGGAGGAGAGTTTGCTAGAAGGCCCGGCAATGCCAGCAGTAGGCAACGATCTGCACACAGGAGACTGGCAAGGGCACTGATGCTGAGGGGCAGGTGAGCCCACCTATCTCTTCCTGCAAGTATCCTGTGTACACAGGAGTACATAGCATGCACACACACACACACACACACATACACACACACACACACACACAGGAATAAGCACCAAATACAAAATAAAACTTGTGGTTTCCCGTGCCTGCCCTCAACATATTTTCATTAATTGAACAGACATTACAAGCCATGAGTACACATCTCTTTTGATTTGTCTATATTTTCCACTAATCACACTGAAATCATGACACCTTTCCATCATGACATGTCTTCCAAGGGAACCCTTCAGCTACAGAATGCCTGCCTAGTTAGGAGCCAAACAACAGGGGACCCAATCAGAAGGGAAGTCGTTTAGGAATTACCAGGCTTTAGAGCTCTGCTTCCTGAGACACCTGGAAGTGCACGTCCCCCTGAGTCACCTGCGGCAACTTCAAAGCACAGGTTCTTCAATTAATTGTAAAGTGGCAATCAGGCTGTGGGGAGCAGAAACCCAAAGAGCTAGAGGGAGTAAATGCTGCATTCATACCTCCCCACAAATGGCAGAGGGCTTTGTTTGGAAGAAAGCTAATAGGATGTCTTCTGGGAGTGGTTTCTTTTGTCCAAGGTCAGGTTTCTGTGTCTTCCTGATCAACATCCCCTCCAGGGCTGGGCCTGAGTGCCTCAGTGCATTCACTCCACCCAACATACCCTCATCTGCAGACGGGGCTTCAGAGAGCAGTAGCTGGAAGGAAAATGCTTGGGCACAGATGCGCACGCTCAGGTGGCAGTAAGCCACTGTCACAAGGGGGTCAAGCAAGCAACCCACTGGGGAATGTCTTCAAGGGGATGGAGAAGGCTGATCTTAATTCACCTGAAAATCATCTTGCTGCAACCGACTGCCATGGAGAACACAGCAGTTGAGGAAACAAGGGACGTGAGATGTAACGGGACTTGGAGACATCTGTGCCGCGCATACGCGCACAACTATGCCACTTAACCCAGGATGCTCTAATTTTCATTTCACTGCTCCTATTGCCTGAGTTCCATCAACCAAGATTGTTTTTGACAGGGTTCATTATGATCCGAAGCAGTATGTTGATTATATTCAACAGAATGGCACTTGCAGAAGCAGTCTTTCCTCTTCTCCTAATTAGAACAGCATTCTTAGACAGACGACCCACATGCACCCGCCCTTAGCAACACATTGAAGTCTAATCATGGTGCCTTTTATTTGGTTAAAGATGTTTTGTATTAAAGCAGATGGTCTAGATGTAATTTTTTGCATAGATTCATTGATACAGTTTGTAGATGAATGATTTTTAAAAAGATATAGCTAACCATTGATTTTTCCATCTCAGTTAAATAAAATGCCAATTACATAAAACTTATGTTACTTAGTTTTTCACCCTCCTGATTTTTGGCCTTTGCATAATCTTACTACACAGTGGCTCTTTTACCAGAGGGCAGCCTCTATAAGTGGACAGGAGAAACAGAGCCAGGTAAGTGGTCCCCCAGCCACCTGCTGAGTGTGGTGCATGCACTACCACACCCACCTTTGCCTGTTTTCAAGATTGAGAAAAACCAAACCCACTCTTAGCTCCCATCTACTGTATCTCACTATGCAGACAGCACCATAGACCCAGGGACTAAGTCATTTTCTATCAAGCAGACAAAGCCATTAGTTGCTCTAAGCCTTGTGCTTGGATAGGCATGTCTCTCTCCTCAAACTTATGGCTTATCTGAAAATGATGTATACTTAAACAACTTTGGCTCTTTGCAAGAAGGAAAAAAGAAGAGAGAATATGGTTTTTAGGCAGTCAACCAACAGGCCTTCTATAGATTGGTATGAATATCATTTTCTAAAAGAATAATTTACAATATATGTATAATTAGTGATGAACAAGTTTTGCTCTCTATTAAAAACATCAATGTGTAAGTGTGCATGCATTATACATATATAACAGAGAACACTTATATCTTAACAATAAAATAGTTCTATGAATTATAACAAGGAACTTGAGTATAGCATTTTATTTCTCTCAACCTTAAGAAGTTAAGATGAAAATCCCTTCAAAGTCTATGATACAAAACTCATCACTAATTCAACAGCTTGAATAAAGGAACACTGGGTATTTGAATAAATATTTCATTTATGCTTTTTTATTTATAAGCTACATTTTTTTTACACAAAGTAAGTGAGCTAGCCTTAAAACAAAATGCCAAAAGGGAAATGAACACCTGTGGAACTGGCACTAAGTGCCAGCAAGGCCAGGGAAACATTAAAGACAACATATGGGGCACATGTGTATTTGAGTATTTGCTTTAAAACTCGCCCTAAATCTAGTTTCCTATGACTTAAATCAAGATGGGTAGTCATTGTTAAATTAAGATAAATTTTACTCATGTCTCTCAAAAAAGAGAACAATGCGACATGTATTATTCTTAGTTTCAACATTTTAAATTCTGGTATGTTACTTAAAGAAATGCCAACCTCTGAAACAAACCCTCGTATCTGAATGTCTAGTACAATAGGAACTTAATGCACATGCATGCAGCAGTAGCAGCTGTGATCTGTCCATAGTCCTTCCCTGGGAACCAAGAGACTTTGCAGCCACCAAAGCAGGTCATCTCCCTATGGAAATTGTAGAACAGATTATGGTGGGTGTTTGCTGGGATGGCTGTCTTGAATACTGTAGGATGCCCTGTGTCCTCTAGGAAAGCTTGTATATTGGAGGATGTTTGGAAGCACCATTGGCTACTACCAACTAGGACAGTGAAGATACAATTAAAAGATGCCTCCACACATTGCTAATTGTCTCCTGGGGACAAAACTACTTTGGGTTGAGCATCACTACATTAATGAAAGGAAAAAGAAATAATAAAATGTTATATCTGGGCTGGAGGAATAGATTAGCAGTTAAGGTGCTTGCCTACAAAGCCAAAGGACCCTGATTCGATTCCCCAGGACCCACATAAGCCAGATGCACAAGGTGGCACATGTGTCTGGAATTCGTTTGTAGTGGCTGGAAGCTCTGGCATGCCCATTCTCTTTCTCCCTCTTACTTTCTCTCTCTCTCTGCCTCTTTCTCTCTGTTAAACAAATAAATGAAAATGAAATATTTAAAATATTTTTAAAAGTATATCTGCTCTTTCTGCTACCTTGTAGCCTGTGGAGGCCTTGTGGAAACAGGGATTCTGAAAAGTAAGTATTTCTGGACAAATCTTACAGAAAGAAGTTTTCACTAACTGTAAGTAGGGTCTCTGAAACCAAACAGAGAACATGTCTCTTTTTAAAAGCGAAGGTGTTTGTGCCTGAGATGAAACTGAATTCCATTTAGATGAGGATGTACTTAGACATCCAAAGCAGAAACAACGAAGTGATTCCTGGTGGCAAAGCAAACAAAAGCAGAGCGATGTGGGAAAAGTTAACAGGGGTATATGGAAACACTTCCGAAGCAAACTTCCTGCCCAGGCCTATGGACACAGAATCTCTGTGATGCAGTATCCCTTAAGGATTTAAACTGATAAAAAGTGAATAAATAAAAGTAATGTTATGTGGTGGTTTGAAGGTATGTCCCCCAAAATCCCTGGGGTCCAGCACTAAGGTATGTTTTGGGGTGGATCTGAATTCCAGTCCAAAGGTATACAGAGAGGTCTGAGCTCTGATGAGGCCCTTCCTGCTGACCATCTGTATTGGCTGCTTTTGATGTGTTTGTGGGCTGCTTCTCTTGGTTCTCTCTGCTTGGGTGCATGGGAGCAGGTCCTGAAATAAACCCTGTCCTCCTATAAACTGTATTTGGTTTGGATGTTAATCCAAGCAATGTGAAACTGTCTATAAGAATTTATAAAAAATAACACCCTTGCTCTTGTAAAATAAAATCATATCCCATTCTGTGTGAAGCCTAATTCATGAACACACACACACACATGCTTGTGCACACACACACACACACACACACACACACACACACACACAGAGTTAGACCTTGAACACAGAGAATTCTCTTTTCTTTGGTTTTATGAGGCAGGGTCTCACTATAGTGCAGACTGATCTGGAATTCACTGTGTAGTCCCTGCTTAATGACCATTCAAAACAAGATGCCACCATTTTTATTTTCCAGACTGTTTCTAGTGCTCCTGTCTAGTTAAATTATCATTCTACTTCATGCCCACTCTTTCTGATTTTATCTCCTTAGACCAAGTGTGTCTACTGTAGTCCATAAGAATACAATTATACAACATGTACTTTTAAATATCACTTGTTTTATTCAACACAATGATTGAACTCCATTCCTGTTGTTGCACAATCAGCAGCTCTTTCCCTGGTATCACTGAACACTGCATAAAGAAACCATAAATCTGCTTATTGGTCCAACTGTTGCACAATGACAATTTTTTAAAATTTCATTTATTTATTTGCAAGGAGAGAGAAAGAGACTGAGAGACAGAGAGAATGGACATGCCAGGGCCTCTAGCCACTGCAAACAAACTTCAGATACATTTGTCCCTTGTTCATCTGTCTTACATGGGTCCTGGGGAATTGAACCTGGCTCTAGCTCCTTTAGCTTCACAGGAAACACCTTAACCACTAAGTCATTTCTCCAGCCCGCACAACGACATTTTAAAGAACTTAAGAACTAGTATCACACCCCATCTAATTGTAAGGACGGTGAGAAATGATGTCCTTAGCAAGATAGACACTTGGCACTGACAATTCTGTACTCTGGAAGGTGGGGCATAAATCTTTTGGAGGATAGTAATTTGTCTTTGTCATATGTAATGCCCCACATGGGAGATCTGTATATTGCTTGAGTCCTGTAGGTTAAAGGAGGTACAAGCTGCTGGAAAAGTTTGTAATAATATATATATACATAAATTCTGAAAAACAGTATTAAAAGCTGTCATTCATTTAAACATTCACTATTAAACATGCTATAAAACAAATATATTAATATTCATTAGCCATGTTTTGACTATTGATCAATCAACAAGTACCCAAAGCTACAAAAGCTCTTAGTTAATGCATATGTGTTCCCTTTTACCATTTCTTTCTTGAAGATTCAATAATTTCAAAATAAAGTATTTGCCTTTAGATAGAACATGATTGACCATGTATAAAGAGTAATATGTTTGAATAACCATAATTATGTTTAAAATCTTCAGACTTTCAACTCACAGAAGGCTCAACTTTAATTTCACATCATGTGAGCACATTATGCTTTAATATAAGCTCAAAAAAGAAAATCTAAAATAATAGAAATGCAAATTAAACATTCATCACATTTACACCAGTAATGAAAGCTCATATTCAGGAATCATGACTATTTCCAAAGTAAAATCTTTCCTAGACCAAAAGGGCTGGCACCTTAAAAACATATTTCAAAAATATAGTTGTCCTAGGCAGAGTGCACTGCTCAGTGGTGAAGGACGTGCTTTGCATGTGAAAGGCCCTGGATTTGATCTCTAGCACTTCTCCCACAAACACAAGAGTCTGTTCTGCTTGTAGAATGGAGAAATGTCAAAAATACCATCATTCTCTGCTTGACTTTTGCTAATGGCTTAAAAAATATGGAACACAATATAAATACATAAAATAAAAGCAATGATTAAGAAAGAACTGGTATTAACATTCCCTTATTTGAAAAAAAAATTGAGCATAGCAATTCAGACTGCAACACATTAAAGTTATCATGTGAAAGTCAAGCAATAGTACTTTATTTGGCCAACTCAACATGTCCATCATGCATTATTCTTTAACAGATGCTTTCCAAAAGAACTTTATTAGCACTTACAGAACATTTATGGACTAACAGAACATGTCTGTTCATGTGGGTTTTTAAAAGTGTTCTCAAATTCTGTTCCCGGAAATAATTTAGACCTAAATGTACATGTGGGGGCTCTTATGGGCACAGGGATGGTAAAGGTATCCTAGAATCTAAGAAAATCCCAGGCAAGTAGCTCATAGCTCACCCTAAAAAAAAAAGAACAACAGAGATTTCTTTATAGGATAATGTGACAAAACTTTCATTAGATGAACTAAAAACAAGTCTCCCAACTCAAATTATAAAACTCAGAAATGAGACTGAGATGCTGAGGAGATGGCTGTATTCTTGCCACACAAGCATGAGGACATGATTCGGTGCTACAGCCAAGTGAGGTGACACACAGCTGCAATACAATCCGGAGGGGCAGAGACAGGAATACCTGAAGCTTGCTGGGTAACTCTAGCCACATTAGTGAACTTCAGTTTCAATCAGAATCCTGACCCTAGCCCTTTTTCTTTGAGATTGGGAACAAAACAACAAAACCCATTGTGTTACTTACTTTCTTCTAGCAGTGATAAAACACATGAAAGAAGCAACTTAAGGGAGGAAGGGTTTATTTGGGTATATAATTCGAGGTTATGTGGCGTCACAGCTGGGAAGACAAGACAGCAAGGAATGAAGGAGCTGGCGGCAGGGCCCCATGGTCAGGAAGAGACAGGAAGGCGCTGCTCAGCGGCCATTTAGTCTGGTACCTCAGGCCATGGGATGGTGCCACCAATAGTTAGGGTATGTCTTTCAACCTCAGTAACTCAAACTTCCTCACAGACACACCCCAGAGATTATCTTCTAAATCCAATCAAGTTAACATCTAGATGAACCATCCCAGTCACTCTCAGCAGTTTTAGAAGCTCTAGCCAGAGAAGTTAGGCAAAAAAATATTAAACCACAATTTTAGAAGAAGTGAAATTATTTGTTTGCAGTTGATATGATTTTATAAGAACCCAAATTAATGTAGCAGTATGTAATATCAATACTAGAGTTTATCTACATTTCTATATACTGACAATGAACAATCTTAAACAAGTTTCATTTATGATAGTATCAAAAATGCTGAAGAGCTACGTTAAAGTTGTGAAACACTTAACTATGAAGCACTGATTTTTGCTGAAAGAAATTAAAGATATAAATGTAGCTTTCTACCATGTTCACAAGTCAGAAAACGTAACAAAGTAAAGATCTCAATACTACCCAAGCAATCAATAGGCACAAGGTAATCTCTTCCTGTCAAAATTTAAATGACAAGCCAGGTGTGGCAGTGCACCTCTTGAATCCCAGCCCTTGGGAGGCAGAGGTAGGAGGATCTCTGTGAGTTCGAGGCCACCCTGAGACTCCAGGTCAGCCTGAGCAAGAGTGAGACCCTACCTTGAAAAAACAAACAAAAATAATAATAATTGAATGACATTTTGTACATAAGTAAAAAAAATCCTGAAATTCATGTACAATCACTAGGAAACTGTGCATGTGCACAGCAAGTTTGAAAAAAGAATAGCCCATGAGGCTGCACCTTCCTGGTTTCAAATTTCACTACAGAACTCTGTGATCAAACCAATATGGCTCTGGCAGAAAGTCAGAAATATAAGCAATGAAATAAAATAGATACTGCCAGAAATAAACCCTCTCATGGACAGTCAAGTGAATTTTGATGAGTGGCAAGAGCAAAAGACACTCTCTTGAACACACAGTACCGGTAAAATTGTATATCCATGTGCAAAAGAATGAAGTTTGACTCTTACCCAATGTCATTCAAAAAATTAACTCCAAATGGATCAAAACTTTAAATACAAAATTCTTAGAAAACACGGTGCAAAGCTTTACAAAATTAAATTCAACACTGATTCCTTGTATGTGATACTTAAGGCAGAGGTAACCAAAGATTTAGTTTAGTTTAGTTTAGTTTAGTGGGTTTTTTGTTTATTTTTTTAAAGCAAATTGGATGCAGAAGACATTCCCAATGGCAAACTGTAGAGTGGAAAAATTATTTATAAATCATAGCTCTGATAAGAGTGACATCCAAATTAATATACAGAGAAGTATAGATATGGGAGAAAGCTGAATGTATGTGTGTAGAAACTCATTGATAGGTAAGTAAACAGATGATAGATAGGTGATAGATCAATTCATAGATAAATGTCTTAAAATTCAACAGCAGGCTGATGATTATGGGTATTGCCCTCTGTGATTTAGCACTTGCCTCATTTGCACAGGGCCCTGGGTTCAATCCCCAGTCACAGAACAATGAAAAAAAAAATCCTGAATGACAAAGTTACAAACAATCTGAGCTTTAAAAGTAGGGAGAAAGGCAACAAAGAAGTTGGTATTAGTCAATGTTCTCTGGAGGAAGAGAACGGATAGAACGGATATGGAGTATAATGGAGATTCAGTGGATTTGCTTACAAGGTACAGGTGGAACAGCACAATAATAGTTGTCTGCAGGCTGTTGTTGGAGTTGGAGAACCTGGTAGCTGCTCAGGCCAGGAGGTAATGTCTCAGCAGTCCCAATCCTGAAGGCCTGGAGGATTCCTGGAGAGGTGATGGTCTTCTGTCCATATTGGAATACCAGTGAAGCTGGGTACCACTGGCCAAGATTAGCGGCAACAGGGTAGATGCACACAACAGCAAGTAGCAAAGATAGCCAGGCCAAAGGCCCTGTGCTCTCCTGAAGCTTCACTAGCTGTAACCCTTCACTGGAAGGGCCGCCCACCCTGGAGGAAGGACTTCCTCCCTCAGCTACACCTTCCTGGAACTCCTGTCACAGACTCAAGACGACTGTCTCTTACTTAATTCTTAATCTGATTAAGTCGGCCACAGAACCTAACCATCACAGACTTGAATAAACATTTCTACAACAAAGACATACAAATGGGCTATAAGCACAAAGAAAGTTCAATATTGCTAATCATGAGAAAAACAAAAGTAAACTATAAACTCAATACAGTTACTATTTCTTTTTTTTAAAAAAAAAAGCATAAAGTAACGTTTGCAAGGATGTAGAGAAATTGAGATTTCTTTTTTTTTGTTTGTCTTTTTTTTTTTTTTTTTTTTTTTTTGGTTTTTCGAGGTAGGGTCTCACTCTGGGCCAGGCTGACCTGGAATTAACTCTGTTATCTCAGGGTGGCCTTGAACTCATGGCAATCCTCCTACCTCTGCCTCCCAAGTGCTGGGATTAAAGGCGTGCGCCACCACGCCCGGCTGAGAAATTGAGATTTCTGTGCTGTGTTGGGAATGTAAATTGGTGATGCTTTACCATGGAAAACAGTATGACAGTTTCTCAGAAAAAAAAAAAAAAAATCAAAGCAGAAATACCACATGACCTAGAAATTTGTGTATATAACCACAGGAACTGAAAGCAAGGCCTTCAAGAAATATTTGTGCAGTCATGTTCAAAAGAGTTTTATTTGTAGTAACTGAAATGTGGAAAAGCAGCCCCAGTGAGCAGGGATGGAAGAATGGAAAACAAAAGGCAGAATGTATGTACAGTGGAGTGTTCAGCCTCAAGAAGGAAGGAACTTCTGTCATCTAATACAATGCAGGTAAACCTTGAGGACATTGTGGCCCCGGAGCAAAGTGAAACAAGCCACACACACACACACACACACACACACACACACAGAGAGAGAGAGAGAGAGAGAGAGAGAGAGAGAGAGAGAGAGAGGGAGACATACACACAAAAACCAGACACTGGATGATGCCACTTCTATGAGGCATCTACTAATTGGAGCAGAGGGAAGAAAGTAGAGTTGTGCTGCCCAAGTCTGGGATGGGGGCAGTGGCTGAGGGGCTGTGGTAAAATGAGCAGAGTGTCACTTCTGCAAGATGGGAAGAGTTCTAGATACAAATGGTGCAATACTATAGAATATTGCAGGTGTATTTAGCAACACTGAACCGCACCCATAAAAAATTAAGGTGGTAAATTTTATGTTATACATATTTCCCACAATAAAATATATTGAAGTGTTAAAAGGCAAAGGGAAGTGATGAGAGTGCCCACAGCAGCAAGGTCAGACAGAGCATCAGTCTTGCAAAGGAGAGACGGCCAGCCAGCCACACACGCGTGGCCTCAGGACAGCACGCAGGGGAGGAACTCGGAGCTTCTGTCCACACAGGCACACAATGGCATTCAGCTTCCGTACTGTTGGTCAGAAGAACTCACACCAGCACTCTGAAGCCTGGCAAGAACAAACCTGTCCTGTAGTGACAGCCAGATTGCTAAAGATGTGACAAGGGCAAGGGGGAAGGGACAGGAGTGTTTGCAGGTCCATGTGGTTCGCAGAGGTCTTAAAGCCATATTACTGAGGCCAGTTTCCAGAACCGTGTGAGAGGCCCAAGTTGCCTCAGCTATGGGAAGAAAAAGGAATGCACGTGTCGCAAGCAAGGAGACCGTGCAGACACTGGCTGATCCTGACCTCCAGGCTTTTAACTGTCACAAGAAGAGAACTCTGGGCTAGAGAGATGGCTCAGCATTTAAAGGCTCTTGCTTACAAGCCTGACAGCCTGGGTTTGGCTCCCCAGTAACCAAGTAAAGCCAGATGCACAAAGTGGCATTCAGATTTGCAATGGCAGGAAGCCCTGGTTCTCTCTCTCTCTCTCTCTCTCTCTCTCTCTCTCTCTCTCGCTCTCTCTCTCTCTCCGCTCTCTCTCTCTCTCTCCCTCTCTCTCTCTCTCTCTCCACACACATACACTCTTCCTCTCTTTCTCTCTCTTTCAAATAAATAAATATTTTTTTAAAAGAAGGTCATCAGGCAAGGGAGATATCTCAGTAGTTAAAGGTTCTTTCTTGCAAAGTCCACTCTCCCAGGCTTGACTCCCAGGCACCCACGTAAAGCCAGAAATATGTGTCTCGGGTTCCTTTGCAGCAGAAAGAAGCTGTTGCGATTGCTTCACACTGCTGGCAGAAAACACCTGACCAAAAGCAGCTTGTGGGAAGGAAAGGGGTTATTTTGGCTTATAGACTTGAGGGGAAGCTCCATGATGGAGGGAGAAAACGATGGCATGAGCAGAGGGTATGTATCACCTCCTAGCCAAAATAAGGTAAACAACAGCAACAGGTGAGCATGTCAAACACTGGCAAGGGGAAGCTGGCTATAACCACCCCCCAAATACATCACTTTCAGGTGGCTACTTCTCCAAGTGCCACCAGCTCGGAACTGGCATTCAGAACACACAAGATTATGGGGAACACCTGAATCAAAGCCCCACAGAGGCCCTGGGTGACTATTATCTCTCTCTCTCTCTACATATATATATATATATATCTTTCTCCTCTTCTCATTTTCTCTCAAATAAATTAATAAAAATAAAAAGAAGGGAAATAAAATCCCTTTATAAGAACCCTGAATTCACCTTTGCAGAAAGAAAATGACTATAGAGGGCTCAGTGGGCAGAGGGGAGCCATTCTTGGACTTTCATGGTTTGACATTGTCTTTCAGAAGTCAAAACTCTGGAATTTCATTTCCGGCTTTAAATGCCTTGAAACTCTATTATGTTCTACATTTTAAATTTTCATTGCTACAGAGCGGGTAACTACATCTAATTTTCAACGTATGCCTGGTCATGAGGTTAATTTATAGTACTTATGTTAATAATACTACATATTTCAAAGTGAATCCTGTATTTCCTACAGAATTGACTGGAGTTTTTCTGAGGCACATTAACAAGTTACTGAAACACAGAAGAACTTGGATATGCTGGACAGTCAGACCCTATTACAGGTTGTACCAAAGCAATTTCAAGGACAGGCAAAAGAGAATCATTGCTCTGGATGGAGCCTTGGGCACTTTTTTCAGCTATTATTCGGAATGACAAACACATAAATTCCATAAACTACTATAGGTGGGCTCTAGTTTAAAAACTATCAGTTGTGCATTGGAGAGATGGCGTAGTGGTTAAGCGCTTGCCTGTGAAGTCTAAGGACCCCGGTTGAAGGCTCAATTCTCCAGGACCCACGTAAGCCAGATGCACAAGGTGGTGCATGCATCTGGATTTCATTTGCAGTGGCTGGAGGCCCTAGTGCACCCATTTCTCTCTCTCTCTCTCTCTCTCTCTCTCTCTCTCTCTTTCTGTCTATCTCTCTAAAATAAATAAATAAATAAAATAGCAATACACACACACACACACACACGGACTAGTTGTTGTGAAGGACAGCCTTAGAACATATCTACCTGAAGTTATTTGCTTTAATAAAATACTTTTGTTAACTCAATGATAGTCATTTGTTCATTTTTTCAACAAATTTGTTTGAGTCCTTCCATAAGTTTCCATGAAATTCCATGAAGAGTAAGAATCATAATGCAGATTACACATTGAAGGTAGCACTTGTTAACAATAAACTCCATCCAAGAGGTAACATAATAAAATAAAGATACTCTGAACATTCAAATGACAAACTCTATTTCCAGCAGGAAATGCAAGGGAAGTTCTGCAAAAGATGCGGTAGCCTAGCTGAGGCTAAAGGAGAACAGGACTCAGCAATGAGGAGGTGACTACAAGTTAGAAAGAACAGGCTACTAGACATGCTTAAATGGTCTACAAGGGGCCCAGACAGAAGGGGCATGGCAAAGCGACCTACTTTTCTAGGGGGGAGTTTTGCATTAGAAAGAGCAATGTTGAAAGTGAATTGTGAGGCTATTTAGGGGATATAGTGTTACAAAGTGAATAGCTTCCTCTTGTTTAAACATAGGAATTGTGCTTGGGCCAGTAGAGGAAAATCTATGTCATTACACTTTACTAAGGGTCATACATATCTGACCTGTAGTAAATGGACTGGCCTTTCTTCATCTCTCCCCATAGGGAGTCCTTCTACTCCCTGCCAAGAAGGCCCATACTGGAGAATTAAGATTTCTTGGAAGATTGCCCTTTTCCAGAAATCCCAACCCCAGACACCGGATATCAGGACTAGATCGACAAAACCACCTGCCCATCCAGGGGCTCACATAAAAACCCCAACTTGATTCTCAAGTTGGGTTCTCAAACCCCTTCATACCTCCTTGAACTATGCTATATCTTCTTTCCTTCCTTCCTTCCTTCCTTCCTTCCTTCCTTCCTTCCTTCCTTCCTTCCTTCCTTCCTTCCTTCCTTCCCATAAAATCCCCTTCTCTTAAAGTGTTCCCTCCTAGAGCTCAACGCTATAATAAAATATTTCTGAACCTTGTTCTCTGGTCTATGAAATTCATTCATCAAATTCATAAGACCACAATCTGGAGGCTCCCCCAAATTATTAGCATGCTGGTATACTGTATTAGCGTATTGGCAAAAGAGCACAATTCCCGTATCAATAGTAAAGATGAGTTGGATAGAATCAGGGAGAGCCAAGATAAGGGATGTGTAATAGATGTGTTAGTGAGGAAGTCAGGAATCACTAAACTCTCTGCAAAGAGCTAGGATAGGTGTGATGCTCACTGGTGAGCCTTCCTTCTCACATGCTGAGCGGCTCCTGTGGAGATGGAAGATGGAGAGCAGAAATATCATATAATAGTAAGTCACTAGGGTTTGGTAGAGAAGTGGTGAGGGGCTGATCCCACATGTGCACACAAGAGTTTACTCAAGCTGCCATGCCATAGTCCACTGTGGCTGCAGGAGGGTTCACTGTATTGCTGAACAAACGCAGTGTGTTTTACATTTGGGCCCAACAGAGGAGAAATTGTTTCAACGACTCTTCTCTGGTCTTAGGGAAGATGCTAGTATATGTCATGCTCAGAGGCATACTTAGCACAAGACCAAACCAGAACCAAGTTAGCACTATAGTCTGCAGCAAGTAACAGACATTTTGGTGGCTTGGATTCTTAAGGGTCAGAACAACAGAAATTAGAGAGAAGCAGTTGCAGATGAGATCGGCTGAGAAGCAATTCCCTGGGGCTGTTGGTAAAGGTCTCTCATCAATTCTTTAGCAAGGAGGAACTACAGACTGCTCTGAAACCCATGGTCTATTCTTGTATTTAGTTGCACATAAGGTTGTCAAGGAAACCAAATACTACTCCTATTGGAGGGCAGACATGCTCACAGACAATGCACTTCTTATGAATACCATAAAGTGCAAAGGAATAATCACTTGAGACATAAGTATATGCTGATTACCTCCATTAATAGGATTCTCTACTAGTTAAAATGCAGGATCCCTATGACCAGAGAATATGTCTGGAAGTAGGCAAAGTAAAATGATAAATTGTTATATAGACTTTAATCTTTTTTTGTTGTTGTTTTTTTTTTGTTTTTTTTTTTTTGTTGTTGTTTTGTTTTTGAAGACAGGGTCTCACTCTAGCTCAGGCTGACCTGGAATTCATTATGTAGTTTCAGAATGGCATCAAACTCTCAGCAATCCTCCTACCTCTGCCTCCCAAGCTCATGAGTGCTGGGATTAAAGGTGTGCACCACCATGCCTGGCTAGCCTTTCAACTTAATAAGGCTTATTATCCTAGGACAAAATCTACTTTGTTTATGTCTTCAAGTGCAGTTAGTTAGAGTTTTAGGCTGGGATATCTGAGGAACTGGAACTGAGGAAGCCCAAGTTTTTCCTTTGTTAGATAGCAATAGTGGGGGAGGGGAAATGACTTGGTAAAATGATTTCAATTGAGAACATGATGTGTTCAGATGGAAGTCCAAAGAAAGATGTTGGGAACCAAAAAGAGAGTGGAAGCTTAGCAGAAAATCCAGGCACAAGATCAAATATTTTTCCACACATAACACAAACCAGCAAAACATTATTCTTCACAGAATTAAATACAAGCAAAGCACATTACATGAAAATGCGATAATGAAACCCATTATTTTGTATTATTAATGTATGCTAATAGAAATTTTACCTATAAAACAAATTATGCATGTGCACACATCTTTCCAGAGCTATCTCAAAAACTTAAAATAAGATGCACATTCAACTGTCCTAATATTATACTACTTATGATGGTCTGTGCTGACTGTCAATTTGACATGACCCGGAATCGTCTGTGAGGGATTATCTTCGCTAGGTGAACTGAGGTGGGAAGACAGATGATAACTGTGGGCGGCACCCTCCTATGGACTGTGATCCGGGGCTGTATAAAAAGAAGAGAGCTGGATGGGCAGCAGCACTAATCACTCTCTGTTTCCTCACTATGAGCTGAATATGACCATCTCTACTTCAAGCTTCTGCCACTGTGCCTTCCCCATCATGACAGGAAAATTTAACTATAACCCAAAATAAATCCTACTGCTACTGGTCAGGTATTTTGTGTCAATCAATGCACTTACTTCACAATAAATAGAAGCTCCAGGATAGAGAGATGGATTAACACTTAAAGCATTTGCCTGCAAAGCCAAAGGACCCAGGTTTGATTCCCCCAATAGTCACCTAAAGCCAGATGCACAAGATGACACTTATATCTGGAGTTCATTTGCAGTGGTTAGAGGACCTGGCATGCCCATTCCCTCTGTATTAGCTTCTATCTTTCTATCTCTCAAATACATAAAAATAAAAATATTACAATAGTTCATTTATCATATTTTAGAGTAATAAAAACAATACTTTTAATAAAGAGCAATAAATCTCTGATATTTCTTTCATTTTCAGTTATTCAATGCATTTACTAAAGTAATGCCACCTTCAAAAATTAATGTCATAACAATTGTTAATAATTTAATGCTAATTAATTAATAATTTAATACTAATTAATACCTGGATGCTATATTCTCAAGTTTTAAACATTCTGAGATTCGGGTATTTTTTAAGTATTTTATTTTTATTTATTCATTTGAGAGAGGGAGATATAGAGAATGGACATGCCAGGGCTTCCAGCCACTGCAAATGAACTCAAAATGCATGTGCCACTTTGTGCATCTGGCTTATGTGGGTCCTGGGGAATCGAACTGAGGCCCTTTGGCTTTACAAGAAAGCACCTTAACTGCTAAGGCATCTCTTCAGCCCCTCAGGCATGCTTTTGAACATAAATTAAGAGTAAAATTTATAAAACATTGCTGGTACTTATCATTCTAGAATCATAGTAATCTCCTAAGCCTGCCTCAGGTTGATCATAAATCCAGGTGTTAGGACACCCTTACATCCTGGTCTTCTGGATTTTGCTCCTTTTTGTCCCTCAGATATGCACACAGACTCCATAAGGACAAGTAACTTGAGACCAGAATTTATGTATATGGCAGGTTTACACTATGTGGCAGCCTCCTTGGACTCTATATGATGTCATTCATATCATTGTTTTTGCACTACTTCCATGACAAACCAGCAAGCACACTGAACACAAAGAACATGGCACTAATCATGTGTGTACATCCTTCACAGAAGGAGAAAGCCTTAGCTGCCACTACATCCTCTATGCCCAGGACACAGGGGAGGAGTTCAGTAAATTTTTGCAGTATTAGTCAACCAACAAACACCAAAGTGATATTTTTGTTTCTTAGCCAAAATATTGTGGGAATTTTAAAACCAACTTTAATATTTTATTTATTTATTTATTTAATAGAAAGAAAGTGGGGGAAAGAGAGGGTGATAGAGACAGAGAGTATGGACATGCCAGAGCCCCTTGCCATTACAAATAAATCCTATATTCACGCATTACTTGGTGCATCTAGCTTTACAAAGGTACTGAGGAATCAAACCCATGCCATAAGGCTTTGCAAGCAAGTGCCTCAAATTGCTGAGCTATCCCGCCAGCCTCACTTTGAGCATTTTAAATGGGACTATTCTTACTGTGAAGCAACTGCATTGCACACAGCAGGACATTTAGGGTCCCAGGGACCCTGTTGTTAAGTAGCAGTTGCCCTATTGCATCATCCAAAACTTCACTCTTTCAAAAAGGTCCCTAACAAGGAATGCTGGATTCCATTTTAAACCAGTAAGTGAAGGACTCAATGTCTAACTGAGACCTGTGTATGAACCACAAAACTGCGATGACGCCTTAGAATCAAAGCAATTAGCCTGGCAGATCTGCATGTACATTTCGACGCTTTCTCTATGAAGAAAACTACACCTCTGCTAGGAGAGTGCTGGCGTCCCAGGAAAAGTGGAGCAGGAAAAGCAGGAGCTTACTTATTATCCTACAGCACTCGGGAAGACAGTGGTGGTCAGATGTCTCAGATGAAAACATACTCCCCACTTTACTCTCCCAAGCCTCTTTACAATGCAAATCAAAGGGAAATTAGGAACCACTTCACAATGCACAGGAACTTTCACAGAGCACAATATCCCACAGGCCAAATTCAAACATAACAGGGGCCAGGCCTGAAAATCTGCTATAAAAGGAAACACAAAAAAACTTAAATTAATTTCATTAACATTAACTTGAAACTTGCACTTATCGTAACAATGCTCTCTCCTTTAAACTTTGCAACAATATGTCCTGCATCATAAAAGTAATAAAATAAAATAAAAATGAATGTACCAGAACTGAAAACATATATGAAGCATGACCCATAGTTAGTTAGCTCTGTATAAATTTTCATCATAGACAGTGCAATAAACTCAGTAACTCCTGTGACCTAAAGATTACAGAGCCTGTTGAGATTAACTTCAGAAAGAATGTAAACTTTTTCTTTCTTGGAAGAATGTCATGTCTAGAAGAGAAAAAAAAAAGATTCTCACTGATGTGATGATTCAGCATTTATTTGACTGAGCATGAAACAATCTAAATTTCTCATAAAATCTGATGCCCTAGGTAGAAAATCTACCTTATCATTACTCAAAACTCCAAATTTAATATATAACAGCAAAACAGCCAAGCTATATAAATAAGCCAGAGTAAAGAAACTAGTGGCAAGAAATCTGCAAATCAAGATGCAATGCTTTACACAATGTGTGGCACATAGCTAGAGTTGAGTAAATATTTATTAAATGCAGAGATAACACGGATGACCTCAGTTACACAGGAAATTTAAATTATACTCACTATTTTCTGGTGATAGAGGGCATGATTTTGCCCTATGCATTTTATAGGGATTTCCATCAAAATGATTCAATATTCATTTTGCTGTTAACAAGATAAATAAGCAGATCTGGCAAAGATAATAATGTAGAGAATCCATTTTCATATACTGTCAGTATCTTTTTATACAAACCACTTAATTACACGATACGAGTTAGAAGCTTGGTAAAAATGCTTGTGAAGTAGCTTCAGGAATTGTGCTTACCAGAAGACACTGCATGTTATTGCCACTGATCTCTCCCTTCTCAGAGAGAATGGGCCTTGCCACACACTGTTGTCACATAATTTAGAGAAGCTGATGGTCAATGCACACAAAGCAAGTCACGGAAACACAAGATGGTAAAAGTAACTGTGACCACTATGGCCTTGGCTGGCCACACATACCTGCAGGAGGCAGAGGGAGGAAGTCTGTGGAGGGAGCCTACAGAGCTCAGATTACCAACAACTGGAAGGATGAGGAGCCAATGTCTACCTAGGGAGGTCAGGCACTTCTGTTAAATGTGCACATGACCTAGAACCTCTTCTTTCTGGAATTACTGGGTTTATATCATTTAGCAGTAAGTTTGAGGGAGCACTCTCCAGTAGCAACCTGTAATACTCCATGACTCAGGGAATATGCATGAACACTCATAATGAAAAAGGCAATCTTGGAGGTTCAGCAATAAAAAAATGGGAGAACACCTTAAAAGGATTTCAGAGTCAAATGCTAAAATGTGGTGAAAGTATTCTACAAATAAGTAACAAACTATGAAGTAAAATAAGGCAGCTCCAAGAAGAACAGAGAGTGTTGATGACAGTAGAAGCAGAGGAAATAAGAACTAGAGTATTTAACAATGTGGAAAGCTCCATGGATGGCGGTAAGATGGGTGTATTGGTGCACAATTGGGGTACTGCCCTGGAATTATAGAAACCGATCCTTAGACTTGTTTGCCTGAGAGTAGACTAGATAGTTTCTTGGAACAGAGCCTGAAAGATGGAAAACTGACTCTTGGAGTTGTGCAAACGAAGGGTGAACCTGCTGCTTCTGCTGTTGTCATTACTCTGATGTTTCTGCGGTTACAGCTTCTGCCAACAGGCACTCATTGGTATTTTCAGAGAACAACAAAAAAACACTAATACATGAAGAATTACTATTACATAGGCACAGGACAGGTAACATGAATGGACAAGGAACTTTTGACTCCATATAATTCTTTAAATATTTGTTAAAAGAAAAGATTTAGGGGCTTGAACTGTTGGGTTCTGCTGTTCCAGAACACACACACACACACACACACACACACACACACACACACACACACAAACTGTTTACAAATGCAATCACATTAAGCCTGCCTGTTGCTTTCAACAGTTCTGTAGCAGTTCTGTGGGCAATTCATTCCTTTTAATGGGTGTTTTCTTCAGTGCAGTCAGCATATTTCACTCATGCACACACTCTTCTGGGTTAAAAGTGCAACCAGGTCCCTGAGAAAGTATGAGAAAGTGCATTGTTTAAGATCAGTCAGTATTTCTTAACATTACATGTCAATACTGGTCACCCGCTCTGCTCAGGGAAAAGGAAAACTAAGGTAGAGAAAACCTAGTGACACTATTGTAAGCAGGCTGATTACATGGCTATGAGGTTAACTTCAAGGAAGTGACAAGTCAGGAACTTAGCAAAAAAAAAAAAAAAAAAAAAAAAAAAGCATCTTAGAGTAATATTCTCTGTAAGGTCCATAAGGATTATCTGTACAGATCTTTCCCATATTTTATCCTTTTTATTTTTTGTTTTAATATGTTTTATTTGTTTATTTGAGAGAAAGAAAGGCAGGAGGGAGACAGAATGGGTATACCAGGGAATCCAGCCACTGAATTCCAGACACATGCACCACCTTGTGCATATGGCTTATGTGGGTACTGAGGAATCAAACCTGGGTACTTATGCTTCACAGGCAAGCACCTTACCTGCTAAGTTGTCACTCCACCCTCCTCATATTTCATTCTTACAGTTCATTCCCACAGTTAATTCCTGTAATTTATTTCTACATTAATTAATATGGCACTTTTCTTGACCAAATGTCTGACAGGAAGACTCAAAGGAAAGTGTATTAGTTACTTTTCTTATTGCTATGAGAAAGAAAAAAAAAAAACTGACAAGAAGCAATTTAAGGAAGGAAGGGTTTATTTTCTGCCAATTTAAGGGGACACAATTCTTCATGACAAGGAAGATATGGTGGCAAAAGCTGGAAGCAGCTGGTCAGATTAAGTTTGCAGGCAGGAAACAGAGAACAATGAACGCTGGTGCTCAGCTCGGTCTCTCTTTTATTCATCCCATAGCCCCACACTCGTGGCAGGGTGCCTCCCACATTCAGGATGGGTCTTCCCACCTGAATTAACCTAACCTAGAAACTACTTCCCCAGCATGTCAAGAGATGTATCCCTTAGGTAACTCCCATGTTAACAATCTTAATCATCACAGCATTCCTCTAGTCAACTTGACATCTAAACATATCATCTAAACATATACCTACATACCCATGTCTCTGTAAGATTAAAGATATCTTATAATGAACTACGTAATCATTACAGCTTCAAAAGTTTCTATAACCTTTAACAATCCCAACATTGCTTGAAATAACAAAGTTTTTTCTGAGACTCCAAGCAACTACTTAACTATCTTTCCAATAAAATTAACAGACAAGTTACTTATACCATGCAATGGCATAAAGAAAACATTCCCATTCCAACAGGGAGGGATGGGGACATAGCAAGGGAAGAGATCAAAGCAAGACTGAAACCCATCAGGGAAAATACGAAATATGCAGCTCCATCACTGGCATGTGGGACTCATGGCAGAAGCATATGAGCTCCAAAGGGCTTATATCCCCACTTACCCAGCTCCGCTGCCTACAGCACACATTTCCTCTTGGCTTGGGTCATGACCATTCCCTGTATACAAGTTTCCTTCACAGATGGCCAATATCTCTAACCTCTCCAGAACCCTGGGATCTTCATTTCAACTTAGGGGTCACTTTCACAGCTTCATGCACTCTTCTCTCAGGGACGATTGTATGTCATTCATGTCCACAAAAGAGTACCACATGGACATTGCTGCCATGTTCTGCTGCCAGGTTGAGCTCTAGCTTGGGTCACAGTTGCATTGGCCTCCATGTGTCTCACAGATTGACCCCAGTGAAAATTTCATGAGGTGGTGGTATTTGAACAGGGAACTTCTTGAACAGTACTCTAAGTTCAGGGTGTCTCCTTTCATATCAATTTGAATGATTTTGTTCTTTTTTTAATTTGGATTTTTATAAAACAAAGACTCTGATAGGTGAGGTCTTACCATCATGATCCCTTTCCTATTGTTCCAATGCAATGCAAAAGGTTTCTCATTAGTGGTGCAGAACTCTAGCAATTATGGCTGTTTTCTCAATACCAGGCTTTTTTTTTTTCTGCCAGTTGAAGCTTATGTTTTACACACCAAATTGTATGTATAACATATCCTTTTGCTCTGCTTGCTTTCTCTCATCATAGATGTGAATCAGAGAAGTGAGTAAAAACCATGGCACAGCCTCAATGCTATCCTATCTTGAGATATTATCTCTCACTACAGACATGGAGCAGAGCAGTGGGTAGTAACCATGACCCAGACTCAATGTTATCCCATCTTGAGATTTTTTTTTTTTTCTGCCACATAAATCAGTCTATTGCTTTCTTTTTTTTTAATCCAGCCTCATTGAAGTTCTCAGGACATGAGCACCATTTGACCAGATTCTTTGCCATAAGACACATGACACAAGACACAATGAACTCTCTCCAGCCCTATTCCTGAAGGAGTCCTTGTTTTCCTCTGAAACCTTATGAGCTGGACCTCCACTGTCCACATTTCTGTCAACATTCTAGTCTTCCAAACTCATACCAGAGCAGCTCATATATATGCAGGCAAACATTAACACACTGGAATGGTATTTATCCATACAAAAGCATGAAAGCTTATTACTTTCAGCAATGTGGATGCAAACAAAGGACGTTGTTAAGTGAAATAAGCTAAACCTGGAAAGACAAATACAATCTATGTTCAATTATGAAGAGTAAAAGTCAATCTCATAGAACAGAATAGTGAACACTAGAGATTGAAGACAAGGTTTGGGGTAACGAAAGAAGTTAACTGTGGAACCTCTAACCCAGTTAGGCAGGAGATCTAGTTTCCCATAGCAGAGTTATCACTATTGTCTACAACAATCTATTACAGATTTAAATATAAGTAAAAGTAACAATGATCACTACAAATAGGGAAGATTAATTTTAGAGAAGAACAGTGTTTATTACTTATTTGAGCAATGCATATATGCATAAAATTATATTATTCCCCATAAATTTACACAAACACTAGTTTTAACCAAAAAGATAAATCAAAGCCATTATTTTGCCCTGAGGTTATTTCTCCTCCAGGCAGAACCAGTACCTAAGAGCCTACATATTAGAACATGTAAAACAGACTTCTGTAAAACAGCTTCACATACTTAGAGAGATGGCTTAGTGGTTAAGCGTTTGCCTGTGAACCCTAAGGACCCCAGTTCAAGGCTTGATTCCCCAAGACCCATGTTAGCAAGATGCACAAGGGGGCACACGCATCTGGAGTTCATTTATAGTGGCTGGGGGCCCTGGCGCACCCATTCTCTCTCTCTCTCTCTGTCTTTCTCTCTCTCTCTTTCCCTCTATCTCTCTGTTTGTCACAATCAAATAAATAAATAAAAATTTTTAAAAATGGCTTCACAACATAGAAACCACAAAGTCTATTTCTAAATGGTTAAGTGTACACAAAAGGCATCATTATGACAACTTCATTAATTGTTTAAATTTAGTACTCATAAAAATTTCATTGCATTTATCATGATGGCTGTGAATAAGAAGGACCCAGTTGTAAATTATATTACTGTCTCACAACCAAGGACCTAAAAATAAAATTATAATCCTTTCAAATTGTTATAATAAAGTTTTATTTAACATGGAACATGTTAAATATGGTGGATATTAATATTCTTGATACAGTATTTGAAAAACTTTCAGAAATCTTCCTGGGAAAGCTTCCAGGCAAGTGGTACAGCAGTCCCAGAATGCAGAAGAATGGGGCAGAAGAGGAAGGCAAAAGAAGTGAGGCTAGGCGCAGGAAGGAGACCCAGCATCTCAACAAAGAACAAACCAAAATCTTTGAGAAACTTTTAGACCCTCGATAGCTGAGGAATTGTTAATCTATGGATGCCTTGGCTACTTTAACAGTCTGCTGAAACCTCTATATTCCTTTCTAAAATAATATTTGTAAATCCTTAAAATAAAAAGCTGGGGACACAGACCAGTGATAAAGCACTTGATTAACCTGAATAAGGTCCTGGGCTCAATCATCAGCTACACAAGATAATAATAAAAATCCACAAAATAAAATGTACAGGATTACACAAAAACATGCAACACACACACACACACACACACACACACACACACACACACACACACACATCTCACCCCATTATACTAAAATGCAACTATCAGAATGTTATGCTTTTGCAATAAAAAGGTAGAGGAACATGTGTTCTTTATAAAATAACAATCCTGTTGCAGATTACAGTAGTGATATTTTAAGGTTTTCAAGAGTAATGTGATTTTAAAATTCTGGTTTTTATTGGTGCTAGCAACTGTTTATATCGCTGCAGTTTGTTACTCGCATTTATAATTGAAAGAACACTAACTTTCAGGAGATCAGCGCTCATAAAAATGTAGTTTCCTTTCCCACCTCAGCTCACAGGCTACAGACTTCTACCCACACAAGTTCATGGCCCTCTGATGTAAAAATCTGTTCTCTGTCTCCTTTATGAATTAAATGGCTGGGTGAAAAATAAATGTTGAAGGACTGAGATGGTTGGGCAGAAACATGCTATCTGATACTGCAGGGACCTTTGGTACTCAAAAGTACTTCCCAAATTTTTGTTTTTTCTAATACACTGCAAATATGCAGCCCCTTAGCAGAACTCATCTGGACAATGTCAACCTCTGACAAATGCACACATGTATGCATGCCCACACGTGTGCATGCGCATGTGTGCGTACATGCATGTGTGCACGTACACACACACACACACACACACATAAAATCCTTTCAATATTAGAAGACATTGTCACAGTCTGTGGAAGAAACACAAGAACAAAACATAAAAATCAATAAAGATCAATGATATGACAAAGCTCTGAAAATATATGAAGGTCTGGAAAAATTGGACATAAATATTAAATCTGAATTAACTAAATAAGGGAATCCTCCTTTTGTTCATTGAACTAGCAAAGATTAAAAATATCAACAATGTCTAGTATTTGTGTGGATGAGGTCAAATGTATGGTTGACTTCAAGCTCACATTCCTAGTGGGAGCAGGAATCAGTACCACTTTTCTGGACAGTGGTATGGCTATACATATACATTAAAGGTGTATAAAGTATACTACTATAACCCCCTTTTGCATATAGATGAAACGGTAGTGAAAATTTGGAAACAACTTGAAGTTTCAGTATAAGAAGATCATAATAAGATAATAATTAAAAATGATATCTCTATAAGCATGGAAATGGGAAATTGACCAGAAAATTTTAATTCACAAAAAGTAGAATGTAGAACATTAATTGTCATCATGATCCCACTTCTTCTGAACAATATGATATAATATAAATACAATTTATAAGTAGATTACATAAGCATGTAATATATCCACACAAAAGCACATAGCATATAATAAATGAATATTGCTTATATATAGATATATGTGCAGATAGATTATTTACAGATATATAAAAATAAAGAAATCTTAAAGGGTCAATCTGTTAATATGAATATAGAAATAAGATTTTAATTTTCAGCTGAAATAAATAAAACAAAGCAAAAACATTGACCACTCTTATGTTTTAAAAGGACATTTCATTTTATGGTATTTCTATTGAAATACATGTTCTACTATCTCTATCAGGCAAAGACTAACTTCTTTGAAAGGTGCTTTTGATTGATTAAGGTTTCTTAATTGGGCCATCCTAATTTACACATGAAATCAGTAACCTGAGATGACAGCTAAACAGGGAGCTCCTGGCCTGATATGGCCTGATGGTGGCATGAGAAACACTCCCTGGATCAGTGCACTGAGCATTAGCAGCTGGACAGCGATGCTTGGAACTGATACATCAGGCCCAGACCCAAGGGTTATCATCTCAGGGGTTCATTCTTTCATCACACAGGAGCTGAACACTACTATGGAAGAGACTTGAAGTGTGAGTCCAGTGGAGTGACCATAGCTAGCTAGGATGCTCCCTTCCTCCAGGACCTCAGCATTGAGAAGGAGTGGCCAGCACTGGATGCAGGTCAGAGATCCTGCTGATCTTCAAGGTGAAGGAACTTCAGAGTTGGGCCACAGGTAAGAAGTAGGCTTCTCCAGCAACAGAAGGGTAGGAAAAAGCATTCATTTCTATGGAAATGTACACTTAAAAGTAAGAAGGCTCATGGTGAATGCTTCCTGGTACCAGAACCAGCAGAGAGAATGGCTGGCTCAAGGTTGGGGGTGTAAAGAGGAGAGGGCGTGGTCAGGTCAGCTTCAAGGTGCCAGCACAAGGAACCCAACCAAGAGCAGCTTATGGGAGAAAAGGGTTTATTTTAGCTTACAGACTCGAGGGGAAGCTCCATGATGGCAAGGGAAAACAACAGAATGATCAGATGGTGGGCATCACCTCCTGGCCAACATGAGGTGGACAATATCAGCAGGAGAGTGTACCAAACACTGGCAAGGGGAAGTAGGCTACAACAACCATAAGCCCACCCGCCAATAATACAACTCCTCCAGGAGGCTTCAATTGCCAAATTGCCATCAGCTGGGAACCTAGCATTCAGAACACTTCAGTTTATGGGTACAACTGAATCAAACCACCTCATTTAGCCCCTGGACCTCATGAACTGATAAGCATACATGATGTTAAATGCAATGCAATCAGTTCAACTTTAAAAGTCCCTATAGTTGGGCTGGATAGATGGTTTAGCAGTTAAGCACTTGCCTGTGAAGCCTAAGAACCCCAGTTCGAGTCTGGATTACCCAGGACCCACGTTAGCCAGATGCACAAGGGGTCACATGTGTCTGGAATTTGTTTTCAGTAGCTGGAGGCCCTGGTGCACTCTCTCTCTCTCTTTCTCTGCCTCTTTATCTCTCTGTCTGTCACTCTCAAATAAACAAATAAAAAATAAACAAAACAACTATTTTAAAAAATCCCCATAGTTTTTATCAGTCCCAGTGACGTTCAAACATCCATCCTCATGGTCCAAAGTCTTTTAACTGAGCTGTAATACAAAAACAAACAAACAAACAAACAAAACCCATAATGGCACAGAATAAACACTCACACTGCAAAAGATGGTATTGAGTATAGCAAGGAAATATATATTCAAACCATACAAGATTTAAAACAAACAGGGTAAACATCAAACTCTGTATCTCCAAGTCCAATAATTCTAACCAGTAATGAGTCTCTTATGTTCCAATTCTGCCTCTCCAGCTAGGCTACGCACAGTTCCAGAAAACTTCATCCAGTGCTGGAAAATCTCCTTGGTAGTCATCCCATAAGACTGGCATCTCTATGGGTCGCCACTGCAAACCACGGCTCATCCTCATGGCTCCATCAGGTCTCCACACAGGTAATCCAACAGGCCAGCTTCACACTGCCTGTGGTTATTTCCAAAAAGCAAGACCACATTGCAAATGTAATGACCCTCTCTTTCCTGCATTTATTATACTCCATTGTACCAGGTGGGCTGCCAACTTGTTGAGCCAGGGGGAAAATAAATCTGACTTTGAAGAATGGGACATTCCTTCAGCATTAAGGCCCCTTACTTTGAAATAGTCCACATTCTTCCATTGTCACAGTGCAGGTCACCTGAACCAACCTCAATGGTCATAATCTTTCAAACAGTTGGAGATGAATGGACAGATTGGCCCAAAGATTTTATTTCTTTTTTTTTTTTTTCTGTGCCATATCCTTCTTCTCATACCAGTCCATTTCTATGCAATGCAACCTTGTATAACTTCTTGGGACCCAGACAGTCAGAATGCAGCAAGCATCTAACAAAAATTGCTTCTAAACTACTTCTTTCTCACTCTCATAAGCCAAACTTCACTGTCTGTAGTTCTTACTGAATGCAGGTCTTTCAACTCTGGCCAGAATAAACCATCAAGATATATTTACACCATTGCAATGCATCTCTTAGGCCAAGGTTTCAAATCCTTCCACATTTCTCTCTCAAATAAGCTCCAAAAAGCCAAAAGCTACACAGGTTTCTACCATCAATAGCCCCACTTTTCAGTACCAATTTTACTGTGGAGGTCAGTTTTGAATTGCTAGTACAAAAAAACCAACCAAGGGCAGCTTGTGGGAGGAAAGGATCTATTTTGGCTTATAGACTTGAAGAGAAGCTCCCTGATGACAGGGCAGAAGGATGACATGAGCAGAGGGTGGACATCACCTCCCTGCCAACACCAAGTGGACAATAGCAACAAAAGAGTATGCCAAACACTGGCAAGGCGAAGCTGGCTATAACATTCCTAAGCCCACCATCAACAATAAGCTGCCTCCTGGAGGATCCACTCCCCAAATTGTCAACAGCTCAGAACCTAGCATTCTGAACACGTAACTTTTGGGGGCACACCTGAATCAAACCACCACAGAGATGCAGGCCAAGGCATAACCTATTAGGAGATTCCCAGCTAGGCCAGCTTCCTTTCATTGATTCTCTAAGCATTATGAATACCCTGACCTTCAAAATTCCAAGTGAGGTAAGCAAAATGGGACTGGATGTCTCACCGAAGCCACACACAGAGCCACATCCCTCTCCCTCTTCCAGCCCTTCACTTCAAACCGTCACCTGGCTATGCTCACCTATAACTCAACAGTCTTCCTCCCACTGATCAATTAAGCAACAGCCCTCCTTACTCCTGATTCAGGTTCATATCATCACAGAGGCCATGAAACTGTGTGCACCACATTTGCCTGGGCATGAAAGGAGAGTGAAAACCCTCAGATCTGTGTCCTTGGTGTCTTACAATTTCAATATAATGTTAAAAAAAAAATAAGTAAGGCAAGTCCTGGTGTGACAACCTTCAGTAGAGCCATGACTGCTTCTCTATTAAGAAATTGAAAAATGTACCATCAAACATATATCAGCTGGCTTCATGTTACCATAAGGAAACTCATGGCATCATTAATTCATAATTAGAAAGGATTTCAGCTCATGGATTTGATGGTTCTAGTCCACAATGTACCCACCACTGTGGGTTTTGAGTGCTGTCCCTGATGATGTTGGCAAACACACATGGAGAAGCAAGCCCACTCACCTCATCAGCCATGGGAAGGATGGTTTCAGGACCCTTAACTCCATCAAGGGCATACCCTAATAACCACAGGATCTCCTATTAGCCCCCACCTCCTACAGGAAGTACCAAGCATGGACCTCTGGGGAGCATTCAAGACAAAGACTACAACCATGTGTACTGATAAGGACACCATCAAAATGTCCAGGCAGGTGAAAAGACAGACTTAGAAGAGGGTCAGGAACAGAGACTTCATCCATGCATTTCAGAGGCTTGACCTCATTCCAAGACACCAGGATGGGAGGGACATGTGAGTGGAGCTGTGTCAGGCAGGCAAGAATCACAGACGTAGCTATGTCAGGTGAGCAGGTTAAATAGAACTCAATAGTTTGGGGCCTGAGGTGTGGAAGAAGTTTGGTGTTATTAATCAACTCAAAAAAGGAAACAAAAGCAAGAAAACAGGGTTGGAAGGAGAAAAGGATTAATTCCACTGAGGTATGAATTTTCTATATGGAAAACACATGTTATCTACAATTCTGTGGCAAGGAGGCTCTCTTCCCTCTAAATATTGAAAAAAAAAAAAAAAGCAAACTGCATGATGGACAGCCCAATCATTCATGTGAAAAACCAACAAAAAATATTCCTTCTAGTTCACAGCTGTAATCCCAATAGGTAGGAGGCAGAGGAAGAAGGATGATGAGTTCAAGGCCAGCCTTAGATACATAGCAAGACTCCATCTCAAAAATAAGAATGCTGGTGACAGAAAGCTGAAAGAAGCCATTCTACATGTAGTTCAATGGGAGAAAGAGATACCACCAGTGAAGATACTCAACAGTGGACACTGAAAGCCTTATAATTGGCCAGCCAGCCCAAATGAGCCAATGGGTGCAATAATGGCACGTCTGTCATGGTGGAAACCAACTGCCCTCCAATTGGACTGGAGGCCCACTACATGGGGGGAAACACATTCCTGATACTGAAAACTTAAAAAAGGGGTAGTCATGAGCCCTAGGGGTGTAACATCTGCTGATGTCTGGAAAAATGTATATACTATGCTTATCAAACTGCCCAGTAAGCACTTCTCTTAATATTTATACCCTTATATTAATGCTACTCTCACTTTGGGTAGAGGATCTTCTCTTGTCAGATGGCAGTGACTTTGGGATGACTTAGAAGGTGTCATAGTGCTGGGAAGAAGTGACTGGAGTAATGAGTAACATCTCAATCAAACCTTCCAAGGCTCAGGGTCCAATGAGGAAGAGGTGGTGAAAAGAATGTAAGAGCCAAAGGAAGGGTAGGACTCCATACAATGTGCTCCCTCCAGACATAAAATTGCCTGGATATCCTTGACCTCATAATGCCTGACACTACATACACAAGACCATCATAAGAGGAGAAAAAGACCATGACATCAAAATAAAAGAGAGAGTGATTGAGATTTGGAGGGGATATGATGGAGAATGGAATTTCAAAGGGGAAAGTGGGGGGGAGGTAGGGAGGGTACTACCATGAGATACTTTTTATAATCATGGAAAATGTTAATAAAAATTGAGAAAAAAAATGTGTGCCACCAAAAAAAAAAAAAAAAAAAGAAAAAGAAAAAGAAATAGTGCAGATTCCATACTCAGAATACTTTTTGGTAGAGAGATTTCTTTGTGCTTGAGACTTAGTTGTCCACACAAAAGGCTTTTCTGTCGTTGGCATGTTAGAATAGAATGAGTTCTTAAAGTTATTTCCCAAGCCAAGATTTTAGAGGCGAGATGAAGAGGGCATGGCAGTTAAGCACAGTGGGTCTGGGAGAGAAGACAGAGCAGGAGGAGACCACAGACATGATACTCCTCCCCACAGAATCGCATTCAGAACCACAGCCCCCAGGCTACATTCCCCTCTGTGGTAGTGTGGTTCGGGTGTTCCTCATAAACTTAATGTTCCGAATGCCAGGTCCCTGGCTAGTAGAAATTTGGCAACTGAAGCCTCCTGGAGAGGTGGTGTATTGTTGGGGGTGGGCTTATGGGTGATATAGGCAACTTCCTCTAGCCAGTGTTTGGCCCACTTTCCTGCTGCTGTTATGCACCTGATGTTAGCCAGGAGGTGATGTCCACCCTCTGTTTATGTCATAGTTCATGATTTTCCCCTGCCATCATGGAGCTTCCCCCTTGATTCTGTAAGTCAAAAAACAAACAACAACAACAACAAAAAAAAAAATCCCTTTCCTCCCACAAGCTGCTCTGGGTCAGGTTCTTTGTGCCAGTAACATGAAGGTGAGAGCAACAATCCCTCCTTCCCCATTATTTCCTGACAGAGGATGTGTTTACCTTATTCCAGTGTCTATGGTCATAAAATCCAATGCCAGAAATTGAGGAGAAAAACAAGGAACATTTGGTAATTTATATTGCTGGTCACTCAACATATCTCATGGGTAAATAAACACGGGCTGTTCAATCTATTTTATTAAACATGAAAATAGTAAAGCGAACCAAATTTTTTCTTTATAGCTGATTTTATCCTCTAACATTAATATGATGAGAATTAGCCAAGTGTCCCTTAGAAAAACAATTTATCTGTGGTTCTTTTACATCTTCTTCTCATAAATCCATCTCCCTTCTGTCACCTCGCCTTTTTCCTAGTGACTGACCTCTTTCCACTTTGCAGTCTCTCCTTAAGAACTGTTACCCACACAGATCACACAAAAATTTACATCTGACATCCAAACTGATCCTCTGAGCCACATACAGAACTTCCCCACCTTCAACCATCACCTCTTTTCATTATTCCTCACTCAGGATAATGAGGTTAAATGACTTTAAACAAACCAAACTGGGTGCTCTCCTCTAGCTTCTTTTCAGTACATGGCTCCTACATCTAATGTATACAATAAACTCATTCACAACTCAATGCTTTAAAACAGTCTCTTCTTATCTAGTTCACAGTTAGGTAGATGGTCAGTTCAGACAGGGCTCAGCTGAGTGGTTTTCTTGGTTTGAACCCAGGTCAGATGTTATTAAAATTTGAATGTAGGGTCCTTCATAGCTCTTGTGCTGAATACTTGGTCCCTAATTGGTGGTGCTGTTTTAGGAATTGGAGAGCCTTTATGAGGAAGGGCCTTGCTGCAGGAAGTAAGTCACAAAGGGCAGATCTTGAAGAACTTGACAGCAAGGCCCCATTTGCAACCCATTCTCTCCAATTCAAGCTCTTCCCACCTCTTCTTTTCCCCAAATATCCACTTCTTCTCCACAAGTCCATATCCTTGTCACGTCTACATCAAGCACTAGAATAAGTTGATCACCTCTTCTTCTAGGACCCCTCCAATCTTGACTCTACACTACAACAAATATTCAAATCTGAACATTTCAGTCCACCAATATAGACATCTCTTAATGTTTTCTTATTGCATTTGAGGACAAAAATCTTAAAATAAATGTAAACAGGGTCAAAGATCATACAGATCATGTCCTGTCACACCTATTCTTTCAGTTTCATTATCAATGCTGTTTACTGGCTGGAGAGATGGCTTAGCACTTAAGGCACTTCTCTATGAAGTCTAAGAATGCATGTTCAAATCTCCAGGTCCCATGTAGCATAATACACAGTAATGCAAGCATGCAATGTCACACATGCACACAAAAGGGCACATGTGTCTGAAGTTCATTCACAGTGGCATAAAGGCCCTGGCATGCCAATTCTAGCCCTCTCTCCCTCTGCCTCTCTGCCTTTCTCCCTCCCTCCCTCTCTCTCTCTCTCTCTCTCTCTCTTTCTCTCTCTCTCTCTCAATTGTGAAAAAAATATAAAAATGCCATTTACATCCAGGTTTTGGTGGTAAAATATACTGAAATCATCAGATGGTCTGTCCCTTATTCATGAATATTTCTAGTCTTTACCACTACTATATCCTGATATATCAGCCATATTTGCTTCCTTTGTTTTCCTTACCAAATTTTAATAATGTTATTGTCTCTGCCTGGAATGTTCTTACTTTATTACTCTGCCCAGTTTATGCCTAGACACCTTTCAAATGCAAGCCAGGAAGCATTGCTCAAGAAAACTGCCCCTCAGATCCCAGACCAAATGCCTCTCCCTGTTAGCTTACTGATTCCCATAGTCCTTAACAGAGCCGTCTGTCACCCTGTGTCCAGAACAGAAATTAAACTCATGGGTCATATGGATGGATAAGTACTGTATCAGGAGCTATGGCTTAGGATATGGTTCAAGGTAGGGAGCTTGTCTACATGTGAAAAATCCTGAATTTGATCTCCAGTACAAGGAAGAAGGAAAGGAAAGGACAGGGGAAAGAAAAGCAGGGGAAGATAAGAGGTAGGAGGAGAAAAAGTAAGAAGTAAAGGAAAGAAAAACTTCACAGTATAAACAATCTATGATCCTTTGTATTTATGGACTACAGTATTAATTTCCAAAGCATAGATAGATAGATGATAGATAAATAGATAGATAGATAGATAGATAGATAGATAGATAGATAGATAGATAGATAATGTTTTTAAAACTGGTTAGGAACAAATATTGATATAGACCAGAGGAAGACAATCTAGGAAAGTTAATGATTTGCCCAAGACCTGTTATCCTTTCTAGAAGTCCAAACAAGATGAATAATATCCTTGCCAGACTCAAGTATTTTTGGTGGTAATTTGTCAGTTCTCCCTTGATAGAACACTATAGTTTTCCTTCTGGCCTCTCCTTTTTGCTATTTCTTTTCTTTTCCCATAATTAGCTATAAATTAAAAGGCTAATGTTCAGAAAAGACTGACAAAATGCACACACACACACACACACACACAAAACAAACAGAAAAGTGCCACAGCCATGTGACAGAAGTACAAGAAGAGACATTAATGATCCTTATTTCTAAGTGTCCAAGACATGTCAAGGCATAATGTCTTCTTGAATTTTTCCATCCCCACTTAGGTAATAGAAGAAATGGATAATGAGACATCAACAATTCTAGGATGTGACATCATGAGCATTCATGTCCCGGGTTGCTAATGCCAACCAGTGACCTTCTAGGATTACACATGGCTGAAATGTGAAGAAGAAATTTAATAAGAAAAGGTCAACCATCAGTCAATCTACCAATGAAGCAAGACTTTTTTTTTTCCTTTTACAATAAAATAGCAAAATAATTTAAAAACTAACCCTGTATCTTGTGGTACTTATTCAGTGCTTATTACCACAGCCATAATGACTATTTAAATGATATGGAGGATAATGTTTGCTGAGCTCTTGAGTAGCTGAAGTCATAGACCTTCCTTTAGAGGCCAGCTGTAAAACCAAGTTAATAACTGAAGGAAAATGCATTTTTCCAAAATGAATTCACAATAAAATTAATCTCCTCTTCCAGGCAACTTTTAAAGTATGCTTGGCAATAAGACAAAGCTAATAGACTAATTAAATACAATTACAAGCTTATGTTTTTTTTTCTATACAGTGCCACAGATCAAAAGGAACAGTTTCTGTTGCAAGCAGGTAATGGCCCTGCACCATATTCACTCACAGAGGCTTCCACGGAGCTTCCACGGAGCCGCAAGAATGACACGCTTAAACAGTCGCATTTTTAGTACCTATTAAAGTCACTGTGCCAGGACTGAATCATGCTGCCCATAAACGGAGGGGAGAAGAATATAACCAACTGCTCACTGCACACGGCTGAGGGCCAACGGCACTGTCATCTGGAGTGGTCTAAATATCTCAGCCCTCTTCTGGCCAGACTTAAATATTGGGGCTGGATAATAGCCAAGTAATGACAAGATATGCACATTCCTCAGAGCAAAGCTCCACCTACAAACACCAGCGCCGTGTTCTCCATTCTATGACCCTATGCCCGCCACCAGCTCAGCGTAGGCCTGTACACAGTTGGAGCCTTGGAGCCACAGCCAGGAAAAACATTCTACAGGTTTCCTCATGCTACCTCCATGGAAATGGCTATGGCAGGAAGAAACGAACGCTTCCTCTTAAAGCCAAGGAAGTCAGTCGTTGATTCTTAAAGCCAAAAGCTGCTATGGGATGTTGGCAACATAAAGAAGCATGAGGATTAGATGACCTCAGTTTTGATCGAATCTCTGCTTCTGCTACTTCCTGGCCTCCCCTCCGTCTCGTTTGTGAAGCTGGCTCAGTTACACAATGTCTCACATGCATAGCTTCTGCTGGCATCTGTGATTCAGAACAAACACGTGATTTAAGTTCAGAAAGATGTTTAAAGACAAATTAGTGGGCTCAGCACATTACCTCTGTTCCTCAGATGCATTCCTGGGGTTTGTCAGAAGACATTCATCATTGTCTCCGCACTACCCACACCAAACCCAGGTCTCATCAGTTATAAATGCACCCTGTATCCTAATGTCATCATCCTTGGCTGACTTTAAGACAGGGGAAATATATACATAAAACTAGAAGAATACATCAACATAAACAGCGCCAAAAAGTCATAAGCCAGAACACAGTATAGGAAACAGCCTTCTTTGCTCTGTGAGAATCATTCTGCGCATGAGGAATGCCCAAAGGTTACTAAGGAGAATCAGAATGGTCACATGGTGTCACCTAAGAGAAGACAGTGAGCATGATTTATGACATAGTTTCATGAGGGCGAAGACTCTCTGTGCTATGTAGGACAAAGGAAGTCAGGCAGGAAAAGAAAATCCTCTCAGAGCCCTTCCCGTAGCAAGAGAGAAAGATAAGCAAGCCCAGGTACATAGGAAAGAAATGTGATAAAAACTGGATGATGCATATTTTCAGAAAAGCACTGGGACTAGAGAGAGAATGAACATACTTTTTGCGGGATTCTAGAATGTGAACAAAAGAAATATATCAGGGACAACAATTCAGGCAGGAAGGCCATGGCTGAGATCCAGGAAGCAGAGTGAAGACCATGGGAAAGAACCTAGGTACAAATGCAAGTGAGCCATCAGGCTCGGTCTAGAGATTCTGGAGCTGAGAAGCCCAGCACGTGCAACTGTCATTTCAGAACTGCAGTGAGAGAATCGTAACAACTAAACAAAAGCAATTAAAAAAATGTTTATTACTTGCAAGCATAGAGAGAGAAAAAAAACAAGTATGGGCTCACCCGGGCCTCTTGCCACTATCCACAAACTCCAGATGAATATGCCACTTTGTGCATCTGGGTCTACATGGGTACTGGGGAATAGAAACTGGCTGGGCAGGCTTTGCAAACACATACCTTTAAGTTGAGCCATCTCCCTAACCCCCAAAGCAACTTTGCAGTCCACTGTCACTAGAATCCTTTTATTCAAAATAACCTAAACAAAATTATGTTTTGATTTGTTTTCACTGATGCCTATCACACAAGAGGCAAAGACACATGCTAAGGACTGACCTGAATAACTTGACACCATCCACCAGGGTAATACACCCACCCCCAACCAAGCAGGACCCATTAGAAAAGGATTTCTTGGTTGATGCTGTGGATCTGGGAAGACACAGACTTCTGGGTTTTTTTTGCAGACCATGCCTCACACCAGGGCTCCAGTTTGTGAAAGAAGAGAGCACAAGGAACCAGATGACAAGTGACTACTGTAGAGATAGCTTGTACTACCAAACAGCCCACTCAAGTTCCCCTCCTTAAGGACCCCAACAAATGACATAGCAAAATTCTTTCAGAAACTGTGTCCAGAGCCCACATGTTTTCCTAACAAACTCAATGTCAAACAATATTCTTTTGTTTAAAATACAAAAGCAGTTTGTTGGGTATATAACTAAAATCTGTGTCCAAAAGATATTGCTCTGTAAGGCTTCCTATACAAATAAAAATTTTAAATTAAATTATGACTGTTTTCAAGAAGAAAACAACAACATGGCAATATAATGTTGACAATATCAACAATATACAGGGACCCACTCTGGAGAAAGAACTAAGAATGCAAGGATGAATGAAGGGACTTTCTCTTTCACAGGTCTGCCACTGAGCTCCCTGGGCCCAGCCATGGCTACCTTTAAAACATAGGAAGGGCTGGAGAGATGGATTAAAGGTTAAGGCACTTGCCTATGAAGCCTAAGGATGTAGTTTCAAATCTGCAGTGCCCACATAAAGTCAGATGCACAAGGTGGTGCATGTGTCTGAAGTTCATGTGCGGTGGCTGAGGTCCTAGAGCATCCATTCTCCCTCTCCCTCTCCTTCTCGCTCTCCCTCTTCTTTCCTCTTCTCTCTCTTTCTCTCTCTCCTTGCACTGTTTCCTTCAAATAAATAAAATGTTTTTTAAAACCATAGGAAGAACAGCATGGGCCCTCCTCTAAGAGAGCAAGGGATGAGTTCCAAGGTCAAACCCAAGCTGGGCCAATTCTTTCAATAACCTTAGTGCTCCTACTGGAAGCATATATCAAACCACTGTCCCCTTCTGTATCCTTCTCAGGAAATTTCCAGACCCTTTTCTCCTGGCCTCATGTGAGACACCAGCTGGTTGCACTAAGTCCTCATCCTCCACATTCCTCAGGTCTTTCTCCTGTTCTCTTGTAGCCATGGCCTTTAATATCAAAGTCACTGTGGCTGCATGATAGCTTAGCATTCTTCTGGCTGTGCAAATTATTTTTATTTAGAGGCCAAAAATTGTCTTTTTAAAAATTTTTATTTAGTTATTTATTTAAGAGAAGGAAAGAGGGAAAGAGGCAGACAGAGACAGAGACAGAGAGAGAAGCATGCACCACCTTGGATATCTGGCTTCTGTGGGTTCTGGGGAATCAAATGGAGGTCCTTTGGCTTTGCAGGCAAATGCCTTAACCACTAAGCCATTTCTCCATGGCTGTGCAAATTCTTAGCCCAGAACACATTCAGGAGCCTTGTTCTCATTCAGCCATTTGTCCAATTAATCAAATCTTACCTACTTAATTATACCCCATTCTCCTCAACTTTTACTGCTGCCTTCACTCTTACCCAGGAGCACACTTGTCACAGTGGCCACTGTGAGGCCAACACTTGGGAGCTAAGAGTGACTCTTCTTTCCACCCATCCCTCCTCTGAATCTCACACCATTGCCTGTTTCTATGTCAAACCCTAACTGCACAGGCTTTTTTCCCTTCCCCCACAGACATACCATCCCCCCCCTTCCATCCATAGCCTGACATAGGTTGTTCCCTCTTCCTGGAATCCTATTCCCCATCTCACCTATCTAGTTAGTAAATTCTCAGCCACATTCTGAACACAGCTTAAGTATCTCTTGTTCAGAAACACTTTCCTGACCCTAGAGACTGATGGATTTCCTGCACTTATACAGTTGCAAATTATTCATTTCCCAAAGTACCTCCACAAATTCTATAAACAGAAACTATTCTATTCACCATTAAATTCTCAGCAATCAACACAGTACCTAACTTGGTTTATCATCAGCTCATATTTCTTAAATGAAAAGAATAAAAGTGTAAAGGATACATAGTCATGGAGACTTTAAATTCTAAAGCCAAGTTATACCGAGTTTGAATCTTGGCTGAATTAATTCATGGGGCTACGTTTGTGATCTCATATCACTAATTTTCACTCTGTCTTTTCGAACAACGGCAATAAAGATTCATCCTTGGGCAGTATTTGAGAAGGTTGGATGAAGTACCTACCAAGTGTTTAGGTCTGATGCAAAAGGCTTAATTAGCAAGCCAGTAAGACAATGTTCACAATGATATAACAAGAGGTATAATGAGGTTACAGAGAAGGGGATGGGTAGTGAGTAGCCTCAAGCTTTTCTAGTTATCAAAGACCTCTGACCATGTGTCTACTGGTTTAAAAATTACTTTCATGGCTGTATTTATGAGGGATACTTCTTTCCTCTGCCTCATGTCAGATTCTAGACAGATATAGTAACTATATCATATATACTAGTGTCAAAACCAGAATCCCAAGCCAGAGATTAAGTCTCGGGCTTGGATAAAATCACAGCTGCACCAGGAGAGCATGTTTTTTGCACCAGCCAGGAACTCACTACATGTATTTTATTCTGTTTATATCCAGGCGCTGCTTAAGGGTGGGGATACATTTTGAGAATTATACTCTTAGGCTGTTTGGTCACTGTGTACACATCACAGCCATAGCCTACACTTACACAAGCTCATCTAGCTGTGACACCACCAGCCAATACAATGTTGTGGAGCCATCATGGGATAGTAAGTCTGTCTTGACCAGAATGGTATTAAGACAGCACTGCTCCACTATTTATTTATATCTGTGTCACCAAAGGGTCTAATTCTGCCTTGGGGTGGAGTTTGGAGGGTTGATTTATACTGACAACAAAGACTGATCCAAACCTGGGCTAGCCTGACAGTCTCAACAAACACTTCAGAAGTGATGGTAGCCGTCGGTTGTTTTCACTGTGTAGACATCCTAAGAAACCCCATCTTCCTCATTGCCAGTGTTTCAAGCTTCAGCTTCTTGTAAGATTACCTGTTCATAAACAGTAAGCAGAGAAAACCAAAGCAGAAGAGCGATAATATGGAGCTAGTCTGGGGGTTAGAAATAGCATTAGCCAACTTCCCATCACCCTGACAAAATACCTGAGAGAAACTGCCTTAAAGGTAGACAGGTCACTTTGGTTCACAATTTCAGGCCAAGGTCATCAGGTTCCATTGTTCTGGGCTGAGACAAGGCAGAATGTCATGGGGCAGAGAGTATGGGTAAAAAATCTGTTACCCTGTTGGGGGTGGGGATCAAGGATAATTTATATTCGTCAAAGGCATGTCTCCCAGTAATGTTCTTCTGCCCCCTTCCTAATGCTGTATTCAGTGATGAACTCAACAATGGATTATTGTCTTGGTGGGGTCAGAGCACTCATGACTGCCTGCCTCTCTGAACACTGCTGCCTGTAGCACTAAGCCTTCAACACAGGAGACACAGGAGGCAGTTCAAATCCAAACCACAAGAGAAGGTGCTTCTAACTAGGTAGGCCCTTCAAGCTTCAGGCCAGTAACAAGGTAGACTCCTGCAAAGGGACGGCAGACAGCTTAGCAATCTGCAATGACTGCAGGGATTGTCCTTGTGAGTGGGGAGACACACACCTGAAGTAGTGACAGCCCCCACTTCCCAACCCTGAATGCTCCACTGCAGACAGGTATGGCAAGCATGCTCTGTAGAAGAGCCAGAGAATACAAATTTTATGCTTTTCAGACATAATGGTCACTGTCCCAACTACTCAATTCTGGAACCACAATGTGAAAGCATCAACAGGCATTATATAAAGGAATGTGTGTGGCCATGTTCCCATAACACTATTTATGGTTGTTAAAATTTGAATTTCATCTAATTTTATGTGCCGCTATTATTATTCTCCTTTTGGGTTTTTCAAACATTTAAAATTGTAAAACTCATCCTCAGCTTGCAGACTTTGCAAAAATAAGAAATCACTGAAGCCGGCCAGTGGTAGATTTCAGTCTCCTGACTGAAGACAGCAGGGCACACAGAGAAGTGCAGATTCCTGCTGATTGATTCTTTAATTACTCTTCAGGGTGTTCAGATGAGATGCAAGCCTGCCCCTACCTGACCTATGGAAGGAACAAATGATACTGAAGAGGCAAAGAGACAAAGAGAATGGCACCATCCCTTGTTTGCCACTGCTTACCCACTGAGACCACCACCAGTTCCCTTCTCTATGTGGGGGTGGGGGATGCGACTCCTGCATGTTTCAAGTTATTCTCATGTCCCTGGAATAAAGCACCCTCTACAAAATAAAATATGCTTGTGTTTCTTAGAAAACATGAAGAAAAGCCAGAGATCTGTGCGTCATTCTGCCACTAGGCTTGTGAACAACAGAACCCCAAGAAACAGTGGGTGCCAGCAATGCAAATGATGTGGATATCTCTGTGAAGACAATCTGGTAGCATTTGTCAAAGTTACAAATGCATGTTTTGACCCAGCTATTCCACATCTAGGAAGTTTCATTCATATGTATATATGCATGTACATTTATATATACCTAGAAAAGAGGAGCATATGCATGTATTGAGCATGGCATCCTGTGTAATAGCAAGTAAAGTGAAAAACCCAAATATCTATCAGTGGGCAATTACACAAATTATGGGATAATCCTACAATGGAATATTATACATCTAATAATGTATGTATATATGCATGAAAACACACAGTTTATTCCCATTATTTGTGATGTTATGTTCTATGAGCACTGAATTAGCAAACACTGAATCATCAGTCCTAGAGGAAAGACAAGAGTTTAAACTCCCTTTAAACTCTTGTCACAACATTTTTATCAACCAATCAATGTAAACCATTTTAATGCATGTTTCTGTTTAAAAACTCATTATTTAACATAGCACATAGGTTCGTTAAAATTTAGCTCATAGCTAATGGCGCTATGATGCATGCTTCTTCGAGACATGTGCCTTTTTTCCTAAGGCAGATCACCACCTTCCTGTACTTGAAATACCAGATAGTATTTCAGCTCTGTACTTAGGGGTCATTTTAAATAAGAGAGTAACAAATAAAATGCACAAATTGAAACCATGATATTATATGAATATAGGAGAGGAAACTATTTATGGTATAGTCTGAAACTGAATAAGAAAGCATCACTTGTTAGACCCCATGTGGGAACATGTATGGCCCATAACTCAGATTTTACAGAGGCGTTAGACCAAGGCCAACGCCAACTGGTGCCACTGACTTGGGCCTGAGATGAGGTAAAATTTCACAGCGCCAAAAGTAAGTGGGACAGGAAATGCTTCTTACCTCACAGAAGCAAGGAACCCAAAGCAGATGGAGAAAGGGGCTTATTAGGATGTGTCCTCCCAGAACATTCCCAGTTGACCTGTTTCCTCCATTTAAGCACTACCTCCTGAAGTTTCCACAACCTTAAAATAATGCCATTAAATTTTAAATTCATTAATGCACTAATCCACTGAAGAGGTCACAACCCATGAGCCATCACTCTCCAGAAATCTATCAGCTGGTAAGACATGGGGGTCATCTTAGATCCACACCATAAATGCAAACAAATTTGCAAAAAATGGAATTCATAAATAAAGATGATGATCCTCTCCACACACACGAGTCTTTACCCCATATGGAGTGATCTTGATAATATGCAACATTAGATGAATAAATCAAAAGTAGAACAGTGTACGCACACTATGATTTATGTAAAACACGGGAAAATAATTTATCTGTTTTTATATGCGTAAATTATTTCCAGATGGATAATTCATTACCTATGAATAACTGATGGACTTGACAGAGAAGGAGGCTGTTTCCATACTTCCTTTCCATTCTGATCATGTAATCAGTCCTTCCATAGCAAGATGGCAGACCACACTGGTAGTAAGGAAAGTTAATGGTCTCCAAGGAATATAATATGTAATGTTTTCCTTTAATTCTGTGATGTTTTTCAAGTGTATATTAGCAATACATGTTATTTAGAAATATGTTATTTAGAAACATGAAAAAATCCCTTGTGTTAAAGTGTTATGGATATGCGGTATGGCAGTTATAAGATTCTAGTTATAGCCTCTCGGCCAAGTCTTCCCTGAATATTTTCAGTCAACCAGCAATAGATTATCTAAAATTAGGTATGGAATATTATTTTGCATCTGTGTGAATATGACAAAAAATATACTCATTAAAATGTTGATCATATAAAATGTTGATCATGAGAAGAAGAAACACAGAATACCTTGGGATATCAAGAAGTAAATAAAGAAAAAAAACATTTGAGAATAAATAAAATCTGGGCATTTAAGAGTTGTAGGATGAAGGTCTTGCTTTGGCAGCACATATACAAAACAAACAAACAAAAAAAAAAACTTGTAGGGTGAGAATGGTCCTAATGTAAGTTTATGAGAAGGAGAAAAACACATCCAGGCTTGGTGACACATTTTGTAATCCCAGCTCATGGAAGGATGATGTCAGAGGAAGGACCACAAGTTCAAGGCTAGCTTGGACTATATAGCTGAGACTATGAGACAGGTGAGAGTGAGAGGGAGAGTAAGAGAGAGGGGGAAAGAAGGAGTGGAGAGGACAAGACAGGACAGTATCAATGCTACGGAGGGATCATGAACATGGGTCAGAGAACACTAAGAAAGATAGCTGACATCTCCTCAAGGGAGTGAGAAGATGAGGACTACATTCCAAACATTGAAACTATATTAAATTGGCCTTTGGTGACAATAAAAAGCCAGTCCACAGTCTAGGTTATTATGGGTAGATTGTTTGTGTCCCTTCAAAATCCATAAACTGAAGCCCTAATCGCCAGTATGGTGTTATTTGGAGGCAGGGTCATTGTGAGGAATTTAGCCAAGGATACAGACATCCTGAGTGGGGTTCAAGTTCCCACTATGTGAAGCACAATGATGATGACCCCCACGTCCAGGTCATGTGAGGCTTCTGCAAAGAAGGGGCCCATGTGAAAACCCATTAGAATGCCCTCACCTCACCAGGTGTGGGAATGACTATGAGAAATAGATTTCTATTGTTTATGCCCCCAGGCTAATCCAGTTTTCTTCTTCAATCCAAGCTGACTGAGGAAGGTCACCAGTGTTTGGCCTGTCCCATCCATATGACAACGTTGAGCGGTATCTGATCCCTTTGCTCACAGTAAACAGAAATAACAAATACTACTACCGATGATCTTTTCCCATAACTCATGAACTAAAAGGGAAAATTTTTTCCTGTTTAGTGCTTTGGCCAGAGCATCTGATCCTTCCATTAACCCATACCTAGTGTTTTCTAGCCTTGTTGAATTTGTCCTATCGTAGAAAGCACCTTCAGGGCTGGAGAGATGGCTCAGCAGTTAAGGCACTTGCCTACAAACCCTAAGGACCCAGGTTTGACTCTCCAGAACCCATATAAGCCAGAGGTACATGATGGCATCTGGAGTATTTTGCATCAGCAGGAGGCCCTAAAGTGCCCATTCTCTCCCTCCCTTTCTCTCCCTCCCTTTCTCTCTCTCTCTCTTGCTCTCTCTATAATAAATAAAAATTAAAATAGTACTTTAAAAAGAAAGTACATCCAAAGAAGAGACATTCACAGATAATTTGTCTATTATAGTAAACTGTCATGTAAAATCCATCTTTACTGAAGTCCAGGTTGTTAATTTAACACACACTTTAAAATATCTATGACATAGCATGGACTTGCCTTTGTGTACCCTGGGCCTACCCACCAACATTTGTCTTTCCTTTGCAGAACAATGCACTCTCTAGAGGCATGCAAGGTTCCAGCCCAGCTTCATCAGACCCTCACCAAACCAGATGGAGGCCGGGTGAACTGAGCAGTGGCTTGAGTCACCTAAATGGACTGTGGACAGTATTTGCACTGGAAGAAATAAGGGGTTTTGAAAAAAATACCTGCTAAGCTAAGCTTCCACTGACTAATTCTACATGGCTCTCACTTTGGGTAAAGCGAATTTGACTCATGGCCAAGAAAAACTACACAGAAAGATACCTACCAACAAACTCCCTCATGTTTATACTTTGAAAGCTGTAGGGTTACTGCAGGTTTCATTGTCTCTCCTGGGGACAGGCTAACCGGAAATTTGCAGTCCAACAAACTAAAATCCAAAATCCAATAATGCATGTGGTTTCCCTGAAAAACACCAAAGACTCAGGGGCCAGCAGGATATTATGTACAAGATCCAGGGTTTAATCCGCAGCACCAAAAGTAAAGGCAAGTGTGTTTTTCACCTGCATTATAATCCTAAATTGCTCTTCACAAAAGCTGTTTGCATGAAATTAACAACAAAAAGCAAGAAGGAAAGAAAGAGAATCATCTGTCACATTGAAAACCTGTAAGGAGGAGAGTTAGCTCAGTGAAAAGAGCTTTCCTAACAAGTACAAGGCCCTGGGCTCTGCCTTCAACACCAGAACACAAGTCATGGAGTAAAAGTTACTAAAGAGAACGCTTCCACATATTTCAAATAAAACTTCATAAGTATATCAATGAAAGTAAATTTGGCTGTTATGAAATCCATGCAACTGTGGCTATCTGTAAGATAACCGATTTCAAACAAGTTTGGAAGTTATACTTGGCTTGGGGAACTGATTCCTCATTTTGAATATTAAATAAACATTTCTAAAAGTTTTTCTAAATAGATTTTGTATAAAAGCCAGATTGAAGAGTACCTGACAGTCTTTGGCTAAGAAATCAACCCCAAGGGTCTTCTAAGCTTCTGAGGATTCACAGTGTGGGCCCACCTTGTGCAAATCCTACACTGGTAACAACCCTATCCAGGCATCCAGAACCTTCCAAATATCTGCCTTAGGGAAGTTATTGAGAACCACTCTAGTTCTCAACAATTACTTCTCTGATTATCTGTTTCATTAATGACACATATGAACATTTAATTGTTTTAAAATTACTGTTATATATTCTTTTTCTTTCCAAATGCACAATAAAGCCCATGTTTCTTATTTTTTTTTTTCCTCTGTGTCCTTCACAGTATATACTCCACAGAAATGGGCTGATTGGTGGATTATGGGAGGCACTAGAAATCAGGAAATAATCCAAAACAGAGTAGAAACCCTCCCTGAATTAACACTACACAGCTAATCATGCCCCCTCAGACAAAACCAGGAAGATTGTATTTAAGCCCTTTAACAATTCTGAAAAATGGACAGGCCAGTGATTATAGCTCCAATTCTAATTGAAGCAATTAAATTTTAGAGTTCAAAATAACATCGTAAAATGAATGTGCAGCAAATCTAGGAACAGAACCCCCCTTTCTAGCTCTGAGTTGGTAAATGTTGTTGCCTGTGAAAACTCACTAGGAACTCAGACAGAGCACATATGAAAACAAAGCTAACTTAGCACCTGTCGTTGTTTGACAGGCTGAAGACTGGCTACTAGTTGTGCCTAGTAGTCTAATCTCAGCTTTTTTTTTTTGTCTTTTCTTGATTTTTTTTTATGACATGTCTATATACAAGGTTGGCCTCAAACTCCCTGTATAACCAAGAATGACCTTGAAGTTATGACCTTCTTGCCTCTACCTCCCAAGAGCTGAAATTACAGGAGTGTACCACCATGTCTGATTTATGATCTTAACTTCTGTTTCTGCTATTGGGCTTAGTGAGTAATAATCACCTTGAAATTCAGGACTACCTGAGACATGGGATCTTACTCAGTAATAGGTAGAAAAGCTCATCCTTGATTAGACCAGGCTATAAATCCCACTCTGATGTCCTTGTGTGGTTATTTGAATGAGATGTCTCCCACACCCTGATGTGTGTTGACTGCTTGGCCCCTAGCTGGTGGCAATTATTTGCTGATGGAGGTATGTTGGTGAGGGCAGGCTTTGGAGTGTTATAGTCCAGTTTCCCCCTGGCCAGAGCTCACCTCACTCTCTTGTTGCTCTCTGCTGTCTCTGTGGCAAGATGTGATACCAAGCCTCTGTGCTACCATCCTTTCTCTGCCATGGTGACACATCCCCTCAAGACTGTAAGCTAAAATAAACCCTTTCCTCCCCTCCCAACAGCTGCGCTTTGTCATGTGGTATGTCCCAGCAACTTGAAGTTAATTGCAATACCTTCTCAGGAGGGGGTGGAGCACACAGAGATACACAAGAAAGAAAGCCAGATACAGATGGGGCAAGCCTGTTGAGAGGCAATTGCAAACCAAGGACTGTGAGAGCTTCCACAGCCAAGAGAGAAGCATGCAGCAGGCTCTCACCCAGTCCTCCAGGAAGAGGCTTCCATAGCCCTAGACTGAAAGGAACATGAGCCCATTGAAAGCTTTATACTCTAGAATTACCTCTGACTTTTGTTTTCCTGGAGCCATGGCTCATGCTAACCCTAACTCCACATTCCCAGGAGCCTTTCCCATCTTCCTTGCTTGGCTCACTCACAGCCTCCAAAAATTATCTCACTCTGACTCTGCCCAGGAAACCTAGCCTGTCTTGTGTACCAGAGCCAGTTATGGTCTTGTGTCTATGGAAGTATAGATCACATGGCTTATTTCCCCACTAGATCCTGACTCCTGCTGGGGGGACTCCCTGCCCCTCAGCATTTATGTATACTTACAAGCCACCTCCAGGAGTGACATGGGAAAGTAGGGTGCAGACCCAGGGAAGACTTTCTTTGATTTTGTTTTCTGTCTTCCCAGCCAGCCCTCTGCCACTTACCAGCTGTGTGACTCAAGCAAAGTTATTTAATATCTTTGTTTCAGCTAGTTTCCCTATGGAGCAGGAGTTGTATCCTTCTCCACCTTACACAAGGGTTGTGAAGATCAACTATCCTAAGGCAGGTAAGGTGCTTAGAGCACATGTGGGAAGCAACTGGTAAATGCCAGAGCAATAGTGCCCACTGGCTCGGGACTGAGACGCAACAGGATTGGATGCACCTTTGAGACATGTGCATGTGAGACAGAAGTTGGGGTGGAAAGAGCAGCATCACAATGCCAGGCCTAACCAGTGTAGACAAGTCGTGGGTACGTCTTCATCCTTATTTTCACATCAGTAATAAGGAAGGTCCAGACAATGACATTTGTGCTGAGCCTGGATTCTAAGATGGCCAGGGGTCTGAGAAAACTACACAGGTCCTTGAGCTATGCCGAATGTTTGACTCCTCAGCAATACATATCAATATATTCCTCACCCTACTAACCAATACCAAGTTTCTCCCCTCTAGAGGAAGATTTATTAACTCCATATAAAATTTCTGTTTACTTGATAATGATTGGCAAGTTTATTATATTTTCTAAAATCAAAAACAAAATGAATTTAAATCACACTTTTATTGAAGGTGCTATTTCCCAAGTGGATATTTTTTCAAAGCATGTGACCCATGGAGAGAAGATGATGAAAGGTCAGCAGGGAGAACAGAGTCACGGTGGATGTGATCATCTCTACAGTCCTCATTCACTCTAACCTACGGGGGCCCACTGAAAATCTCTCCAAGGCAATCAACTGTGACAATTTATTTCATATTTAATTTGACTCTGTGTCCTCAAGGGGAAAATTTCTTGTTCTAAATTTTAGCAAAATAAAATAAAGAAGGAAGGAGATCCAAATGAGGATTCTAAAGAGCAGAGCAGATGAAGGGATTTAAAAACCTGGAAAAGCCAGAACAGGAACATAAATGAATTTAGGTTAAAAAAAAAAAAACATGAAAACAGCACCGCCACCATAAAGGTCAAAGGATCCAGTAAGAAATGACAAGAGTAGGCTCTGGAAAAAGCAGTAGGCACAGCTCTTCATCTCAAAATGCATGTGAAGCTGCAAATCATTCCCAGAGGGCAATGAGATGGGTGGGCAAGTGCCTGCACAGTCAGTAGGAACAAAAAAATGAGGACTTCTCTATCACACCCTACACAGCTCAGGGTCCATTGTGGAAGAGGTGGCGGAAAGAACGTAAGAGCCAAAGGAAGGGTACCACCCCTTACAATGCAACTATCTGGAGAGAAATTGGCCTCAATATCTGTGCTAGTTTGAATAGATGGCCTCCAATATATTCAGTGTTTTATTACTTTGTAGTTTGTATCTGCAGCCACCTGGCTGGATGCACTGTCACTAGGTGGATTTTATGATGTGGTGGTGGGTTTCGGATTTCAATCTAAAGATATGCAATGTGTGCCTAACTACAGCTCCTGAAGTATGCTGTGCTGTGTGGCTTTGGCTTTTGGCTTGTGCTTCTCACTCTGTGTGTTTGGTCCTGTGAAAACAGGCCATCTTTTTCTGCCATTATGAAACATCCCCTGGATCTGTAAGCTTCAAAAAATCCCTCCCTCCATAACTGTGCCTGGTCTGGAAGTTCACCTCAGTGAACCTGAAGCTGTCTGCTACAATATCCATGACCTCACACACAGTGCCCAGCAACACCTACACAAGATGCTCATAAGAGGTGAAAAAGATGATGACATCAAAATAAAAGAGAGACTAATGGAGAGAGGGATGGGATAGGATGGACAGCAGAATTACGAAGGAGAAAGTTGGGGGAGGAATATCATGGCTTATTGTCTGTAAGTATAGAAGTTGTCATATATATATATATATATATATATATATATATATATATATATATATATATATATAAACAAAAAATGAAAACAACATGCTAAGCATATGTGTATGGTCCCATATGAACCCACACACTCCATGACACTGTAATTGCCATTTTTCAGGCTTAGAGAAATGAACAGAGACTATTCAGTGAAAGTAAGCCTAGGCTATTTATCTGGAGCTTATTACACCAAGAAAGCAGCATTTGCCACATCCACTTAGGGATGACTTGTGGGCAGGAAAAGAAGGACAGCTTTATGGTTGAACACATGGGAGCCTGATGGTCAGTGACTGGCCTGGGGACGTAAAAGGAGTGCCAGCTACTTTGAGATTCCGCATCATAGTTCAGAGGTATTTTCTTGGCTTTCTTAGCTTGATCCTAAGTTGAAAGCAGGGATGAAGTTTGGGGATGCTGTAACTAATCAGGTAGTCTATCTGCAGGTCTACTGTGACAAGGGTCAATGTTCGGCTCCCTGGATCATTACAGGACAGAGTAAAACTGACTTTCAGTATGCTGCCCTCCTGGCCTTGGTACTACAGACCAGGGATTTCCAATCTTTTGGTTTCGGGTCATGCTGTATGAATAATTGTGGTGAATCATACATTAAATATAGTGTAGTAGACAGTAGAGACAATGGATGATTCTCCAGACTAGGCATTACCAGTGGGAAGTCAGAGTTCTATTTCTGCATATGGTCTGGCAGGTCCATTTCTATATGCTCTAGCTCATTCCTTTGGAGTAAGTCTGTACAAAACAAAGTTGGTCCAAATAATTACCAGCCTCTACCCTCAGAGGCCCAGAGAGAGACTGAGAGGGCTTCTGCACTATATATACCCAGTATATGAAAATGCATTACGGAACAGAAGCCTGTGAAGTGTGCACACAGTGTAACAGAAACAACCATCTCTTTCAGAAAGTGGGATTATCTTGTTGCTTACACTGTTTACTGATTTGATTTCATACTATGATAAATAAGTTATGAAAAATGATTTGATAAATAAATCATTTGTAGATAAAAGTTTTCAGAACCTAAGATGCATGAGAGGGAAAAGTTTTCAAAGGGGTATTAAGTACAGAAGACTTGAAAATGCTTCTTGCTCTCAAATCCAAATGCCGCCCCCTACCACCTTCTATGAGCTGTATCCAAGGTTACCGCAGGAAGGGAGCCTGAGTGGAGTAATCATAGATGTGTTCAGAGTGGCAAGAATCGTGTCCTTGAGGCTATGTAGACAAAGTCAGCTTGATGTCTTCTGTTCCATTCCTGTTTCAAGGCCTCAGAGGTCTAGGAACTCACATATAAATTCAATATTCATGATTAAAATATAACTCAACATAAAATAAGCTGTATCCTGATAACTGCTGATCAAATAGGCCTTGAAATTCACTGTCTCCTGACCCACAAGGTAGAATACTAAATGCCTCTTGAAGATCTAGGCACCACTGCTGAATAATTTCAAGGAGTAAAAAAACTAGTTCTGGGGCTGGGGAGGTGGTTCAAGTGGTATATGCACAAAGCCCTGCGTTAAATCCCCATCACCACAGAAAACAATGGGCGTGGTAGTGTGTACTTGTACTAGCGCTGGAGAGGTGGAGGCAGGAGAACGAGAAGTTCAAAGTCATCCTCAGCTACATAGGGAGGTGAGGCCATCCTGGGAAGCATGAAGCCCTGTTTGTTTAAAAAAAACCACAAAAACACAAATTCTAATTCTGTTCTATGTGATAATAAATCCTCAATTATTGAGAAGCATGATTCCAATGTAGCTTCAGGTTTCTAAAATTACACAAAAGCCAGGCAAGGCTAACTCATCTAGGAATTCCCAAGTGTTTCTGACAGAAATGTACCTATAACACTGATACCCTCTCCCTCGCTCTGCCTCCCTGCTCCATCTGATAAACTGCATCCACGTTCCAGCACTGCAGCAAATGCCACCCCTTCAGCAACACCTTTCCTAGTTGGATCTCCTGGTATAACTCACCTTTGTCTCCATGGGTCCCTGTACAGACACAATAAATGCATCTTGGGATAAAAGCTATGTCTTATACAATGTTAATCTCCCTTGTTAGGCTATATATTTCTTTTAGGCAAGTCTGTCTTATTTATTTATCTGTTTCCTTGTCATGCCACATCAACAGTGTACCTAAGAGTCACCATTTCATGTAGTAGTCACAAAAAAAAAAAAAAAAACAGGAAGGAAAGTATCATGATAGTCCAATTAGGGAAACTGAGGCTCCAAGAGATCAATATTTGCCCAAGGTGCTGGAGTTAAGAGCCGACAGAACTTGATTCAGTCCCAGCTCAGTGGTTCACAAGCTCTGCATGCCATGGTTTGTTTCAAACAAGCTGGGAGCTGCCTGACACAGCAGTAAAGACAGAGCCAAGCTCCCGGAGTGGTCTACGTGCCAGCAGCTCATTGAGGGATACTAGGAGGCACGCTTGGAATCGGTTTTGAATGCCAGTCCTGCTCACCACCTTGGGTCACACAGAGACTTCTTGATCCATTCAGTTTCTCCTGTGAAAAATACTGAAGTCCTCATTATAGAATGCCTCTTCCATGATCACATAACATATTAACTTTTTATAATTTGTATTTATTTGTTTATTTATTTATTTGAGAGAGCAAGAGAGGGAAAGAGGCAGACAGAGAGAGAGAGAGACAATGGGCACAGCAGGGCCTCCAGTCACTGCAAATGAACTTCAGACGCATGCACCACTTTCTGCAGCTGGTATACATGGGTCCTAGGGAATCGAACCTGGGTCCTTTGGCTTTGCAAGCAAACGCCTTAACCACTAAGTCATCTCTCCAGCCCCCACCCCACATTAACTTTTAACTAGAAAAGAGGACAGACACCTGTAGTTCAGTTGTTCATGAGAACAACTGACGGCCCAAGGCAGCAGTTCTACAGCAGCAGACAGCTCAGAACCCAGAGGGTAAGAAATGCAGGTTGAAGGCCATGTCACCAAGAAGGCCCTCTGAAGCTAGAAGGCACCCATGCTCCTCTCCCTGGGAAGAGCAGCTCCTGCCGAGAGAAGGGCAGTGTTTGCCTCATCAGGCTTTGCCTTGGCCTTGGCCTCAGCCTCAGAAGCCCTGTGTTCTGACTTTCTGCTCTGGGGATGACTTTCCAAGACGCAGTTGTGTTCCCAAGTGAATGCTCCTTCAGGGAGGGGAGCACCAGTTTGACGCTTCAGTATGTTTTTGGTTGTTGTTTGTTTGTTTTGTTTTTTGAAGAAGATGTGTAGAGTTTTTATTAAATATTGACAAGCCGACATTCTGTTGTACATATCAGGGGAAAAGTAAAATATGGAAAGAGCAAGGCATCAAACATTTCTGGCACTCTTGTCATTTTCCTAACACTGTGTCTTTTGATGGCCTTTGTCTCCAATCACCCGGCCTTGCTGCGTCCCAGCACCGCTGTGCATTCGCTCGCTACAGGGGTCCATGCAATATCATCAAAATGCCCTCCAGGACTGGAAAGTCCTATCAGGAAAGAAAACACAAACAGGACTTGTTCATTACATAATGCAGTCTGCAATATGTAATGAGAACTCTTTCAGCCTACGTGGCTTTGCTACTAATCTAGACATGGCTACAATTCCGACACCTGCAAATTTATAGCAAATAACTCAGGGAGAGCACATGGCACCACATACTCACATTTTCTGCTCGGAGCCTCTTGGCAGGACACCCACCGTCTCTGGGGTGAAGCATATAATACAGTCGGACTTTGCTTGCATGCTTCCGACTCTGGGGAGGAAAAGCAAGAGGAGAAACTGTAAAAGCAAAGCTATTTGAGAAAGAAAGAGAATAGGAAATCCTTTGATACATGGCCAGTGACCACAAATACATTTCAGTGGAAAACATTCTTGTGTGCTCCTGTGAGTTATGCAATGCAGAGTTTCCGATAAAGGGACTTGCCCAAATCCCAAAATCTAAATCCTTTCATGATAAGTAAAAACAGTAAAATCAAGACAGGCAAAAGCATTGAATTAGTGAGCTTAGAGTGGATCATTTGTTTAACTGTACTCAAAAGACTGGAAAGATGGTTTTGTGGTTAAAGGCACTTGCTGGGCTGGAGAGATGGCTTAGCAGTTAAGCGCTTGCCTGTGAAGCCTAAGGACCCTGGTTCAAGGCTCGATTCCCCAGGACCCACATTAGCCAGATGCACAAGGGGGCGCACGCATCTGGAGTTCGTTTGCAGTGGCTGGAGGCCCTGGCACACCCATTCTCTCTCTCTCACTCTCACTCTCTCTCTCTCTCTCTCTCTCTCTCTCTCTCTCTTGCTCTCAAATAAATAAATAAACAAAAAAAGTTTTTTTAAAAAGGCACTTGCTTACAATGCTTGCCGGCCTGGGTTCAATTCCCCAGGACCCTCATAAGGTCAGATGCACAATGTAATGCACACATGTAGAATTCATCTTCAGCAGTAAGAGATCCTGTTGCGTTCAGACTCTTTCTGTGTATCTGTGTGTCTCTCTTCCACTTTCAAATAAATAAATATTAAAAAAAAAAAAAAAAAAGAGAGGAAACAAGATCAGCTACAATGAAGAGAAACAGCAGGGTGCTTTCTCGCTTCTGCTGCCAGAGCTAAGAATCTGGTTCTAGGGCCTCTCTGGATGCCGGACATGCACAGCTCCCCCACTGCCCAGCCCCCGCCCCCCACCACCGGGCCTCCCAGGGAAGCCTTTTCTTCTGATTCTCTCCAACCAATCTTTTAACAGCCTATCAAAAGGGAGTCTCAGAAGTCAGTATATGTAAGCCTGGGGCTGACCCAAACCCAAGCTCCCCCGACAAGCTTGCAGCTGCAGGTGAACAGGGAGGCCCCTCAGTGTGCCCTGCTAGATACAGTGACTGGCCCAAGGCCAGCAAGGAGAACTCGCCCCTTTGGGTGCCTTTTTCCCCTATTCTTTTTTCTCAGTTGAAAGCAGCCCACTCAGACCTGAATATTGTCCATTCTCATAAAAGCAGGACAGTGACATTTGTTGGAAAACAGTGACAAAGAGTCTGAGTTGCCTGCTTAGTAACAGTGGGCAATTATTGCCTGCAATGTGTTTCTATTCTAAACGAGTCTAATCTTCTCCAAGTACACAGTGAATATCGTGCTGTTTCTTAGGCTGTGTTGAGGATAGAATGAAACAATTGCATCTGACATACCGTGAGTTGTACAATGTTTACCATTACTTCTCACCATTGACTACACCAGTTCTTGACGCTGAATGTAATGCTGCCTCATTCCAATCCTCTTTCCCTTGTCTTCCCTTGGAGATGTCCTTCTCAAGGACTCTCCCCACTTGGCCTTGCCCCACAGCTGAGCTCTAACCAGCCTCTCAGATGATGGCTCACATTTGGATTAGCCACACGGGCAAAGTGCTTTTCAGAAGAGACACAGCAACTTGCCTGTTGTTTACAGGATACTCTCTAAATCCTTGTAGCGGATTTTCCTCGTGCATCCCTTCTTAAATTCCTTTGTCCTGCCCGAAGCAAGAAGGCTGCTTCTAAAGAGTCCCTAGACACTTTTAAAGACCTTCAAATGTGTTGAAAAGCATTAGCAGAGCATGGGAAGTGTTTACAAATGATTGTACACATATTGTTAACACGGTGGCTATTTCTAGGATCTATAGGAGATTTTAATTTATGTTCTTTGGGGTATTTTCTTGCCTGGAAAATGGATAGGATGGAGAGCTAGAGACCTATGAGGACACATGTCAGATGATTCAACATACTTCTGAGAAACACACAGCACAAAGTCAGATTTTTTGTTGTAAATATGCTAGTTACCAAAGTTGGTATGATTGGAGGTAAAGGAGAGTGATAATATTCAAAATGCTGCCATAGGCAGGCATAACATTTCAAAATCTGCAAGAAGGCTGATCACAGACTGGAGCCCTGGCGGGTAGAACAGCACGCGCAGAGGGTCACTAGTGAACAGACACGGGGGTGGTGACTGCTTGTGCACACAATGGCCCTAGTCTGCCTTGTTACCACGGATGAACTTCTGACCACAGGCCTGTATCAGCATGCTTCAGTGAAGCCCTGACACCCACAGGAATAAATAATAAAACTAGAAATCTCATAATGCCTCCTACCTTGTAGCTCTTGTGTGCATACTTTCTTTGTCTGTCTCTTCCCATGCCTCCCTCTCTTTCCATCTCTCTCTGTCTCTGTATCTCTCCTCTCTCTAGGTCCATGTCTATATCTCTTTGTCTTTCCATCTGTCTCAGTCTCTCAAACCGTCCATTTTTCTGTCAGTCCATCAGTCTGCCTGTCTCTTGGTATGTCGTCTGCCTTTCTGTCTGCCTATCTGTCTCTGTCTCTCAGTCAGTTGGTCTCTCTCTCTCTCTCTCTCTCTCTCTCTCTCTCTCTTTCCATCACTGTGTGTGTCTGTCTTTCTATAACATTTTGTTTCTTTTGCAAAGGTAAATTTCATCAAGTTATTTAACTGCAGTTTGACAAAACTAACAAAAAACCCATACGCTAAAACAAAAAGACAAATAAAAGGTAAGCCCTTCTCTGAAGTCATTAGTGGTGAGAAACGCTGGTTAGCATTTGAGGCTTATTAGCAAGTGTGATGTCTAAAGATCTGATTTTTTCATTTAGCTCCCCACTCTGGCTGCCCTCTTAGATGTAAGGTCTGACTACACACACTGTAGGCCAGGCCCTGCTTCAGGTTATGCAGTAAGAGCTTTGGCAAATAGTGTGGACTCGGGGGCAAAAGATGGAGGTGTCCTAGCTCATCTGTCATGGGAACTGCACCTGCCAGGACTTCCCATAGCTTTCTCCAGCTGCCAGAGTCAGATCCCACACCTTCCTTGTCCCCAGCCGACCCCGGCATCCAGTAGCAGACAGCTAACTCAGTAGAAGGGGTATGGATTCCATTTCTAGTTATAGTTCAAAATCCAAAGTCACTTCCAAATATCATGGATTGAAAGGGAGAAAAGGATTTCCAATAAATTAAATTGTTCCTGGCAGCGGGGGTGGGGGGAGTAGAGACAAACCTGTCGCCAACCTGAATGTGCTGCAGCAGCACAAGCGAGTCCTCGCCTCCTCCTGGTCCCGGCCTCATCCTTCACAACGACTCTGAGTCACTAAGCGGAGTACTTCTAGTCCATTGGCTCCTCTAACCCACTTCCTTTCAGAAATTCTTTGAAATTTGGCACATTCCTGTCCATTTATTCTAACAAACAAATACAGCCTTCCCCTCACAAAGTCAAGATTAAATGGCTGCAAACATGTTCATAGCAGCACTACCTAATTTGAGCAATGAGAAGAAAAAGAACTGGGAGCAAGCTGCTCATTCAGCAACAGAAGAGTGGTTAGAGCAGCCACGGAGTGCCCTTAATGTTAGAGGGAGACCCAGAAAATGCACTTCCCTTAACAAATCCCAAATGAAAAATGTGAGGACCCAAACTGTCTGCATACAGTGACTATTATTGTACCAACATATCCACGTACATCAAGATGTCAAAGGGGAAAAGATTCATTAGGTGATATGGAGTGTGTTTTTCATTCATTTCTATGATAAATATAAATTTTCCTGAATGTGTGTATATATTATATATGTATTTAAAATCCGTCTCTCTCTCTCTCTTTCACACACACACACACACACACACACACACACACACACAGCAATGATTAAGCTATGAAAATTCCGCATTTTTATCCACAATTATTAAAAAGCATCTTTGGGGCTGGAGAGATGGCTTAGCAGTTAAGGCACATGCTTGCAAAGCCTAAAGACTCAGGTTTAATTTCTCCAGGACCCACATAAGCCAAATGCACAAGGTGGCACATGCATCTGGAGTTTGTTTGTAGAGATTGAAGGCCCTGTCATGCCCATTCTCTCTCTCTCTCTCTCTCTCTATATATATATATATACTTGTCTTTTTCTCTCCCTGCTTCTCAGATAAATAAAATAAATAAAAAAGTTTTTAAAAAATTCAAAAAGCATCACTGACCTGAAATGCTTTGAATGTGTACTGGTATAATTAATTAAACTTCCATCTATTCTTAATAGCTAATAAACAATTCAAATGTACTTTTTTTCAGTACAGTATGAGCTACCACAGATTTTGACCTTAATTTTGGTGTGAGAATATACTGTAGTAAACACGCATGCTGCCGATGGTGTGTTCACTGTTCAGCCTCTGTGTACGGACAGACTTTGGGGAAGGGGCAGCCAGCACCTCCAGAGGAGAACTGGTAGAAATACACATCTGAACTGGCTCATAAGCACCCCAAATATATCCAACAATGACAACAAATCTTCATTGTGCTTTCAAAGATTTATCATTACCTAAAATTTGCTCTGGGGGAAAAAAAAAAGGCAGACACACTACCAAGTGAAAGGACATTCAAGGAAATGTACCATTACTTTCAGAGGAAGGCATGACAAAAAATAACAGTCTCTTCCAAATGCACTGAGAGCCATTCCCAGGCTCTTTCTTGCATTCATATTTGCATTTTAAACAAAAGTCATTACTTTCACTCAAACCACATCCACTTAAGCTTCCCAGATAGGCCGGAAATTACCAACCCTTCCATTTTAATTAAAGCCTTCGCCCTGGATCCTAGGCATTGTGCTGGGTCAGACCTATCTGAAGATTAGTTTCTTTTGTTGAACAATCTCCTGACAGTCAAAGAAATTGTCTAAGGTGGAAATTCAAGCTGGCCTTCTCCTTGGGGGATGAAGAACAATACAATCCCCTACTTCACATGGATTGCTGTGAAATAAGAGGACAAAGCTCATGAAAATTAGAATGGATTTGTGTTTCACCTAACTAACCACATTCTACAATTGTGCATTCCTTTAAAAATTTTGCAAATTGAGGGCTCAACAGATAGCTTAGTGGCTAAGTCACTTGCCTGCAAAGCCAACTGTCCCAGGTTTGATTCCCCAAACCCACATGATGGTGGATGCATCTGGAGTTTAGCTGCAGTGGCTAGTGGGCCCTGAAGCACCCATTCTTTCTTCTCTCTCTCTCTCGCTCTCTCTCCCTCTCTCAAATAAGTAAATAAATAAATAAAATATTTTGAAAAACTTGCAAATTGATTTTTCTTCCAACAAGACAACTGATTTCTTCTCATCTTGTAAAATGTGGAGATAATAAAGCAAGGTTGTATTTTCATAATGCTTCCAGCAGTCTTCAAAGACTTTTCACACTTATCTTTTCATTTCATCCACAAATCTGAGTCGTGAGGCTGGCGGGAGATGTGTTATCTCAAATAAGCTTTACGTTCTGTTCCTGGTTTCCTAGACAAGTCTTCCACTGTATTCCTTCATCATAGCTACCTAATTATGCCTCTTCCAGAAGTAAGCTAAAATAAGCCACACTTCAAGAACAAGGGAGAGCCTAGAAGAGACTGATAATTGTAGAAGTGTGATTTTCACAGGTCACCACTTTTGGTGTTATTGAAGTCAGGTTCTCATTGCTGGCAGAAAACACCAGACCAAGAGCAGCTTGTGGGGGTAAAAAAAAGTTTACTTTGGCTTACAGACTTGGAGGGAAGCTCCATGATGGCAGAGGAAAATGATGGCATTTGCAAAAGGTGACATCATCTAGAAAACATCAGGTGGACAACAGCAACAGGAGAGTGTGCCAAATATTGGCAAGAGGAAACTGACTATCACACCCATAAGCCCACCCTGAACAATACACTGCCTCCAAGAGGTGCTATTTCCCAAATCTCCATCAGCTGATAACCCAGTACTCAGAACACTAAGAGCATGGTGGACACTAAGGTCAAACCACCACGGCAGTGCTTCAAGACAAGAACCAAGTCTAACTCACTGGGGTTCAAAATATGATTGGCTGGTGTGAGGCAAGAACTCTCAAAGAATGCAAGGAAGAAGCCAAGGGCATGTGCCCTAAACAGGTGCAGGACCAGCACGCCAGGAGGTAAGGTTCAATGTGGGAAAACTTAACGAAAGATTCTCTAATGCTTGGAGCTTCTTCTCAAGCTCTACATTTTCCCTTCTTCCCATGGAAGCAGTCTGGGTCCATAACATCCCCAAACTGAGGAACTATGAAAGATGGGCCAACTATCAATCTAGGAAGAGGAAGGCTTTACCATCACAGACAAGGCTAGAACTGCCCAGGCCCCAGTTACAGGTCTTCTACCTGTGGGCTACTGACAGGTGCTATAGCATGTCCTAGAGCTGAAATTGGGAAGAAAAACCCTAAAACGATTTAGGTCTGCTAAGAAAGGATGCAAAGTCAAGCCATATACAGCAAGTACATATGACAGGCTTTGCTAACCTTCTAGTTTGCCAGAGGTGAGTGGAAATACCACATGATATGAAGGAAGACTTCTTGCACTGCTGGACACCGGGATTTCATGCTGGCCAGGCAAGCACTCTACCAACATTCCCCTCCTCAAGGGCAGCTGTGGAAAAACTGACAGAGGATAAACCAAGCAATTCTCTGCAAAATATTGAGACATTGTAAATGGTATGCCTGCAGTGTTATTTAATGCAAGAGAATACGAGCTGAGGGTAGAAGCTGAAAAATGAGACCTGACAGCTGATTGAAATGATACTGTCCGAGTTAATAAAAGGAGGATATTAAAATGTCACAGCTTAATTTTGAAGACCTTCTGCAGCATTTGAAAATGAGAATCAATACTGCAGATCTGTGTAGAAGTTAAGATAGACACAATTTCTATGGCACAGAAATAGGGCAAAGAAGTCAAGAGGACAGGGTGCACACCAGTGATGGCAGTCAGAAGTTAGGCCAGGGTAGAGTGGGCCACTCTCCAAAAAATATGAAAGAGGGGGAGGATGAGGGAGAGAGAAAGACAGAAGAGTCAGAGGAGTAGGAAGAAGAGAGGGAAGAGATAAGAGGTGAAGAAGAAAATAGTGAAACTGAAGAACTTATATATGGAATAACAGAGTATATACATTATGGCATAAATAAATAGTGAATGAATGAATGAAATAGAAGTAAAAGTCCAAAAATACTAGAGAACTACTTAAGTATGTCTTAATTGGTGGTTATAAAACTTGTAAGCAACAAAGCAAAAGAAGCAAAACTAATAAATACAACTGTGAAACAAACATGATTGCTCTGGAATATCTACATGTAAGAGCAACCCTACAAAGCAGGAAAAGTAGATGCAACAGGTCAAAAGGAATCATTCAAAGCCACTGAGAAATAGTGTACTCTCACAATTGTGTATGGAAAAAAGCAATACTAGACAAAAAATATAAATGAAATTTTAGAAGCACAAATAATTGAAAAAAACTCAAAAATAAATTCATACAATTGCTACCTGACTATGTTTATATAAAGAAGTTCTTTTCACCCATCAAATTCACAAGAATTTGAAAAATATGCATAACCCCTCTTGGCCGAAAAAAAATCAGCACTTATACACAGTGAAGCAGCACATTGACTCATACAAGCTTCCTGGGAAGTTTTGCAATATATAACAAAAAGGAAAAACTCAAAAACACACCAATCTTTTAAAAATTTTTTTTAATAATTTTTTAAATTTATTTATTTGAGAGCAACAGACACAGAGAGAAAGATAGATAGAGGGAGAGAGAGAGAATGGGCGCGCCAGGGCCTCCAGCCTCTGCAAACGAACTCCAGACACGTGTGCCCCCTTGTGCATCTGGCTAACGTGGGACCTGGGGAACCAAGCCTCGAACTGGGGTCCTTAGGCTTCACAGGCAAGTGCTTAACCGCTAAGCCATCTCTCCAGCCCTAAAATTTCTTAGAGCAAGTGTGAGAGAGAATTGGTATGCCGGGGCCTCAGCCTACACCACCTAGTAGGCCTGTGTGATCTTGTGCTTGGCTCACCTTGGTGAGTCTGGCTTAAGTGGAATCTGTAGAATCGAAGATAGGTCATTAGGCTTCACAGGCAAGTGCCTTAACCACTAATCAATCTCTCTAACCCAACAATCTTACTTCTATGAATTTATTTCAAGGATCAGTTAAAGACACATATTGTTACTGAATTATAATCTAAACAAAAGGAAACCAAATGTTTTGAAATATTTATACAATAGATTTCCAAACAACTATTCGTATGCAAAATATTATTCAATGTGAAAATATGAAGGATACCCAACTCCTAAACAAAAACACATGTGTATCTATGCTCTAAATGTCAAAAGCCTCTGGAAAATCATATCCAGGGACTACCATTGTCTAAGTCAACTACAAGTGGCTTTGAATTTTCTTATAAATGTGTCTTTGAATTTTTAATTTTCTTGAGAGAACAAATCATTTAAATAATACAAGTGAAGGGATCACAACTTTCAAGTTTCATTGCAATACTGATAATATATCATTCTAATATTCCTTCCATGAAAAAAGTTTCAGAAAGGCCAAAACTTTGGTTCAACATCCCACATTGGATAACTTTACTGTTGTGTTTTCAATCCATTGCAATGGCTGACAGATGGGCAGAACTCTATATAGATGTACCCACCACCTAGTTAATATTCAGAAAAGAACAAGCCAACCTCAAAATAAGACCCCAAGACTCTCAGTGAAGACAGCTGTATAAAGTGCCCTGTATATTTGGGGGCATCATTGCCACACCTGACCTTCCATTCTAAACCCAACTGCTACGACGTGGGTCAGCAGATAGAGGAAGAGCAGCAGGAACTTGGCACGCTAAGCACACTGGGGAAACCATGCAGGTGCCCTGATGAAGATGAATGTTAAGGCTCAGCTCTGGAGAAACAGGTCTGCTACCATAAATGTATAGGTTCAGGAAGACAGGGACATGGCTGCAGACACTAGGCACACATGGTACCTCTAGCTATTGAGAAACACAGGTTTGGGACAAGACAGAGTTATATCTATCTACTGCCTTGAAGCTACCAGATTTGCCAGCTACTAGCTTGGCAAAATCACCTTTAACCTGTGACCACATGGACATGTACACTGTCGTAGCCTGGAACATAAGGGCTTGAGTTTCGAAGTACAGGATCCTGGCAGTTGTGCTGCTAGGGATTAATTGTGTCCCACAACGTTCATATGTCAAAGCCCCACCTCAAAATGTGACCGAATTTGGAGATAGGACCTTTGAAAAGGAATTCAAGGCTTAATGAGGTCATGAGGGTGAATCCCTGCTGCAAACAGGATTGTCCTTTTAAGAACAGGAAGAGCTCTCTCCCAGATACCCCATCAGCCAGTCAGACAAGATGTGGAACAGTGACTCAGAAGTTACAGGAGTATAGCTTTCTTATTGGATTTGAGGCCTCGCAGAGGGAGGGAATTCATACCTGGTACTGAAAACCAAATCACAAGCTATGGCTTGGAAGAACATAGATCTTACAAAGAAGCTACAACTTTCCTTTGCCTAAGCGGATATTCTGAACACATCAACTTGTTTTCTAATGTATACAGTTATGTCCATTGATTAATGCTGTTCTCACTTTTGGTTAGATAAGCTTCTTCTTACAGATTGCAGTGAATACTGGGGAGCCCTGAGACTTATCACAGTGATGAGAAAAACAGAAAGTCCACTGCCTGGTTCTTACATGAATAAGTCATCCTTACTATTCCAGCCAGAGCCCAGGGAACATTGCAGAGGAAGTGGCAGAAAGAATATGAGTGCTGCTCTCAGTGCTAGCCAGAGTAGCTTCTCCATGGAGATGGCAGTAAGCACTGAGGAGACTCAAAACTTAACAACACTGAAAATAAGAGGCCATTTAGAGCTTAACACTAAATGAAACATTTCTGCCCACCCTCCAGGGCTCAGTAAACATTGCAGAACAGGGATCACAAAGAATGTAAAAGCCCCAGGGTAAGAAAGGATACTGTACTCCAGATATGAACTGATAGGCACATTCAAGACCTCAAAATGGTTGTCATTACCCTGACAAATCATGCACAATTCTTAGCCTACTAGCATTTTTCAAATTTTAAAAAATATTTTACTTATTTACTTGCAAGCACAGAAAGATAGAAAAGAGACAAACAGTGAGAATGGGTGCTCCAGGGCCTGCAGCCACTGAAAATGAACTCCAGATGCATGTGGACCCTTGTGCAACTGGCTTTATGTGGATAATGGGGAATCAAAGCCAGGTCCTTAGGCTTTCAGACAAGAACCTTAACCACTGAGCTCCCTCTACCCCCAGCATCAACATCTTAACAAAGAGAACAGAGGAGTACAAGAATAATGAGACATCAAAACAGAAGGAATATTGAGAAGAGGAACCTGCTCAAAGGAATAAGGGTGGAAAGGGAGAGTCAAAAGAGGGTAAACGAATGGGGTTAAGTTAAATTATAGTATGTTCACATATTAAGATTCTCAATAACAAATAAGAAAAATAGAAAGAGATTTCCCTCTCTCCTTTCCCTTCCCTCCCCGTCTGTGTTTGTCTCCTCATGTAGAGAGGAAAGTCCATGAGGCAAGTGGTGCAAAGGTAGCTGCCTACAAACTAGGCAGAGGGTGAGTCTGAAAGCGGCCCCACTGACACTTAAATTGTGGACTGGTAGCTTCTAGGACTATAAGGGAACATCTGCCTTCTAAGACCTCAAGACTGTGGTATGTGGTTATGACAAAGAGCTAATAATACACATGCCATCTATCCAAACTAGATGTTCTCTTAGTCTCTCCTCTCTTGTAGTCTTTTCAAAAACAAAAGGGGCAATCTAAAAGTCCCTAGACTAAGACCCTTTGCTTTTTTTTTTTAGTTTTACAGAACTATGCTTGAAATATCATTTAAAATAAGACATGCTTGTCTTAAATGAGTACCATATTAGAAGAAAATGAGTTTTTGTTGGAGAAAATCATGTGTGGTGGGATGTGCTGTACCAGAATTGTATAAACATATTTGTACAAAATCCACATTGCTGTCTGCCTACGCGAGTGACTGCATCAATGCATTACAATTTTAAATCAAAGTCTTGCAACTCAAAAATTTAAATTATCACCAAGACGCAGAGGAGGAGATTTGCAGTGGTGTGAGTACAGAGCTAAATATGTCTACATAAGAACATGAGAAATAGAAGAAAGGACTCATTTAGGCCTTTCTCTTTTTTTTCTCTCTCTCTCTGTCTTTTGGGGAAAAATAACAAAAGTGATATCCCTTCACAACTCCTTGCAGAGAAGAAAACAAAGTGGGGAAGATAAACCTGTGTGATAGGTGATTAAAGTCAGAGAAGATTGGGTGATCTGAAGTTACAAAGACACTAAATCCTTCTGAGATATGAAAGCTTAAACAACATGCACCAGGGTTAGGCTATAATTTCCCAACATCTCTAGGCTGTGCTTAGAAAGTTCATGGCTAGACTAAGGAATAAAATAGTGCTGTATAAAAATATCACTATGTGAAGCCTTCCAAGATTAGCCCCCCAACACACTGGGATAGGCCTCCCATGCCCTCCACACCTGTTTGTCTGCAGTGAAGTCAAGCCTGCAGAAGCACGCAGCCATAGAGTACCTTTCCTCAAGAGATGTCACAAGTCTCATGGCTGGCCCGTCACCCCATACCTATGATAAGGTCCCCAAAAGCAGTGAGCTCACATGTGATGCTCAAACTGTCTAATGGTGTCTTTTTTCTGAATAACATCTTCACATTAGATTCTTCTTTTATATGCTATGATTTTATACTCCTCAAGATGGACCATATAATTATACACAAGTTGAACTCTGTTCTTATAACTGAAGCCCCAACTTGTCATTATTTTTGTAATCCCAATTCATTCCCACAATGAACGTTTAAATATTTGGCTCAGAGCAATTCTTTATAACATCCATTAACAGTTTAAGTAACCTGGTGAGTGAGGTTCTGAGCAAAACTTAGGTGCACGCTTTAAGTAATATTTGTTAAAACTGTAAATTGACAATGCCTAACAATTGCTTCCCAAAGAGACTGTTCATCTCTTAGCAAATTATATTTTAAAAACAGTAAAAATAAACAAAAGCCAGAGGGGTGTTACATAGTGAACATAAATTTTATTTATCAAGCTCCCACCAATTGCAAGTTATAAAAGGGCCTAAAACTATTAAATTCTCTCTAGAAAACAAAGGTTATCCCATTTATTTGGCAGTAACTTCACGCTCCATGGGATTATCTTCTTCTCTTTTTTCAGATGGATGCAGATTCTAAGGAGAGAACCAGCCCATCACACCTCAAAAGGGCCCTAGGGTAAAGGAGACAGACACAGAGAACACTCAGCTCCTATCAAACCAGAGATCCAGAGACACAGAGGCTCCCAAGACCTCATCACTGAAGTAGAACTAAAATGAACCCAACATGGCTCAGGGAAAATTGTGGAAGAGGGGGCAGAAAGAATGTCAGAGCCACATGTGGGATCATGATACACAGAGACATTGCTTCCTACCTATAACTGATGGCTAACCCCATCATGCATAACCCATATTCCCCAACAAGGAGAGTCCCTGAAGAGGGGAGAGGACAGGGAGGAGGTGAATGGTGGTACTAACTTGGATGTATGCACTGAGTACAGAACTAATGATTTTTTTAAAAATCTATCACAAGAGCTGTTTATGGTTGTGAACATCTGAAAAGAGATATTGTGAGTTTGAGCCCAGTTGAAAATATACAGTGAGACCTTGTTATTTAATTTCTAGAAATGGCTGAATCAGAGCAGGTGGGCACTTAGAAGCAAGGACCAAGGTGTATAAGCTGGGGGTGGGGGGTAGGGTACTCATCCTCCAAAAGGAAACACACAAATGGCCAAAGGCCAATGAGAAGTTAGAAGCTCATGTCATTCATCATTAGATAAATCACAATGGATGCTAGATCACACAGCAGAAGGTCTATGAAGAAGACCAACAATAGCAACTGCTATGGTAGAACGAGGAGAGACTGGGCCCCAGTGGGAATGGAAAATGCGACTGCCAATTTGGAGGACAGTCAGCAGCTGCTGGATGAGAGTTAACCTAAAAAGTCTACTCATAGATGCACACAGGAGAACTGAAAGGTGTATTCCATACAAAGCTTTGTGTGACTGCTCACAGCAGCAACATTAATGTCTACCAATAGGTGAATGGGTGGATAGGTAGATAGATAAACAAAATATGTTCGCCATATAGGAGTGAATCAATCAGTCCTAAAAAAGAGTGATGTTCTGATATATACCACATGGTAAAGACTTGAAACTACTATGCTATCTGACAGAAACCACACACAAAAGGCCACATGTTCTAAAATGCCACATACATGAAAGATCCAGAGTAGTAAGTCTATAGATCTGGGAGACAGATATGTAGTTACCAAGGTCTGGGAAGATGAGAGAATAAGGTTTTTTGGTTTTTTTTTTCTAACACTGCTACACTATACTCCCAGTGGGGCCTTCAGGAGGTGGGACAGATGTCCCAGGATTATTAACATCTATGTACAACTTCGTGAAGTAACCAACAATAACCACATGTACACATGACCACATGACAAGTAGTCATGAACCTCACAGTTTTCACATCCAAATATGATGCCATTAAAATGAGAACTATGAGGGCTGGAGACATGGCTTAGCGGTTAAGCGCTTGCCTGTGAAGCCTAAGGACCCCGGTTCGAGGCTCAGTTCCCCAGGTCCCACGTTAGCCAGATGCACAAGGGGGCACATGCGTCTGGAGTTCGTTTGCAGAGGCTGGAAGCCCTGGCGTGCCCGTTCTCTCTCTCTCCCTCTATCTGTCTTTCTCTCTGTTTCTGTCGCTCTCAAATAAATAAATAAAATTTTTTTAAAAAAAATGAGAACTATGGGCTGGAGAGATGGCAGAACAGATAAGGTGTTTGCCTGCAAAGCTAAAGACCCTGGTTTGATTTCTCAGGACCCACGTAAGCCAGATGCACAAGGTAGTACATGTGTCTGGACTTTGTTAGTAGTGGCTGAAAGCCCTGATGTGCCCATTCTTTCTGTCTTTCTATATGCCTTTTTTTCTCTCTCTCTCCCTAGTAAATAAATTAATTAATTAACTAAATATAAGAAGTATAAAGTAAACTGGTGATGGTGCATGACTTTAATCCCAGCACTTGGGAGGCAGAGGTAGGAGGATGTCTGTGAGTTCAAGGTCACCCTGAGACTACATAGTGAATTCCAGGTCAGCCTGGGCTAGAGTGAGACCCTACCTCGAAAAACTAAACAATCAATTTAAAAAATTAAGAAGTATAAAGTATTATGAAATGAGTTTATAACATTAATACATTTCTAGGAAAATAAAACAAAAAATCTTAAGAATACGTGAGAAAATCTTGAAACACCCAAAAAACTAAAAAACAAAGTGGAAACATCCCCAAGTACATTGGCACACTATACTGCTACCACCACAGAACAAAAGATTAAGAGGACCAGATCATTTCATGAAGCAAATAGCTTCCCTAAGAAATGTAAACATAACATAGATTTTAAGAAATTATGTTATTCATATTAGTAGATTGAAGAAAGCATACCTTAAATAATGCAGAAAATATCTGATGACATCCAGTACACCTGCGTGCATGTGCATGCACACGCATGTGCACACATGTGCAAGCATGCACACACACACACACACACACACACACACTTAACTTAGTAAGCTGAGGAGTGACAGTATTATTGTCTCCACATGGCAATCATTATGCTCATCGGAAAGTCTGGATGGTGCTCCTTGTGCTAGTAGAAACACAGATACAGGATAACTATCTCTGCTGCTGGCGCAGGACTAGGGCTCCTCAACAACTCCACAGAGAAGGAAAAAGGGAGCCAGGAATGAAAAGAGCTGAAATTCACTGGTTGCAAATAATGCATTCATCTGGAAAAGTGACAGAATCACTACAAAGACGACTAGCATGTGTGAATTTGACTCAGTTTGAGGTCTGTGAATGTGCACGCTCCCGTGTCCCCTTATGGGACAACATGATCCCTCAGGGGTACTGCCAGTCAAGAGCTGCAGCTGTCCACATTTTAGGGACTCTCTCAGCTTAGAGAGCTGGCTGGCCCAAAGGCAATTCCTTCCCAAAATGTGCTGGTGAAGTATACACATGTGTGTGTACATACGTGCACACATACATGCATGGATAATGAGAGTGGCTCCTTGCACAGAGCAATTTTGAAAATGCATTATGAACTCTGAGTATGGCTAACTTAAACTGTAGCAGAGCTTAAATAATACTTCACTGTACACTGCTAAAAAACTAGTAGGTTGCATACAACCATAATTTACACCCCACTTTTCACTGTGACACGCAGTATAATGTGTATTTCCATTTCTGCATGTTTGCTGAGTCTCAGCTCAATTCCATATCTCCATCTCCTACTTGATCAAAATAACTCTTCTATGTCTATTCCAAGGCAGACCCCCTCAATGAAATCTTCAGTAGTTTTACAATACTAACTTCTTTTTGAAAAACATATTTTATTTACTTATTTATTAGCGAGAGAGAGGCATATAGAGAGTTAATGGGCATGCCAGGGCTTCCAGCCAATGCAAATGATTTCCAGATGCATATACATGTGCTTAGCTTGTGCATCTGGCTTATGTGGGTACTGGGAAATCAAACCTGGGTCCTAAGGCTTTGCAGGCAAGCACCTTAACCTCTAAGCCATCTCTCCAGACCAACTTCTTCTTAACTCATCACTGGTATTGTATTTGATGTGGATGGATAGATAGATAGATGGATAGATCCTTTTAGCAAGTAAAATTAGTAATTTATCAAATACAATCTTACAGTTTATTAATTTCAGATTATCTCAAAAAACTCAAAACCACAACCTCCTTAGCAAAAGATCATGTTCTGATGACTAATCTATATTCTAAACAGGTAGAGATAATATAGGTGCTCAAAAATGCCTCTTGTTTTGAGCTGATGTTATACAGTGTATGAATTAGTCTTGCCGTTTTGAGACCGATGTTAGAGCTGAAGAAAAGAGAACCATCAACCACAGCCCCACTTGTCTTTCTCAAACACATGGTCTGTGTTCTGTAATTTCTCCTTTACTCCCATTATTCTTGACAATCTATGTTTGATTCAGTCTCTTCTCAAAGCCAGCCACAGACAAGTATGCATACATAAAGTTAGCCAAAGACTCCTGATAAGTGTTCAGCCATTGTAATCATGTAATCAGGCTGGACATTTTGCTCATCCAAAGAAAATAATTACATCTTCATCCAAACATCATTGGGCACCACACGATTATTTAGTGCTACACACAGTCCTTCCTCTGTAGCCACCTGCTCATAACTAGAGTCCAAGTATGCCTGCCCCATTTCTTTTCACCTGCTGACTGATTTTCTGTTTCATGTAAATGCACGAAGGTTTGGAAAAATGACGAATGCGGGTGCAAAACATCATGAATATTATTTCTTTTAAATAAAAAAAGAGGGTTCAGCCGCCTTCAGCGACTCAGCAGCCCACTGCAGTTGTTTCTGACTTAAAGACAAAATGCAGCAGGGAGGGGAGGTGGTGGCTGCTGGGGCCTTTCTTCTTGGCTGAATTAGGAATCTGGCAGAAAATTAGTGCCTTCAATGCTCCCATCTGTTCTGCGTGGAGTCCTTGCTGCTGGACTCATCACAAGTGGTGTGATGCTGCTAAGTCACAGTTCATTCCAACCCCAGTTTTTCCAATCTCACTCCTCTCAGCTGAGAGTTGAGTTTATGAAACTGGGTCAAAGTGAGGGCAGAAATTAATGAATGTTGGAGTCGTGTTAATATTCTTAGCTTTCTTTTTGCTGGATTAAAATAAATCTAGCAAGAAAAAAATCCTGCCACAGTTCACCTATGAGGAGCTAAATAGCCATGAACGATCTCAGGTAAGGAATTCAACCAATTATATGTCAATTCTTCATTCACTCTTTTGTCCTCCACACCACCCTGGCTGCACATTGCACACAGACACAGATCCAAAGCACCAGTTTGCATCATCTGGAATAATCATGTGGAAGGATTGTACATTCTGACAGACACAAGCACAAACGTGTGAGAGGAAGGAAACCGGGACTATGCCACACCAAAGGCTATGTTATTCCAATAGTGAGTAGGAAGAAGGTCATTCCGTAATTAGTTTCAAAGACTAAAGTCAATTTCTTTCGGCATATATGTAACATCATGGAACTGATTTTGCAAGAAAGATTTAATGAAATATCACTGGATATACATAAATTCATTTCAACATGCTGGTTTATGTTTTCTTAATGTGGAAAACAAAAGTAAAAGCTAACCCTTTCTAATGTCCCAAATCAACTTTAATACTCTCTAAAAGTGATACAGAGACTCCAAAATGGCATCCCAACTGTACAGCATAGATGCTGGTCACAGAAAGAAGAAACACCTCATATCAATGGCTCCAGCTTCTACCTTGAGAATCTAGAAAATGAATAGGTTAATCTTAGTGAAAATAGAAGAGAGGACAAAAGTAAAAATTAGAGTGGGAATGAAGATATTAGAAAACAGGCAGAGAGAATCGATGGAAAAAAAAACAGTAAACCTGATAAACCACTAGTCAAATTGATTGGGGAAAAGACATAGAAACAATACCAACAACAATCTCATAAGAGAGAACATCACAGATTCTCTGTGTTTTAAAATAAGACATTTTTTAAAGATCCAGAATCCTTTGTAATTTTTATTTATATGTACATGTATGTGGGTTATACACATGTGTGAGCAGATGCACGTCCTACATAGATAAAAGATGAGCCATCTTCTCAGCCCCAAATAAGGCAATATTATGAAGGGCTTCCTGCCAATTCTAAGACTTAAGCTGATAATGAAAACCTAAACTCCCAGAGCTCACTTAGGAGCAAACAGATAAGCCAAATAGCCTGTCTATTAAGGAGATTGAATTTGTGGTTAAAAACCTTACCACACAGGAAACATTGCAATTATATATTTTCACTGGGAAATCCTACTAAGTATTAAGAAAGAAATGGCAACACTGTGCACAAACTTTTCCTGAAAACTAGAGAGAAAGGAATACTTTCTGCCTTGTGAGGTAAGTATTGTTCTGACATCCAAACAGACATCACAATGCAAGAAAACTACAATCTTCCTTTGTGAATATAGATGCAAAAATTCTTAACAAATTTAGCAAATCAAAACCCAACAATGACCCAACATTCAGAGCCACATATTGGGTCATGGTACGCAGAGACATTTATCCTACCCATAACTGTGGGCTAATTCTAGAATGCATGACCCATATACCTCAACAAGGAGGGGTCAAGGGGAGGGGGTAGGTCACAGATGAGCCTAATAATGGTACCAAACTGACTATATTCACTGAGTACAAAACTAATTAATAAAACTAAACCAACAATGTATAAAAAAGATAGTATATTATGACCAAATAGAATTCATGTAAAGAACACAGAGTAGGATTAGCATTTAAAAATCAATCAGGAAATATTTAAGGTGCTTGCTGGCAAAGCCAAATGACCCCAGTGTGGTTCCCCAGTGCCCACATAAAGCTGGATGCACAGGGTGGTGCATGCATCTGGACTTCATTTGCAATGGCTGGAGGTCCTAGACTGTACATTCCCTCTGTGTTTCTTTCTCAGTCTCTTTGTTTGAAAATAAATTAAGTTTTAAAAATCAGTCGGGGACTGAGGAGATGACTTACTGGGTGGAAATTCTTGCCATGCAAGTACTAGGGCCTGAGAGGACCCAAAAGAGCCTGAGTCCAATCCCCAGAACCCACATGAGAAGCTAGGTGTGGGCATACACACAGGAAAATCAATGTGGTTTTCCATTCAGCCAGTCTGGCCAAAAATATCGCTTCCAGACTCAGTGAAAGACTCTGTCTGAAGGAAGTAATGCAGAAGACCTACAGAAGAGAAAAGCTGTTCATTGGCCTCCACATGCATGCACACAGGCATTCACAAGCTTGCACATGCACACACACCACACACACACACTACCAGACACAACCCTCCTCCGAAAAAAAATGATATAATCCACTATAACTGTAGAGGATAAAAAGAAAAGAAAGAGGAGAGGACTCATAGAAACAATGTAATAAATGCCAAAGAAACACTTGAGAAAATCCAGCAAAAAAAAAAAAAAATCCCTAATTAAAGAAGAAAAACTTCCACCAAGGTAGAAATGCAAGGAAGCCTCCTCAACTTGAGAAAGTGAAGCTGCAATCAACAGACCACAACATTGCCATCAGTCTAGACAGATGAACAAGGAGAAAGTCCAGAAACAGACACATATTGTGAGATGATCCCGAAAATGATGCAAAGGTGGACAAAGGAGGTTCTTTCAGAGGAGATGGTGAGACAGCTAGCCAGCCATGGGCAAGACAATGAACCCGAATTCACGTGAGGCCCCATATAAAAACTGCCCAAGCATGATCAGAGATCTAATTGTTACCAAAAAAATAAAAAATAAAAATAACAATGGGATTCATTTGAATGACTAAACTATTGATAAACTTAATGATATTAATATAATTTGGATCATTAATGTCTCCCAAAGGCCCCAAAGATTTGGTCCCCAGGGTATTGCTGTTGGGCAGTGGTGGAGTCTTTTAAAGATGGAACTTAAGCTGGAGAGATAGATGGCTTTCTGGTTAAGGCATTTGCCTGCAAAGCCAAAGGACCTTGGTTTGATTCCCCAGGACCCACAAAAGCCAGATGCGCAAGGTGGCACATGCATCTGGAGTTCGTTTGCAGTGGCTAGAGGCCTTGGTACACCCATTTTCTCTCTCTCTCTATCTCTTTGAGTGTGTGTGTGTGTGTGTGTGTGTGTGTGTGTGTGTGTGTGTGTGTGTCTTTCCCTCTCTCATTCTCTCAAACAAATAAATAAAATTTTTAAAAAGATGGAACTTAGCAGATGGCTTTAGTTAGGTCACTGGAAGCATGCCTTTAAAAAGGACAATGGACTACAAACTCTTACTTCGCTTTTACCTCGCAGCCATGAGGTGAGCATTTTGGATCCATCACATATTCTTGCCATGATGTGCGGACTTGCCACACACCCAGAGCCAACGTCACCACTCAATCACAGACCAGAATCCCCCAAAACAGGAAAAAATAAAACTTTTCTAAGATAATAATCTCAAATATTTCCCTGATGGAAAGCTCACATGTATACACACGACTCTGAAGTAAAAGAAGGCAGATAAAAAAAGCACAGTCCATGACTGCACCTGGATGGGAGGTGGTTGAGAGGGGGAGTCAGGAAAGGGGTCTCCCAAAGGAAGCGGGTCAGCTTTTGTGATGGGTTAGCATGCATTCTGTCTCAGTTACAACCATGGCTCACAGATGTGTTCATATGAAAACATAACTGAAACAGACAACTGAAAAATATGCAGCTTATTATATGTTAATTATACATTAATAGAAGTAGGTTGCTGTGAGTCCAAGGCCACGCTGAGACTACATAGTGAATTCCAGGTCATTGTGGGCTAGAGTGGAATCCTACCTAGAAATACAAAACTAACAAACAGAAAACGGACTCCCTACCAGGCAAGCCCTGCATATCTTTACTAGAATTCTGCGACTACAATGGGCAGATGGCTGGAGAGATGGCTCAGTGGTTAAGGTGCTGGCCTGTGACACCTAAGGACCCATGTTCAATTCTCCAGGTCTCATATAAGCCAGACACACAGAGTGACGCAAGTGTGCACGGCTGTACATGTACACAAGGTGACATGTACATCTGGAGTTCAATTGAAGTGGAGTTCTCTCTCACACACTCTCATTCTCACTCTCTTGCATAAAAGGAAAAAGAAAAAGACATGTCCTTTACTGAACAGATTTTACTTCATTACCTCATTAGGAAGGACTAATTGTATGCTGAATATTTTGTCCAACAAAATACTCTTTGTCAACTCCCAGGCCCCACAGTTCTCTGCCTCAAGACAGTGATCTTTATGAACTTTCTCACTAAGACATTTCCTATATTTTATTTTACTCATTATTATTAACATAAAGGAAACAAATAAAATTGTAACTTGGGGAAAAGAAGAAATATAAAGTATAGCTTCAATAGCTTAATGCACCTAGTACAACCACTGGTAACACCATAGTGTATTTTCTTTTTTAATGATTCTTTTGTTGACAACTCCCATGTACATATACAATATACCCCTCCTACCACCATCTCTCTTCCCTCTCCCAAATCCCCTTCTATTGAATCCTTTCTTCTTTCCAACTAGTCACTCTTCCATTTTGATGTCACCATTTTTCCCTCCTGTTATGCAAGTCTTGTGTAGGTAACAACAGCCGTGGTGAGGTCATGAATACCATGGCCATTGTGTCTGGAAGACAGCATTGTTAGCACTCCTCCCCTTCCTTTGGCTCTTATATTCTTGCTGCCACCTCTTCCATCATGGTCCCTGAGCTTTGAAGGGTGTGATAGAGATGTCTCACTTAGGGCTGAACATTCCACTGTCCCTTCATCTCAGCACTTCAGTGAGTTTTGAATCGCCCAGTGGTCACCAACATCTGAAAAGAGAAGCTTCTCTCAACAAAAGTGAAAGTAGCATGAATATGTGGGCATAAACAAGTACTTAGAGGGTAGTTTGATAAGCATAATATATTCATTTATCCAGACAACAGAAATAATCCCTCCTCCACACACACAGACCAGGGCTTAGGACCTTACCAGCCATAGGCTTTTGATTAAGTTTTCAGTACCAGGCAAGAATTCTCTGCCATGGAATAAGCCTCAAGTCCAACCAGAAGACAGTTGGTTTTCCCTGCAACAGATATGAATGACACCATGGCACCAGCTGTTACATTTGCCTGACTGGTCTGCCATATAGCTTGCAGGGTCCACTGCTGGTTAAGACTGTTGATGACTTCTTTCCCCCCAACAGGCTGCATAGGTCTTTCTAGCATCCTGGCAGCTAGTCAACAGGGAAGAGGCTTCCAGCACAGCTCCAGATTGATTTCTCAGTATCTTGTAGCCCCAGTATGTGGAATCTTCAATAAAAGGGTCCTACCATCTAGTGCTGCTGTGCAACCAAGAGTCAGATTTCTTGCCCTCTGGCCTTTGGTTAGATTCAAACAACAGAAAATCTTGTAGGTAGGCCCAGCTTCGTGAGTGTAAATTCAAAATTACAGTGTATTCCCAAAGAATTTAGGTATTGGAAGACCAACAGATCAAGTGATGATCACCATTGAAAACATAATTTGTTATTCCTAATTTCTAAGAAGCAGTGTATACCTTTATGGTGTGTATGGGTAGTTGAGACAAGTCACACAGGAAGGGACATAGGTTAGTAATGTGCCAGGAGAGGAGAGGTTAGTAACGCACTGTGAGCAAGAGGCTCTCTAAGGATTTCTACAGGAGGGAAATGTCTAGGTAGGATGATCTTGGTCAGTACTGGCTATCAGGAACAATTTCAGTGGATTCTAAGGCATGGGCATGGGAAAATTCCCAGCTATCTGAAACTGGGCCCTGGACTGATCAGGTGAACCAGATGGTGCTCATGATGGGATACTCTGAAAGGAGAATACTAAGGTGTAGATTCTGGGTTGTTTATTTAGACTTGGGAAATTGGTGGTGTGGGAGAGGTGACCAAAGGAGACCAAAGTGGACTGGTGCGGTGTGTATTCCACATGCTGCAGGGAAGATGTTCCAGTGCATGGTTGTATGCATGTTTGTATAACCTGGGTGGTCATGCAGCCCAACACTGGTTTACCACTCTTCTGCCAAAGTATTGGAAGTCAGAGTAAGTTTTTAGCAAAGTCTCAGACTTTGTGCAGCTGAGCCTTCCCAGGAAAGTAGAGGGAACATGAAGTACATTCATTTCTCCAGCTCAGGATTCGCCCATGTGTCTTTTACTCCTCCGCCCATAGCTACAGCCCTGTGATGTGGCCCATTGCAGCTGAGCCAGTTCTCCTAGGTTCCAGGACATCCTGAGCCCATACATCTCTATTAGCAGAGCAGGCTTCTTCTTATGGAGACCCCGAAAAGCCCACCATTATCTGCTGGTTCTCCTAAACTTCAATCCCATCTTTGTAAACCATCTTTCCTTACTGCTTTCCAGCCATATATTCCAAATGCCCATTTCCTGTCCAAACTCCGTTGGACCCATCAAGGGAGTGGATTTACATGACAGGCAAGGAAACAGCATCCAATGGTGGGAGAGAAAGCACAAATTCGATTAAGGTCCAAACCATGGCAGATTAGAAATCCACAGGGGTACAGATAGGGGTGACTCAAAGGACAACATCCCAGGAGGTGCAGCATTCACTAGGTTACAAACCTGTGAGGGCAATCTGAAAACACAGCTACAGCAATAAAACTGAGGAAGAAGCGTGCAACTTATACCATGATTTCGTGTGTACTAGTCCCCCTAACTGATGCTCTAGGAACCCTGCAGCTTACAGAGACTGAGAAATCCACCAGGGTCACATAGTGGCTAGCTGAATGAGGACATCTGTCCATGCATCACTCACTCACCTACTTCCAACCCTCTTCAGTGTTAGCACATTTAAAAAACATTTTTTTTATTTATTTATTTATTTATTTATTTATTTATTTGAGAGAGAGAGAGAGAGAGTGAGAGAATGAGTGCATCAGGGCCTTCAGCCATTGCAAAGGAACTACAGATGTATGTGCTCCCTTGTGCACCTGGCTTTATGTGGGTACTTGGGAATCAAACCTGGGTCCTTTGACTTTGCTGACAAGTGCCTTAACTGCTAGGCCATCTCTCCAACCCCAGTGTAAGCATCTTGAAGGCAAAAATCAGTCTTAACTGCTCACTGCTCACTCCAGAATGTAGAGCCATGTGGACAGTTCTGATATAACTCTGAGAACACCTGGCTTGTCATTACCCTGCAACACAACCCACAACTTCTTCTCTGAGCATGAAAAGCCCATGATCCCCTTTTTGTCCTGCAGATAGGCAAGCTGTAGACAGCCGGGCCACACCTTGATGCCCACAGAAGCCACTTGTCCAACAATCGTGAGATCTTTCAGGCTTCCATGGGAGGGTCACTGCACAGCTGAACAGAATACCTACATGCAAAGGTGCAGCCTCACCATGCATCAGCCCTGAGTCCATGCACTGTGCACCATAATCTCATCTCTTCTGGAATAAGAGACAGCATTCAGGCCAGGATGGGGTATAAGGACAATAAGTCTAGATGGCTCTGGTACATAAAATAACTCACATTATTTTATCTACCTAGAGTAAAAATCTTATCTATTTTTGTTCAACTCTCTATACTGCTATATTGAACTACATCAAACTGCTATTTTGAAAATAAAAGGAACAATTGTTGACAATTGCAAATGATTAACTTTAAATTTTCTTTTTATATTTTTTAATGATCAGAAAGTATACATTTTGGTGGAGTCAGGGGAAGGAAATGGAAAACAAAAGGTGGGAATGGAGAGAGGATTATTTAAAACTAAAGGCAAGATGAAAATGCCATATAGACACTTACTTCTTTGTTAGTTAATTTAAAAATAAGGTAGACAACTTGTATGTATCTTACAAATTTTGTAGATGAGTAGGCCCTCCCCCAGTATACCCAGTTAGGTAATACATGGAGCCAGAGCAGACTCATACTCTCAAAGAAATTATGCCCATTTGATTTGGTGGCTGAGGACAAATAAAGAGGAAGTTCTGAGGTCAGAGCAATGACTATGGAGGTTTATAATCTATTCTCATGCATGAGAATCTGATCACAATCCCTGTTCCAATGGGAAGCCACAGTTACCCCAAGACTCAGACTTATCTAGCTGCATAATCATTCTTGAGATTCTCTCTCTCTTTTTTTTTTTTTAAAGTAAGCATATGGAAACACTATGTCGTGAGGCCTGGCTTTCATGAAAGATGGTTGAAAGTTTCTGTTGGTAGAATTGAAAGTAATTGGTTCAAGGAAACTGCCTCATTCTCTGAAGGTTTTCTAGAAGCACAAGTAAACCCTCTGCAGAGGATGGCTGCCCAACAGCCAGCTGGTGTGAAGCACTGTGCATGTATTAAAGGTCCTGTAGTGACTATATTTTGCTAGCAATAGATATACCCTTTATTATTGGCAGGGTCAACAAGTCTGCGACTATACACACTTTCTGTCATCAATAAAACAACTGAAAGAAAAAAAGTAAGAGAGAGAGAGTTTAGATATATGTGCTCTGTGGCATTGGATAATGCTGTGTACAGAAGCCATGGGTTGTTACAGGAAACTCCCAGGACCAGGGTGTGGGCCAGGGATGGACTATCTTCCACTAAGTTATTGCTCAAGGAAGACCTTGAAATACTTAAAACCATGCAGCATCTTGCCAGTGCTCTTTGTTGCCCACAGAATTATATGGTTTAAGTTTCTATTGCTGAAAATGGCACATTCTTAGTTGCAGGACACAGAAGTCAAGCTGGAACAGAGCTAGAAGCATCTTTCCTGCTGGCGAGGAACTGTCATGGTGCTGGAAAGTGCCATCTCTGCAGGCTGCCAGAGGAGAAAAGTCAACAGTCTTCACAAGCTGCAAAACCTAGCCAGGTGACACGTGCCCACTAATATAATAGCAGTAGTGGTATGGGGGCAACCAATTGCTCTCTGATGAACTTGAGGCATGCTCCACAGGAGAAAATTCATGCCTCGTACTGAAAACACAGACAAAAGCCTATGGCCCAGAAGGTCACAGACCCTAAAGGGGAAGCTATGACTACCTTTCGCTAAATAGATTATGTCGTACCCATCAAATTGCCCATAGACTGGTGCTGCTCTCATCTTTGGTCTTTTGCAGATGACAGTAACTACCATGGAGACTCAAAACTCATCACAGTGCTGAGGATAAGTGACTGTTGAGTGAAACATCTCTACTGTCCCTTCTGAGGCTCTGGAAACATTGTGGAATAGGCGGGGAAAAGAATGTAAGAGCCAGAGGATGGTAGGAGTGCTTTGGGAATGCTGTCTCCCACACCCAACGTGACTGCTGCATTTGTGGCCCCTCAGTCGATGCTATTACATGCGCAAGATCTGCACACTATTAAGCCCATGTCATTTCACCATGGATAATAGAGCAGAGCAAAAAACTGCAATCAAGCCGGGCGTGGTGGCTCACGCCTTTAATCCCAGCACTCGGGAGGCAGAGGTAGGAGGATCACCAAGAGTTCGAGACCACCCTGAGACTACATAGTGAATTCCAGGTCAGCCTGGGCTAGAGTGAAATCCTACCTCAAAAAAAACCAAAAAAAAAAAAAAACCAAAAAAAAAAAACCCTGCAATCAAATACATTATGTACATGTATGAAAACAGGCAACACAAAGGTATGTGTGTATATATGTATGTATATAGGCATTTTAGACGGGAAGCAGACTACAAACGTTTGCATTGCTGACTCAGCCATTTTTCTGTTTCAGTTTCAATAATTCTAGTGTGTTCAGGGAGTTAGAAACTGTGTCATTAACAGTCACAATGCCTGTCAGCAGATAAGTGTAAAACTGTGGGGCATCCAAAGATGGAAAAATTATCTAGCAAAAAAAGAAATTCAAAATATAAAAAAGAAAGAACACAAGAAACCTTGCATTATATGACTATATAATGTACATGCAAAAAGGAAAGGCTACATATAGTATAATACCAATGTCATAAATTCTAGAAAAAACAAGCTATAAAGCTGGTAAAACGACCAGTGTTGGGATGGAGAAATGGCTTAGCAGTTAAGGTGCTTGCCTTCAAAGCCAAAGGATCTGGATTTGACGCCCCAGAAACCATGTGAACCAGATGCATATGGTGACACAAATGTCTGGAGTTTGTTTGCAGTGGCTAGAGGCCCTGATATGCCCATTCTCTCCCTCTCTCTCTCTTTCTCTCCCTTTCCTTCTTTCTCTTTTTCACTTTCTAATAAATAAATAAAAGCAGTTTGTTTTTTTTTAAATGATCAGTGTTTGCCAAAGTTTAGGGAAAAGGGAAAGACATAAGTAAGTAGAAGAGAGGTTTTTTTCAGGGAAGCGAAGTTACTTCACATAACGCTGTTCAAAACAAATAAAGTGCAGCAAAGTGAGGCCTCCTGCCAGCTAGGAACCTTAGGAAAGCCTGGTGTGTCCATGTAGTGTCAACTATGGTGAGTGTACCACCCTGGCAAGGCAACATGTCAATGCCATCGGGGAAATCTGGGGTGAAGACAGATATGGAAATTCTGTACTTGCCATTCAATTATTTAGTAAGGCCTGGGAGAGCTCACTGTGTAAAATACTGCCTCTCAAACATGAGGACATACGTCCATCCCCAGAGCTCATGTAAAAATGACAGACATGGTGGCATTTGCCTCTAGTTTCAGCACTAGGAAAGCAAAGATGGAAGGATACCTGGCCTTACTGGCCAGCCAATGTAGCCTAACTGACAAGCGCCAGGCTAATAGAAGAGCCTTTCTCAAGAAAGACAGAGGTAGGCAGAACAAAGAAAAAGGAAGGAAGAAAGGAAGGAAGGAAGGAAGGAAGGAAGGAAGGAAGGAAGGAAGGAAGGAAGGAAGGAAAGAAGGAAGGAGGGAAGGAGGGAGGGAGGGAGGGAGGGAGGGAGGGAGGGAGGGAGGGAGGGAGGGAGGGAGGGAGGGAGGGAAGAAAGGAAGGAAGAAAGGAAGAAAGGAAGAAAGAAGGGAGGAAGGAAGGAAGGAGAAATAAGAGAAGATAAAAGGAAAGAAAAATGGAAAAAAGGTGGGCAGCATTTTGTAAAAGACATTCAGGGTTGTACTCTGGTCTGGCCTCCACATGCACATGCACTCATACACACTCATGTGCACACACAGACACACACACACACATGGATTGAAAAATGTCTGTTTTATTATTGTAGAAACTTCAAAATACAAGATAAAAAATTCTACCTTGCCTTTCACTGCCAAACTAAAGGAGAAATGAAGCCTTGGAGAAAAAAAAAAATACAGAAAATTGCATGTGTACCTGGGACAGAGCTTCAGTCTCTAGCTGCCCACTGTGTGGCTCTTCGAGGCGCCCAGGCAAGCCTCAGAGAAGGGCTGCCTAAGTGGGCCTAAGGCTTACCTTTTTCTTCCCCAACAGCAAAACTTAACATCAGCCCTGATATTCTTCTGCAAATGTGCTTCTTCCTTCCTTTCAAGCACTATAAATTTTCTATATGGGGATGACCATAGCAATGTTTTATCTTCTAAGCCATATATGTGAGTCCAATACTTGCAAACATTTCCAGGTAAAGTGAATTGCTCAAGACAAATCATACCCAATGTTTCTAACTCTGCTGCTGTGTGAAGACAAGTCACTCATTTTTAGCTGTGTCATTTGATACCCCTGAGGTTTCTCAAGGTTGAAAGGTCCCCTAAGAGGCGGTATCTGCAGTTACACCTGGATGCTCCACTCCTGGTCACCTTTGGGAAATGTAAGACAGACTTGCCCCCTTTTGCTATCTTGGTAGAAGTACGAATTTGTATATATTCTGTCTGAGATCTGCACAGTCCTCAAGGACACCTCTGAGCTTCCATCTGTGAAAAACACAAGTTTATTTCTCCCCTGTCCCTTGTATTCTCATGCAGTTAAGCAGAGTGTCCATTTTCACTGAAGAAAATTTTCCTTGGAATTAGTTATCTTCTAGCTGACTTATATGAGATCAAAAGGCTTTTTCAAAACAACCTTTAATGGAAATTTTCAGACTCCAGCATAATTATCATTTAATGAAATCCATTGATCATTATAGCCAGTACAGAGCACGGCACAGGTCCATCTCACCAGCCTGATCTGCAGGTTAGGACACATTCAGGGCAGCGTGCCCACATGCTTGGGATGGAAATGGTTGAATAGAATCCCCCAGCATTTAGGGCAACAGGATCTGCCAACTCAAACACGGACAGTTGTTGCATAAAAGCCTTTACTTAACGCACTACAGAGTGACACACCACTCAGCACCATATATCGCTATGCATCTCCACTGTGGGTATGGACTGGGACTTAGGGAGGGGGTGGCTAGAAAGGCCAGACAAACTATACCACATTTCATGAAGTGTTTCTCTAATCAAAATATTCCTGGTACCACCTAGAGGGTGACAGTTAATCAAGAGATTGAGTATAGGGGTGGGTAGAACAACAAAAGGAGAAACAGATTCGTGAGTAATATGCTTGCCCACACAGGAATGAGGATGAGAGTTCAGATCCTCAGTTCTTACAGAAAATGCCAGGTAATGTGGCACACATGTAATCCCGTCACTGGGAAGCAGGGTCAGGGAATCCCTAGAGCTCATTGGCTATGTAGTCTAGTCAAATCGGTGATTTCTGGGTTCAACATGAGACCTTTTCTCAAAAAAAACAAACTGAAGGGCATTTAAGGAATATGTCTGATGTTGATCTTTGACCTTCACAAGCACAAGTGTATTCCCACACACATACAAACATATATGCACATACCAGAAAGAAAAAGAGGAGGAGGAACCTTAGGTCCATAGGAAACCACATGGGAATAATGGTACAAGCCTTGGCTTGTCAAGGTTATGACACACACACTGTCCCCTTGCCCTTGCAACTCTGTTCCCTGATGGACACAGAAATTGGTAGCCCAAGCATGTCCTTCCCCCATAACTCTGTCTTCTCTTGTTGGATCTTTGTCCCAGCTGGCACCTATAGGGCCAGCCAGCCAGCTGTCATCACTGAGGTTCTGTGGTATGTCAGTGAAGAACAACACCTTACCGGGGGGGTTAGAATGTGGGGAGGCGGCAGCAGATGGAGACTGGTGTTCCTCAGAGAAAAGGAGCAGCGGACAGCTCTGAGACGAGGTACAGCTTCTGCAGAAGGATGTTTCCTGGAATTAGAAACTCAAGACCCAGCTCTATACTCCTTCCTGGACTCTGTTTCTTGGTCTGTGCAATAATGACTCAAAGAAACACTACGGCCATGTCACACTGCTGGCTTTTCAGTCCCTTGGCTAACCACGTTTGACCTCTGCACTTGCCTTGGAAGCTCAAACTTGAGCTCATCTGTGTAGCCCTGCAGCTGTCCCTCCTGCTGACCTGGGGACAGATCTCCATGAGCAACCCTTGTCAATGGCTGAAAATCTGCAGCATACCTCTGCAAAGAGGCCCTTATCCTTGTGAATCCTGAAGACACAACCATAAACTGTACTGGGTCTGACCTAACAGCCATTCAAGGGCAAGAACCAAAGGCTGTAAGGCATCATAAAATACCATGGGCATTGGGCATGGGGGCGTTTTGTAATTCAATTTCTGACCAACGTGTAGTTAACGCTGGGATTTACAGTTAGAGAAATTCGATTCTGAGCCTATGTTGTTCCTAGACTGAGAAGAGAATTTAGTGTCACACCTGATTCCTCCCTATGGGCTCCTTTTATGTTTTGACTGGATACTCTGACATAGTAATTGGGAAACTGTCCTCATCAGTGGACTGCGTATTGATTTCAAGGGCTGAGACTCTGGGACTTAGGATATAAACCTTCTCCCCAGATTTATTCTATACAATCCACTGTATTCATGTTGCATATAAAAACTTCTCTATTCTTTATAATAAGCATCTTTTTTGTTCCGCTTATTGCAAAACGATAGCTTTCTTGAGCATTCAAAAAGGGAGTTTCACATTTCACTTGCCATCACAAGTGTCCTATGGCTTACACAAGATGCTGCCTAGGCAGGTGTGTGAGTCCTTTCTTACTGCAACATGAGCCTAAAATGTAAAGGAAGTGCTTAAGTATAAACATCACTGTGTATGTCTGTGTGTGTGTGTGTGTGTGTGTGTGTGTGTGTGCATGAGAGAGAGAGAGAGAGAAAGAGAGAGAGAGAGAGAGAGAGAATTTACTTCTTTTATTGGGAGAAGCAAGAAAGGAGAAGGAGGAAGAGAATATGGGTCTCTTGCAACTGCACACAAACTATAGATGCATGCATCATTTTGTAGAGCTGGCTTTACTCAGGTACTAGGGAACTGAACCTGGGCCATTAGGTTTTGCAAGCAAGCACTTTAACCTCTGAGCCCTGTCCTTTCTTTCCACATGGTTTTCCTCTGCATCTTAAATACTAAATGATGCGAGAGCAACCAAAGGCTGAGGCTGAGAGTCTGCTCCTCCCGTCACTACTCGTTCTTCATCCGTGGCTGCTTGTCGGGGGCAATAGTGGCTACTAAGGGACCTGGAAAGTTCCATTCCTATTTAGTCTGTCCTGAGAGCCTGGGTGTGAGCCAACTGCCTACAACTATGTGGAATGTACACCTAACAGCAGACTCCAACATGCACCAGGGAGAAAGCAGACCCTTGATCCCAGTGCAATATGCTCTCCACACCCACCTTCTCCCTCTCCATCTTCCTTCCGCATAAATGGTCCCTGTAGGATTTACTCAGATCCATCATGAAAAATGAACAAAAATCATTGATATTCCATTTCAAGATGTTTCTTCCTGTACTTTGTAGCATAGAAGGAGAAAAGCCCAGGAGGGAGGGAAGGAGTAAGTGCTGCAGTCAGCATCTTACAGTGACTGTCCACTCACCAGAACCCTAGGATTCCACCAACCTTTTCTCACTGTCTTGGTGACATTGGCTGGGAGGTGGGGGAGAAGCAAAGCTTTCATAACTACATTTCTACCTTAAGTGCACTCATTAGCCAAGCATCGCCTTCCCTCTGCTCCACACAGCCACTGCTAGGTGGATGAAGTGAAGGGACCTGGATTTGCATGCTTAAGCATTTTCCACAGTATGCCCTTTGTTTGTTTGTTTGTTTAATCAAGTCCAATCTGACATCCCTTCCATTCCTGGCAAATATATTTTTTGCTTTCTCTTGATATTTTGGGTGTCAGGAGGGTCTACATTGTGTCCCAGGCTGTGTTCAAGTACCAAGCCCCAGGCAGGATCCCCTCAGCCCAGTGTAGCCCTGAAGTACACTCCTAGCATTAGCCCATTGCCCTGGTCTTCCTTTCCAGGGGCCTCAGGCCCTCAGGTGGGTCCAGATGGCTTTCCAACCTCCCTAGGCTAACAAGCCACTATGTACGGCACTGCTGAATGCTGGATGCTATCCTGAACCCTCCTGACTTGCCAAAGGCACACTCTTGCCTCACTGGTAAACCCAGCCACACCCTTCATGTCCGGAACCCTGTTGTAACCACCACTACCCAAAGGGACACCAGTCATTGGCTAGTCAGTGCAGGTAGGACACAGCACTTAGGGCACACTGGCTTGTGTAACAATTCCTATTCATATGTGAACTAGTCACCCACAGGATCACCTGTCCCTGTGCTCCAAGGCCCCAGTTCAATGACTAGAACATTCCAAAAGCACAATACATAGCTATTCAATGAAAGGAACATACTCCAACTGAATGTTCCATTACCTGTCGTCTCTCAGAAAGAAAGTTGGGAAAGAGGCAATGACAGGACCAAAGAGGGTAGTGGGTGGTGCTAGGGAACCTTCCAAGTAGCAAGGCTCAGGTTCTCCAGCTGGGCAAATGGTAAAATGTCTTCAATGGATTAAAAAAAAAATGAACAAAATACAACAATGAAACGGGTGGGTTACAGTAATAGAGCACTTGCCCAGCCGGTAAGGCCCTGGATGTCAGCTCCTGCACTACTAGCAAATGCATGAATGAATATATGAATGAGTGAGAAGGATGAAGTGATGTGAATGAAGACCATGCAGTGCTCAGTGTAAGCCATGGCTGGGGGGAAAGCTGCCACAGTAAGAACTTGGTGAGAAGCACATGGGCAGGAAGTCTGCACACTGCTCAAACACTGCTCTCCTGACGTGCCTCCATGAACATTCTGGCCTGTTGGTAAACACACAGGAACAAGCAACCTTTGGACACTAAGTTTCAGGACAAAGAGCAACTATGAAACAGGCCTGGGTACGAAGGGTGTTGGTGGGCAATTCCTAAGGAGACTTGGTCAAGAGCCCAAGATTCAGCACAGGAAAAGAAACAGAGAGTTATGTGGCCCCAAAAAGCTGCAGAGAGGCCACTGTTTGTGGCTAAGAGGCAAGGCTCCCAGCCACTTTTTGCTATGCCTTTTCACAGTCATGAAGGTTTCCAAGAACTTGAAATCTATCCATGTACCAGGCCAGATATACTCAGAGGCCTGATCTGCAAACTCAGGCTTCTCAGGGAGAATTTCTGGATGGTCCTGTCCTCTCCGCTGGCAGTTAGTTGTCAAGCCCATGGTGGGGTGTGTTTTCACTGATCTACATGGCTCTGTTCCAAAGCTCCGATACGAGGCTGTTAATGTATTTCAATACTCAATGGACAGGACATCTCATTTCTGAAGCTTAGAAGCTTTATAAAAGCAGGGGAAAACACTTAGAAAGCAACAAGCATTTCTACTCCTTGACGAATTCTGCCTTGAAGAGCAGCCTTGAGTTTCCATAGGATACAGAAATCCACCCACTTTAGAGCTACAGAGTCTCAGCCCATGCTCCTGGTGGCCCCAGTCACTCCCAAATCCAGGTGGCTCCGACAGAGAAAACCCTCACTCACACCGGAGGTGATGCTACCACCTTCATAGAGATCGATTCCTCTCACCTTACTGCTACAACGGTTTTGTTCTCAGCATTCCTTCCTCGGTCTCAAACATGGACCACTTAGGGGTTCATCAGTGAATGAAATAATTGCTTGTAGGCACTTTTAACAGCCCACACCCCTTCCTTCAAACCCCTAGCCTCTTCTCCAGTCCAAATTTGTGCACTGGGCTTCTCCTCGTTCACACAGGCTATCAGGGAGTTTCTTCCATGGACCAGGAATGGGCAATGTTCCCAGCGTTAGCTTCCAGCCTGGGTTATATCTTCCTGTTTGCTTCTGCTTCTCTCTCAATACACAGACAAACAGATGTATACAGAGACTATTTTGAAATACCAAGTTTTGTTTAGATAAAGAAAAAGATGTTTCTGACCTCTCTCTAATGTAAAAGCAGAGAGAGTGAGATGGCAAGAAATAGAAAGCCAGACATGAAAAGAAATAAAGCCATTTCTTTTTTATTGAAATTCACAGGACTTTCCCATTTCGCTGATATTCTTCCCCCGAGGGCTTGTAGGAGCTCACTAATTGCTTTTAATTCAAATACACAAATGGAAATGATTCAACATTTTCAAAATGTAAAAATAATTAAGAAGGTAAAATCATAAAGGCCAGGAATTTAGAGTTTTATGAAGTCAAGAAGTATGTTGTAAAAATTAAAAACTTCTGTTTTCCTTACGAATTGCTCTAGCAGTTCAGGTTTTGTAAAGACACATGATAGCATCTGTGTGCTCATTGTCACCTATGCCCATGTGCAGATGAAGTAATGGCAGAGCCACATGGAAAGGATGGAAAGCAGGGAGAGGACTCTGGCTAGTGAGAAATAACATTAGCCAAGAAGTACCCAAACTAGCCACTAATATGCATCACAAACTACACATCAGCTGCCAAACAAAGGAAACAATCAGATAACTGACCTGTTAGCAAGAGACAAAGTAGAGTTATAGAAAACATTCAAAACTAATGCAAGATACAATTTGGAGCAAAAGGGAGGCAGCAAATATGGTACATACCTTTTATCATTAATGGCTTTGATATAAGTAGCCTAAATACATAAATTAAAGGGCACTGTCAGATAAGAGCCACATGTTGTCTCCAAAAGGTCCACACTAAAGTCACATGTATGTTAAACTTATTAATGTTGAAAACATATTGTACTAATACAAACAAAAGAAAGTAGTGCTATATTAATTTCAAAAAGAGGGCTGGAGAGATGGCTTAGCAGTTAAACGCTTGCCTGTGAACCCAAAGGACCCTGGTTCAAGGCTCGATTCCCCAGGACCAACATTAGCCAGATGCACAAGGGGGTACACACATCTGGAGTTCGTTTGCAGTGGCTGGAAGCCCTGCCACACCCATTCTCTCTCACTCTCTCTCTCTCTATCTGCCTCATTCTCTCTCCCTGTCACTCTCAAATAAATAAAATATGAACAAAAAATTTTTCAAAAATGGAAAAGGAATGGAAGGACAGACATGAGACCAAGCAAAATTATCAGGGATCAAGAAAGATATATAATTATAAGAAGGTTAATTTTTCTAAGGATGCATAATAGTTTTAATGTGCATATACCTAATAAGAGGTAGACATGAGTGAAAGTGTGCATACTTAATAACAGCACCAAAACTGGTTGGCATAAGGAAAGATAGATAAATATACTGTTATAGATGAACACTTCAGCATGCATCCATCCAAAACGGACAGATGCAGCAGACAGAAAATCAGTGAGGACAAAGGTGAACAGAACAACAATATCAGTCAAGGGGACACATGGACTTTTATAGACTGCTTCATCCAACATAACCAGACACACTTTCTCCTCAAATACAATCCCCAAGATTCATCATGTTTTAGGCATAAAATGTAGCATAGCTTCACAAATTTTAAATAATGCAAGTTATGAAGTATTTATTCTTAGACTACAGTGGAAAATAAACTAAAAAGTCATAATAAATAGATAATTTGAAAAAAATCTGGAAATACATAGGAATAAAACAAAGCAGGCCTACGTGACATACTATCTAGAAATAAAATCTCAAATGTAACTAACAGTATTTTGAACAAAATGAATAAAAATTTAAAAAAACAAAACATTAAAAATGTGCTCAATGCAGTGAAAACAGTGCTTAGGAGAAAATGTATACCATGCAATATGCATAATGAAGATAAAAATCATGCCTGCAGCTTCATCACTTGGGAGACAGAGTCAGAATGATCATGAGTTGAAGGCCAGTCTGAGCTACATAGTGAAGCTCTGTCTTGTGCAGCAATAGAATGCTGAATTAGCATATGCAAGGCTCTGTATTTGAGAGAAGGGGCTGGGGAGAGACTTCAGTGGATAAAATGCTTATACTGCAAACATGAGGACTTAAATTTAATACCAGAACCTACACAAATAAGTTAGGTATGGTGGGGTGTATACTATATTCCCATCACCGGGGAGGTAGACACAGGTAGACCCCTGGATCTAGCTGGCCATCAAGTCTAATCAACTTGGTGAGCTACTGCAGATATACATATATACATGCATGAGACCGAGTGAATGAGGTGGAAGATAGAGAGAAGGAGTAAGGAAAAGAGGAAAAAGATAGAAGAGCAAGAAGAGGAGAAAGAGTTAAAATCAATCCCCTACATTTCCATCTTGGGAAGCTAGACAAAGAAGAAGAAAATTCAGTCAGGAGAGAACATAAAAGTTAGAGCAGAAATCAATGAAATAAAAACAGGAAATTTACAAAGAAAATCATCAAAACCAAAAGCTATCCTTTGAAAAGCACAATAAAATTGACAAGCCTCTAGCCAGGCTAAGAACAAAAGGAAGATTGCATAATTTATTAATATTGGAAAAGAAAAAGGGAATGTCACTCTGGGCTCATGAACATTACAGGAATAATAAAGGTATGGCATGGACAACTCTATTAAATGTGATTGTCTAGATTTAGTGGAAGAAGTCTTTGAAATATACAATCTGATAAAAGTCCCACAAGAACAAACAGACAGCATGAATAGGTGTCTGTATCTGTCAGAGAAAGTGTTTGATTTGAGAAACATTAATTAATAATTAATTCTCTCCTAAAACAGAAAGACCCAGGGAGATTCAATGGTAACTTCTGACAAACACTTTAAGGGGAAAAGATATCAATTCTCTGTGATTTCTTTCAATGATTCTCAATTCATTTTATGAAGACAGCAATATCCGAATTGCAAAACAAGACAAAGAAATTGCAAGAAATCTCCAGTGCAAAAATTTTATAATATAGATGCAAAAATAGTCAGCAAAATATTAGCAATATGCATCCGATAAAGTGTAAACTGTTTGCATACCATGACCAAGCAAGACTTATTACAGAAGCAAAATCACATGATGATATCAAAAGATGTAAAAAAATATAATTAATTCAACAACATTCAAAGCCTATCCATCATAAAGACCCTTCAGTAAACTAAGAATAAACAAGAAATTCAATCCAACAGACTATCTACTAAAAAGTTTAAAGTTAATTTCATATTTAACAGTGAGAAACCCAAAGCTAACTTGTTATGGTTAGTAACAAGTCACGATGGGCCCCTCTCACTATTGTCTTTCAACACTGTATGGGAATTCTACCTAATGCAAGAAGGCCAGAAAATAATTTTTTTTAAAGCACAGATTGAGAAGAAAGAAATTAAATTATCTTTTTTTTATATAAATAATATGATTTTCTCAGTAGGAAATCTCAAAAAACTGACAATTCTCACTCCCAGTATTCTAAGGTAACTATAGCAGGATTGTAGGACACAGAGTTAATATATGCTTCAAATTTAACTTGAAATTTAAATACAATATCATTTACATTAGCATACTTAATAACTGCAATAATTAGGCATAAATCTAACAAACTATGCTTGTGATCAATATAATAAAAACTGTAATGCTCTAATGAAATAAAAATGAAAGATTTAAACACACAGATAAGTGCTCCATATCCATGGATAAAAAGATTTGATATTGTCAAGACTCCAGTTCTTCTCAACATGAGCTAGATTCAATAAAACCCTAATTACCACACAGGTTATTTTACAGAGACAGACAAACTTATTACAAAGCTGACATAAAGAAGAAACAGATCCAGAATAGCCAGCTTAGTGATGAAGGAGGGTAAGTTTGAGGACAGCACACCTGAAGTCAAGACAAATCGCAAAGGTACAGGGATCAAACCAGCTGGGTACTGGTGAAAGAACAAATGAGTGGATCAATGGAATAGAGATCCCAGAAGTATCATAAATGCAGAAGAGGGCCTGAAATACAGACATCTGATGTTTAACAAAGGATAACATACAGTAATGGACAAAAAAGGAAACTTCCCAAGAAATGGTGCTGGAACAATCAGACAGTCTCAAGTGGGAAAAAATGATAATAATTGAAACAGGGCTTACATTCTTCTGAACAATTAACTCAAAATAAACCATAGAATAAGTGTGAAACACAAACCTATAAACCTGATGACAGTCTTATTAAGAAAAATGTCTACAAGACCTTGGGTTTGGCATTGACATTTTTGGTTGCAACGTCAAAGCTATGCTGTAGGAAACAAAGACTTGATGAAATGAAATTGTTGATATTAAAAAAAAAATTCTGCTCTGTAATAAGAAGCTGTCAAGAGAATGAAATGACAAGCTCCAGAAGGAAAGAAATATTTGACCTATGAAGTAAAGAACTGTTATCCAAAATATACAGAGGAAAATTTAAACTCAATAATTTGATCCCAGCACTCCAGAGGCTGAAATAGGAGGATCGCCATAGGTTCAAGGTCAATTTAAGATACAGAGTGAGTGAGTTCCTTGTCAGTCTAGGGTAAAGTGAGACCCTTACTCAAAAAATTTAAAAAAAATCAATGACAGCAAAAAAAAAACCTCAATAATAATAGTGTAAACAACATTACTAAAAATGAACCCAAAACCTCAGCAACTGACTTTACAGGGGTAAATCAGCATGAGATAAAACACTCTACATCCTACATTGCTGACTTGAATATATTCCCCCAAAGCTCATATTAACAATGTCTAATGCTTTAGTGTTGAGAGGTGGGAGTTTAGGATGTGATTAGACCGTGAGGGTTCTCTGCTTCATGAATGGGTTCATGTCCACATCTATCACAGGAGTGATTTTATTATCAAATCTACTATTGTAATTAGCTTCGCATTGCTGCATAAACACTCAACAAAAAGCAGCTTATAGGAGAAAACTGATTTTAACAGGCTTACAAATTTCAGGAAAACACCATCAATGGCTAAAAAAGCTAGCTCAATCCCATAGATCCAAGCAGAGGGACACCATCAAATAGCCAAAAAAAAAAAAGGCCCAAAAGTAGGAATATCCAGAGCTCCAAACTGCTCTCTACACACATTAAATGCAGACTCAAGATAATACAACTTAGAGCTACACACCAAGATCTGTCCCCAGTGACCTGCCCCTGTACCAGGGATCTGCCCATTAGGGCCTCCAGTTGAAAGCTCAATTTTGATAAAACATCTAAGTCAAAGGGGCCATATATTCGAACCACCACATTCTGCCCTGGCCCCCTAAGACTCATGACCGTCACACAATATAAATTTCATTCAATCCAACTTTAAAGGTTCCCCATAAGCTTTATTAACTTTAATAACTCCCAAGTCATATCTGAGATTCAAGACCATTTCTTAACTGTGAGTCCTGTAAAATCAAAACAAGGGCTAGAGAAATGGCTTACAGTTAAGGCATTTGTCTACAAAGCCAAAGGATCCAGGTTCAATTTCCGAGGACCCATGTAAGCCAAATGCATCTGGAATTCATTTGTAGTGGCTGGAGGCCCCAGTGTAGCCACTCTCTGTCTCTCTCTCCGTCTCTGTCTCTCTCTCTCTCTCTCTCTCTCTCTCTCTCTCTCTCTCTCTCTCTCTCTCTCTCCGATACATAATGGCAGAGTAAACATTTCCATTACAAGAAGGCATGAGAAGGCAAGACTAGGGCAATGCAAACCAATGACCATCAAGTAAACATCAAACATCTTCAGTTCCAAGGTCAACATCCATAACCAGTGAAAGTGTCTGGATTCCAGTTCTGCCTTTCCATCTGGCCTGGTCACAGCCTAAGCAAACATCCCTCCCATGCCACCAGCTCTCCATGCTCACCACTGCACAGTCCCCATGTACCCAAAATATCTGATATCCACAGCATACCATGATCCGTCTTCATAGCGCCCTACAATAGCCTTATTTGGCCTCCAAACAGGGATATATCCCTGCTTTGATCTATTGTATCTCAACAGTGACTAGAATCAGCTTATCTTCCTAGGATTGGGCTTGTATACAGGGACTTCAAACTGCTTCACACCACTGCTCACATGGCTCCTGGAATTGTGTGCACTTCATGACCTGCTACCCTGCATTTTTCATGCTTCCAAAACCATCACCAGCAAGCCAAAATATTGTATATGGATGTTTAGGAAAATTTTTTGATGTAGGGTCTCACTTTAGTCCCAGCTGACCTGGAATTTATCATAATATCTCAGACTGACTTCAAACTCCCAGTGATCCTCCTACCTCTGCCTCCTGAGTGATGGGATTAAAGATGTGTGACACTATACCCAGCATAGTTAGAGAATTTTTATTCATAATTTCCAAACCTTAGTAGCAACTAAGATGCCTTTTAGTAGAGTAATAAACAGTGGAACACCTGGGTAATATTACCCATCACTAAAAGATACAAGTTACCAAGTCATGAAAGACTCAGTGGAAATTTAAATTCACATTACTGAGTGCAGGAAGCTAACCTTAAAAGTCTATGAACTGTATGATTCCAACTATGGAACAAAATAGAAAAAGTAAAACTAATGAGATTATTAAAAATTATGTGACTGAAAGAGGCCAGCACAGTACACGGAATGAATAAGTAAAACACAGAGGACATTTAAGGAAATATTTCTCTGTAAAAAACTATAGTGTTGGGCTGGAGAGATGGCTTAGCGGTTAAGCGCTTGCCTGTGAAGCCTAAGGACCCCGGTTCGAGGCTCGGTTCCCCAGGTCCCACATTAGCCAGATGCACAAGGGGGCGCACGCATCTGGAGTTCATTTGCAGAGGCTGGAAGCCCTGGCACACCCATTCTCTCTCTCTCCCTCTATCTGTCTTTCTCTCTGTGTCTGTCGCTCTCAAATAAATAAATAAATAATTAAAAAAAACAAACAAACTATAGTGTTAAGTATATATCATTATACATTTGTGCAAATCGCAGACTCTGTAACAACAACAGTGACCACTACGCTGGGCATGGTGGCTTATGACTGTCATCCCAGGACATGGGAGGCCAAAGCAGGAGGAATATGAGTTCAAGGCCAGCTTGGACTACTTAGTGAGACCCTGTCTCAAAATAGCAGGGAGGGAGAGACAAAGAAAAAGAGAAAGAGAGAGAGAGAGCATGCAATGTAATTCAATCCCTAGACTGATAATGAGGCATCAATGCAAGTTTGTCAATTTTATTTCTATGTAAAATAATCCAAACACATAAAGATATATGTGAATCAAGTAGGGATTATAGGAAAATTTTGTGTTTTCCATGCAATTTTGCTATGAGTCAAAACTATTATAAAACATGGGGCTGAAGAGATGGCTTAGAGGTTAAGGCACTTGCCTGCAAAGCCAGAGGACCCAGGTTCAACTCCCCAGGACCCATGTAAGTCAGATGCACAAGGGGGCGCACACATCTAGAGTTCATTTGTAGTGGCTGGAGGCCCTGGCGTGCCCATTCTCTCTCTCTCTCTCTCTGTTTCTCCCCCTGCCTATTTCTATATCTTTCTCAAATAAATAAATAAAAATATTTTAAAAAATAAATAAAGTACAGGGAGGGACTATGCCTTGTACTGAAAAAATAAAGTCTATCTAACAGGCTCTGTCACATAAGCCTACAAACCCACCTACATCAGAGGTTTATAAGCTACATGCCACCCTGAGTAATTTAATGCAATACTGTCTCAAAATACAAATTAAAAATAAAAGTAGAACTAGAGATCAGTAGTACTACTTGCATGGATAAGGCCCTGAGTCAGTCCTCAGCTCTACAAAAAATAAAACCCATTTAAAAACCCACACACCAACCTATCTGAAAAAAAGGTAAACCAGAGCTGGAGAGATGGCTTAGTGGTTAAGTGCTTGCCTGTGAAGCCTAAGGACCCTGGTTCAAGGCTCAATTCGCCAGGACCCATGTTAGCCAGATGCACAAGGGGGTACACGCATCTGGAGTTTGTTTGCAGTGGCTGGAAGCCCTGGTGCACCCATTCTCTCTCTCTCTCTGCCTCTTTCTCTCTCTCTGTTTGTTGCTCTCAAATAAATAAATAAATAAAATAAACAAAAAAAGGTAAACCAATAAATTATATAAGCCCATCTAGTGATCTGCTATATAAGCCCATATAGATCATCTAACTTGTTGGATGAATAACATTGTATAGTGACTGTTGTGGTTTGATTCAGATGTCCCCTGTAAACTTAGGTGTTCTGAATGTTAGGTTTCCAGATGATGGAGATTTGGGAATTAACACCTCCAGGAGGCAGTGCATTGTTGGAGCCAGGCTTACAGGTGTTATAGCCAGCTCTCCCTTGCTATGTTTGGCACACTGCTGTTTCTATTGTCTACCTGATGGTGGCTAGAGGTGATGTCCACCCCATGCTCATGCCATCATTTTCCCTGCCATCATGGAGCTTCCCCCTTGAGCCTGTAAACCAAAATAAACCTCTTTTTTTCCACAAGCTGCTCTTGACTGGGGGATTTATACCAGCCATCTGGTATAAATAATAGAATCTGACTACAACAGTAATATTGGTACCAGGAGATGGGTTGCTGTTAGACATCTGACTATGTGGCTTTGGCCTTTTGGAGCTGATTTTCAAGAGAAATGTGGAAGGACTTGAAACCTTGGCCTAAGGGACACCTTGCAATGCTGTAAGTACAGCTTCATGGACTATTCTTGTCAGAGTTGAAAGACCTGAATGTAGTAAGAACTATGGAATGTGAGATTTGGGTTGTGAGGGTGAGGAAAAGTTTTGCCTTGACCAACCAGGCTAGAAACAGTTTGTAGGAGAGACTTACTATTATGGCTGTGTCCTGCGAAGTTGGCCAGGGTGGCTTTGCATAGAAACAGACTGGTTTGAGAACAGGCTATGGCACAGAAGGAAGCCATTAGGCCAAAACTGCTGCCTATTCAGCTGCAAGTATATGAGAAACTACAACCGTTGAGATTGGGCCAGCTGACCTGCATTAGGACAACAAGAAGAATGTAGACTCTTTTGAAGGGATCTCAGTGCTCAGAGTGTCCTGTTCTTCAAAGTCTGCTTTATTCCCACTAGACTTAACAAATTGGCACCCTACCTGGTATTGTACAGTATATGAAGTGAAGGAGAGGGTCATTGAATTTGCAACACAGTCTTGTGTTTTAGAAGTGGTCATGGGCAATACGAAGCAGGTTTGATGTATGTCTGCATGGAGACCTGATGGAGCTGTAAGGATGAACCATGGATTGGAGTGGACACCCAGTGGATATGCCAGGACCATGAGATGGCAGCCAAGGAGAGCTGCTGGCCCAAATGAGGTTTTCTTGGACTGTGAGTAGCCTAGCTGCAGGGGCAGAATTGGAACTCCAAAGACTTGTTGCTGGTTAGAATTATTGAATTTTTGGGCTGGAGAAATGGCTTAGCGGTTAAGCACTCGCCTATGAAGCCTATGGACCCCGGTTCGAGGCTCGGTTCCCCAGGTCCCACGTTAGCCAGATGCACAAGGGGGCGCACGCGTCTGGAGTTCGTTTGCAGTGGCTGGAAGCCCTGGCGTGCCCATTCTCTCTCTCTCCCTCTATCTGTCTTTCTCTCTGTGTCTGTTGCTCTCAAATAAATAAATAAAAAATGAACAAAAAATATTTAAAAAAAAAAAGAATTATTGAATTTTTGAGACTTGTCATTGACTAGAGTTGTTGGACTTGGAGCTACAGAGTTTGATGTTTGCCCTATCAAAATTTAGTATTTGCTGAATATTTATTTGTTATGCCTGATGCTCTCATTTGCAGTGTGAGTGTTTATTCTGTGCCATTATGGGTTTGGGGAGGATTTTTTGTTATTAAAGCTCAGTTAAAAAAAAAAAAAAGATCTTGTATTATGGGGATGTTTGAACATCGCTAGGATTGATAAAACCTATGTGGACTTTTAAAAATGGACTGAATGCATTGTATTTTATATCATGTATGATTACCAGTTTATGGGGGCCAGGTGCAGAATGTGGTGGTTTGATTCAGGTGTTCCCCATAAACTTAGGTGGTCTGAATGCTAGGATCCCAGCTGATGGAGATTTGGGAATTCATACCTCCAGGCAGCAGTATATTGTTGCGGGGTGGGCTCATGGGTGTTACAGCCAGCTCCTCCTTGCTAGTGTTTCGCACACTCTCCTGTTCCTGTTGTCCACCTGATGTTGGCCAGGGGGTGATGTCCACCCGCTGCTCATACTACCATTTTCCCTGCCACTATGGAGCTTCCCCCTCAAGCCTATAAGCCAAAATAAACCTCTTTTTTTTTCCCACAAGCTGCTCTTGGTTGGGTGATTTCTACCAGCAATGCAAACCTGACTGCAACACTGGCACAAAAGCAAATTTAAAATACTAAGCCAGCTTTTCATGTGGCACAGAGTTAATATCCAGAATATATAATGTACTTTAAAAATCCATTTTAAATGGGAAAGTAATCTAAATAGACATTTTTCAAGGGAATAATGAGAAGCAAATATATGAAAATGGGACCTCAAGGTAAGATGAAAGATGAGAAGCTACCTCTATATGACCCCGTGAAGAGGTCAGAAGAAGAAAGACAGACTGTCTTCCACAGGCAGAAAGGTAAAAAGTACACAGCTGGGCAGTGTGAGGAAGAAGGACACAGGGGAAAGAAGGAAACTGTGACAAAGCACAGTCTAGCCAGGTTGTTCTGGGGCGAGAGAGAGGCAGAAGCCTCACCCAAAAGTTGTTGGTGTTCTCCTTACTGTGTGCTGAGACGGACTGAGCCCTTGTAAGTAATCCAGTAAGAAGATCTCCAAACAAAACTAGACACAATGGCCAACCTAACAGATGCACAAATACGAACAAGAAACCCAAAGATCCTTAAAGACAGGGCAATGCAAATCCTCCAAAATATCATAACTCCTTAACAACTAAACTCAAGGATATTGAAATCAGAACAATGCTAGGTGAAACCATCAAAAGTTTGCAAGTCAAAATGATTACTGACTTCAAAGAGAGTCAAGGACTAGGGAAGAGACAGAAATACAGAGGGAAAAGTTAGCAAAATGGATGAGAAAGTCAGTAATATGGATGAAAAAGTTAGAAATGTTGGCAGCAAATTTAGAAAGAAGTTAAGCTTCTTAAAAAGAAATAAATAAATGTTGGAAATTAAGAACTCAATGACCAAAAAAAAAGAATACAATGAAAGCATCAGCAGAAGTTTCAGCAGAGAAAAAAAAAAATATTAGAGATGGAAGAAAAGCTCAAGGAAATACTACATCCCAACATCAATAAAAAATAATTAAGGAGTTATAAAAAGTAAATCCATACAACCTCAGCCACCCATTTTTCAACAATTGTTTCAAGAATAAACATGTAACAAAGAATGAAACTGCACAAACACCTGTTCGAAGTGGATCAAAGATTTTAAGACATGGTCTGAAGCTCTGAGACTTCTTGGGGAGAATGCATCAAGACATAGGGAAGGAGTTTCTATAAAGGACTCTAGTAGCACAGGAAATAAGCCCTAGAAATGACAAATAGGATTGCATGAGATTTAAAAGCACAGCAAAGGGGCTGGAGAGATGGCTTAGCGGTTAAGCGCTTGCCTGTGAAGCCTAAGGACCCCGGTTCGAGGCTCGGTTCCCCAGGTCCCACGTTAGCCAGATGCACAAGGGGGCGCACGCGTCTGGAGTTCGTTTGCAGAGGCTGGAAGCCCTGGCGCGCCCATTCTCTCTCTCTTCCTCTATCTGTCTTTCTCTCTGTGTCTGTTGCTTTCAAATAAATAAATAAATAAATTTAAAAAAAAAAAAAAAAGCACAGCAAAGGAAACCAACCACCAGAAAATAGAGACAGTTTCAGAATGGGAGAAGATCTTTAAGTATATATGGGAAGTTATTAATATCTAGAATCTATAAACAACTCCAAAAAGTTAAGCAGCAGCAAAACAAAGCATCCAACCAGTATTTGGGCTAATGAATTGAATCTATAGTTCTCAAAGGAAGAAATACAAATGATCCCTATATATGCAAAACAGTATTTTATATCCTTAGGTGACATCAGGAAAATGAAATTAAATGGCAAATGCTGTAAGGATATGAAGAAAGAAGTACCTTTATAGTGCTAGTGAGAATATAAACTGGTATAGCCACTTTGGAAAATAGTATAGGAATTCTTCGAACAAAATCTAAAAATTAGGCTATAGAAATGGCTCAGCAGTTAAAGGTGTTTGCTTGCAAAATCTGATGGCTTAGGTTAGATTCCCTAGTACCCGTATAATGCTCAAACCAGAAAGTGATGCACGCGTCTGGAGTTTGCAGTGGTAGGAACTTTGCATGTCCATAGTAACTCCTCTCCCGCCCCCTCTCTCCATAAATTATTTTTTTTAATTTTTTATTTATTTATTTGAGAGCGACAGACACAGAGAGAAAGATAGAGAGAGAGAGAGAGAGAGAGAGAGAGAGAGAGAGAGAGAGAGAGAATGGGCGCGCCAGGGCTTCCAGCCTCTGCAAACTAACTCCAGATGTGTGTGCCCCTTGTGCATCTGGCTAACGTGGGACCTGGGGAACCGAGCCTCAAACAGGGGTCCTTAGGCTTCACAGGCAAGCACTTAACCGCTAAGCCATCTCTCCAGCCCTAAATTATTTTTTAAAATATAAAAAATAGAACAACAATGTGATCCAGTTATACAATTCCTTCTCTATAACCAAAGAATTCTAAGTCGGTACACCATGGAGATATGGAGAGTCTTACACAGCCATGTTTAGTTCTATACTATTCACAATAGTCAAGAAATAGAACAAGCCAAGATGTCTATGAAAGGATGAATGGAGATATATACATACATATATATATATATATATATATATATATATATATATATATATATATGTAATTTGTTGGCTGTAAGGAATGAAATAATGACACTGGCAAGAAAATGTATGGAACTGGAGGTCATTATACTGTGAAATAAGCTAGATTCAGACAAACATCACATGTTTTCTCTTATATGGAGAATCCAGACTTAACTTTATATATGCACATATGTGGAATGTGACAATAGGAAGGGGACTAGGAGAGGGGAAGATGAAGTCTGAAGAGAGGAGGAAGAAGAAAATTTAATGGATATGTATGCTATAAAAGCAGAAGGAGGGACTCTTTGCAAGAGAGTAAGGGACGAGCAAGAGGGTGAGCAGGGCTATGGGAGAAGGGCGTAATGAGAACAAAGTGTACTGTACTGATACATGTGGAAAAGTCAAGTGAAGCCCATTACTTTGTATGTCAGCATTAAAACTGCATTTAAGGGCTGGGGAGATGGCTTGGCGGTTAAGCGCTTGCCTGTGAAGCCTAAGGACCCCGGTTCGAGGCTCGGTTCCCCAGGTCCCACGTTAGCCAGATGCACAAGGGGGCACACGCGTCTGGAGTTCGTTTGCAGAGGCTTGAAAGCCCTGGCGCGCCCATTCTGTCTCTCTCCCGCTATCTGTCTTTCTCTCTGTGTCTATCGCTCTCAAATAAATAAATTAAAAAAAAAATTTAAAACTGCATTTAAGAATATTGGGGGGGGGGCTGGAGAGATGGCGTAGAGGTTAAGCGCTTGCCTGTGAAGCCTAAGGACCCTGGTTCGAGGCTTGGTTCCCCAGGTCCCACGTTAGCCAGATGCACAAGGGGGCGCACGCGTCTGGAGTTCGTTTGCAGAGGCTGGAAGCCCTGGCGCGCCCATTCTCTCTCTCTCCCTCTATCTGTCTTTCTCTCTGTGTCTGTCGCTTTCAAATAAATAAATAAAATTAAAAAAAAAAAAAAGAATATTGGGGGGATTTTTGTTTCTTACTTTTTTTTGTTGTTGTTATTGTTGGTTTGGGCAGGGTCTTACACTAGCCCAGGCTGACCTGCAACTCACTCTGTAGTCCAGGCTGGCTCTGAAATCACAGAGACCTTCCTACCATAGTCTCCTAATTATACATACAGAAATACATAACTTGCATATAAAACTTGGTTTTATAGGGCTCACAGTAAGGAGACCGTCGAGTGTCAGATGAGCCTTTGTTTAGAGTTTGAACTTTTGAACAGTTTTGGAACTGACTGCAAAATAAATAAATAAACAGATAACCATGAGGATGCTTAGGTTAGACTGAATGAACTTTGCATTAGGAAATCGTCATGAGACCTATGGAGGCTAGGGACAGACTGTGGTGGCTTGAATATAAAATGCCCCATAGGCTCATGTGCTTGAACACTTGGTCCCCAATAAACTGGTGCTATTTGGGGAGGCTGTGGGACCATGAGGAGGTGGAACATTGCTGGAGGAAGTGTGTCTCTGGCTACAGGCTCTGCGGTGTTACCTTCTGGCCCTGCCTGGTGCTCTGTTTCCTCGCAGCTGATATGATACGTACTGATGCTTTCCTGTTTCTCCCATGCTTTCCTCACCGTGATGGACTCTAATTCTGGCGCTATAAGCCCAAATAAACTTCCTTTCATAAGTTGCCTCTGGTCAGGTATTTAGTCACAGTGGTGAGAAAGTAATGAATATATCCTCCCATCCAAGTTCTAACCAGGCCCAACCCTGGTTAGCTTCTAAGACCAGACGAGCTCAGGTGTGGCTGGGATGATGTGGCCATAGACCTAAAACATCCTCTATGGTTCTTTTGCCTTATTTCCTTTCAACGGGTCTCTCACTGAAGCTGGCATGCTCTATTTTTCAGCTCGGATGACTAACCAGTGAGCCCAAAAGATCTCCTTGACTGCATCATCCTCAGTGCTGGGTTAAAGGCAGCTGTGAGCACAGCTGGCTTTTCCGTGGGTGCTGCAGATGGACTTCTCACAGTCATGTAGCAAGAGTGCTGTCCCACGAAGCCACCTCCTCATCCCAAGCTCTGCAGCTCCAAGTCCAACAACTCTAGTCACTGACAGGTCTCCAAGTCTGCTAATTCTAACCAGAAACGAGTCTCTGGAGTTCCAATTATGCCCTTCCAGCTAGGCTACTCACAGTCCTGGAAAAATTCATCGGGGCTGGCAGCTCTCTTTATCAGCCATCTCATGGTCCTGGCATCTCTACTGGGTCTTCATTGAAACCCATAGTCCATCCCCACGGCTCCATCAGGTCTTCGTGCAGGCATCCAGCAATGCTGCTTCACATTGCCCATGGCCATTTCCAAAATACAAGACCATGCTGCAAATTCAATGACCCTCTCTTTCCTGTGTTTCTCATACTCTGTAATACCAGGTGAGGTGCCAACTTGCTAATCCAGGGGAGAATAAAGCCGACTTTGAAGAACAGGACACTCCTTCAGCATTTAGGCCCCTTCAAAAGACTGCATTCTTTCTGTTGTCCCAATGCATGTCAGCTGGCCCAATCTCAATGGCTGTGATCTCTCATACAATTGCAGCTGAATAGGCAGCAGTTTGGGCCCAAAGATTTCATTTCTGTGCCAAATCCTTCTGCTCACCCCAGTCCATTTCTATGCAAAGCAACCCTACAAAAGTTCTCAGGACATGAGCATAACAGCAAGCCTCTCCCACAAACTTCTTCTAGCCCAGTCCAAGCAAAGAGATTTCTCAACCTCACAAGCCAAACATCACAGTCAGGTGTCTGGCAGCAATCCTATTCCTCTGGTACCAGCTTTACTATGGCAGTCAGGTTTGTATTGCTGGCAGAAACCACCTGACCAAGTTCAGCTTATGGGATAAAAAGGATTTATTTTGACTTACACACTCAGGGGAAAGCTCCATGATGGCAGGAAGCTTTAATTTCCAAATTGCCATAAGCTGGGGACCTATCATTCAGAACACATAAATTTATGGGGGACACCTGAGACAAACCACCACAATAGGAAATTCTATTATTTTTATATTTCATTACAAAGAGAATAAGTCCCAGGTTACTGCACAGACTAGGTGTTGTGTGTATGCAATGGACACACACACCTGTGCCTCCCACATACTGCCCACATGCTTTTCTTTTCATGGTTGTTATTTCTACTGCAGTCTTAAATCTCAACATGAAAACAATGCAAGATTTTTGTTTTGCTTTGTTTTGTTTTCACTTAGGAATCCCCACCGAATAGGAAAATGGAATCTATTCCAGTCCTTTTACAGAATGTTGACATTCAAACAGTATGTTGGGAGGACAAATGCAGGCACACGTCAAGGCTGTTCATCACCAGGCTAACTCAGAAGAAAATGGTCATAAATATCTGCAAGTCACACACTTCTGTGGATCCAAAGCTACTTACTTGGCTGACGTCAACAGCAGAGCACCAATTAGTGTGTTCATCTACATTTGGTTTTTAGTGTTGGTATACTAAATGTGATTCTATATTCTTTTGTTTGGAAAACATTCCAAGAAAAAAACTCTAAAATCCACCCAGATAAACAGTAACATTTTGTTTCTTCTACAAGATCAAAATATTGATTGATCCATAAATACCATCATCGGTATTGCTTATCTTGGGCTTCCTGGGCATTCCAAGGACATCATGGTTCTTAAAGAGCTGGTGGATTTTCACTGCCTTCAGCAAATTCAGTATTAGACTTCCACAGTTATTTCTTTCAAACTTGACCATGACTTCTCACCACGTAGAATGTCAAAGAAAACTGACTCCACTATTCTTGCACAGTGACACCGTCAAGTTCAAACATATTTGAAAGGAAGAAATGCTCATTTGCATACAACTCATTACTATACAGCTTTGGATCAGGTCAAATCGTGTCTGAGTCTTCACACTGACGACACAGGTGCCAACGACAGGCACCAGGGAAAGAATTGGGCATATTACTGGCAACATAAACACATATACTATAACACCGCCTTTTAAGAAAATAAAAGGATTTTTTTTTTAGATCAAAGGAGACTAGTAAAGAAACACTTGAAACAATAAAGGTTTCAGTAAGAAATGTTATGGCATGTTGCAATGACAATGTGCTAATGACAATGAACCATACAAGTAAAATTGAAATAAAAGAGTACATATTTTGATTCTTTATCACAAGGTATTTAAGAAACAGCTTGGTGATAAATCTTTCTAGTAGTTGGGAATGCATTTGCATGAAGCTGAAAATTCACCTTGACTTACTGAGATAGAAGAAAATAGATATATGAAGGAAGGGCTGGAGAGACGGCTCAGCAGTTAAGCTTGCAAAGCATGACAGCCTATGTTTGATTCTGTAGTACCCACATAAAGCCAGATATGGTTACTTCTGGGAATGTGTCAGGAAGGGGATGGTCAAGACAAGAGGGGATTAAAGGAACTAAAATTTGAAGGGCTAAGGGATTTGGATAAATTAGTACTCTGCACACAGGTGGTTTTATTTTTGTTCTTTTATTTGTTTGTTTGTTTGAGACAGGGCTTCATGTGTCTCAGGCTGGCCTTGAAATAACTAGGTAGCTAAGGATGACTTTGACATGATGAACCTCCTCTCTCTACCTACTGACTTCTGCCTTGACAGGCATGCATCACCACACTTGGGTTATGAGATGCTGGGGATATAATATGGGGTTTCGTGTATGCTGGGCAAGCACTCTCCCCCCTAACCTACCTCCCCAACAGCACACAAGCCTTCTGTCACTGAGTGCACACTGGTGGTTTAAATGCATAGCCCCACTGACTGAGGCAACTCTTTAAATTAAGATTGATCTTGCAACATCAGTCTCCAGGAGGTGGAGCCCTGCTAAGGAAGAGGAGGGGTTACTGGGGGCATATCTTTCGCTATAGCCCTACTAGATCCAGTCAGAGCAGTTTGAGCTATGATGTTGCTGTTTGCTGGCTGTTGGGTGCTTGCTGGTGTTGGTTTTTCTCTCACTGTTGTGGATGCATTTATGGAAGTGAGCAAGTTTTATCCACCATCAGTGGTGTTCCCCTGGACTCTAAGCCTGAAATAAACCCCTTCCTCCCATAAGCTGCTTCCAGTAGGTTTTATGCAAGAGCTTTCATAACTGAGTATGACTCTAAGGAAAAGCTGACAGTGAATCCAGTCAATGGGCAGGAAATGGAGAACTTGTCAGGTGAGACCAAGAGAGTATGCTTTCCCATGAAGCAAAAAAATAAAAATAAAAATAAATGTTGCTGTGGGGCTTGAGAGTAGTGTCAGCACTCAGAAGAGTTCCCTGGGTGAAAGATGGGAGATGTCTTCAGAGCCAATGGGATGTGGGAAGTAAGGTACAAATGTTTTTTGGATGAAACTCAAGAGAAGTGGGTTTAGAGAAGACAGACTTACAGATGATACATCTTAGCTTCACAGAATTAATGAAAAATATGAAGGGAGGGAAGTGCTGGACCAGAAGACAGGGAAACTTCGCAAGTCAGGAGCAGAGGTCTTGTTTTCAAAGCTGGACTGTGTCCTTCAGATGTTCAGAACAGAGATATTCAAAGCAGAAAGTTTTAATATTTCTATTTTCTTAGTAAAAACTAAACTCTATCAAAAGGATATTCATTGCAGTCCGGTTCACATTGCTGGTAGAAATCACCCAACCAAGAGCAGCTTCTTGGAAAAAGAGATTTATTTTGGCTTACAGGCTCTAGGGGAAGCTCCACGATGGCAGGGAAAAACGATGGCATGAGCAGAGGATGGACATCACCCCCTGGCCAACATAAGGTGGACCACAGCAACAGGAGGGTGTGCCAAACACTGGCATGGGGAAATTGGCTATAAAGCCCATAAGCCCGCCCCCAATAATACACTCCCCCCAGGAGGCATTAATTCCCAAATCTCCATCAGCTGGGAACCTAGCATTCAGAACACCTAAGTTTATGGGGGACACCTGAATCAAACCACCACATTCCGCCCCTGGCCCCCATAAACTGATATCCATACATGATGTAAAATACAATGCATTCAGTTGGACTTTAAAAGTCCCCATAGTTTTTATCAATCTCAATCATGTTCATACATCCCCATAGTTCAAGATCTTTTTTTTTTTTAGTCCAAGATCTTTTAACTGAGCCATAGTACCAAAAAATAACCTTAAAAAAACCATAACAGCACAGAATAAGTATTCACAGTGCAAAAGATGGCATTGGACATAGCAAAGAAACATTCAACCAATACAAGATTTAAAACAACCAGGGCAAATATCAAACTGTAGCTTCAAGTCCAGCAACTCTAGCCAGTGACAAATCTTCAAGTCTGATAATTCTAACCAGCAACAAGTCTCTGGCATTCCAATTCCACCCCTCCAGCTAGGCTACTCACAGTCCTGGAAAACTTCATCAGGGCCAGCAGCTCCTCAGCAGCCATCTCATGGTCCCGGCATCTCCAATGGGTCTCCACTGCAATCCACGGTTCATCCTCATGGCCCCATGGGGTCTATATGCAGGCAACCAGCAAACCTGCTTCACACTGCCCATGGCCATTTCCAAAACACGACTGTGTTGCAAACTCAATGACCCTCTTTCCAGCATTTCTTATACTCCATGATACCAGGTAGGGTGCCAATTTGTTAATCCAGGGGGGAATAAAGCAGACTTTGAAGAACAGGACACTACTTGAGCACTCAGGCCCTTTCAAAAGAGTCTACATTCTTGTTGTCCCAGTGCAGGTCAGCTAGCCCAGTCTCAAAGGTTGTAATCTCTCAATTGCAGCTGAACGGGTAACAGTTCACCCAAAGATTTTTCTTTCTGTGCCATATCCTTCTGCTCACACCAGTTCATTTCTACGCAAAGCAACCCTGCACAACTTCTCAGGACACAGGCATAAGAGCAAGCTTCTCACACAAACTGCTAGCTAGCCCAGTCCAAGCAAAGCTCTTTCTCACCCTCATAAGCCAAACCTCATAGTCCATAGTTCTTACTGCATTCAGGTCTTCCAGCTCTGACCAGATTAGTCCATCAAGCTGTACTTACAGCACTGCAAGGCATCTCTTAGGCCAAGGTTTCAACTCCTTCCACATTCCTCTTGAAAATCAGCTCCAAAAGGCCAAAACCACATAGTCAGGTATCTAGCAGCAACCCCACTCCTTGGTACCACTTTACTGTTGCAGTCCGGTTCACATTGCTGGTAGAAATCACCCAACCAAGAGCAGCTTCTTGGAAAAAGAGATTTATTTTGGCTTACAGGCTCTAGGGGAAGCTCCACGATGGCAGGGAAAAACGATGGCATGAGCAGAGGGTGGACATCACCCCCTGGCCAACATAAGGTGAATCACAGCAACAGGAGAGTGTGCCAAACACTGGCATGGGGAAACTGGCTATAAAGCCCATAAGCCCACCCCCAACAATACACTCCCTCCAGGAGGCATTAATTCCCAAATCTCCATCAGCTGGGAACCTAGCATTCAGAACACCTAAGTTTATGGGGGACACCTGAATGAAACCACCACAATATTAGAGCCTTTCTATCGGATGGCAAAGTGGAGACAAAGGCTATTCTAATAAGAAGGAGGGAAAGTTGAAGGTGGTGAGCACAGAAGCAGCAGCAGCAGGTACAAGGAAGACATTCTGGACCGAGGGTCCCCACACAGCTGTGCAAGATCTTCTGAGAAAGTAATGCATTCAAAATTAGAAAAACCATCCTTAGCATCTTAGAAAAAAAAAAAAAAAAAACCTCAGGAAGTGAATTTCTCAAATCATAGAGAACAAGAAGACAAGGAGAACACACTGTTTCTCACACCTCAGAGCATCATAAGAAAGATGAGGCTGGAGAGATGGCTTAGAGGTTAAGTGCTTGCCTGTGAAGCCTAAGGACCCCGGTTCAAGGCTCTATTCCCCAGGACCCACATTAGCCAGATGAACAAGGGGGCACACACATCTGGAATTCATTTGCAGTGGATGGACGCGCTGGTGCACCCATTCTCTTTCTCTCTCTCAGCCTCTTTCTCTCTCTGTCTGTCTCTCTCAAGTAAATAAATAAAAATGAAACAAAAAATAAATTAAAACTTCAAAAATCACTTGTCTAACTTTATAAAAACATAGAAGATGAGCAGAGACACGTGGTTTAATCAACACACAAGCCCACTGCTTAGAATAGACAGTTAGCCCTTAGCATCTCCTCTGCTGCTAATATGCTTTTGAAGAAATTCACCATTCCAGATGGCTTTGGCACATGCAGGTCAGGAGTAAATATAATTTCAGAATCCTTGGAATGTAAAGCTAGAAGAAAAACTGTCAGTGACCACAGGCAATCTGTATAGGCTGGGATCTGAGAAACTACTGATACACACATTACTAAGCAAACTTTCAAAAAAGAAGCTTTTGACTTGTTCATTCCAGTGACCCAGGAATTACAAAGCAAGTTAAGGTATATTTCTTTACAAATTACAATACAGTCATATAATGGACTTCTGTACCACAAGTGAAATGCATGAAAATAAGGGAATAGCATTCATCCATACACATAAAATATTTCAAAGAAAATTGGACATACTGGTTTCATCTGAGAGACTTTAGCAGCTAAGAAACAGGAATAGATGAGAGATTTTTTACAGGATATATATATATATATATATATTTTTTTTTTTTTTTTGAGGCAGGGTCTCATTCTAGCCCAGGCTGATCTGGAACTCATTCTGCAGTCCCTGGCTGGCCTAAAACTCACAACAATCCTCCTGCCTCTGTCTCCTGAGTGCTGGGATTAAAGGCTTGCACTCCCACACCTAGTTTATGACACATTTTTATATTATTATTTTATTTATTATTTTAATACTTACTGAATTCTGAATTATATTAATTTGCTGTCACTTCAAATAATGAATAAAATGTTGAGATAAATGTACATATTTATATTTGCCATTTTCCTGACATATATTTCATAACAAAATATACCTAATACTAATATAAAAAAATAATCAAGAGACATAGATTTAAAATAAGATAAGGAAAAGGAGAAGAGTAATGTTGAGAAGTGAGTGCAGCAAATGCATGCACAGATGCCAGTGTAGCTCCAGGACTATGCACTGGGTATCAAAATGAAAACAGAAAACAGAATCAAACGTCTACAATGAGCTGACTAATCAGAAGAGAACCAGCTTGTAAAATTTCTCTCACATATCCATCTACAGTGGACACTTCCAGTACCCTCCACTACAGTTCCAAGGAACTTATACTTAGCATCATGGGGATTTGTACCATATAGGACTACCTGTGGCTTTTCCTCTAGGGACATTGTTTAGCTTCTTTAGGGCAGGTATCATGTCTCATAATGGCTCAGAACCCCAGACAATAACTAACACTAATGACCTGGTCATATAGAAAACAGTTCTCACTGATTCACCCAGTGAGGAGGCTGGGGATGTTACCTAACTGAGCTTTAAAAACAAACAAAAAAAAAGTCATACAACATTCTCAGTGAACTAAATGAAATTTCCATCTCAAAGAGTCACTCTCTATAGGTGATTTAACCAGACAGGATGTGAATGGAGAGAAGGAGCAGACAGACAGAATAGCAGATTTCCAATGGTCTCAGTTGATCTGAGGCATATCATCATCTTAAAAATGAAGAAGGACTACTTCAGGAGTGTCTCAAACAAGGAGACAGGAGGGTAAGAAAGGGAAGACAAGAAACACAGAAAGGGCCCTCAATCCAGCTTCTATGGCTTTACCACCTCAGCATATTTGCAGAAAAACGCACTGGCTATTTATGGCTGAAGGAAATGTGCCATCTGTGGCAGGAGGCAGAAAGAGAGAAGCAGCATTCTGAGTCCTGTCTATATTCAACAGGCATACACTGAATGTTGTTGGATGCTATATGAGACAGTGTTCCTTGCAAATCTGTTATTATTGCTTGATTTTCTCAAATCCATCTATGCCATGTTCAACTAACACACAAACAACCAGACTATACCACAGCAAGAATTCGGTATACCAATACCAAAACCTAAGATCAAATAACTCAACCTTTAATTAAGTAGTCAAGTTGGGGTTTTACTATCTGTTAACATTTTGTGTTATTTTTTTCTCAAAGTCCTGACATTAGTTTTCCAAGTCAAGTAATAACATAGTACTGAAAACCATCAGTTTTTACTGTTTTAGTAACACATCCATTCACTCTGCAAATGCTAACCATCTATAATGTACAGATATTGTTCTGTCCTCAGAATCACAATGATTCAAATGAATTCAGAAAGCCTAGCAAAGGGGCTGTAGAGATAGTTCAGTGTGTAAAGCAGTTGCCATGAAAACATGATCGAAACTTGGAGCGCCAGCACCCACACAAAATGTCAGGCATAGTAGCACATGCCTGTAATCTCAGTGCTGGGAGGCAGACGAAGGATCCCTGAGGAGCTTGTCTGGTCAGATTGTGAGCTCTGTATTCGGTAAGAGATTGTGTACCAAAGGAATAAGGTGAGGGCTAGAGAGATGGCTCAGCACTTAAGGCTCTTGCCTGCAAAGCATAATGGCATGAGTTCAATTCTCCAGGAACCAGTTTAATGCCAAATGTACAAGGTGGTACAAAAACATGAGTCTGGAGTTTGCAAGAGGCCCTGGGATGCCCATTCTTTTCTCTACCTGCCTCTTTCTCTCTCTCTCACTCTCTCAAATAAATAAATATTTTTAAAAGAATAAGGTGGAAAGTAATAGAGGAAAACACCAACATTGACCTCTGGCCTGAACACAGGTATGCACACACACTTGAACAGTCACTGCTGCCACACACAAACATGGGTGCACATACACACATGAGCACGTGTGCACATATCCATATGCAAGGAAAAAAAAACCTACGAAAGAATTAATGGGGAGCATGGAATTTCAGGGCAGGAAAACTTTACCTTATCTTTTTTAAAAGTTCATTTTTATTTGTTTATTTGAGAGAGAGAGAGAGAATGGGCACACCAGGGCCTCCAGCCACTACAAATGAGCTCCAGATGCATGTGTCGCCTTGTGCATATGGCTTAAGTAGGTCCTGGGGAATTGAACCTGGGTCCTTTGGCTTTTCAGACAAGTGCCTTAACCACTTAGCAATCTCTCCACCCCTCCTCTGTTTTTGCTTAGGGATTTTGTGTTAATGAAACATTTATACAGCAATATTCAGAGAAACTATATGTCTCTTTAATTCAAAAACAACAGACTTAATCCCTGAGAGGTGACTAGGCTGACGCTGACTTGTAGCACTCACTTGACTCTTAACAAGAGAATAAAGTACTGGCCTTCCAGGCCCTTTGTTTCCACATCTGTGCATTCAACTCAAAACAGATCAACAGTATTTGGAGAAACAAAGTCTAGAAAGTTCCAAAAGCCAAAACTTCTCCACAAAGCTCTATGCTGAATCAATGGGAATGGGGTGAAGTGTGGGCACCGCGTTGTAACCTGGAGATAATTTAAGACATGTAGGAGGATCTGTGCAAAAATCACACCATTGTGTCCAGAGAACACGGGTCTTCATGGGCATCCTGGAACCGACCCTCTGAAGTCTGAGGGCAACTGTACTGACTTGTTCACAGATGCTGACTTTCTTTGAAAGCTTTCTTTGAAGAGTAAATTTTATTTTTCATCATCAAAACATTCCTGTCAAGGAGTTAATAATGGTTATTACTAGAATTTTGCATGTTCAGCACATTTCACAGCTTCCAAAACATTTCCTTCCACAAATACTATTAAAGGTCACATGTGGTCACCACTAATCCAGTAGAGAAGGCAGACTCAGCATGCTGATTTCTAGGTGCCTATGGGTACTTTATCATTACTATGATTTCCATGGATCTCATGGCAACCTGAGGCCAAGAGGAGTCACAACACTGACAGTCAGCAGCCATCACACTCATCAGACAAGAAGAAAATTGGTGGCTAAGCATCTTAATCTAACTTCCTCACAAGCCAACACACTCGAGTGGTCAGGTTCCACCACTGTATGAGCTATGTTCTCTGGAGAGTAAAGCACACCTTGCACCACTCAGTACCTTAGGATCCTCACCTCCTTGCCCTCCAGCCAAAGACCTTCATTCCTACCTGGGAAAGAGGACAATCCTCTTCTCTCATCCTCTGTTGCCAATATATAGAGTCAAAAATCAACCACCAATTTCTCCTTCCTAAAAAGCCAACGTCACTGAATGATGCACTTCAAAAGAATCCAGGTTTTTAAAATTTTGTCACGTCAGAGGTGAGGCACTCAGTAAGTAAAGTGTTTGTCCCGAACCTGCATTTGAGCTCCGGAGCCCATGTAAAATGCTCAGCGTGATGGCACATGTCTGCAATCCCATCAGGCAGAGGGAACGTATAAAGGATAAATTCCTTCAGTCATGCTGAGACTCTCAAGTGATCACATTTCCCTGGAGGGACTAGCAAGAGCCTTTAAGCCTATCTTGAGTACAGAACACGTAGAGAAGGTCCAGTGGGTCTCTAGGAGCAGAGGTGCACAAAAGAAATGAGGATGAGGATCTGGACAAGTCACCAGAGCCTCAGAAAGATGCCTCCAGCTCTCACTCCTTAACACGCACACGTGCATGTGCACACACACACACACACACACACACACACACACACTCAGCCTGGCCCAACTTCAACCTGTATAAATTCTAGCCTGGTGATTCCAAAAACTCTCAGCAGGTCCAGGACTCTCAGGTCTCACAGCCATAGCACGGGGTCTCCTTCTACACGAGAAAACTGAGTGTACCGCACAGGCTTACCTCATAATGGGCCACGCGCTGGGATTCAGATATCAGTTGAGCACTGCACACTTTGCAGTAACTGTCTGTAAATAAATCCTGATCAATATCGGAGGACTTCATCAGGCTAAAAAAAAAAATCAACAGAAAAAAAAGTAAGTGCATTGCTCTAATACTAATGAACATCAATACCATGTGAAAAGCCAGGATCTCTGCAACCAGTCTGAAGGGGGCAACAACAGGGTAAGACTCTCCAAACTGTGATGTTGCCATACCAACTAACCATAAGCTTCTAATTTATTTTTTTCTTATAAATAGCTGGTAGGGCTGCTGCAACTCTAAAAATTAAAGAATCCAACTTTAGTGTCTCTGATTGAATAAACCAAACTCATGTCTAAGGCTTATCAAGAACTTTTATGGAAGGATAATAATACACAAGATATATACATATACATATACATACACATACACATACACATACACATACACATACACATATACATACATATGTACATACATATATGTGAGAGAAAGAGGCAGACACTGAGAGAGAAAGATTGGGCACACCAGAGCTTTGAGCAGCTGCAAACTCCAGATGCTTGTGCCATCCTGTGCATCAGACTTACATGGGTCCTGTGGAATTGAACCTAAGTCCTTTGGCTTTGCAGGCAAGCACTTTGACCACTAAGCCATCTCTATTGCCCCCAAGATATATATTAACAAAGTACCAAGTATCTAATATGTAATATCAGAAAGTAGGTCAAAAGTATCCTGATACATCCATTCATTAGAAATTGAAATGGCTTCCAAATTCAAAAGAAGTTTCAAAGCAGGCATGTGCCATATCATGTTGAACTTGTTTGAAAATATATATGTGGATAGGAAAACATTACAAGCTTTAACAAAATTTAAATAGCAGGTATCTTTTAGAAACTATTGGTAATTACTTTGTAATATTTTGGTTTTTAAAAATAGCTACCAACAGGGGGACCCCCACTGCCATGGTTCAGGCACACAGTGACATCAAGCCATCCTCCCTCCCCCACCCCAGGCACTGGTTCTGGGGAGCCTGCACTGCTTTGGTTTGGGCACACAGCTCCTCCAAGTCATTCTCCCTTCCCTTCCCTGGCCATTGCAGCTAAGATACACACAACTCATTAGTTTGAGCATATAGTTACCTCCAAGTTACTTTTCTTTACCTTTCCATGGTAGCAAAGAGTTTGTCCTCGGAGCTGGGGGACCTGCACCATATTAGATGGGATATATAGTTGCCCATGGAATTCTACCTTCCCTTCTCCAGCTGTCTGACCAGGGTTTCTGCAAATGGAGCTGGGGTCCTACATGAGTTGGGACATAGCTGAAGCTTAGCCAAGATCACCTCAGCTACTGCATCCACAAAGCACCACCAAGTATCTCCAAGACTGAATTCCAAGAGGCACAGAGAAGAGCAAATGCAGATGAACACAAAGAAATGCCAAACACCATCCCAAATACCCACTTCACACATGTGTGCTGAAAAGACTTGACCCACACACTATAACTCAATACATATGGCTCAATGCAAAATGAGTAACATGAAAAAACAAGCCGATATGTCTTCCCAAAGAACTACCAGTCACAACCTAGCACCCCCTTAAGGGGAACTTAGAGGACATTCTAGGAAAAGAACTGAAAGGAATTATGAATCTATACAAAGAACTCAAAGAGGACATGGATAAATGCCTGTGTGAAATCCTGGGTGAATACAAAGATGACACAAATAAATGCCTAAATGAATTCCAAGAGAACTCAAAGAGTTACATAAAATGAGGAAGTCAAACCTGGATAGAAAAATAGATTTTCATACAAGAATAGAAATACTGAAGAATAGCAAAACTAAAATGAAGCTGGAAACGGAAAGTACAAGTTCACAATCTCCTCCAATAGAATGAATTAAGAAGAAAATAGAATATCAGGCCCTGAAGACAAGGTACAGGAAGTGAATCAGTCAGCCAAAAACAATTACGCTAAAGAAAAGTTCAAAATATACATAAACAGAATACCATGAAAAGACCAGTGTACAAATAATCAGTCTAGAACTTCAGACCAATGACATAGAAAATATTTGCACCAAATAATACTTAATGGAGAGAGACTGGAGGAATTCCCATTAAGATCAGGAACAAGACAGGGACGTCCTCTCTCACCTCTGCTTTTCAATATAGTTCTGGAAGTCCTAGCTCAAGCAATAAGACAGGAGAAGGAAATAAAAGGGATACAATTTGGAAAGGAAGAAGTTAAGTTAGCTCTATTCGCTGATGACATGATTGTATATGTAAGAGACCCAAGAGACTCCATCCCAAAACTCCTGATGGTGATTAACTCCTATAGAAAAGTAGCAGGATACAAAATCAATGCACAAAAATCGGTAGCATTTCTGTATGCATATGACAAAGATACAGAAAAAGAAATAAGGGACATAGTCCCATTTTCAATAGCAAAAAAATAAAATAAAATAAAATACCTTGGAATAACATTAACCAAGGAAGTAAAAGATCTATACAACGAAGATATAAAAACTCTCAAAAAAGAAATTGAGGAGGACTTGAGAAGATGGAAAGACCTCCCATGCTCCTGGATAGGCAGAATTAACATTGTGAAGATGACAATCCTACCAAAGGCAATATATAGATTTAACGCAATTCCAATTAAAATCCCTACAGTGTTCTTCACAGAGATAGAAAAAATGATCTCAAATTTCATATGGAAAGGCAGAAGGCCTCATATATCCATACATATCCTCAGCAAAAGAAATAACTCTGGTGGTATCACCATACCTGCTCTAAAGCTATACTACAAAGCTATAGTAATAAAAACAGCATGGTACTGGCATAAAAACAGGAGTATATACCAATGAAATAGAATTGAAGACCTGGATTTTGGGTCAAGCAACTATAGCTATTTGATATTTGACAAAGGCCCGAATAATATAGGCTGGAAAAAAGATAGCATCTTCAACAAATGGTGCTGGACAAACATGCAGGAAACTAAAACTTGACCTACACATTTCACCATGCACTACACTCAAATCCAAATGGAACAAAGACCTCAACATAAGACCAGAAACGCGAAAACTACTGGAAGAAGATTTAGGAAGTACTTTCCATGATATAGGAATGGAAAAAGACTTCCTGAACAAAACCCCAGTGGCTCAAGTTCTTAAACAGTCACTCAACCAATGGGATCATATGAAATTGAATAGTTTCTTTCCAGACAAGCATATAATAAGCAAAGGCAATAGAATACCCACAGAATGGGAGAAAATATTTGCAGGTTATCCAACTGATAGAGGCCTAATCTCTAGAATCTACAAAGAACTCAAAATTCTAAACAATAAGAAGACAAACACCCCACTCACAAAATGGGACACAGAGTTGAACAGGCAGTTCACAGAGGAAGATATACAAATGGAAAACACACACTTAAGAAAATGTTCATTATCCCTAATCATCAGAGAAATGCAAATTAAAACAACTATAAGATTCCACCTTACCCCAATAAGGATAGCCAACATCAAAAAATCAAATGAAAATAAATACTGACGAGGATGTGGAGAAGCAGGAACACTCATTCACTGTTGGTGGGAATGTAGGATGGTACAACCACTTTGGAAAGCAATATGGAGACTCCTGAAAAAGCTGACTATAGAAATACCAACAGACCCAGTTATACCCTTACTGGGCATCTACCCTAAAACCTTCAAACCACAGGCCAGAGAAATTTTCTCAACCATGTTTGTAGCAGCTCAATTCATAATAGCTAAAAGCTGGAATCAACCCAGATGTCCATCACTAAAAGAATGGATAACTAAAATGTGGTATATCTACACAATGGAATTCTATATAGCAGTAAGAAAAAAACGACACAAAGAAATTTGAGGAAAAATGGTTGAACCTGGAACAGATCATTCTCAGTGAACTTACCCAATCACAGAAAAAAAATCGACACATAGTCTCACTCATCTACAACACCTAACCTGAATCTATCCAAGATACCTTACATACCCATCAAGCACCTCATGGACTAGACACTAGATGAATGGGGAGGGCGGGGAGGGCATCGAAGGGTGGAAAACAGTAATCTGGACCCAAACGGCAATGGTACCATAAAATTCTACTTCCTAAAAGGCAGACCAAATGGCTGAACTTTCACTAGACCCTTACAGGAAACACCTGAACCACAAGACACTGGAGAGTGTAGAATCAAGACTAACCTAAATCTTCTACATCTTCCCTCCTACCTCTCCCCCTCCCCCCTCTCTCCTCTCTAACTCTTGAATATTAGTTATGTTTTTCCTCATTTTCTTAGTGGGCACTGAACTGTAAGCCCCACTACCAGCATGGGGCTACCATCCACAATGAGCTTTTGATCAGAGAAACCTACAAGGTTTCCCAAAACAATAACAGACTTCTGTCAGAGTACTTGATGACCCACAAAGGCCAGTGGTATACCCTATTGCTAAAGACTCCATAACCAGCTGACATGTAAAATGGAACAGTGCGGCTGGAAGCCAGGAGAGAGTCAGTCCCCAGACAGTCAGCGTGTCTAGTGCCAGAAGGTGCTACATGGGCGACTGGGGGAAATGACCAATATCTGTCCAAGCAACTCATGGTCTAACCTAATTAGCAACAAATAACCTGGTGTGATGCCCACACAAGTGCAATAGTGGCACACAGCCATGGTGGGGAACCAACTGTTCTTGATTTGGCTAACTGATCCCCTCAGTGGTACGAGACCCATAGCTGGAGCTGGCAAACAAGTCAGAACCATATCCAAACATAAGCCCACCCTCCAATATCAAGCTACCATTAATCATGGGATACAAGAGGGCCTATACCTATTGAACTCACTATCAAAAAAGTAAGTGTTATCTCAATTTTCTGGGTGCTAACTTACTCTCCATTGGAGAATCTGCTTCTCTAAGGAGAGAGCTGCCCCAACATACCACAAAAGAGGCCCAACTGAAACTAAAGAAATTTGGCAAAACAAGCAAGGGTGCTGTTTTCCTGATGAACCGGATACCAGACAAAGGGGAAGGAGACCAATACAGAGAAAAATCAACTCCTACAAAATCAGAGAGCCAGAGCCTCAGAGGCCCCCAACACCTCAACACTGAAGCAGACCAAAAATGAACCCAACATGGCTCAGGGAAATTTTGTGGACGAGGGGGCGGAAAGAATGTCAGAGTCACATGTTGGGTCATGATATGCAGAGACATTTATCGTACCAATAACTGTGGACTAACTCCACAATGCATGACCCATTTACATCAACAATGAGGGTCCATTGGGAGGGGATAGATCATGGATGAACCTAAACAATGGTATCAAACTACCTGTATTTGCTGAAAAGAAAACTAATAAATTAAATTTTTTAAAAAAGGAAAATATTTGCAATAAAATTAAAGAAGAAAAATTCCCAAATAAAGCAAAAGTGATACCCATCCAGACAGTGAACACCAAATAGACAAGACCAGAAAAGATACACTCTACCTCATGTTATAGTCAAAACACTAAATTCTCAGAACAAAGGAAGGGTATTGACAGCCCCAAGAGAAAAACCTCTAGTCATATATAAAGGAACTCATATCAGAATAGCAGCCAATTCTTCAATGGAAACTCTATGAGTAAAATTAGCATGGCGTGATGAACTTCAAGTACCAAGAACTCTATAGCTGCCAATTCAAAATACTATAACCAGCAAAGTTACCTCTCATCATAGAAGGAGAAAGGAAAGTTTTCCACTGTGAAAGCAAGCCAAGGAAATTTGTGACCACTAGCCAACTATACTGACAATATAGAAAATAGTCCATCAAGGAAAAAAATGAACACACTAAAGAGAATACAGGATGAAAAAATAATAAAGAATGCTACAATAGTTGTTAAGCCAATGAAAACTAAGAAAGTATCAAACACCGCAAAATCTTCCACATGTCAGATTTAAACTCACATTTTTCAATAATAACTCTAAATATAAATGGTCACAATTCCCCAATCAAAAGAAAAGAGGATCTATTCTTTCTCTGCCTTCAAGAAACTCTCTGAGCAGTTAAAGATAGATATTACTTTAGGGTAAAAAGATAGAAAAAAATTCCAACCAAAATGGTGTCAGGAGAAAAGCAAGAGTCGCTATTTTAATACCTAACAAAATGGACTTCAAACCAGAATTAATCAGAAGAGATAAAAAGGTCACTTCATATTGACTAAAGGAACAATCTACCTAGAGTACGATATAATTCTAAACACAGGCACTGGATACAAGTGAACCTAATTTTAGAAAACAAATACTTACTAATATAAAGTAAGAGCAATTTCAACACCTTACCTTCACCAATAGATAGGTCATGTGGACAAAACAGTAAGTAGAGAGCCACTGGAGCTAAATGATGAATCTGTAGAGAATACACATTGTTCCCAGAATCCCATGGACCTTCCTCAAGAATGGATGACATATGAGGACACAAAGTAATTCTCAACAAATTTAGAAAAGCTGAAATCATTTCTTGTACTTTATCTGAACACAATGAAATAAAGCACAGATTCATTGAGATTAAACAACATACTATTGAACAATGATTGGTCATTGAGGAAATCAAAAATTTACAGAACTGAGTGAAAATGAAAGCATAACATATTAAAACCTATAGAACAAAATAAAAGCAGTCCTAGAAGGAAATTTTCTAGCTCTAAATGCCTCTACTACAAACACAGAGAGATCTTAATTCACAATTTAATGATGCACCTGAAGACCTTGGACAAACAAGAGCAAACAAGACCTTAAAGTATTAGAGAAAAAGAAGTGATTAAGATCAAGGAAGAATGCAAAGAAACAGAAACAACAACAAAAAAAAATCAAATAATTGATGAAACCAAGAGTGATTAAGATCAAGGAAGAATCCAAAGAAACAGAAACAACAGCAAAATCAAACAACTGATGAGACCAAGATTTGGTTCTTTGAAAAGATAAACAAGGTTGACAAATGCTTAGCATGATCAATGAAAAGAAAGTGAGATAGTATTAGTAATGAAAAAAGGAGACATTGCAACAGATACCAGTAAGACTTAAATCACCATATGGCATATTTCAAAACCCTGTATTCCACCAAATTGGAAAATCTAAAAAAAAATGGATAGATTTCTAGATGCACATGACTTACCAAAGCTAAGCCAAGATGAGATGAATAATATAAACAGATCTATAACAAGAAATGCATTTGAAGCAATACTAAAACATCTCCCAGCAAAAAGAAAATCCAAGTCCAGATGGACTCACTGCAGAATTCTGCCAGAACTTTAAATAAAATCAAAACCACTGCTTCTCAAGTTATTCTATAAAATAGAAAAGGAAGGAACACTACCTAAATCCATCTACAAAGCCAGCATTATACTAATACAAAAACCAGGTAAAGGGCTGAAGAGATTGCTTAGTGGTTAGGGCACTTGCTCGCAAAGCATAAGGACTCAGGTTAGATTCCCCAATACCCATGTAATCCAGAATCACAATGTGGCACATGGGTCTGGAGTTCATAACAATGGCTAGAGGCCCTGGCATACCTGTTCATTCTCTCTCTCTCTCTCTCTCTCTCTCTCCATATATATATATACATACACATACATACATATATACATACCTTCCTCTTTTTCCCTCAAATAAATAAATAAATAAATTTTTAAAATGACAAAAAAGGTAAGAACAAAACCAAAGCAAAACAAACAAACAAAAAATTTTGTGGGCAAATATACTGAAAAGAAAATCAAGGAAGCAGTTCCATTCAGAATAGCCACAAAAAAAATTCAATTCAGAATATCCCTAACTAAGGAACTGAAAAATTTCTTCAATGAAACTTTTAAAACACTGGAAAACTCATTGAGGAAGACATCCAAAGATGAAAAGATATCACAATTGTAAATTAGAATTAATATTGGGAAAATGGCCATGATACCAAAAGCAATATACAGATTCAATTTCGATCCCAGTTAAGATTTCAGTACCATTCTTCCCAGAAATAGAAAAAAATTTTGTTTTAAATGGTACTGGGAAAACTGAATGTCTACTTTAAAAAAATAGTTTGCTATTTATTACAGAAGAGGGCAGACAGAGAGAATGAGTATGGGCACTCCAAGGGCCCTCAGCCACTGCAAATGAATTTCAGACACATGTGCCAGTTTGTGCATCTGGCTTTACACTGGCACTAGGGAATTGAACCCAGGCCTTTTAGGCTTGGCAAGCAAGCACTTTTAACCACTGATTAATTTCTCCAGCCTCAAAGAATAATGAAACTTGACCCTCATCTTTCACCCAGCATAAAAACAAGTCCAGAAGGATCAAGAACCTCTGAAACTATGAATTGGGTAATAGAAAAAGCATGAGGAACACCTGAAGATACAGTTATAGGGAAGTACTTTCTGCATGGGGCTCTAATAGCCCAGGTGATAAGACAAACAATCAATAAATGGGACCTCATGAGCTGATAAGATTTTGTACAACTAAGTAAACCAACAACTGAGTCAAGAGGCAGCCTACAGAATGGAAGAAAAATTTTGAGAACAACACACCTGACATAGGATTATTATTCAGAATATACAAAAAAACTTTAAAAACTAAATTAAAACAATAAAACAATCCAATAAAAATGGGTTTTGGATCTGAACAGACAGTTCTCAAAAGAAAAAATACAAATGGCTAATAAATATTTTAAAGTGTTCAACATTTTAATCTATCAGGGAAATACATATTAAAGCTACTTAGACATTCCACCTCACTCTAGTCAGAATGGCTATCATCAAGAAATCAAATAAATGACAATAAATGCTGGTGAGGATGTGGAGAAAGAGAAATTTTTATTCACTGTTGATGGATGTATAAGCTTACACAGGCATTATGGGAACCTGTACGGAGGTTTCCAAAGAAGCTAAAAATAGATTTATCATATGACCCAGCTATAGCAATCATGAGCATGTACCCTATGGACTCTACAGTGCACTATATAGATATGTGCTCATCCATGTTTATTGTCACTGTATTCACAATAGCTAGGAAATAGAACCTAGATTCTCAAGAGATGAATTGATAGTGAAGATGTGTTAAATATACAATAGAACTTTATTCAACTGTAAAGAAAATGAAATAACTAAATTTTCAGGAAAATTGATGGACCTAGAAAATAGTATAAGCGAGGTAACCCAAGTCCAGAAAGACAGATATGGCATATTTTCTGCAGATGCTAGCTTAAATTTCTAGGTTTGTATCTAAGTTGATGTAAAAGTTAGTAGAAGCCAGAATGCTAGGAACCATAATGGGGCAAGAAGGGAGAGCTTAAAGGGATGGGATAGCAGGTACCTAAGTAGAGGGTGAAATACTATAGGTGAAAGAGTTTAAATGTGGTCAGAGGAGGAGGATAGAAGAGAAGAGAGAGTGGGGGAGTATTAAGCAACACTAAAAGACATTATGAAAATGCCATAGAGAAAGCTACTTCCTTGTTAGCTAATTATATTTTTTAAAGAGAGAGAAATTGAGAATCTGGAAAAAAGAAACTTGCAGAGGTGGAATATGTTGCTCACAGAAGCTATAGGTTGTTATAGGAAAATCTGAGGGATATCTCCCAGTGCCTGTTGACCAGGAAGGTACCTGAGATCCCCAAAAGAATATAGGTTGTTACCAACACTGGACACACTAGATAATAAGTTCCTGTAGCTGAAGGAACCACATGCTTTGGTTGCAGAACACTAAGAAATCAAGCCATAAATATTCTGAAAGCCGCAAACCAGCTGGTTAGCAGTCTTGGTGCTAGAAATGCTATACCAACTGCTGAGGAAGAAGTCATCATTAGTCTTACCCAGGGTGGAATCCACCACACCCTATGCACAACCACCTAGTCAAACAAAATGCACTCACTGTTATAATTCTGGCATGACTCTTGGGAGGAGAAGAGTAACCAACTGCTTTTTCATTGGATCTGAGGCCTGCTGCACAAAAGAAAACTTATGCCTGGTAGTGAAAACACAGTCCAATCCTGTTTCAAAATCTATACTAGGTCCCCGTGAATGAGAAAGTGGCATGTCAGAAATGTGTCTAAACAGTGGAAGGGTCATGTTATCGCCTAAAAATGCACCCCAGTGCATCAGAGCTCCCACAAACTGCACTGCATTTCACCTTGTCCCTGTTAAGCAAGCAAAACCTGTATCAAAAGCATTGCTTGAAGAGGCCCGATTATGCCAGATGACAGTTCATGCAGAGGTCAGAAAATATCAGAAGACACTGCATGGAGATGTCAGGGAATTTCAGGTGACACTGCTGAGAGGTCAGGGAATATCAGAAGACACGGCATGGAGAGGTCAGGGAATCTCCGATGACACTGCATGAAGAGGTCAGGGAATCTCAGAAGACACTGCATGGAGAGGTCAGGGAATCTCAGAAGACACTGCATGGAGAGGTCAGGGAATCTCCGATGACACTGCATGAAGAGGTCAGGGAATCTCAGAAGACACTGGATGGCGAGGTCAGGGAATCTCAGATGACACTGCATGGAGAGGTCAGGGAATCTCAGATGGCACTGCATGCAGAGGTCAGGGAATCTCAGATGACACTGCATGGAGAGGTCAGGGAATCTCAGATGACACTGCATGGAGAGGTCAGGGAATCTCCGATGACACTGCATGAAGAGGTCAGGGAATCTCAGAAGACACTACATGGAGAGGTCAGGGAATCTCAGAAGACACTGCATGAAGAGGTCAGGGAATCTCAGAAGACACTGGATGGCAAGGTCAGGGAATCTCAGATGACACTGCATGGAGAGGTCAGGGAATCTCAGATGGCACTGCATGCAGAGGTCAGGGAATCTCAGATGACACTGCATGGAGAGGTCAGGGAATCTCAGATGACACTGCATGGAGAGGTCAGGGAATCTCAGAAGACACTGCATGGAGAGGTCAGGGAATCTCAGAAGACACTGCATGGAGAGGTCAGGGAATCTCAGATGGCACTGCATGCAGAGGTCAGGGAATCTCAGAAGACACTGCATGGAGAGCTCAGGGAATATCAGAAGACACTGCATGGAGAGATCAGGGAATCTCAGAAGACACTGCATGGAGAGGTCAGGGATTCTCAGAAGACACTGTATGGAGAGGTCAGGGAATCTCAGAAGACACTGCATGGAGAGGTCAGGGAATCTCAGATGACACTTCATGGAGAGCTCAGGGAATCTCAGAAGACACTGCATGGAGAGGTCAGGGAATCTCAGAAGACACTGCATGGAGAGATCAGGGAATCTCAGAAGACACTGCATGGAGAGCTCAGGGAATCTCAGAAGACGCTGCATGGAGAGGTCAGGGAATCTCAGAAGACACTGCATGGAGAGGTCAGGGAATCTCAGAAATCACTGCATGGAGAGGTCAGGGAATCTCCGATGACACTGCATGAAGAGGTCAGGGAATCTCAGAAGACACTGTATGGAGAGGTCAGGGAATATCAGAGGACACTGCATGGAGAGCTCAGGGAATCTCCGATGACACTGCATGGAGAGGTCAGGGAATCTCAGAAGACACTGGATGGTGAGGTCAGGGAATCTCAGAAGACACTGCATGGAGAGGTCAGGGAATCTCCGATGACACTGCATGGAGAGGTCAGGGAATCTCAGAAGACACTGCATGAAGAGGTCAGGGAATCTCAGAAGACACTGCAAGGAGAGGTCAGGGAATCTCAGATGACACTGCATGCAGAGGTCAGGGCATCTCAGATGACACTGCATGGAGAGGTCAGGGAATGTCAGATGACACTGCATGGAGAGGTCAGGGAATCTCAGAAGACACTGCATGGAGAGGTCAGGGAATCTCAGAAGACACTGCATGGAGAGGTCAGGGAATCTCAGAAGACACAGCATGGAGAGGTCAGGGAATCTCAGAAGACACTGTATGGAGAGGTCAGGGAATCTCAGAAGACACTGCAAGGAGAGCTCAGGGAATCTCCGATGACACTGCATGGAGAGGTCAGGGAATCTCAGAAGACACTGCATGGAGAGGTCAGGGAATCTCAGAAATCACTGCATGGAGAGGTCAGGGAATCTCGGATGACACTGCATGGAGAGCTCATGGAATCTCAGAAGACACTGCATGGAGAGGTCAGGGAATCTCAGAAGACACAGCATGGAGAGGTCAGGGAATCTCAGAAGACACTGTATGGAGAGGTCAGGGAATCTCAGAAGACACTGCATGGAGAGCTCAGGGAATCTCAGAGGACACTGCATGGAGAGCTCAGGGAATCTCAGAAGACACTGCATGGAGAGGTCAGGGAATCTCAGAAGACACTGCATGGAGAGCTCAGGGAATCTCAGAAGACACTGCATGGAGAGCTCAGGGAATCTCAGAAGACACTGCATGGAGAGGTTAGGGGATCTCAAAAGACACTGCATGGAGAGCTCAGGGAATCGCAGATGGCACTGCATGGAGAGGTCAGGGAATCTCAGAAGACACTGCATGGAGAGGTCAGGGAATCTCAGATGGCACTGCATGGAGAGGTCAGGTAATCTCAGATGACACTGCATGGAGAGGTCAGGGAATCTCAGAAGACACTGCATGGAGAGGTCAGGGATTCTCAGAAGACACTGCATGGAGAGGTCATGGAATCTCAGATGACACTGCATGGACAATTCAGGGATACTGAGATAAGAGTGTATGGAGATGTCAGGAAATCTTTGAAAATAGTGTGTAGAGAGGTCATGCAGCCTCTAAGACACTGAATGGAAAGGTCAGAGAATCTGAGAAAAAATGCTGTAAAGAGAGGTCATGGTATCTCAAACAACACTGTATGAAGAGGCCAGAGTATCTCAGACAACAGGAGCATGTCATGCTAGCTGAAGTTCTTTTTAGTCCAATGCTTTTGTCTTTTCTATAAAACTGGCTAAAGCTGCATTAGTGGTTGGTGGTGTGGCCAAAACACTACCTATGTTGCAGTATTCCATTCTCAGTGTGATCCTGCAATATCACAAGGCGAATGATGCCATGTGATTTTGTTGCAGAAGACACTGTGATCTGCATGGACTTAGAACTTACCCAGCCAGTGACTTCTCTACCATTAGCAAGAAATCATAAAATATAGACATAGTAATGGGTAAGTTATGATTTATTTTAAGATACAGTAATAAATAGGAGAAGAAGAAAACCTGCAAGTTGAAGAAAAACCCCATCCCATAAAGAGCAGGAATCTATGTCATGACTTGGAACAGTATTTTTTCATCAATTGGTCATTCATTTCAAATGGGTTTCACTGCCAAGTTCAAACATTTTTGAAGGACCTTGATTGGCTGGTGCGCACAGGACAGGGACCTAGACTCCAAACGGGCCCACCTGAGATATTGCCAGCCCACAAGGAGTTAAGGAAAAATCAGGACACTAAATCTTATCGCCATCTTGGATCAGACTTGAGTTTCAATCTTGTCAGAGTTGAGGGTGGCACCCATGTTTGTTCAGACCTGTGTCTATAGCTGATTACCTGTAAAAAGAAAGCTACCTGGCTCCTATATCCCATCAATAGTGACTGAGTCGCTCAGCTCTCTGCATCTCGGGGTGTTTTTTGCCCTTAAATGTGGAGATGATGTTAGCCATGCCTCTTTAGAAAACTGAAGTGAAGCTACAACAGGGAAATTTACAAGAGCATGATCCAACTCTGCATGGTGGCGAGAACATCATCATATTCTCAGTTACTTCCTGACAGTGGTGAAACATTGGCAAAATCTCAAGCAGTGTAACAAAATGAAGGACCGGGGTCAATTTTAAGTGATTTTGAAACCATCTGAATGAAGAGCTAAGACATATAAATATAGTACCTGCCTAAACTTCAAGGCAATCTGCTTCAATGACTTCGGTGCACTTTATTTCTTTGGCCTTGATTCCAGGGGCCCTTTCAAGGTACTTGTATTAAGTGAGTCAAAGAGTCAGCCTTTGGTCCTAAAAGACAAAGTTAAGTACCTCTGTATTCTGGCCAACCAATAATGATATCCAATATTAAAGACCACTGAGTCTCACCACTAACATGAACAAGTCATTTCTGGAAGCCTCATTTCTGATGTTGGCCACAGCAAATAGTGGAGTTCCACATCTACCATGCCTGGTGACTTACTACCCCACATGATGAGGCCTGTTCCAGGGAGGCTGGAACTTTTTGATATTTTTTTTTTTCCTTCGGTTGAATCATCTTTGTTCCAGTGTAGCTTTTATTCATTAAGTCTGTCTTAGGTATATCATATAACAGTTCTATTCTCCGTCTTTCATTAAATATCTTCCTTCAGTTCTCCCTGCTTCCAAGTCTTCCCCTGCACCACCACTGTGGTCTGTGCATTTCACTATGATGCATCTTCACAAGGAGTAGTGCCAGGGACAGAAGGAGGCACTCCAGAGACAGACTAACTGGGACAGAGGATTTGCAAACATCAACTGTCATTTGCTATGGTCTCTATTCACATGTAAGAATGAAAACGGGGAGGAGGACTTTTTATGATGGGTGAATGTAGTATAACATTTTGAAATGTCAAACAAGAAAATGAAAACTTAAGCATTTTTAAAGCCAAGTTCCTCTAAGTGGTTGTTTTAAGTTTCATCATGTTCTCTGCTGTTTCTAGTAAATGTGTGAAGATGGATTCATGTGTGACCTGTTTAATAGGAATTTCCACACTCCCCGTATACTCCTTCCTCATTATACAATCAACTGCAGGAATCAAACACTGTGAAAGGATATTTAAGGTACGCATTGGACCAAGAGAGGCCGTAGGAGTCTGTGTCTCAGTGTAGCAGCTGTGTGGCAGAAATAGCTTTAAAAACAGAATATAAAATGTGTATACTGAAAAAAATTCAAAAGAAGAGAAAATATCATGGCTTTTTCCACCATTTTATATAAGAATATTGATTTGACTAGGTCCATACACAAAAATTAAAAAAAAAAACAGGCAATAAAGACCCATGTGGATCCTCTAAGACATGAATGAAATAGCCAAATCTAGGAAATTCCAGTAGGAGGCAATTACTGGACACATGTCAGCCTGGTGTGTGCATGAAGCCTTTCTCCAAGAAAAGAGAACTCTCTGTACAGGTCACTTTAGACAAGCCAAAGGTCCCACTTATGATATAGACAGATTCTCCAAAGGAAAAGCTGCCTCTTTCTCCCCTCCTCTGGGCTGTTGGAATAGGATCCTCTGCTTCACAGGCCCTCAGCAAGGGACCTCACAGGGCTTAGCAATACCTACACAGGACCCTCATAATAGGAGAGAAGGAGGGATATGATGGATAGCAGTTATGAAGGGGAAAGTGGGCTAAGGGAGGGAAATACATCATGGTTTATTGTCTATAAGTATAGAAGCTGTCAATACATATATATAGATATGAGAAAGTATGTCCCTGTGCTCTGTCCATGGTGCTGATACATTCCTCCACCAGCACTTGTCCACGGTGCTGATTCTCCCATGCCTCCACCAATAGCTAGAGCAGCATCAGGATCAAGGATCCCTCACTCCTTAGAGTCAATGTATGCTGTCTTCCATCCTGGGAACCCATTTACTGTGCAATCCCATGATGCCTTATTGCATTCTGTGGTACAGGACAAGCATAGAAGGAAGACATCTGAGCTCTTGAACCTGATCTGTGGCCCATCTCCAAAGGCACATTGCAAAGCCAATGAGCATTTGAATAACCTCATTGCTTTTCAGCATTCACTGGGGATAGTGCCACTCCAAACATAGCACAGAGAAGTCTTCCGTATGAATGCCTAAGCAGATAGATTTGCTGTCCTGGGGTTGACTTCAGTAGATCCGTTGATGGACAGCAGTACCATATGCACAGCTAGATAGAATATATAAGGAAAATCTAGAGGCAAGGGTCTTTCTTTGTCCCATAACAGTCACTGAAATTCTCCAATGGATAAGGGAAGACTCCCCAAGAAGGCAAAATTCATGTATCTAAGTCCTCATATGTGACTGGATAAGAAGATACACAAATACACCCATCCCTCAGACATTAGTGGAATGTGTTTGGCTGGTGAAAAGGGCCAAAGGACTTGAGAAGTCAGGAGGGGTTGTCAAGTGACTCTCCAAAGAAGTTGCATATGAGTTAAAAGTCTGAGAATGGAAGACTAAGATCTAGGGAAATGGGTTCCAACTTAGAAGATAACTCCTTTCCCTGACACAGAGAAATATCTTATTAGCAATAGGATAAGATGATACCATAGAGGCAGAAGTGGGATCTAACTGGGGATAAGAAAACATAATAGTTAATCAAATACTAGAAGCAGAAGTACCAGGTAGAAAATGAAAGGCTGGGGAGGAAAAACCAGGTCATAAATGTGTCTGATAGGTCAAGGAATGGCCTTCCCAACATTTCCAGAGGCAGCCATTCTCTTGAGTTCTTGGGAACAGATTGTAGAACACAGGCTAAAACTTTAGGCTGAAAATCTATGAAAAGGAACAATAACTACTCCTTCCATGTAATAATAGAGTAATACTCTATTCCATGCTTGATGGTGTGAACATAACTTTGGCCAAGAGATCTCAAAAGCCACACAGTGTCTTTGGAGAAAAAAATGACATTAGTGCTGATCCAGACATTGATGTTCACCAGCTGTTCACTCAGTCCCATAACATTTCTGTGCTTTAGCTCCCTCACTTTTAAGAAGTAGGGAAGGAGTTCTCACAAGGTGATTGTGAAAACGAGGAATACTGGAGACAAAGCACCGAAACACTGGCACAGGTCAGACACTGAAGAAGCCAATATTTCTACTGTTATTATCAATATCATTAATTTTGTTTTAGCACCATTTTTAGTTTTGGAGGCAAACTGTACATATTTAAAAACCATATCAGAGGCTATGCTGGAAGATATCACACAATGTATGAAATCAGAACTTTTATTACTATTTTAACCTTTCTTTCACATTAACAGCATCATCCTTAGAAATGGCTGGTGTTAACTGAAATGCAGTTGGTAGCCCCTCCTGCCAGCAGACACTGACACTTGGCCTGTGAAGACCCCACACTCCATAAAGCATAGAAAAAAAATTGTTATGCAAAGGTGCCGACTTCGGCTGAGGGAGTTTGATCAGAATCTTCCCCCTTTCTCTTCCTCCTACTTGTGCTCCCTTCCCTGTGATGTGATTCCCCAGGGGACAAAGAAGAAAGCACATGCCATCTGAGGTCTGGCAGAGACCCATGTATGCCCGCGATCTGAGCCCACAGCTACATTCTGTGGCTTTCCCAAGATACCACAGCAACCACCTTCCCATCTACTTCACCCTAGACCCTTAGTAGGAGAAGGCTTAGACATGGGATTCTCACCAGCTGGGGTGATTTTTCACCATAAAGCTCATCCTGGAGTTCTACTAACATACCTGTCTGCTTCTCTTTCTCTTTCAGTGATCCCTTAAGGAAATGACTTTAGGCTGTGTTGTTCACACCCAAAGAGTTCCTCTTGCCCTTAGAACAGGGTTTCTGAATTTCTATACTTCTGCTAAGTACGACCCCAAGAGCACTCCAGGATCAGGTACCATGGATCTCTGTACCATTACTTCTTGTCGTTATGACAAAATAACAGACCTCAAGCAGTTTATAAAAGAAAAGGGGTTTTGGCCAGGTGTGGTGGCCTTTAATCCCAGCACTTAGGAGACAGAGATAGGAGGATCACTGTGAATTCAAGGCCACCCTAAAACTACATAGTGAATTCCAGGTCAGCCTGAGCTAGAGCGAAACCCTACCTCGTAAAACCAAAATAAAAGTGGGGGGGTGGTAATTCAGCTTATAGTTTTAAGGGGAAATTTAATTGTGGCGGGAATGGTTTAGCAGACAAGGGCAACCTGTGTCATATATCACCAGATTCAGGAAGCAGAGAGAGAACAGGACATGATTGGTACAGGGCTATAGCACCTCAAGGTCCATCCCTAGTGACCCACTTCCTCCAGCAGTACTCCTTCTACTAAATGTTGCATACCTTTCCCAAATAGTGCTGCTTGCTGGGAACCAAGTATGCAAATGCATGAGCCTGTGGGGAGAACCTTACATTCAATCCGCCACACTGCTCAGGGTTCCCAAGTGGCGGTCAGTTTTGCAGGCCAGGCCTGAGTTCTGTGCCTCCCGATGTATCCCCTGCCCAGGCTGCTGCACTGGGGGGCTGGTGTACAACTCTGTCTCCTCCTCACTCCCTTTATGTAGGGCCATAAAATAATCCTGGTAATGAAAGCCCAGTATGGTAGTTTGAGTTAGGTGTCCCCCATAAATAAACTCATGTGTTCTGCACGCTGGCTTCTTAGCTGGTGGTAATTGGGGAACTGGAGCTTTCTAGAGGTGTGATGTTGGGGGTAGGCTTATGGATGTTGTAGCCAGCTTTCCCTTGCCAGTTTACGGCACAGTCTTCTACTGCTATTGTCCACATGAGAGTGGCCAGGAGCTGACGTCCAGCCTCTGATCAAACAACTTTTTCCCCTGCCCTCATGGAGCTTCCCCTTGAGTCTATAAGCCAAATTAAGCCCTTTCCACCAGCAAATGCTATTGGTCAGGTTCTTTCCACCAGCAACATGGAGGCATCTGCAAGCCCACAAAGATGATCTATACAAAGTCAGTACACTGAGACATGAAGAGTCTGCTGCCAAAGCAGAGCCATAGAGGCCACTCCTGTCCTCAGAATCCAGAATCCCCTCCCTGTGTTGACCTGAGAAGTGCTGGGACCCAATACTCTTCACCCAGACACTCTCCTCCTGCATATATGTCCACACTGTATGCACCTGACCACGCTGGTTACGTATCTCACTACTGCTTCCAACACAGCCTCCTGCTCTGAGGAACCACTTACAACTACCTACCCAACCCATCTGGCCCCTCCAATCCACTCTGGAGCCTTCCACTCTATGTCATGTGGCCACCACAAAACATTTGGGCTTCTCTAAGCAGCTCTGACCTCTGTCTCCCAAGTCCCAGCATAGGAAGGGGAACTGTAATCTTTCCTATGCAGACACAGTGAACGGTAAACCAAGAATACCACCAATTAAAATGAACCACCAGCCACACTTAAAAATCATTAATATCCAGACTAGCCCTTGAAAGTTTTTGTGCTTTATTAATGTTAGAGGGGATGGAACTATACTCAGAAGGGGGGCGTGTATAAGGAAATTAGATTTGGCCTGTGTTCAACACAAAACAAAGAAGCCTCATTCTGCTCCTTTGCCATCCTTTTCAGCCTTAATTTCCTGAACACTGATCCCACCTATAGTGTTTTAGTGACCATGATCTTACCTTCCCATTTCATGCCCCTGCTACTATCCTCCCCCACTAGCCTACCCAGCAACAAAAGGAGTAAGATTTGAGAGGCAAACATGTAAGCCACATATTGAGAACATATCACAACAGTGCTCATCTGGATCCCACAGAAGCCTCAGAGCCTCAGAGAATAGGTCTGCCCTGTCCCCATCACATCTCCCTCCAAGAGAAGATGGGTGATGCAGGGATGGTTGCCATGGCAGCAGACTAAGCAACCTTAAGGAGGGGGAAAAAATACTCCAGAAATGAAAGCATAGTGGTGTCCTGCGAAATCTGGACAGAAAAGGGACAGAAAGCAGATAAGAGTATGGAGCTGCACACAGGGATTTGTCCATACTTGGTCTCTCTGGCTTCAACCTCTAACATACACTTTAATTCAGCACATATGTGAGTAGACCTGCAGGAAAACCACCAACAGTGCCTGCAAGCAGGGCGGAGTTCAAAGATATGACCATCCTGGAGATCTTTGGTAAGTCCATATTTATTAGGACGACAGCCTTTCTTCTGGTCTGGAGACCTGATGTGGGTCAGATAAAAGGATCTGGCAGTCCAAGCCTCTCACCAGATATCACCCACATACAGCTACTAGCTCTGCCTTCCAGCCTGAACTGAGAGAAAGACAGACAGACAGACAAACAGACACACACACACACACACACACACACACACACACACACACACACAGAGAGACAGACAGACAGACAGACAGACAGACAGACAGAATACTCCTACACCCCACCATCCTATTTCTTTGCTTAGTGTACCAGGAGCAACACAGCTGACTCATACCACTTGATTAATTGCCTTTCACTGGCACCATTTTCTTCAGTTGCAAAATCCAGGCTCTGTGATTCCTCACAGGCATCTCTGCTATTGGGCACACACTTCACCCTGGAACCCTGGTGGTGGACATACATTCATTAATTGCTCTCTCATGTCACAGCCTGACCTAATGGCATCTAGGAAAGGAGGGGGAACAGCAAACATACCACCAGCTCATAGACAGCTCTCTAGCCAAGCTCTATGGGCCTGCACATGCACACAGCTCCCTGGCACATCTCCTCTTTCATCCCTTAACTTTGGAACGAGCAAGTCTGGACTATCTACCCCAGGGAGGGCACGTGGAGCTAGTGCTGACTCACCACACCACAGCTTCAGGCTTCCATGCAATTATTTGTAAAGTACCAAGGTTTCTCATGCCATTCACCCAACCACCTCTACTGATGTTTCAGACATTACACAGCCTTATACAGACCCCATTCTATTTATTTCATGGATTTTTATTGGGTTTTGACTATGTGCCTAGTGCTGCTTTGAACTGGGCAAATCTCCAAGGTCCTGATCTTATGGACGAGGCCCACATATTGGGACCAAACACACACCATGTTAACCAAACAGACAGGCTTCCATCTCCTTCTCCACATAAATAAAATATTCACACCAGCTGGAGCCCCAGGGCTCCGGCATGCCCACAGCCATCTGTGTCATTCCAGAATCTCTTCTTGCCCAAAATGTCCTGACTCAGATTTCAGTTGGATCTCTGCCTCCACCTAACAGTAAGACCAAAGATGCGAGCCCCAGAGGCAGAAAGGCCTCAAAGACTCCAAAGATGAAAGCTTTCTATCTGGGCTTCCAAGAGGTCCTTTTAACGACAGCCTTAGAGACAGCCCAAGGTGTCTAACAGGATCAAGCCTGGCTGCTGGCTTCCAGGCCTAGGAGACTTACTGTGTGCTATTGTTCAGACAGCAGCACTTGCTTCTTCATGACACACCAGCCCTTTCACCAACCTCAGGGGGTCATAATCATTTTCATTCTTTTGCCACAATTTTAGGAAGGGGTGTGGGTGGAGAGCTTGGATTCTTAATCCTTTTACCAATTCAAGTTAGAGCAATATCAAAGCCAATATCACGGGAGGGGGGGGGGAGCCAGACAGAGGCAGAAAAATGAGAAAGATCACTAGCCCACAAAGACAGAGAAGGGGAGAGAGGAGGAAATATTAGGAAGTGAGACATACTGTTTCCTGTCACCTATTCCATCATACTAAGTGACTTTGCACCCAGGCCAAAAGGCCAGCTCCCACCCTTCCCCCTCAGAAGCAGAAAGCTGGCAGAAGCCTTCACCTTATACCACACACCTCAGCTACCTAAACAGACCAGGTGCATGATCACGATTGGTGGACTTTCTTCGTAAGCCAAGAGATAACACAGCCCTTTTATTTTAACAGTCACAGCAAACCTTCAAGGGTACAGTTTACAAATAAGCACTCTGTTACTATAACTTATTTGCATGCCTCGTCCTCTCCAGGCCACCCCAGCAGATTCCCAGGCAGCTCTCATATCCAGGGCTGCCGCGCCTGCACTCACAGCCAACAGCAGAGGGAGGCAGGCGCGGCAAAGCAGTCAGCCGCAGAGAAAACCTCCCTTTCCATTGACCCCGTCCTCCAACACTGCTGGGTAGGCTGTGGGTCAGTCAGGCATGCCCAGCACCATCCTTCACCATCACCTGCTAATTTGTTGTGGCTTCTAAAAGGACTCCAAACATATGGGTCCTCTCTTATCTCCTTACATTCCTAAACTCAGCAAAATTCCTAAAGTCAGCAACTGAAATGACCAAGATGCAGGGATTCAAATATTTCAGCAACGGAGGTAGGGAGTGGCACCGGCCACAAGCTGATGGCATGTGCATCTTCCCTTCCCCTCTAGCCTTCTTCTAGAAAGGTTTTGTTTGTTTGTTTGTTTGTTTTCAGATTTGATAATTGGTTTGAGGTCTTGTGACACAACCTGCTCTAAGATGAAGGAAGACAGAGTGAAAATGCTGACAATTTGGGGAATACATCTACCACAGGAAGGTGAACATATGAGGTTACTATTGTGTCTTCTTTGCCCATCGACAGTCAGTGAAGGGATCTAGTGAGAGAACGTCGGGCTATCTAAAGTTCAGGGGGAAGGTATGGACACAAGAGTCTGCCATACATTTTTAATAGAAGAATAAGGTGAAAGCTAAGTATTATTTCTTCAAGTAGAACAAATCAGTGGCAGCACTCCTACTTTACAGGAAAAATTCTTCCAGTACTCTATCAGATAAAAATGGGGACAGTGGACACCCTTGTTTTGTTCCTGAATTTAGTAGAAAAGCTTTGAGCTTTTTACCATTTAGTATTATGCTGGCTGTAGGTTTGTCATAAATACCTTTTATTACATTGAGATGTGTTCCTTCTAGTCCAGTTTCTGTAATACTTTTACCATGAAAGCACATTGAATTTTATCAAATGTCTTTTCTGCATCTATTGAGATGATTATGTGATTTTTGTCCTTCAGGCCATTTTTATGATGTATTATATTTATTGATTTGTGTATGTTGAACCATCCCTGAATCTCTGGGATAAAGCCAACTTGGTAAGGGTGAATAATCTTTTTGATATATTCTTGTATTCTGTTTGCCAATATTTTGTTCAGAAATTTTGCATCTTTGTTCATGAGGGAGATTGGTCTGTAATTTTCTTTCTTTTTTTTTTTTTTTTTTTTTTAGATTGTTCTGTCTTTTGCCTGGCTTTTGAGAATGATGCTGGCTTCATAGAAAGAACTTAGTAGAATTCCTTCCTTTTCTACTATATGGAAAAGTTTGAGAAGCATTGGTGTTAGTTCTTTCATGAAGGTCTGGCAAAATTTGCTAGTGAATCCATCTGGGCCTGGTCTTTTTTCAGTTGGGAGACTTTTTATAACTGCTTAGATCTATATACTTGTTATAGGCCTATTTAAATGGTTTATCTCATGTTAATTTAATTTTGGTAGGTCATATGAATCAAGGAAATCATCCATTTCTTTAAGGTTTTCAAACTTAGATGCATATATATTCTTAAAGTATGTCCTTATGTATCTGTTATAATGGTGCCTTTTCATCACTAATTTTATTAATTTTTTTGTCTTCTCTCTTCTGGTCAAATTTGCTAAGGGTTTATCAATCATTTTTATCCTTTCAAAGAACCAACTCTTTGTTTCATTGATTCTTTGGATTGTTTTTGGGTTTCTATTACATTAATTTTTGCCCTAATCTTTGTGATTTCTTCTCATCTACTTCTTTTTGGTTTGTCTTGTTCTTCTTTTCCCAAGGCCTTAAGGTGAGGGCATTAAATTGTTTATTTGTGAACTCTAATTTCTTAATAATAGGCTCTTAGAGCTACAAATTTCCCTCTTAGGGCTGCCTTCATTGTGTTTTAAAGGTTTTGGTATGTTGTATTATCATCATCATTTGATTCTATGAATTTATTGATTTCTTCAATGACCCACTGATCATTCAATAGTGTACTGTTTAGTCTCCATGAATTTTTGTATGTTCTGTAGATTTTCTTGTTGTTGATTTGCTTCCGCACTGTTGGTGGGAAGGTAATTTGGTATAGCCATTGTGGAAATCAATGTGGAGGTTCTTGAGACAGCTAAAAATAGATTTGCCTTATGATCCAGCTATAGCACTCTTAGGTATATATCCTAATGACTCTTCTTACAACCTTAGAGATACTTGCACAACCATGTTTACTGCTGCTCTATCCACAATAGCTAGGAAATGGAACCAGCCTAAATGTCCACCCACAGATTAATGGATAATAAAGATGTGGTACATCTACACAATGGATTTCTATTCAGTAGTAAAGGAAAATGAAATTATGAAATTTGCAGGGAAATGTATGAATCTGGAAAGGATTATACTAAGTGAGGTAACCCAGGCCCAGAAAGCCAAACGCCACATGTTCTCTCTTATATGTGGATCCTAGCTACAAATGTATAGACTTGTGTGTGGTCTGGAACCAAAAAAAATCAGTAGCAGAGGCCCATAAGCTAGAAGCTAGAAGCTAGGGAGGGAGGAGAGGGAAGGCCTTAAATGGATGGTATTGTGTATATGTAAGTAGAAGAACAGATTATAGGGAGGGGAAAGGTCTAAGCGAGATTAGGGGAAGAGATTGCATACAAGAAGGGCAGGGGGGAGGGTCAATCAAAATTCAAGATATTCTGAATAAGACATATGAAAATCTACCTTCTTAAATAATGGTATATCCAGAAGCCATAGATTGTTACTAGCAAATTTTCATTGCCTGGGATGGGACACCTTCCAGTGAGTCATTGGCCAGGGAGGTCCCTGTTGCCTCCAAAACATTACAGGCTATTTCCAAATCCCTTGGGTCCCCATGAGAAAGAGATAGTAAGACCCTATTGCTAAAGACTTCACATGCCTGAGAGGCAAAGTCACTGAGAAATCAAGTTGGTGCTGAGCATAAAACCTTCCCTCTATAGCCCAGCCAACTGAAAACTGGAAAAAGCTGCACTGTATGCAGTCTATGGGAGACAGAAGTCATCAGTGGTGAAAACAATGGACACTGGAAACCTCAAGTTTGGCCAGACAGGCAAAATGACTGAATGAGTGCAATAGTGGCATGTCTGCTCTGGGGGAAACCAACTGAAAGCCCACTCTGTGGAAGGGAATGCATGCCGGGTACTGAAAACCTAATCAAAAGCCTATGGCAAGGGGCAGGAATGAGCCTTAGGGGTATAAAGCCTGCTCTTGTCTGGATGAATGCATATATTACCTTCACCAAATTGCCCTGAAAGCACTACACTTAATGTTCATACTCATATATTAATGCTTCTCTCACTTCTGGTTAGAGAAGCTTCTCTTTACTGATAGAGATGACCACTGGGATGACCCAAAAGGCAACATAGTGCTGAGAAGAAGGGCTGGATGAGTGTCCTGCACTGAAACATCTCACACCCTCCAAGGCTTAGGGTCCACTGTGAAAGAGGTGGCGGAAAGAACATAAGAGCCAAAGGAAGGGTACCGCACTTTACATACAACTGTCTGGACAGAATTTGGCCTCGATATCCAAGACCTCATAGTGCCTAGCAATACCTACACAAGACCTTCATACTAGGATAAAAAGATGATGACATCAAATTAAAAGAGAGACTAATGGAGATGGGGAGGGGATATGACAGAGAGCAGAGTTATGAAGGAGAAAGTGGGGGAGTGGAGGGGAGGGAAATACCATGGTTTGTTGTCTATTAGTAGAGAAGTTGTCATATATATATATATGTGTGTGTGTGTGTGTGTGTATAAACAATGGGGACTTTTTAAAAAAACGTTGCTTACATACAACATGTGGCAGGTGGTATGTGATGATAGCAGAATCCTTCAAGTAGAAAAACCTACAATCACCCCAGTGCATCTTCAGGAGAGGATGAAAAAACTGAGGTAGAGTTTCAACATGAATGAAACACACTGAACACCAGAGCACAGATGGACCACAGCTACCCAGCCTTCATGAGCGCGTGACTGGATCGTGACCTAGTGTGAGCACAGATGGGCCATGGTCACCTAATATTCAGAGGACAAAACTCAAGGAACATATACATGAGATGTTTTATATAAGCTCACAGGCATATGATAAAACACAGTACAATACTAAAAGTGTTTGACAATAAGAGAGGATAGGGTTCAAGATGAGACCTCACTTGGACAAACACACAGATAGAGGTAGGAGGATGTCAGACCTTAGCTTTGCTTTAGAAAATGTCCTATCGGTGCTCATTCTGTTACTTATGATGTAAATAATCAATGTGATGATTACATAATAGAGATACTGGATAGTTAGATGATATATACATACATAGATATATGATAGATAGATAGAGAAAGATAGATACATGATAGATAGATAGATGATAGAGATAGATAGATAGATACATAGATAGATACATAGATAGATACACAGATACATACATACATAGATACATAGATAGATAACTGATAGACAAAAGAGAGAGTGAAGTAGCATCTATGTGCCATGATAAAAGGTCATTTTCTGGCAATGAATCCTCCAAATTCTTAATCACAGATATATTTGCTTGTCTCCTTCCCCTGTCACCAAATATTAGACTAGATTTTCCAGTCTCCCTTATATCTAGTGTGCCATGTGACTGACTTCTGACCAACAGAATGTATACACTTCAAAGTAATGTACATACTTTCAGGCCTACTGAATGCTGTAATCTGGCCTTCCCCAAACCCCATCTTCTGTAGGCTGGATGCTACCACTGTGGTCAACCCTGAAAGCTATGTGATCAAGAGGCTGGAAGCTCTCTAGACCTCAGTCCTAAACATGGAGTAGAACTCCAGGTCCCCAATCCCTGGTGCCCACTGGAATTTGTTTGACTAAGAGATAAAATTTTGATATACTAAGCCACTCCAAGATTTATCCAACATTACCTTAACTAACCCCATTTGCCACGAGGAGGTTCACACGGCTACAGAAGTCACACAGAACTGTACTTTTTACCCAAGTAAACTTATTGTGTGCCTCACATAAGAGTTAGGAAAAGTCAGGGGCTTTCAAAGGTTTTCTACTCTAGAGATTAAATCCTTATACTCACCTCTGCCTTAATGCTCTGCAGTGGACTCTCCAGTCCTAACCTCACAGGGACTACTTATTCATAACAATAGCAATCTAGTCCACATTCAAACAGAGTGTAGGTGCTGGATGTAAAATCAAGTAATTTGTAGAAACAGATGCCATCGTGTTAAAGCCAGGCTTGTCATTGGTACACCAACCAGGAGTACCTTTTCAGGTTCACTGACTAGGAATAAGTCTCCGGGAACCAATGGAACTTCAGCAAGGTGGCTCTCTCTCTCTGGTTTAGAGCAGGTTCATTGGAACACCCGTAGAAGGCTGGTGCTGGTGTTTTGTGAAATCTGGTCTGACTCCATGTGAGGGGGGCAAACTGAGCAGATGGTCATGACCACTGGGGATGCCAAGTAATGAGCCAATGTCTGCCATCGGAGTGTCTGGGTCTTGTCACCTTGCCAACAATGACAGCTTGGCTGTCTGGTAACACCGCGATGCTGGGAAACAGGCACACATCTCTCCACTCCAGTTCTTAATGTGGTTACACTTTCTAATTTTTTCTCCCAGCTCATTCTCCTCTCCTCAGCCAAGGTGAGTGGACGTTGGGCAGTTTGGAGGAAATAAAACCCAATTCATGGAGATTTATCTCCTGGCTGAGCACTTCCATCCCAGGCTTTGGATAAGAACAGGCATGTCAATATGGGCTCAATGCTGACATTGGCTGCCCCTAAACACTTTCCCCATCATTCTGCTAATATCCAAGCCTGGCCTCAGGTCTGGTAGGGCATTGCCAGCACCTCCCCCCATACTGCCCACCTACAAACAGCAGACTGATCACCAGCTGATACCACTTCCCCTGTCCCCACCCTAAAGAAGGGACAATGGAACTGTTCCAAGAAAGCCAGTGACACTGGAGAGCTGACTTTCAAATGGGGGAGGGGGATGGATACATGTCTGGCAGGCAGAGGTAAGATGGAGTGAAGGCAGAGGAAAGGCAAAGGAGAGATGAAGGAGCTCAGGTTAAGTTGGAGCTGGATAAACTGAAAAGAAAAAGCCATCCCACAATGGTGACCAAAACTCAAAACACCACAAAACCATACAGGGACTGGAGCTCACTTACGATGGTCCTTTCACACTCAGAAAGCATGCAGAATAGTACCCAAGCAGGCATCAGAACATAGCCTTGCAGGTAAAACACAAAATGAGGAGAAGTGGTGCCTAACATGCCATCATTCTTTCACTACAACTCACTTCCTACAGCAGAGTATTGACTAATTGCTTTTCTGGAGCCATTTGGGCAGGGAACTATGTCTGCCATTTTGAACTTTGGGAAGAAAAGACCTATACAATTGGCCAGTGAATGCAAGATCCCAGGAGACCCGGCAAAGGGCTGCAAAGATCTGATATAGAATGTAAAACTTGGATATATGTGACACATGACCATGTTAAGGTCAAGGCAGGAAGAAAACTTAAGTAGTGATTCCATTCAAAAGGGAACGCTAGCTGTGGCTGTTGGCAGCGGCAATTTGGATTTCTCACCAACCAAAATTAAGAGGACACGTTCTCAAGTCAAGGGGCTCTGAGGGGCCAAAACACGGTATAAAATGAGGCCGGGGAATACCCGTGGGACTGGAATATGCACCACCCCCCTGCCCACTCACAGGAGAGCCTTCCGGTGGCATTCAACCTTGGCAGGAATGACCTGTGCCGCAGCGAGCTGCCCACACCCTCACTGTCGCATTCAAACGTAGAGACCCCAGCCGCCAGCTGGTGATGCAAAGGTGAAGTCCCGCAACTGCTGCTCAGCACAGGCCAGTACCCTAGACCCTTCCCACTCGGAACTCCCGGTGGGGCTGGCCAAGGCTCCCGTACCTACAGCAAAGCCCAGCTTCTCCTGCCCCATCCCACTCTGCCCCTGCCCTCCCCAGACATCTTCCCCCAAAGAACATCCTCGTAAACTCCCTGAGCACTCGCTCTGTGGTCTCGGTTACCCGGCACGCCCTAGTACTCGTGTGACTTCTGGCTGACCACACCAGGCAGCCCCACAATGAACTGCACTGGAGTTACTGTGCTAAATCCTACAGCCGGAGACTGGACCACATCTGAGAGCTCTAGAACTCCTCCGGGAGTCATAAACTTATTCACAGGGTGGCATTCACGCGATACTCGGCTCAGTACTATGTAATAACATGCAAACATGAGAGCTGTGCTAGTTCTGACTCCCAGTTCCCATCCTTTCGCTCTCAGTGTGGTTGCAGTTACTATCAGGCCATCTGACTTGAACTGATGATTCCGGGCTCCATAATGTCAAATAAGTCATATCTCAGTATCACTTCCCACCCACTGCTAAAAATATTATTTCTTCCCACACAGCTATTCCTAATGAGATATTTCAAGCCACCTGGCAACCGGGGGAGTTTCTTGGCTAATTTTCTCTGGTGCCCCACTAGATAGAAAGCATAGATAAGAGAACTCCAGCGGGAGCTGGTGTTAGGGTAACAAGAGCTGTGACCTGGGAGGTGAGACTGTCTTAAGCAGGAGCTGTCCCATGGAGGGGTCACCTGACTAACAGCTCAGGGCCAGGGCTATGGTTAGTGCAGCGCATGTGTTTGTTCAGTGAATATACCCCAAGAGGAGCTGGCTGTTGCTGCAGCTGGCTTTTACCAAGAACCCTGGTGGCTTTTACAGCCTCTGGTATGAACCAGCTTGAAGTCTGAGCAAAGGCTAACTCCTACTGTCACCAAGTGATCTCAGCTCCTCGTCAGTCAGTTCCTGCCTCTGGCCCTGCCCTTTCCACCTCCGCTGAATGCTAGGCCACACTAACCCAGGTGTCAGGCCGCCTTGTCCCAGCACATTCTAACCCCGAGGCTGGCTTGTTTGGCAGGCCCCTAGCTCTCTGTGCACACTTTCACCCCGTAGTTGCAACCCACGCCTGTAATGTTCCCATGAGGACCAGGAACTTCGTAAGAGGAAGGAGCTGCCTCTCATCTCTGTGCTCAGCTGAGCAATAATGGAATACTACAAATAAAAATAGTAAAACTGGGGCTGGAGAGATGGCTCAGCGGTTAAGCGCTTGCCTGTGAAGCCTAAGGACCCCGGTTCGAGGCTCGATTCCCCAGGACCCACATTAGCCAGATGCACAAGGGGGCACATGCGTCTGGAGTTCGCTTGCACTGGCTGGAGGCCCTGGCGCGCCCATTCTCTCTCTATCTGCCTCTTTCTCTCTCTCAAATAAATAAATAAAAATGAACAAAAAAAAATTTTAAAAAAGAAAAATAGTAAAACTAAGTGCACTAGTAATGAAAAAATACAAACACACCTGGTGTGGTCAACTGTGCATAAAGAGGACTTTATATTCTCTGAATCTTATCCTGAAAACTGTTGAAAATGGCCCAGAGGATGGTCTCCAAAAGATACACACTGGACAGGAGGAGAGTCTGAAGCATGCCACACACCTCTTATCCTGTCATGTCAGTCCCAGGGCCAATGTAAGGCACCAGTTGGAAGATGATAACTCTGTGTAGGGAGCAGGACAGGAAGGGAGGTCAGTAGGAGGTCCTCCCTCCCCTACCACAAAGCTGCTGCATGCTGGGTGTTTTCTGGGACTGGAGGCGACAGATGAAACAGGTAGTGTTGCTGCTGCAGTAGCATCGGGGGACCAGCTGAGCTCATCAGCTCTCCCATTCTCCCCAAATGCCCCTCTGTTGTGAGCCACACTATCTCACAGCCGTGTATCAGCTTTATCCACTGTTCAGGCCATACCTGTGGTACTAGTAAGATACTCCTATATGATCATCCTCACAGCCAGTGCTCACGGACTGCAGAAGGCTGAGGCGTATGAATCCTGACTTCCAGAGCTGGTGAATGCAAACTCTGCTGGAAGTTTAGACTTTGCAGGTGTCATGAAGACAAGGTCCTACTGGGTTAGGGTGAAACCTCGTCCAGTTACTGTTACCCTTATAATAAAAAGGGAGGGACACCGGAACACTAGCAGGTAAGAGTCAAAGCTGTGAGACAGGGGATGACACAGAGAGTCTGGAATGGTAGAATGACAACTAAGGAAGTCCAGGGATTTCTGGCCACCACCAGAAGAAGCAAAGAGAGATGTTCCCCAAGAGCCTTCAGAGGAGTCACAGCCACTTTGCTTTTAGATATCCCACCTCTGGAATATCAAGAGAATGAGTTCAGTTGTTAAAACACCCTATACACGGCACTTTCGTTGCAGTAGCTCCAGGAAACAAATACTCTGACTACCTGAATAGTGCCTCTTTCTCCTCCTCCACCTAATGATTTTATTTAACCCTTTGACAGCCCCTAGAGCTAGATCTGAAGGCTGGAAAATCCATCTGATAACACCCAGGGAAAGCTCAGTATGAGGCCCACATAACTGGCACAAATAGGCCAAGGTTTTGAATCCATCAGCTGGAGAGACGGTGGCTCACAATGGTTAAAAGCACTTGCTTGCAAAGTCTGCAGGTCCATGTTCAAGTCTCCAGTACCCAGGTAAAGATAGATGTACAGAGTGGCACATGTGCCAGGTGTTCATTTGCAATGGCAAGATGCCCTGGCACAACTATGTAGCTTCGTTTTCTCTCTCCCACTCTCTCTCTCTCTCTCTTTCTCTTCCTCTCCCACCCCCCCACCTCTGTGTGTGTGTGTCTTTCTCTCTCCTAAATAAGTAAAAAAACAAAAATTCATACAGAAATCTACCATCTTTCCAGAGCTTTGCAATTAGATTGCCATTCCAGCATTTGTTTTGAGGGTCTTCTACTTCTAATTAAAATATTCTAATTATATTATTTCTTCCCAGTTGCCAAAAGATGTCAATCACATCTCTGACTGCACCCAGATGTTAAGGTCAGAAAAGACAACAACATCCGAACCTGCAGCCACTCTGCCTGTCAAAGGCCCTGCCTAGGCGACCGCACTTGCTTTTGATCAGGAGAAGGCAGTCTCTAAAAGCCACCTTTACCTGCTAGTGTCTCAATGGGTGCCTATAAGCAACTAGGCACTTCTAACCACTTAATTCCACTTTAAACCTCTTCAAGAAGAAGGTCATAATTAGGAATCTCTGATCAGACTGCTCCTCGGCTGGTCCTCATTAACCATTCTCCTGCAAGATGTTGTAAAGTTGTTTTTTGTTTTTTTTTTTTTTTTTTTTTAATAGTCTCCTCCAAATGTCAGCTCTGAAATTTCAAGCCTTGGGCAGAGAATCTAGGCCAAGGAACAACTGGAGCTTCCTTCTGTTTCTCCCATACGTGTGGAGCTGAACTGCCCCACCACTGCCCCCCCTGCAAAGACCCTGACCGTCAGCGCGAACCAGCGCCCAGCCCTGTGACAGAGGTCTCAACTAAGTAGAGAATGGATCAGAAACTCAACCTCTTGCCTTCTGTGTCCAGCTCACTCCAAGGTGGCACTTGTATGACAAGAACAGGACACACTGAGGAGGGAGCAGAGGGCTGACCAGGAACAAGGCCCCTCCCTCGACCTGCTGAACTCATTTCTCCTTTGGCTGTACCAACGCAGCAGCAGCAAGGTGTAAACACATAAGACCTTTATCTCCAGAGACTGAGCACTTCCCCAGCCTTCACTGCATGCGCAATGGTTATGTCACAGGCGGTAGTACTTATTCAACAGCGGCTGGCTGAAGGGGCCCAAGCTTAACTCCTGAGATGGCTCCGTGTCTCTGTCTTGGGGAAATGTGCACTTCCAAGTCTCTGGTGTGCCCTGCCTATGTGAATGTCTCAAACATAGCCCACCACGACAGCTACTGCTGAAATGAAAATTAGCTGAATGAGTTTGGGTCTGACATTTGACTTGCGGTTTGTTGCACAGTTAGGAAAACAACGGGAAAAAAACAAAACCAGCGAGGTGATGCTTTGTCCCTCCCTTCCTTCTTTCCCTTCTGGTTTATAAAGTTGAACATCGAGACAACATGGATTCAAATAACTGCAAATGGGACATTATACCAAAAAAGCCCAACCAAATCAGTGTCAGCATTTTCATCAGTCCAGCCCAAGGAAATCAAAAACATACCCAAAGATTCCACAGTAAACTTGTCCCTCCTCTCCATGAGCAAGGACATCTATCTTCCCCTGTCCTGAGATATGTCTGCATATCTAAGAGACAGAGCTAGATAAAATACTTACCATTGGGCTGGAGAGATGGCTTAGCGGTTAAGCGCTATGAAGCCTAAGGACCCCAGTTCGAGGCTCGGTTCCCCAGGACCCATGTTAGCCAGATGCACAAGGGGGCGCACGTGTCTGGAGTTCATTTACAGTGGCTGAAGACCCTGGCGCGCCCACTCTCCTCTCTCTCTCTCTGCCTCTTTCTCTGTCTGTCTGTCGCTCTCAAATAAACATTTATGTATTATAGATGCATGTCTTTTGATTCTCTTATCTTACATAGAACAGTTGAGGAGACTGGGCCCTAAAATCATGAAAGAACTGCTGGGGATGTAGCTAAGAGGCAGGGAGCGTGCTTAGCATGCATAAGGCTCAGGTTTCAATTCCAAATATTGACAAAAAGAGGAGAAAGGACTTGCCTAATGTTACATGGTCTATAGCAGAATCCCAATAAAAGAGCTGATGTACCCAGGAATGGGCATGAGTGGCAATTATAAGGTTTTAAAGAAGGACTGGTTGTAGGTTTGCTTAGGAGATGCACAGATAGGCTTGTAGGGGAAGAGATTTATTAAGGGAGATTAGTGTGCTAGGGAAGAGCATGGCTGGATGATGAAGCTAAGGCTTCAGTGCCAAGGAACAAAAGGAAGTACCCCTTTTGATTTGTTCCTGGGAGAAAAGGGGTGTGTCTGAGCATAAGCCATGTGAAAGGCACAATGGAAAAGCGAGTGAGAATTAAGGAAGTCTCTCAGGAGGAGGGGTTCCTTCTCCCTGCGGTAGTAAACTTTCAGGGGAAGCAAGAAGGTACTACATAAGAAAAGAAAGTTATAGTTCCAGGTTTTCTCAACCCAGCCAGCATCCGACCTCCCAAAAGGACTGCATCTATGTCCTAACAGAAATGACGAGGTTCTTCTGGGAAGGAGGGTCCACCACATGCCCCAAGCACTATCAACGGGATCTATTCTGAGTGCACCTGAAGGTCAAAGCAGGACATGGAGCGCTCGGCCTGCTGGGAGGTTCCATCCTGGTTCACACGATTCTAAGGCCCAAGTGAGTCTCAGAGCAGAATAGCAATTTCCAGTAATTCCTGCATCCACAGTTCTTACCACCTCAATTTCCAATTAGCTCAGCTCCCCCATGTCCATGTGACTTAGATCTTCTCTGAGAGAGGAGTGAAGGCCTGGGTCTGTTCCCAGATCAATACAACCAACAGGCAAATGCTAAGCATCTTCTGCATTATGATCAAAAGCTTTGCTTCTCCCAAGAACATACTCTCATTTCAAGATCTGACAGCGCGGGTTAGCCACAGGACAAAAAGTTAAGTTATTCATGGGCATCCCTGGGAAATTAAAGCCATGACATTCTCAGGTATTCAGTCTCACTCAGATGTCACAGGCCAGCTGATGGCTGTTCTACCTCTGAAAGATAATGCAGTCTTTGGTGTAGTTGGTAAAATGGTCTATAACTTGGCAGGTTGTGGCAGCCTTCTAGAAAAAAAAAAAAAAAAAAAAAGAAACACAGCAGAGTCCTATAATTTCACTGCAGGCAAGACAGGGGCAATGTACGGGGAGCCCCAGGAGATGGCTGGGAGACCACAGTGACAACCTGTGTTCACCGGCCCAAGGAATCACAAAAAGCCTGTTGGGAGAGATTTCAACCTCACTAGCTAAGTGCATTCACTAGTTACAAACAAGGCTTGGAGGAAGCAATGAGGGCATAAATGTATTTTAATACATAAAGCCAAGTTAGCATTAGAACCAGCCAAAAATGATGGCAAGATGTCCAGAAAAGGACCAGACTACTGGCAGATGGGTTCTGGGCAGGAAAGAAGCAGGACTCTAGTCTATGAATCCTCGAATTCCTGTGTTTTGACTTCAACCTCTTCTGAGCCCCAGAGACAAACTCCACTATAGCTGTCGTGTGGCATGAGAGCAAGCAGCCAGGTCTGCCAGCATTTCACTAAAGAGTCCACAGACCAGCCAGCTCTGGACAGAAGCTACTTCTGAGCTTTTCACTTAAATGGGCTCCACAGTAATACTGGCTACTTTTCTTTCCTTGAAACTTTTTACACATTTCTCCTTCCCCATCTCATCCATCCTGACATTGCTGCCATCCTGTGCAGCCCCAGACCCAGAGGAAGACTGCTGTCTGGTTCCCACACCTCTCCCTGGACATCCCGGAGGTCCTCTTGGGGACAGTGGAAATGGCTCTGTGAAGGATGAGGACATCCTGACCAGGCCATGGCACCTCTGAGCAGCCCAGCTAGGGATTCCATAATTAGTGTCCCTGTGTGTGTGTGTGTGTGATCTCCTCCTCTGTGCAGAGTAAGTAAAATCAGTGCAGGACATTTATCTATGTATTGATTTGATTAATGGTGAAATCCATCAGCGAGCAGAAGCCACGATGCTCTGCTTCTCTCTCTCCTGTGGCTTCCTTTGTGCCCCAAAGTGGCCTGTCTCTCCAAGAAAGGCAGAAGCAGGGGCAAACAGTGCAGCAGGAAGGGCACAATGAACTGGGCACAGCCAAAGGCTCTGGGAACGTGCTGCAGGATGACCTCCTCCCAGGGCGCTTCCCCTCCACTGTTGGGGCAGAAAGGGTGCAGGGTGGGGAAAACTCAAGTGTAAGTTCAAGCTCTTCTCGCCAGCTTTTAAGGATATCCTCTTCTATCAAGACCTATGACACAGAATTGGGAACAATCTAGTCACCCTGGAGAAGACAGCCTAAGTTTTAGCCTCTCCATCTCTAAAATGGGATCAGTGTTAAGGGCACTACTTCTCACACCGAGATGTCATGAGAATTAACAAGAGTGTAGGATGCACTTCCAAGTGCAGTGGCAGGCAGTTCTCATGGTGTCGGTGCCTCCAACACTAGGCAATTTGGTCGTTCTAGGGAAAGTAAGAGACATTAAGGAGAGACTAGGAGGGAAGGACGTGAGAGGGTAAAGGTATTCTGGGGACATCTCCAGTCCTCCAGTGCATTCTGTGTTCCTTCAGGCCTGAGGCCACTGGCAGACCATGCACAGCACAGACTGCTATATCAGGGAGCTCGGTTCCATCTCCTTTCCTAATAGCTTCTGTGCTTCCAATAGCTGGTGCCGTGAGGGAGACGAACACTCCTGCAGCTGTCACGACTACGCTGGGAGTTTACCCCAGCATCACCTCTACGCGGCTGAGGCCCATCCAGGAAGGATGGCAGACCCTGTCCCCATCGAGCCAGCACCTGCCGGGCTCCAACAAGAAAACCTGCAGTCAGCCCTTCTTGGTCTCCCGAGAATGCCAAACTGCTGTGGATTATGTGAAATCATTTCCAAAGCACACATGATGTGGCCTCTAATTTTAAGCTCAGGACTTTCCTGGGACCCATAGGGACCAAACAACCCTCTAGCAATGAATAAATTTGCAGAGGACAAGAGGAACTCCACAGGAACTCTGGATTTAGTATGCCCTTCAGTCCACCAACTCATGTCATTACCACCCCAGGAAAGGATGTTACCCTAACAGAAAGAAACAAAATCTGAAAGACTAGAACAATGAGGAGGAAAGGTTTCAAATGACAGTGAATAAGTCTTGAAAGGAAATTATTCTGTCCCAAAGCTATGCTGGACCTTAAGAATACAACCCTCAGACTGTAAGATAGCTCAGTGGTACAAGAATTGCCTAGCACTTTCAAGGCCCTGGACTTGATCCCCAGCACTCTGAAGGGAAGGAGGGAGAGAGGAAGGGAGGGAAGACAAGAGAGAAGAAATGAGAAAGGCAGGAAGGGAGGAAGGGGGGGGAAGGAGCCCTCCAGGTTTCCCCACTCACATGATATGGCCCGCTCTGATCCCGGAGTCTACACCTGTGGCCACTATAAATCATGTCAGAATATCCTGAGCATGACCAGAAAATGTTGAAGTAACTACCACACCATTATCATGTGTGTTTGGGTGAGTCTGAACTTTGTGAAGAAAAGTGCCTAGGTAGCTGTCACAAAGCAGCATGTCAGAGAGGAGGGAAAGCCCAAGCTTTGAGGACACACATATCAAGGCATGACACTGACTTTTCCCTTTGCTAAGTACATAACTTTGAGGAAGTCACTAAAGCTCTGTGCCTCGGCGGACGTTATCTGTCAAAGGGTCAACAACCACCTGAGAACAGTGTGAACGAAAAGAGAATGTGAGACAGCATGAGTTCTTGGTGCTCAGTAAAGATTAAATTAATCATGACTATTATCTTCATCACTCTCTTTCATACTCTCTACCCTCAATTCCAAACCCCATTTACTATGGTTCCTGGTCCCATAAACACCAGCTGGGGACCTGCATCATCCCATCCCCTCTTTTTCTTCTTTAAAGAGCCTGCTTCAGAAAGAAAACCAGACTAGGTGCCAAGGAGACCTTGGAGTTCTTGTCCAAGTCACTGAGCTGAGATGGCAAGTCACACAGGGAAGACAAGCTATGGTGAGGCTGGCAGACCCACCCCATGCCAACATCGCAAGTGGCCAGGTCAGTCTGCACAGCTGCCTATAGGGAGCCCAACCTGTAAACCTTAGACACAAGGAAGAAGTGAAAGGCGGTGTAGGTGGAAACCACAGCTGGTCTACCTTTTCCTGTCCTGCACTGGCCATGCCTGGCCCAAAGTCACTCTTGATGAGTCACTACCCTCACTCCATCACTGATTTTTCCAGTCCCGGAGATACAACCCAAGGTCTCAGTCATGTCTTACTCCCCAGCCTGTTTTCATCATCTCTAAGCCAAACATACAAACGTGGGTGCTCATTCCACAAAGAATAGCCTTCCCTTCTGCTTCTCTGCATACTTTCAGTATTTACTCACAATATATTCATAAGTAATGACATTTCTCCCACATTTCTCCCACAAACACAAGAAGGGGAAATAGAATAAAATGTTGTACTCCTCCACAGAAAAAGAGATAAAAGATGTTATATTCATGTGTATTGTATCCCCAGATCTTGCAAAATGGTTGCTGAATCATGCCACTTGTCCCCTGAAAAACACACATCTGCCCTGCTTAGCAGATGATTTGCTATCCCTTGGTCATACCTAACTTACCTGACAAAATGGGTGGAAAAAGAATGTAACTCACTCAGTCAGAACTACTCACCCTGTATTCTCTTATTCTATAATACCAAGAGGAACAAACAAGTTTTTGGTGTGTGTGTGTGTTGTGTGTGTGTGTGTGTCTCCCTTATTAAATTCTCTTTCAGCATTGTTGTAATCAACTTCTTGTTGCTAATACAAAGAAACACTTAACCAAAAGCAGCTGATGGGAGGAGACACTTCAGCATGGCCGGGACAGGACGGCAGAGCAGAGGCTGGGCATCGCATCTTGCCAAGGCAGCTGGAAGGCAGCAGTAAGAATGAGCTCCAATCTGGCAAGGGAAAAGCTGGTTTATAACACTCAAAGCCTGCCCCCATCAACACACCTCCTCCAGCAAGGTTCCATCTCCCCATTTCCCACCAGCTGGGAACCAAGCATGCCAAACCCATGAGATTATGGGAGCCATTCAACATTCAAACTACCATAAGCATCTAGATAAGTACCTTACACAAAATAGGCATTTGGCCACTCAATGAAGATGCAGTGAATGTTCACGGTCATTCAGTATGGTTCAGATATGACTCAGATCTAAGTAAGAACCCATCTGTAAAATCACTGCCCATGGTTTCCAATCCAGCACATGGTCCAACTATTCACACAACTACTCAAGACAGAACCTAAAACCCCTCCTGAGCTGTTTCATTCCCTCCCCCCCCCCCACACACACACCTAAGCTAGTAGCAAAACAGGTCACTACACCCTGCAGCACAGGTCCTAACTCCATGTCTCAGTAGCTTCATCAAAGCACAGGGAGCCCAAGATGCCATCACCTGTCCCCTGGACTACTCCACATGGCTTACCTATTATTTCTACTTCCATCTCCTCATCCTCGCCTGGATTGACTTCAGCAGTCAATAGGACCCTGCAAGTTCCCTGCTTAAATACTGACGAAGTTTCCTAGGCAACAAGAATGTACCCTTGATCCCTCATGAGCCTCACCCTGACTATACCCTGACTACTTCATCCACAGCTTCCCTGACCCTCCATGCTGTAGTTACCATCTCATTGCTGGGACAAAGCACCCAACCAAAAGTCAGCTGATAGGCAGAAAGATTTCTATTTGGCTTACAGTCTCTAGGAGAAGCCCCATGATGGCAGGGGAGAAAACATGGCATGAGCAGAGGCTGGACATCACCTGTGCCACAGCAGGGGAAAAACATCAGTAGCAACTGAGCCAAACTGACTCCTAGAAGCTAGGAGCTAACAAACCTCAAGGCCAGCCCCCAGCAACATACCTTCTCAGCAAGGTCCCGCCTCCCAAATTACCACCAGCTGGGGACCAACTGTACAAAACATTTCAGTTTATAGGGGACATCTGATCCAAACCACCACATCCCTCCTCACATTCCTCTTTCTAGTTGTACTGACCTAGTCCCCACCACACAAACAAACAAAAAAAAAAAAAAAAAAAAAACGAGTGAATACCTAGAATGTTCCCAAAATCAAGCCCTACAAAGTCTGTCTTTCCACCTGGGTCTCTAACCTAATTTCTCTGCTTTATAGAACACTACCTAAAGTGAAGTAATTTCTTTACATGTTTGTTTAAGTTATGTCCCAAAGACATTCAATTCTTCAGTCAATGGGACTCCAGCTCTCTTATAAGGTACTGTATTTTGGTGTCTAAAATGCCATCACACACAGAGTTGATACACAGTAAACACCTGACTAAACTAACTTGCTCAATTTAGTGCAGTCTCCAATACCACTGAATTTAGACTTGCACACTCATGTATATTTATAGGTCACACTGAATGAGGGGGAGAGGACAAAATTCTCCAGAGACATTATACAAACCCTTGCTTTATCATCCTTACAGCCTAGCCGTATGCAGATACAAACACTCTTCCCTTAGAGACCGTTCTGAATCAGTATTTCTCAAGCTTTCTATGCTCAGGACCTTCTTAAATATTTAAAAATTGTTGAGATTTGACAAGAAATTTTCATATGTGTGTCAAATCTATTGATATATCTATCTTTCAAAGTAGAAACTGAGAAATTTTTAAAATATTTATTAATCTATTGAAAATGCTAGAACATTACATGTTAGCATATATGTTTATATAAAAGTTGGGACTGAGGAGATGGCTTAGCAGTTAAAGGTGCTTGCTTGCCAAACTTGTGGGCCCAGGGTTCAATTCCCGAGTAGCCATGTCAAAACAGATGCACAAAGTAGCACATGTATCTGGAGTTCATTTTCAATAGCAAGAGGCTCTAGCCCAAGTACGTATGTGTGCATACATAATTTTTCTCTCTCTCTCTCTCTCACTCTCTCACTTTTTCTCTCACCTCACAACCAAATAAATAAAAATTTAAAAATAAATAAATATGGGCTGGAGCGATGGTTTAGTGGTTAAGCGCTAGCTTGTGAAGCCTAAGGACCCTGGTTCGAGGTTTGATTCCCCAGGACCCACGTTAGCCAGATGCACAAGGGGGTGTACGTGTCTGGAGTTCGTTTGCAGTAGCTGGATGCCCTGGCATGCCCATTCTATCTTTCTCTGCCTCTTTCTTTCTGTCTGTTGCTCTCAAATAAGTAAATAAAAAATAAACAAAATTTTAAAAAAATAAATAAAAATAAGTTATATTCTAAATGCAGTACAGTCTCTTGAGTCAATCATACAGAAAAAAGGAGGCATAAAAGACATGGCTAGAGACTGATTGAGAGGGGGTGGGATAAGATGGAGAGTGGAGTTTCAAAGGGAAAGTGGCGGGGGAAGGAGGGAATTAACATGAGATATTGTTTACAATCATTGAAGTTAATTATAAAAAATAAAAATACAAAAAAGACATGGAGGGCTGGAGAGATGGCTTAGCAGTTAAGCGCTTGCCTGTGAAGCCTAAGGACCCTAGTATGAGGCTCGATTCCCCAGGACCCACATTAGCCAGATGCACAAGGGGGTGCATGCGTCTGGAGTTCGTTTGCAGTGGCTGGAGGCCCTGGTGCGCCCATTCTCTCTCTCTCTCTCTTTCTCTCTCTGTCACACTCAAATAAATAAATAAAAATGAACAAAAAAATTTTTTAAAAGACATGGATAGAAAGAGTGATAAAATATGAATAAAATCTTTGGTTCAGTTAATAAATTATTAATATTATTAATAATTAATTTTTTAGTTTTGAAAAATGTACTGGCTACAAAAGAAGTCAACATTAAGGAAAACAGTGATTGGTATGGAGAAACTGTACCATGCTTGCAACTTTTCTTTGAATAAAAAATTATTTTTAAATAAAAATCTTATTTTATAGTATACTTGAAATAAAAGAATGAGAGAGTAATATGCCTCTTATGACAGGCTTATTAAAAAAAAACACATTTTCATACCTATTGTATTAGTTCTTTTTGCATTGCTGTGGCCATATATAACTGAAAAAGCAATTTAAGGATAAAAGTGATTACTTTGGCTCACAGTTTGAGTTACATTTAGTTGATCAGGGCAAGAACATGAAGCAGGTGGTCACATTCACTCTGCAGTCATGAAACAGAGAGTGAAGAATGCTGCATGCTCAGCTAGATTCTCCTTTTTGTTCAATCTGGGACCCCAGCCCATGAGATGGTTCTACCCACAGGTAGGGTAAGGCTTCACACTTCAATTAACCTAATCTAGAAACTTCCTAACAGAATAAAGGATCCTAGCTCTAATCAAGGTGATGGTAGAGATGAACTATCACATTATGTCTTTAATACATCCATTGTGATGTACCATTTTTACCTGAAATAAATGAAGAAAACAACCTCTATATAAAAAAGTTACCAAGGAGGAAAATTCTACCACTAAGAAATAATTATGGATACTGTTTTTTGTTTGTTTGTTTGTGTTTTCTTTTTTTGCTTCTGAATCACAATTTGACAAATGGTGGCTTCTTCAAATGGGTTACAATGTATTACTTGTACCAATATCAGTAAATTCCTTGTGCTTGAAAATATAAACTTTTGCAGCTGGAGGTATGGCTAAGCTGTTAAAGGAACCTGCTTAGAAAGCCTGATAGCCTGGGTTCAATGTCCCAGTACCCGCATAACGGCAGATGCAAAAAGTGGTGCTTATATCTGGAGTGCAGTTGCAGAGGTACTAGCTCTGATGCACTCGTTTTCATTCTCTCATTCTCTCTCTCTCTCTCTCTGTGTGTGTGTGTCCTAGCCCATGTATGTATGTATGTATATATGTGTGTATATATATATATATATATATATATATATATATATATATATGCTTTTATTGATCCATCTTGTAGATATTTTACTAACCATAATTTTGTAACAATTGTGGTCATTTAAAAAACTGTTCATTCTATAGTATCAAAGAAAGAATATTAATTAATATTGGCCTCATCAGAAAAGTCACTAAGGTTAGGAAGCTGTCAAGTTCATCGTGATAGGTTCAAGTTTCCCCAAAATTCTAATTTTTAGAATTGTATCACTTGCAACATAAATAAAATGATAAAAATAGACAGCTGTGTTTCCTAAAAATGAGAGACTCATTCCATTCAAGTTTTTTAAATGTCTCATAAACACTTAAGTCTGAATGACAACAGTTTTCAGATCCATGAAAGAAATTCTAGGTTATCACAATTACAAACTCTGCAATTTTTTTTGCTCAAAATAAATTTGCACAGTGGTATGAGGCAGGCATCTTTATGCCTCTCATTTTACCATGCACAACAGTAAAATGATGTGCACTCAAGGGTTGACATTCAAAACAATTTCTACATCAGCAAGGACATTAAGTGAAAATGGCAGATTGTCTTGGAGGGGTTAGCTTTTGTTTTATAACCAGTATATTTTGGTAGCATTGACTTGATTTAGACTGACACCATCACTTGTACCCATCTTTGCTTTTGTCTCTTTAATCTAAGTATCAACACCTTGGAAAAGGCAAAAACTGTCCTACTGTTATTAAAAAAACCATTGTGATCTTAAAGGCCCTGTGAAAGAGTCATAGGAAACCTCAGTCTAGAGGTTTGTGAATTACTGTTCTGAAAGATTTGCCAGTAAGATACTCCAAAATGCAAATATGTATCAAGCACCAGTTTATAGACCCAGTTTTACATTCCTGTAGTTAGTGAAGCCAGAATAGCAGAGAACAAATAAAGACAAAATCCCTTCCCTGAGTTCATAAAAATAGTTGTGAAGCTAACAGAGGCAGAGTACAGTTTGGGTGATGTGTGGGCACCTCAGAGACAGTGAGCTGGACATGAGTGTGGGATTCTAATGTGGTGAGAGGATGGACACTGCACCCTCTGCAGGTCAGATGGGTTGAGGGGGAGCAGCAATTCCTCAGGGTAATACTTTGACAGAGCTGCCTCAGGCTTCTCCTCCAGACCCTGGGCCTCCAGCCCGCAGGGGGAGCACAGGCGGGGAGGAGGGAGCCTGGACCTCCAGCCTGCAGGGGGAGCACAGGCGGGGAGGAGGGAGCCTGGACCTCCAGCCTGCAGGGGGAGCACAGGCGGGGAGGAGGGAGCCTGGGCCCCCAGCCCGCAGGGGGAGCACAGGCGGGGAGGAGGGAGCCTGGGCCTCCAGCCCGCAGGGGGAGCACAGGCGGGGAGGAGGGAGCCTGGACCTCCAGCCCGCAGGGGGAGCACAGGCGGGGAGGAGGGAGCTTGGGCCCCCAGCCCGCAGGGGGAGCACAGGCGGGGAGGAGGGAGCCTGGGCCCCCAGCCCGCAGGGGGAGCACAGGCGGGGAGGAGGGAGCCTGGGCCCCCAGCCCGCAGGGGGAGCACAGGCGGGGAGGAGGGAGCCTGGGCCCCCAGCCCGCAGGGGGAGCACAGGCGGGGAGGAGGGAGCCTGGTCCCCCAGCCCGCAGGGGGAGCACAGGCGGGGAGGAGGGAGCCTGGGCCCCCAGCCTGCAGGCGGAGCACAGAAAGGGAGGAACAAACTCAGCATGATGCACAGAAATGTTTCTGGAAGTTAAAGCAGTCCACCAGAGGCAAGCAGATGTCCCTGGTCAGAAACTCACAATGGTCAATTTGGACAAATTAAAAGGAGGCGAAATAGTGTGGAAAACTCAAACAGGCTAAGTATTAAAGGGTTAACTGTTTTAAAGAGCTAAATTGTTTAAAGACCTAAATTATTAATCATAAAAGGGTCAGTTATTGTGTTTTTCATATTGTCAGTGTGCGTGTGCACATGTGTGGGTGTGTGTTGTGTGTATTTGGGCACGCACCTTGGTGCATGTGTGGAAATCAGAGGTCAACATTTGGGAATCGGTCCTCACTATCTAGCTCCTCGGAGGCAGGGTTTCCCTGTTCGGATCTCACTCTGTTGTTCTTTGCTGTGCTCACTGTGAATTTTAGGTAAATTCTCCCATCTCCCTGGCAGCGTCAATATCCTAGGATGGCAGAAGCCCACCATGGCTCCCAGCTTTGTACTTGGGACTGGGAGGAGCAAACTCAGGCATGCAGGTTGGAGAGGCAAGCATTTCACACACGGTATCATCTCCCACAGGCCCAGGGGCTAATTATTTTTGAAGGGCTAGTTTTCCTTAAAGAAGACTAATTATTGTTTAAATGCATCCACACACCCCAGCATACAAATTTGCACAGCTGCTTCCATGAAAGATCACAATCCAAGGACAGGTGGGGCATTTGGCAAACGACTTTCCCTCCAGAATCCTGCGTGCCGGCAGAACCGAAACTCCTGCAGCTAACTCGAGCGCATTGGCATTCACAGTGTCTGCCATCCCCCACTGTGCGTGTGCATTTCCAGTGACACTAAACTTCAAAACTGGGCCACCTGCCCACTTAACTTAGGCTCTTTGTAAATGGTTTGTCTGGACCAGAAGCCATTAAAGCCTCTATTATTTTTCTGACAGGCTGCACTGTTTTACCCTGCAGAGCCAAGATGCCTGAAATCCTAATGGCACCCACTGGAGCCCATCAGGGGTGGTTATGGGCTTTTCTGCTGCTGCCTTCAGCTTTGGTGCCAGATGACTAGAAAGAAAGAAAAAAAGAAAGAAATAACGAAAGGAAGGAAGGAAGGAGAGGGAAGGAGGGAAGGAAAGAAAGAAAGAAAAACACTTTCTCTATTGATAGACTTGGGGCTCAAGAAAACTTTCACAAAAATAAGGACTGTTTCCCTTCCCCCAAATTCACAAGCTGAGTGGTAGGACCAGAGCCCTGCATCACATTTCCTGAATCCTGGAGTCTAAACCAATCCTCATGGAAGCTGGAGAGGTTTCCCAAACAGAATCAACCAGTGACAAGTTCTGATGAAACAGAGAATTGCCTGACAGGATTGCCCACCACGCGTGAGTAGCTCTATGTCCCCAGTATTCACACCTGTCACGCTGCTCGCCATTGCTCTGTAAGGTACACTCTACCCAGTTGCCGTCCCCACAAGACTCCTATGCACATGAGCTCTGGTAAGGATTTGGCTGCATAGGCCACATAGTCAGGGACAGGAGACAGACAATGGAACCCAAACAATGTTGTGACTGATCTCGTTAGTATTTGACTCTAGTAGGGTGGTGAGCTCCTTAAAGGTGAGCTTCAGAAAGGGCATGGGTAACACAGGATTATGGAGGTGCTGAGTGGAACTCAGGAAGCTTGGGTAGATTCCTACAGGAATCTGAATCCAGTGAAATGCAAGGTAGGAAGGACTGAGCCAAGAAGATAAAGGGAAGAGAGTCTCCCTAGCATGGGCGAAGACATAGAGAATGATGCTCGCATAGTGCAGTAAGACACAGTAAAGCGTGAAGATTCCTGCAGCTAATGTAAAGAAAGCAGGTTGAAGCCATAGCAAAGGACCTTGAATGTGGAGCTGCCAGACACCACACAAGGGGACAAAGATGACTATAAGCGCTGCAGCCCCACAGAGGGTGGGCACAGAAGGTGGGGGCACAGAACAGCAGGGAGGGGGTGGTGCCAACCCTTAAGGAAAAAGGAAGGACAGATACAGGAGTATGCTGGCCTAAAGGATAGCATATATTCTCTAGGCATTTGGAGGAGAGCAAAGACAGCCTTCCCAAGGACAAGGCCAGCTTGCAAAAAGACCCGAGGCTTGGAACAGCATGCTGTATTCAGAAGAATGCAACATTAACTTTGGCCTAGAAGGGAGATGGCGATTTAGTAGCTAATGGTCTAGCTGTGGACAGGCACCAGGTCCAAGAGGGTCTGCTTAAGTCAGTGATCTCCAACATACACCCCAAGGAATCCAAAGAGTTTCACGAAGTCAGTTTAGAGGTTGCAGCTCTAAGGGAGAGAGGGAAAGGAGGGAAGGGGAGAGGGGAGGAGAAAAGAGAGAAGGTTAAGGAAGGGCAGGGCAGGGCAGGGCAGGGCAGGGCAGGGCAGGGCAGGGCAGGGCAGGGCAGGGCAGGGCAGGGCAGGGCAGGGCAGGGCAGGGCAGGGCAGGGCAGGGCAGGGCAGGGCAGGGCAGGGCAGGGCAGGGCAGGGCAGGGCAGGGCAGGGCAGGGCAGGGCAGGGCAGGGCAGGGCAGGGCAGGGCAGGGCAGGGCAGGGCAGGGCAGGGCAGGGCAGGGCAGGGCAGGGCAGGGCAGGGCAGGGCAGGGCAGGGCAGGGCAGGGCAGGGCAGGGCAGGGCAGGGCAGGGCAGGGCAGGGCAGGGCAGGGCAGGGCAGGGCAGGGCAGGGCAGGGCAGGGCAGGGCAGGGCAGGGCAGGGCAGGGCAGGGCAGGGCAGGGCAGGGCAGGGCAGGGCAGGGCAGGGCAGGGCAGGGCAGGGCAGGGCAGGGCAGGGCAGGGCAGGGCAGGGCAGGGCAGGGCAGGGCAGGGCAGGGCAGGGCAGGGCAGGGCAGGGCAGGGCAGGGCAGGGCAGGGCAGGGCAGGGCAGGGCAGGGCAGGGCAGGGCAGGGCAGGGCAGGGCAGGGCAGGGCAGGGCAGGGCAGGGCAGGGCAGGGCAGGGCAGGGCAGGGCAGGGCAGGGCAGGGCAGGGCAGGGCAGGGCAGGGCAGGGCAGGGCAGGGCAGGGCAGGGCAGGGCAGGGCAGGGCAGGGCAGGGCAGGGCAGGGCAGGGCAGGGCAGGGCAGGGCAGGGCAGGGCAGGGCAGGGCAGGGCAGGGCAGGGCAGGGCAGGGCAGGGCAGGGCAGGGCAGGGCAGGGCAGGGCAGGGCAGGGCAGGGCAGGGCAGGGCAGGGCAGGGCAGGGCAGGGCAGGGCAGGGCAGGGCAGGGCAGGGCAGGGCAGGGCAGGGCAGGGCAGGGCAGGGCAGGGCAGGGCAGGGCAGGGCAGGGCAGGGCAGCGCAGGGCAGGGCAGGGCAGGGCAGGGCAGGGCAGGGCAGGGCAGGGCAGGGCAGGGCAGGGCAGGGCAGGGCAGGGCAGGGCAGGGCAGGGCAGGGCAGGGCAGGGCAGGGCAGGGCAGGGCAGGGCAGGGCAGGGCAGGGCAGGGCAGGGCAGGGCAGGGCAGGGCAGGGCAGGGCAGGGCAGGGCAGGGCAGGGCAGGGCAGGGCAGGGCAGGGCAGGGCAGCGCAGGGCAGGGCAGGGCAGGGCAGGGCAGGGCAGGGCAGGGCAGGGCAGGGCAGGGCAGGGCAGGGCAGGGCAGGGCAGGGCAGGGCAGGGCAGGGCAGGGCAGGGCAGGGCAGGGCAGGGCAGGGCAGGGCAGGGCAGGGCAGGGCAGGGCAGGGCAGGGCAGGGCAGGGCAGGGCAGGGCAGGGCAGGGCAGGGCAGGGCAGGGCAGGGCAGGGCAGGGCAGGGCAGGGCAGGGCAGGGCAGGGCAGGGCAGGGCAGGGCAGGGCAGGGCAGGGCAGGGCAGGGCAGGGCAGGGCAGGGCAGGGCAGGGCAGGGCAGGGCAGGGCAGGGCAGGGCAGGGCAGGGCAGGGCAGGGCAGGGCAGGGCAGGGCAGGGCAGGGCAGGGCAGGGCAGGGCAGGGCAGGGCAGGGCAGGGCAGGGCAGGGCAGGGCAGGGCAGGGCCGGGCAGGGCAGGGCAGGGCAGGGCAGGGCAGGGCAGGGCAGGGCAGGGCAGGGCAGGGCAGGGCAGGGCAGGGCAGGGCAGGGCAGGGCAGGGCAGGGCAGGGCAGGGCAGGGCAGGGCAGGGCAGGGCAGGGCAGGGCAGGGCAGGGCAGGGCAGGGCAGGGCAGGGCAGGGCAGGGCAGGGCAGGGCAGGGCAGGGCAGGGCAGGGCAGGGCAGGGCAGGGCAGGGCAGGGCAGGGCAGGGCAGGGCAGGGCAGGGCAGGGAAGGGAAGGGAAGGGAAGGGAAGGGAAGGGAAGGGAAGCCAGACGGCTGAATAAGCAGATCCCATCCTCTTTAAAGATGAGCTCTGTTCTCAAGAGAGTAGATATAAGATTTATTCAGTCGCAAATACTTAAAGGGTAGAAAAGTTCTCATATTGGTAATTAGTAAATGGTTATCAAGACTACATTATGACTAAAAAACTACAAAAAAAAAAAATGATAGGAGGTGGATCTAAAATCAGGCGACAAGGCTTTCCTGGCTAATTCAGTGGCTAATTCTGTGTACAGAGCCACAAGGAGATCCCACTACACCTTCTCTAGAATAACCGTTTCAAAGGCTGGCAATAACGGGGCTGGGGAGGAGGTGGAGTCATCTAAACCCTCATGGGTTGCTGGTGGGAGACAAAAAACAGGACATCCGCTTTGGAAGACTAGCAACTTTCTTATTTTTATTTATTTTTTTTTAGCACTAAACAGACACCAACCTTATAACTCAAAAACTTCATTGCTAGATTTTTATTTGTGAGACAGGTCTTCACTCTAGCCCAGGCTGACCTAGAACTCACTCTATATCCCCAAACTGGCCACAAACTCATGGTGATCCTCCTTCCTCAGCCCCCCGAGTACTGAGACTAAAGACATGTGCCACCACACTCAGCTTGCATTCGTAGATATTTACACAAGTAATATAAAAGCATATTCCTCAAGAAGACTCATGTAAGAATATACATGGTAAGGCTGGAGAGATGGTTTGGCAGTAAAGGCATTTGCATACAAAGGCAAAAGACCCAGGTTCAATTTCCCAGGACCCGTGTAAGCCAGACGCACAAGGCAGGGCATGTGTCTGGCGTTTGTTTGCAGTGGCTGGAGGCCCTGGCATGCTCATTCTTTTTTTTTTTTTCCTCTTCCTCTCTCTCTCTCTTTCTCTCTCTCCCTCTCCCTCCTTCTTTCACTCTCTCAAATAAATAAATAAATATTTTTTTAAAAAGAATATACATGGTAAATACTTATTGTTCAAAGAGTTGCAAATATCCCATATGTCCATCAGTAGGAAATGGGACAGCCATGTTTTGGTATATCAGACAGTTTAACAATACAAAAGAAATAAACTACCAATACAAGGAACAATCTCACAAATGACATATAAATGACGAGAAGCCCAACGTAAAAGAATGCATGCTATGTGACCCACTTATAGGAAGGTCAGTACATATGAGAACTCAGAACACTGAATGTGTCTGGAACAGGGGAGGACGGACAAAGCGCAGCACGGGTAGACACACCCCCAGGCGCCTCAGAGGAGGCATGCTTCCGCTTCCTGGGGTGTCCCGGAACATGGCTCATTGGACTTCATAACTGTGCATTTCACTACATACTTCAAAACACATTTCAATAGTCTTTCACATGAGGAGCCTGAGGAAGGCAAGTCACAGGTGACTCAAGAATGTGTCTGGACAGGCAGGAAGCGCTTAGTCACCCACAGCACCGGGAGAGCAGCAATGGGGTGCTCATTCTCACCTCCTACGAAGCTGACTCTGCCTATTTTGCAATTGTTGTTTGTGTCTTTAGTGCCGTTAGGTAGGAAGCTCCTGGGGTCCCCTCATACAAGGACTGGTGCCCAGCAACTACTCGATAAGTGGATATTGCCTCGGCACCGAGAATGGACGTGCTTTCTTCTCTTGCCTGCTAAGATTGACAGGTTTAATAAGCGAGTGCACGGGTGCACTAATGACTGATGACAGGTGAAAATGATCCCTCTGGCTAAAGTCGTGGCTTCCTTTCTGTGGATCTCAGGGAGATCCAATGCCATCACACAGAGAAATGAGACTGGAATATAACACTCCCTGGAAGACCAGCAGCAGCGATGACAGTTCCAGAAGTTTCTTTGCCACACGCCTCACCCCACACTGTCTCAATGCTTAGCTAACAATGTTCTCTGCCATTAGTAAATTTTTCCTCAGTCTCCCCTCTAGCCCTTCTCCACATAACTCCCGCTCTTCCTTTAGCCTCACTGTCAGCATCATCAGACATGGGAAATTGAGCTCTGGCAGTACACAGGAGTGAGCCATTCAAATGTGTGGCATGAGTCATGCTGGCAAGGCGTCACGTACAGTCACAGCATGCTGATGCTGACTCTGGGAATGGGGCAAGCCCCCTCCCCGCACACACACCCATTTCAGAACTAACCATATTTAGAGTCCAAGGGTTCGAAACATTGTCCCCTTAAGAATGGCAAGAAGATCAACCATCTCCCGGGCTTGAACACGGCTCACTATTTACCTCATGGTGTACAAATGCCCATGGTGGGAACTGGTAATTGGAAGCCTGCTCCAGGGGGAAGATGCTCTGCCTGGAATCTTTGTCAGGATCCCATGTGCTTCTCCGGCTATTTCTGCTGGGTGTGGTAAGCGCCTGCTCAGACATTCTGTCACCTGAGGTTATGTCATCTGGTGTTCCGTTACTGACCTGATGTTTGCCATTTGTTTCTTCCACTCTTCGGCAGAGCTGCTCCAGTCATTTCTGCTGGGTGTCGTCCACTGCCAGACTTGATGTTCTGAGCTTTATCTGCTACTCACTATTTCTTCTTTTACTCTTGCTGGTTACATCATTCATAAACACATTCAGTCAAAACCAAAAGCACAGCTATTGTGGATCATTTAACCAGCAGCAGCAGTCCCTGTCCTGAGAGACAAAGGGCCCTGCCCTGATGAAGAGTCAAGCTGATGATGAGCTCTGAGGCTGTCTTGTTGTCTTTTCATCAAGATGCACTTTGCTTGTCCCTAACTCAACAGAGGGGACACTAGAGGCCTTGAGAAAGCCTTTGTAATTGCCCTTGAGAACAGCATAAACACTGCACAAATTATGTCTCCTCCCCAGTGGAGCCAGGACAGCCAATGCCTGATTTACTGGTCCTGACCTCAGAACTTTAGAAGGATTGTACTTCCCAGAGAAATTATATTTATGCAAAATACCCACGAAGTCACATGCCTGCCTCTAAGGTCTCCCTGTTTCCCTCTTGTCTCAGAAGCTTTCAGAAGCAATCTCAAACTCTGATACACAGCAGGATGCACCCCCTTAACTCAGAGGGTGACCGGCTTACTGGGGTGAGATGAACATGCAGAAGAGAGGCCTTGCTCCTCCCCCCACCTCTCTAGTGCCTCCCCCCACAAGAGGTACACACACAGAAATCCAAACCCTCAGTCCCCCAAAATGCTTGCCCATGGCAGTAGGAGGTTCTAGGAGTACACAGGTGTGTGCTTCCTTACACACAAACACGCACAAAAAGAAAAAAAAAAAAGCTCAAGAATTCCAAGTTTATTTTCAGTCAAGAAGAATTATAGACTCTGCTATTGCCTTTAGCTAACTTTAAACATGAGCAAAACCACTCTGACTAAAAGCATAGACGCTCCAGGTCAAACTCTGCCACCAGACTCTAGGAAGCACATGAGGGATCCAAACAAGAGGTGTGTGTGTGTGTGTGTGTGTGTGTGTGTGTGTGTGTTGCACAATTACTCATGGACTGGCAGTGAATATACATGTCCTGAAAAATATATAACCAAGCTCCCAGAAGAGCCCTTTTTAACTCTGAACAGCCAAGTGAAGTCAGGTGAGGAGAGTAAGCGTGGTAGGAAGGTAGGGCGGTAACAGCAACTTCCTTTCCCTGCAGTGATGGGTAATGTCATCAAATATACTTTCTGGCCCTAAAAAGCAAACAACTTAGAAATGAAGATAAGCAGATAGGTGCTGCTAGTTGGTGGGACACATGATTTTTAGAGTATGCATGGCCTTTTAGCAACACTCAGCCTGGAAAGTAAAACAAAACAATAAGAGATGGGCTAGAGAGATTGCTCAATGGTTAAAGGCCCTTGCTTGCAAAGCCTAATTCTCTGGATTCGATTCCCCAGTACCCACATAAAGGCAGATGCACAAAGTAGTGTGTTCCTCATGGAGTTTGTCTGCAACAGCAAGAGGCCCTGGCACACCCATCCATTCCCTCTCTCTCTCTCTCTCTCTCTCTCTCTCTCTCTCTCTCTCTCTCTATCTCTTCTTTCTCTCTTTCTCCAATAAATTAAGCAAAGTAACAGAGAAAGAGCAGGGAATATTGTTGAGTCAGTGGAGTGCCTGGCTAGCACGCATGAAGCCCGGGTTCAATCCCAATACCACATAAACTGGGTATGGCGGCATAGATCTAACATCCCAGGACTAGAGATGAGAAGGAGGAAGGATCAAAAGCTCATGGCCATCCCTCTCATTGGCAAGTTTGAGGCCAGCCTGAGATACATAAGAATCTGACTCAAACGAAAACGCAGACAGAGCTGCTGAGGACAGCCTGTGATATATCACTTGCCACAGAAAAGGACTCCATAATGAACCCAGCTCTTGGGTCTTTTTCCCTAGGGCAAATCTGACCTCTTTCGCTTCAATTTACACATCTAAAAACATAACAGTATTTGTATATAGCCGTGTTTAGTGAAGAGATCCACCACAATTCTTTTCCTGTAGAAATGATCCAATCAAGAAAAGAAATGATGTCCACTGGTGTGGTTCTGTTTAACACAAAAGGAGGCATGTGCCCATCAGAGCACGAGCGACCGTGACTGGCCCAGATCTGAGCCGACTCACCGGGCAAAGGCATCATTTTGCCCCCCTTGATCAATCAGAACATACTTCCACTTCATTAGAATATCCAGTATCATCTTAGTTTCCCCCAAGGCCACACTAGGTTTTTGGCAAGTTTTGTTTGTTTGTTTGTTTGGATTTTGTTTTGTTTTGTTTTGCATCAAGCCACTGTTAAATTGTCAGGGCTGGTGTCTCTTACTACGTGTTTCCAGAGACACACAGAGCCACAGTGCTGGAGCCATGGGTTTGCCACCTTGGACATGAGGAGATGGCTCCCAAACCACCTCAGTGTGTGGGGAAGTTTGGCAGAAAATGCTGGCTGTGTACTACAGTGTCCCTGGTTTTTCTGGAAAGAGCTTCCTGCTTTACCCAAAACTATCGACAGATGTTTATTAGCAACTGCTTGTGTGGAGCTTCTTGCATTTCAGTCCAAGAGATGAAAGGTAGGATCTGGAGAGATGGTTCAGTGGTTAAAGATGCTTGCTGCTTGCAAAACCCGCCCATTTGCGTTCATTTCCCCGGGACCCATGTAAAGCCAGATGCACAAAACTGTACATGAGTCTGGAGTTTGCAGTGCCAATAAGACCTGGCATATCCATTCTTTCTCGCTCTCCTTCCTCACAAATAAATTATATATATATATGTATGTATAAAATTTATAAAGAGAAGAGAGGTAGCTATAATGAAATAGGGTAAATACAGCAATAGGAGAACTACTGGTGCTCTGTGGGCCCTGAGAGGCCGTGTGAGCCAGTCAGCCAGGCTGAGAGCAGCTTCCTCGAGGAAGCAGTAGAGAAAAGACCTGAAGGAAGAGCTGGCATCGGGTTCTTTGTCACTTCTTCAAGGATGCCCTTCATTGCCATCCCTGCCTATTTAATTAGGCTGTTCTGACACTCTCTTGCCTGGGTTACAAGTCAGGGGTTAGTCGCTCCAGCCTCTGTGAGGGAGGGGCTTGTGGGCCAGCACTTAGGCAAGACATGCACATGTGTGGAGAGAATGTCCTAGGCTGGAAGAACAGCCTGCCTGTGCAAACGATGGATCAAGGGTTGGAAGCAGATGGTGCGGTCGAGGAACAGTGGACCAGAGATCAGAGCAGATGGCGCCGGGTGAGCCCAGTGACAGAGTGTGGATGCTCTCCCAGGAAAGAAATGGGCCTAGGAACAGCATCAGATAGGAACATGAGGTAGTGTTTCAGAGTTGCTTCACATTTGCTACAAAAACAGAAGATATTTGGAATCTGTCAGGTCAGGAAGAGAGACTTCTGAGCATATATCCAGCGCACCTGAAATCATGAAACCAAACAGGCCACCTGATGCCTGTGTTTACATGGCACTGCTCCCACGGTCCAAGTATGGAGCCAGCCCATGTGTCCAACAGCAGAAGACTAGGTGAAGAAAATGTGGTATGTGTACATTGTACCACAGAATCCTATTCAGCCACTAAAAATTAATGAACTCCTGGGCCGCACGGATGGCTCAGCAGTTAAAGCCACTCTCTTACAAAGCCTAACTGCCCAGGTTCAATTCCCCAGTACCCATGTAAGCCAGCACAAAGTGGCACATGCATCTGGAGTTTGTTTATAGCGGCAGGAGGCTCTAGCACACCCATGTGCGCTCTCTCTCTCTCTCTCTCTCTCTCTCTCTCTCTTTCTCCCTCTCCCTCACACACACACACACACACACACACACTTTTATTGAATATTAAATTTTAAACACTCAACCTGAAAGTAAAATACTGGTTACTAGAGATAAAAAAGAGTGAAGGTTTGAAGAAGGAGGTAAAAGAGGAGCTAGATTTGATTAGTGTGCACTATTTGCATATATGAAAATACTACACTGAACCAACAAATGCATATGATTAACACATGTTAAATTTAAAGGGATTAGGAGAGAAACTCTGTAAGTGAGAAAATGGCTTGAGGTATACATAAGAAAATATGTAAAACATGATGGTGGGCTGTTGCAGGACTGGACAAACGCTTGAAGAAAGTGGAGGCAGCGAAGCGCTCAGCACAAAGTACAGTGTTAATCCGATGGACATCCTCAGAATGAAGCAGGTGAAAGAGTCAACGCCTACGCCCTGGTGCTGGGCTTCACTGGCAGCACCTTCCACGTCCAGGAAGAGAGGGGGCTTGAGGCTGCAAGAGGAGACTCCCGTGATACGTTCAACTAATGATTGCTGAGTTTGACACAGCTTCCTGCTATCAACCCTGGGAGGCAAGTGAACATCCCAGAGCAAGCAGCTCAGGCAAGATTTAGGCAGAAAACACAGATGAAAATTTCATGATAGTTATTGATATAGAGAAATACATGAAATGGACTTGCCCAAATTAATCAATATAATATCCCCTCATGAGATGCCAAAAAGACCTTGTATCAGAAACCAAAGCTATTACCAATGCTCATGACTAGTATGTATATAAAAGCTACATACCACCTTGTGCTTTTATCCTAACATTTACCTATAAAAAACAATTGCCACACATTATTACATGCTCAGTAGTTAGATAATAAAGTCCTAGAAAACAAGAATCTAGTTTTGCCCATACATTACTCAGCTATGTGACTTGAATCCCACATGATTCTCTGACATGCAGAAAACACTCAGCAAGAATTTACATACTATGTGGAATTCAATTTCTTAACTAAATAACCTCCTTAATCCTTTCTCAATGTATTGAACTGACTCTAGCTTAGATAAATAAAAACCAGGGTCCTGTTGTCCAAAGCACAGAAAATCTGGCCTGTTTCATCCTGGAGCAAGAGAAAAGGTACTTGCCTGCCTCCTGGAGCTACGAATACTGTCATGAATGGCCTAGGCTGGGATTCAGTTTTTCCATGAAAGCTTCCCTTTTACTTTTCTTTTTTTTTTTTTTTAATTTCTTTTTATTAACAACTTCCATGATTGTAAACAATATCCCATGGTAATACCCTCCCTCTTCCCACGTTCGCCTTTGAAACTCCATTCTCCATCATATCCCCTCCCCCTCTCAATCAGGCTCTCTTTTATTTTGTTGTCATCATCTTTTCCTCCTATTATGATGGTCTTCTGTAGGTAGTGTCAGGCACTGTGAGGCCATGGATATCCAAGCCATTTTGTGTCTGAGAGAACACATTGTAAGGAGTCCTACCCTTCCTTTGGCTCTTAATTCTTTCCGCCACCTCTTCCACAATAGACCCTGAGCCTTGGAAGGTGTGATAGAGATATTGCAATGCTGAGCACTCCTGTCACTTCTTTCCAGTACCATGATGCTTTTTGATCCCAAGGTCACTGCCATCTGAAAAGAGCCCATTCACTTTTCAATATACTGGATGCCGAGCCACAAGTCTAACCTGTGTCTAAATCTTTACACCAATTAAAGTTTGCATTTCAAAAGAAGTTGAAGAGAAATGGCTATCCAACGCTGAAGAGTCAGACAAGAAGGCCCTAGGATAATGGCCACACGGACACATTTCAGATCTCCATTCAGCCCACCTCAGTTGGTGACATTCATGAGTCATGACACCACTATGACCCAGTCACACAAGTGTCTCAATTTTGAATTCCTTCTCTCGGTAACTACAGTGAAGGTCGTGATTTACCCAAATGACCAAGTGACTGGTATTTTTATACCCTATGATGGTATTGGTTGAATTTGGACAAAAATAGAAAGACAGCCTCTAGCATATGAGGAGATGACTATAAAATACCTAACAAATTATATTTCTCAAAAACTGAACAATATGCTACAACCTATCAAGAAATTGAAAGTGTGCTGATATTGATTTAAATGATATGAAACTCCAAAATTTATGAGGTATGGGGTTCCTAAAAATATAAATTCTTGAACATTTATGGAAATTTTTATTGAAACTCTTCCTCTATTCAGGAAGTCAGTTCTTTAAATAAAAGGGGGCACTGTACAAAGGGCAGAATTTGGCTGAATGAATGCTGAGCTAGGCCAGGCACAAATATGAAATTCAATCATATTGGCAAACTTTGATGCAAGGTTTCCTCTTAAAATACTTTCCTTTGGTATGGATATCTCTCAATAAAAACAAAAACTGAAGAAAAAAAGTACCCTTTTACTGAAATCAAAGATTCTGAGTGCCTTATAGCAAGAGTAATAAGGGCCACCTTCTCTCCTACTGAGCTTTATTACATGTTTTGAGATATAAGGTCCACAACACAAAGGATCTCATGAATACAGAATTAAATGTGCATATAAAACCCAAGACTGATGATATCCCTTAGAAAACATCTCCTTCAAAAGAAGGAAAAAAACATCCCCCAAACCATTCCACCTGCATAACCTCCACGGCACAGAATGCTGTGTGCCAGGGTTGTAGAGGACCAGGGAATACCTGGTGGCTGAAGGGCCTTTGAGACTAGATGTGACTCTCATCTCAACACAGTGAGGGGCTCCAGGCCTTTCCCCTGCCAGGTCTTCTCAGGATGAACAGTGAACATTGGTCTAGCATCTTTCCACACCCAGTGTGGTAGTTTGAATAGATGGCCCCCAATATATTCAGTTTTTTATTGTTTGTAGTTTGCATCTGCATCCACCTGGCTGGAGGCAGTGTCATTGGGTAGATCTTAAAGTGTGGTGGTGGGTTTGAGGTTTCAATCTAAAGATATGCAAAGTGTGCCTTGCTAGAGTTCCTGAAGTGTGCTGTGCTGTGTGGCTTTTGGCTTTTAGGTGTGTGCTTCCTCTCTCTCTCTCTCTCTCTCTCTCTCTCTCTCTCTCTCTCTCTCTCTCTCTCTCTCTCTCTCTCCTTGGGCCTATGAAGGCAGGCCAGCTTCTTCTGCCATTATGGAACTTCCCCTGGATCTGTAAGCTTTAATAAATATCCCTTCCTCCATAATTGTGTCTGGTCTGGAAGTTCATCTCAGTGAACCTGAGCTGTCTGCTACACCCAGCTAGCTGATAGAAATGCATGACCCTACTCCCCTCAATAGGCCTGGTAGGGTTACACTTATTGTCTTGCTTGGGCTCAAAATATAAAATCTGGAATGCAGAAAGTTGGTCACCTACTGTCCTCAGGTTAAAAGGCTAGGGTCCCCACTCACGCATACCACCTGATGTGTGAATTGTACTGCCCCAGGCAGGCAGAATAGGGGAACATCTGGAAGAGGTTCCTTCTGATCCCCACTTACTAACAACCATACTGCCAATATTCTCAACCACTTGGTAGAGCAGACAGCAGTAACCCAGCTCACTTTCCAGCTGCTCTCAGGAAGGAAAGCCAAGAAACAACTCACAGGGAGAAGAAAGCCCAAGCCCCAGAGCAGCTTGCGGCCTCTCAAAGCCTCCTGGCCGCAGGCACGCTTCATCAGCAATCCTGTTACACAGCTTTGCCAACGTTCCAGCCCTGGGTCTTCATGGCTCCCCCAAAGAAGAAGACCCCCTGCCGTGTGCCATCTTGAGTTCAAGCCCATCAGCACACCACAGCAGTGCCTATGGCAGCTTGTCTTCTGTCCTTTCCTCACCTTCAAGGGCTGGAAGGCGCCACAGCATCCAGGAAGACGAGCCTGAGGCTCTGTGTGCATGTGGGGGTCCTGAGCTGGAAACCTCGAGGGCCCTGTTGTAAGCAGATCCATTTCCACTAACTGCTGGTGGAGATGCACTGCAAGCCCGCTGCACCCCAGGCACATTTCCAGCCAACAAAGTGGCACACACAGGAATTCATCCGAACCCAGCAAAAATCACTTAGCTTAATCACGGCACCCTGATTTAATTTTAACTTTTCATAAAGCGTGAGAGATGAGTGGGGTGTGCTTGGTGCTTGATAGATTACTGATGAGACTAGGCTCACATCTGGCTGCTTTATCTATTTTTTTTTTTAAACAAGTTCCAAAAAGAAGGGGGTTAGGAAAGGAAGTGGATGAATAATTAAGAGAAGGGCAACACCTGCAAAATGTGCAACAAAAATGCAAAGAGATTTTTTTTTGTCCCTCTCTCTGGTGTGTAAGTAGCTGTTAAGTGCCTGCGGAGCCCAAGGATAATGGCCTTAATTAATAGATGTGATGGTGAGTTTATGGGTACCTAACAGGAAAGTCACCACACATATAATCCTTGAGCAGACACACAAATATCCATGAACACACAAGGTCATGTTCATACGCATTCACGTATGTGCACATGCACACACATGCAATATCACAATCTCTCCTAAAGTCTATACCTAGATAGCACCTAATGGCACAGGAAGCTCCAGTAAGCCCGCAGAGTGTCGCTGCTATTAGCCAGAACACGTGCTCCCAAGACCCTGTCCTAACTGTTCTCTCCGTCTACCATGACTTCAAAATGCACCCTCCCTTTCACCATCTCTACTGAAACCACTGACAGAAGACACCACGGCCTTGCCCTGCTTGGTCACTGAAGCTCCTTGGGCCCTTTGTGCCCCCTCCCACCCCTTCATCCCATTTTCAAATGAGAGCTAAAGTGACCCTAACAAACATGAACCAAGTGACGTGGGTCTCTGTGCTCAGGTTTTCCCAGTGTTGCTCCTTTCTCTATGAGTACAAGGTAACACTCCTGCAGAGGCCCCAGGACCCTGTGGGATCTGCTACCCCACCCACCCACCCACCCTAGTTCACTCTTTCTGGATCACCTACCTCTAACCTTGCTCTCTATCCCAGCCAGTTTGGCCAACTTCCGTCTCTCACGTTTGCCAGGTAGTCTACCATAGGACATTTGGGCTTGGCATCTCCTATACCTGGAAGCCTCTTCTTCCTTCCACCACAGAGCCTTTGAGCTTGGTTCTTCCTATACTGGGAGGCTCTTCCTTGAAGTATCCACACAGTTCTCTTAGTCACTGCCTGAGTCCATCTTGAGTCAGGTTCTAATGTCACCTTCTATGGGATACCAGTTCTCCTCTGTAACCTTTCCCACAGCATTCCCACGATTTCTAATCCCTCTTTTCCAGGTCTTACTTCTTGCCTTGTACTTATCATCTTGTAATACACGACAGAATTTGTGCCATTTGTTTCTACCTGCTCAACTCCAAGTTCCACGAGAGCAAGGACTACCACCTTGACATAGGGACCAGAACAGAGGCGAGAGCAATGTCTAGCACAAGTTCATGGACGCAATTGCAATAAGCTTGTTGAACAAATAACGAACAAATGATTACTTTAATTTACAAGTATATTCATACGAAAAGTAAACAACCCCAGGCCTTACATGTACTAATCTCTTATGTTCAAAATAATAAAATAAGGGCTGGGGAAAGAGTTCAATCTGTAAATAAATATGAGGACCTGAGTTCAACCCCCTGGATGAGCTTAGAACTCCCCAAGCCAGAGGCTCTCAAGTTCTTATGATGAACAAAGAACTGGTAAGCTTCAAGCAGGAAAAGGGTAAACTATGGTATTTGTTTTAAGAGAGACCAGAAGTAGAAAAGTTCCCAAGCAGAGTGTCCCTCTCCCCCCGCTGAGAAAGCCTAAAAACCTTAGAGGTGTAAGGCATCCAACCGGGATGAGCCAAGATCAAAGGTGCATGGGGACCTTGAGTTCATGGGCCAAGAAAGACAGCAGAGACTCAGAAGTCACCTGCTGGGGGGGAGGAAGGACCAGAAAGCTGCCTCTGGTCATTGCACTGAAGCAGACTGGAGTTCCCTGCTAGTCTCACCAGAGCTGGTTAGCACCTATGATCTTTTGGGCCTGGGTCCCTAAACTGACGACTTGCAAAGGGAAGTTACTTTGCTCCTAATCTCTATCCATGTGTCCCTGTAATCTCTACGGAAGGGGGAGAGAGGTCCATCACTGAGGTTTGCTTTCCAGCCAGTCTAGCTTAATTGGCACACTCCAGACCAAAGAGTGACCCTATCTTTCTAAAACAACAGTGAACAGCATCCGTGAGGATAAGACTTTGAGGTTGTCCTCTGGCCTTCATAGGCAAGCGCACACATGTGCATGCATATTCATACACGTGCACACACACACACACACACACACACACACACACACACACACATGTAATTACACATACACACACACAGAAAATAGTAATAACAATTTTTGAAAATTAAAAAAAAAAAATAAAGAGGACCCTAGAGTACATGAAAACTAGCAGATACAACACATTCAGGATACATCAGCTTAGAACTCCTCATAGTACAAGCAGGGCTGCCCCTCTTCTGTGCCTTTCTGCCAGCAGCAGCCACCAGGCTCTCCCAGAGCCACAGGACAGGAGTGAAGCCTGGCGTGCACTGTGTAAGGCTTCACTCTCAGCTTGTCAGGATGCAGCATCTCCCTGCCCCAGGACCACGGACAAGAAAGCCTGTCCATCACAGATGGCAATCGGGCACCACTAGGGAGTCCATAGAGCCAAAGCACAACAAACAAACAAAACAACAACAACAACAAACAGAAGGAAAAGACAGGAGGTCTAAGGCAAAAGAGTCCAAGATCTTCTGACCTTGCAACCTCCTTCCCCACCTTCAAGCCAAGATCATCTCAAATGTCTGTGATCCCTAAAGCTGGCCTGCAAGCTCTAAGACTGAACTCTTACTTTAACCAGTTTTTGTTGTTGTTGTCTTTATTTGTTTTGCTTTGGAGACAGGGTCTTGGGTTTTAGCGAGAATGAGGAGGTTCCCAGACAGAGAAGAGAGGTCAAAGTCAAACACTCAGACCCACAATGCACAGTCTGAAGTACAAAGGTTCTGCCACCCACAAAAGATAAAGGCAAAGGTGTTCATTCAAAGTCCCTGAGGAGGGGTGGGTGTTGCTCACTGAAAGCAGGTCGAAGGCCCCTTTACATTCGATTATGCTAAGAGGCCCATGTGGCCCATGCATTCATGCCAGGAAGGTTCACAGCATGGTCTTGGATAAATGGCCCGATGGAGACTTTTGCAGAATGAAGGGACTGGTTGGTGCATGACAATGGTCAACTTGTCTCTGCCCCCAAGGACAAGGACACAGTGTGTTCATTTTTGTTGTTTTAAGGGTTTTTTTTTAAACATTTTCTTAAAAACTTTCATACGTGTACAACAATTTCCATGCATGTACATAATATATTTCATCATAATCCCTTCCTATTACTTCCTTTTGCCCCCTCCCTCTATTCTGTATCTAGACGAGGGGTGTTCCTATCAGGATGCTGCCCTCTTTGCTTAGGGCCTGGTTACCTGGGGAGCATGTTTCTGGGAGAATCTGGTTTTTAGCATGCCTCATATGTAGACCAATCCGGCCTCCAACTCCAGATCCTCCTGCCTCAGCCCCTAGATTGCCAGGGTTCCAGGAGTACACTAATGTCATTGCCATTCAGTGCTTAAGGAGCTTTGAAGAAACAACTGTCCATACAGCTCATGGCCATTATGTCACCAAAAGCAGACACAAAGAAAGTGTCCGTGACCTCAGGCTTTGCCCCAGCAACCCATGGTGCATGCTACTGCCAGGGTCATTGTGTGTAAACAAATAGCTTTCCTATTAGAAAATCCACAGCCACAGACAAAAGCCCTCCCCCACCCTGCCCTGGCCGACCTCAAAGCCCTACAGAGACCATCTAGGCTCTGCCTGTCCAACTGCATTTCCGGGAAATCCTTTACCTAACGCTGGTTTGGATACCATTCTTCAACTCACCTCAAGATGAAAAACATGTGAACACACTAGTTCTCACCTCTGTCTTCTACTTTCTTGTCATTCCTCTTGGCTAGAAACCCCTCCTCTTTCCTCCCGAATATTAGTTGTATAAGTCAGCTTTACATCCTGTGACAAAATACTGGAGGTAAACAACTTAAAGAGGGAAAGACTAGTCCGGCTCAGGGCTTCAGGGAGGTTGGGTGGCTCTCTTGCTCTGGGCCTGAGGTGAAGCAGAGTATTCTGATCAGTGTGGAATAGCTGAAGTGATTCCTCACCCCTCAAGACAGCTAGAAACAGGTGGGGAGAGATGGGTTTGAACCTCAGCCAAGGACTTCCTCCATGCTAGGCTCTACCTCTTCAAGTTCCACCACCTGCCAACAGGCCACCAGCTGGGGACCAAGAATTGAACACATGGGCATGTGGGAGATGTTCCTGATCTAACCATAACATTAGTGGCTTAATATGAGTTCATCTGAACCTGGCCTTCGGCCTCTCCCTAACCCTTGGTGCTGAATAAAAGCCCTTCTTCCTCTGGCTCTGGTTAACTAGCCGGAAGAGAGCAAACTCCACTGCAGGGAAAGAAGACAGAACTCTGAATAGGGAAGAGCCTCCCACAGCACGGCAGGGATTGCCTGTGTACAGCCCCTCTGCTCTCACGTCTTCCTCCTATGAAGCTCTTCAAAGCTGAAGGCCCCGCCATGGAAATCTGAAATCTTGGAGAGTCTGTTCTGTCTTCTTCACGGGGAGGCTTAGCATAAGCAAATCTGTTTCCTCACATCAACTTCTGTCTTCTACATCTTTACCAGACAGCAGCAATAGTGAGCTCAGATTCTGGGAACAACCATGCTTCCAGTGAGTCCAGTAAGAGTAGAAAATCTACTCTGAGGGAACTTCACAAGCTGCTCAGAGTGCAGGACAGTGCTGTGCTCACAGTGTGTTGTTGACTAAGCTCTCCAATGGGTTCTTATCAAAGGACCCAAGTCTATTTCTCTTGTATCTGAAGAGATTGGGGGATAGAGAGATAACTGATGTTAAGTGCATTTCCTGCACAAACATGAGGGCCTGAGAGAGCCATCAGAGTTTGAAGCTCCAGATCCCACACAAACAGATGGGCAGGGCCATGAGCGGCTCTAGCCCAAGCCTCACAGGGGAGCAGACAGCCAAGAACCTTGGGGACCCACAAGCTCTGGAATCAGTAAAGCAACTCAAGCTTAAAACAAAATCTGAAAGTACAGAAATGGTGTAGGACGCCTGATGTTCTTCTCCAGCCACCGTAGGTGAGCATCCTACTTTCTTTTTTCTTTCTTTCTTTTTTTTTTTTTTTGGTTTTTTCAAGGTAGGGTCTCACTCTAGCCCAGGCTGACCTGGAATTCACTATGGAGTCTCAGGGTGGCCTCAAACTCACAGCAATCCTCCTACCTCTGGCTCCCAAGTGCTGGGATTAAAGGCGTGCACCACCACGCCCGGCTGAGCATCCCACTTTCTACCAGAGGCAAACATATGGGCCACCACACCACCCCTCTCCCCCACACAGCACATGATGCACATAGGCAAATAAAGATAACAAATAAAGGGATTTGGGTAGAGGGTCACTCCTTTTGCCTGTGAAGAAGGAGCATGACACTGGGCTTTAGAGACAAATGGACTTGGACCACCATCTGCAACTAGCACCCACTATGCCTAAATTTGACTAACCTCCTTATCACCAATCAATCTCAATTTCATTTTCTACAAAAAAAAGCAACATACAAACATTTTAATGTCATCAGAATGACAAAATGAGATAGAACCAAAATTCTGCTAGGGCAGAAATTTGTCTCTAATGACCTTGGCATCCAAAACAGTAGTGGATGCATATCATCAATTATGAGAAAATGTGAACAAATTGTGTGTATAAAGTCCCTTCCACAATGCCTACAAGGCCTGGTACATGGTAGATTTTTTTGCCAAAAGCCAGCTGCTGCTGTCAGTCTTCTTTGGAAAACTGAAGAATAACGCATGAGTATCAGGGAAACTGCTCCCATGACTGACAAGTGTGGCAGGACCCTGGCCACCTGCTCCACCCTCTACTGGCCCATGAGCTCTTTCTCTTGAGACCTGTCCCCTCATCTTTGGATTGCCATCCTTGAGGATTGCTCCGGTTCCTACATTTGAGGGCTATGGACACACCACGCCAAAATCACTGCAGTAGACTAGATATTCCATCCCCAAACACTATTATTTGGAAACTACAGATCCTACAGTAGCTCTGAAAGCTTCCCTCGTATAAACTATGTGCACATATCTAAAGGACATCCACCTCAGGGAAGTACCTACATCAGGAGGAAGATTGCTCCACACAGTCTTATCACCTGAGAGACTTTCTGTCTACATGATAAGACATTTTTACTTGGCATACATGCCTTCTTCTCACATTGCCCTAACTCCTGTGATTACCACCTACAGAGACCTCTTCCTTCCTGTCACTCTGAAAGCTTGAATCATTAGCCCTTCCTTGTGGGGACTCCTGAGTACCTCACCATGGCTTTCCTCCTACGGATTTGCTTCATGTCAATTCAATTCATAGCCAAGCCAATGAATCTTGGAGACAAGGAGACTTGTTTCTCTTCCTGTCCCACACAGCATAAAAGTTAAGACATCTGGTTAACTCTGGAAGGGAAGATCCTTCCTTAGAAATTATTTATTTGTTTCATTTGAAGCTTTCTTGGGCTGCTAAACCACTCTATGTGATTCTTTCCTGACGTCAAGTGGTCTCCTAGAAGACCAAGAATGGATTCATAAGGTCAAAGAACATTTTGGTACCGATTTTTCTCTCAAATACATGGGATATTATATGGGCTGAGGAAAAAGAAGAGAGGAAGGGAGGAAGGAAGAAAGGAAGATGAATGAAACGGATGATGGAGACAATATAGTCATTTTCCCAACTGTGGACATAATACTTTATGTCAATATAAGTCTGGATTATGAACTTGAAAAAAAAAAAAGTTCCCAGCCTAAGGAAGCCTACACCAATCTCAGTCTTAGCAGTCATATGTCCCCAAGAACAGTCTACCATGTGGAGGCCACATTTTACATAGCCATCCAGATATATTAGGTCACCCTTCCTTCTCTTCACCATGCCCCCTCTTTTTATAGCAAGGCACATAGCTTTCCTGTGGACCACATGAGGAGAGTGGATGATGAATGAGACAGTTGACAGTCTCAAGTTCTTCTTTCCGAATGGCTTTAGCATTTATTTGAGGGCACAAGGGCAAGGACTGAGGCCAGGAAAGAGAAAGAACCCGAGGTGTCTGCCCCGCTTCCTCCGGGTAGAGACCAAGCTGCTGCTAAGACCGCTCCCGGTTTTTATCCCACCTTTACTTCTGTTCCCACAGAACCAAAGCCTTTCTTGACTGTTTTTGTTCCCCCTCACTCTCTCCGATTCATCTTCACTTCCCAAGAGCTGGGGAGAAAAAGAACTCAATGGGGAAAACTGTGAGCAGAAGAATGATTACAATATTCACCCAACTCTTTACCCCAAAATACACCCCCCAAAAAGTCACAATGGACATTCTCCACAGAAGGGAGGGGAAGAGAAAAAGAAGTCAGAGGGGAGGATAAGGGCAGGAAAAGGCTGTTCCCCAACATGAGGTGACACCCCAGCAACTGGGAAGAGGAACTTCCCACCTCCAACCAGCAACGCTGATTATGGACTAGCCTCCTCAGCACAAGATGAGAATTTGAAATTTGAAACCCTAGAATTTGAAAAACCATGTGAAAGAAGAGGGAGTCCTCACGATGTGCCCTTCCTAGAGATCTGAACTGCACCATGAGAAAACACAACCACACATTGGACCAAAGGGAGGAGGCGGAGATAGCAGGGCTTTGCTGAGACCCGTTAGGGAGCAGTATTTCTTCCTAGTACCCCATGGCTAGCTCTATAGATTTATTTTTTTTTTCATTTTCTTTTATTTAATGCTTTAAATTTTTTTAAATTTGTTTAATTTTGAGAAGCATGGAAGACTGGACATGTCAGGGCCTCTTGCTACTGCAAGAGAACTCCAAGGGCATGTATCACTTTGTGCATCTGGCTTTACTGGGGAATCAAAGCCAGGCTGGCAAGCTTTGTAAGAAAGTGCCTTTAACTGCTGAGCCATCTCCCCAGCCCACTTTAAATTTTAATCTACCCTGTCATAATTTTTGGTCAAAAGAATAGGATCTGAGTCATATCTCTGGCCCTGGGTGTAGACATAACTCTGAACTGCTAGGAATACCATCTAGCAGGAGGCTTTTTGGCGAAGAACAAAACGGACACCATTGCTCTCCTTAAGAATTAATGGAGCTGGGCGTGGTGAAGCACGCCTTTAATCCCAGCATTTGGGAGGCAGAGGTAGGAGGATCACCATGAGTTCAAGGCCACCTTGAGATGACAGAGTTAATTCCAGGTCAGCCTGGACCAGAGTGAGACCCTACCTCGAAAAACCAAAAAAAAAAAAAAAAAAAAAAGAAGAAGCAATGGGCCTTCCAATCACACAGGCAAGAAAACACCCCTCAGGAAAGCTGCCTGTTCCAGAGACTTTAGACAGCAATATGTAGCCTACCCAAACAGGTCGGCACACAGGTCCCTTTGGCCATTGCCTCCTCTCATCCCTAGAGTATATTCTGCACAACGGTCTCTGGCCACTCTTGACTCCCAGAGAGCACTTTTCTTTACAATGGCACCTTGGGTCATCGCCCACTTTCACCCTTAAGATGGCCTCACGTTATTCTATAACAAACTCTGCAGTCTGCTGTGCTGTGCCTCATTGGAATGAATCAGCTGGAGATCCCAAAGGCCGGGGAGTCCAGGAGAGGCCAAAGTGAGATCCCAGGGGCCCTCAACACGAGCACCTCTGCTCCGCACTGCATGCCTGCACCAGCCCTTGCAGGCTCCGTCTCTCATGCTGTTTCCTCCTCCACAAAAATGTGTTCCCAGGAACGCTTTGATAAACTACCTCCCGACGAGCCTAAAACGGTAATAAGAACTCGGGAGCTACCTCCCCTAGACACATTGGTTTTTGCAGTTCAAATTAAAGCTACGTGCAAAAGAAACTCATTTCAAACTGTGGACTTTCAGGAGGAAGACTGGAAACTGTGACGTGATTTCAAAGCAGAACAGAATACTTGAAGCCAAAGCCAACACTGGCAAGTTCAGGGGTTCTGGTTGCTGTGGGGGTGGCGGCAGGGAGGGAGGAGTTTCTACCTGAAAATGGAAGGCAGCTTCCTTGACCTCTCACTTCACAGGTGGAAAAGCTGCCCGGTAGCAACTTCTCTGTCTCCACACCTCCATCAGGGTCACGTGGATATGCAGAGGCATGTATACCAAGGAAACCCCTGTGCCAGGCAAGAAAGATGACCCACAGAGAGAATCTCGAGGGGCACCCCACGGAGCAACCCCAAATCCTGCCAGCTGGGGAAGGAGTACAGGAAGGGCCTCCGGGTGCCAGAGAGCACACCCTTCCTTCAGGCGCAAGTCATTCCATCCATGGCTGTGGCTTGAAAATGGTAGTCCTCCCCACCTTGCCTCCCAGTCTCCAGGGTCTCCACCCTGAAAGAGAGTGATCGACCAGTTAACTGCATCCATTGTTCTGCAAAAGCTCCACCCCCGGGAAGGCAGGCATCCCCTCTGCCTTAGCCACTGTGGGCTCCGGACAGCCCAGTGGGTCAGTAATGGCCAGAACAGTGCAGCTGCCCTGCAGCAGCCCCACAGATGAGATGGTGTCTATGATAGCTGGATGCTAACTGTCAGAGAAGTGATTTGAATTTGGGGAGAGAAGTGATGCTGTTGGGAGTGAGGGGGTGATAAGGAAGGGACACTTCGCTTTTAGTTTTAGATGGCTGTTTTAGGACTTAAACAGGGCTCGCTATTCCACACACCACCAACACCAGAGCAATCAGCAGGGGCCAGGCGGGCTCAACTCTCTGAGGACCCGTGTGGCAGAAATGTTGGCCTCCAGGATTTTAAATAATCAGGGCTTGTCAGTACCAATGAGCCTCAGTCTCTGAAGCTCCAAGAGGTCAAAAAAAAAAAGAAGTTTCCCCATGTAAGGTGACAAAGAGCTTTAGACACAGAATTCTTTGAGGAACAAAGGAGGTGGCTGAGCTCTGAGGCATGTGCTGCCTTCAACCCATCTGACGATCCCGTGTCACCTGACTGGCAACCCAAGACCCAGATCAGCCTTCCTTTGGAGACAGCAGCACATGTGTGCAGGAAAGATAATGTTAATGTCACTCCTTATTTGCTTTTCTGTCTACAAAAAAATGCCCACTTATCAGGATTTAATGGCTCTCTGAAATAAAGCTGTATGAAAATATTATCCAAGATGCAAATGAGTCTCTGAAGACTGTTGCTATGACCTTTCCCGCCTCAGGGTAGATTTCTCATACCAACACCAGCCTTTCCTGAAGGCTCAGTGCAGTTCTGGGACCCCACCCCCCACCCCACAGAGGTGTCTGTATCCCTCGCCGTGGCCGTGGAGAGTGGCAGACACTGATGTGCATGGCTCAAGCTCCTTGCAGGGCCAACACTCTCTTTTTACAGAGCAGTCCCTGTGGCCTTCTCGGACAAAGTGTTTTCTACTTGGAAACACTGCCTCCACAGTCTCCCCAGGGTCTCATGGGCAGGTCAAGCAGACCCACACCCAGAGGTACATCCTGTCCAGTCCCTGTGCTGCCTTTGAGAGATGCAGGTATGCGGGACCCAGTCAGACAAGGTCACCCCAACAGTGGGTCCCTAAAGCTCTTAACATAACTATTTCATCAAGAGTCAAGAAATGTTAACTTTAAGAGACCATCAATCGGGCTGGAGAGATGGCTTAGCAGTTAAGCGCTTGCCTGTGAAGCCTAAGGACCCGGGTTCGAGGCTCGATTCCCCAGGGCCCACGTTAGCCAGATGCACAATGGGGCGCACACATCTGGAGTTCGTTTGCAGTGGCTGGAAGCCCTGGCGTGCCCATTCTCCTCCTCTCTCTCCTTCTCTCTCTCTGTCACTCTCAAATAAATAAATAAAAATAAACAAATAAAATTTAAAAAGAAAAGAGACCATCAGTCCTCCTTGCTGTTTTCAACTTCTATTGTTTTTGAGGATGTAAATGCCGTTCTGACAATCAGAGTTTCCTTCTCTGTGTTTATCAGCTATCCGTCACTATGACAAAATACTTGAGATAAATAAACTTTCTTCCGACACAATAAATAAACATGTTTTGATGCAAGTTGGCCAGATATGTATGGTGGTGAGTACCCATAATCCCAGCACTCAGGAGGCTGCGCATGAGGACCTCAGGTTTGGGGCTGCTAACTGAAACACGATCTTTAAAAAAAATGAGGGGCAGGAGAGATGGTTAGCAGTTAAAGCACATGCCTATGAAGCCTAAGGACTCAGGTTTGGTTCTCCAGGTCCCATGTACGCCAGACGCACATGGTGGCGCACGCGTCTGGAGTTCATTTGCAGTGGCTAGAGGCCCTAGTATACCCACCCATTCCCTCACTCGCTCGCTTGCTCTTTTTCTCTATTCTCTCTTTCTCTCCCTCTCTCTGTCTCTCATAAATAAATAAGTAATAACAATTTTAAAAACTTTAAACAAATGACGGGCTAGCAAGATGGCTCAGTACTTATAAGCTCTTGCTTGCAAAGCCTTATGGCTCAGGTTTGATTCCTGTACCCACGTAAAGCTATTTGTACAAAGTGGCAGGAGGTCCGATGTCCCCGTACTCCCAATAAGTAAATAGAGTATTGTTTTTTTTAATGAAAGGTTTGCTTCGGCTCATGACCAGTTGGCCCACTGCTTTCTGGTCTTGTGGAGAAAGTTGCCCACCTCACTATGGCTAGGGAACTCAAGAACAGCTGGAGCCTCACCGCCGCCCCAAATGCACACCCACTTGCCTGACTTCTTTCCCTTGGGCCTCATCTCCTGGAGGTTCTACTACCTCCCAGCAGGGTCTCAAGCCGCCCGCTCTGCCCTTGACACATGGGAGCTGGGTGTAGTGGTTTGAATGCATGACCACATAGACTCCAGCTTGAATCTCAAGTCTCCACTGGGCAGAGCCTTACTGGGGAAGAGCTGTCACTGGGGGGCCGATCTTGGAGTCCAGCACTAAGGTGTGTGGAGAGCAGGTTCAATTCTGGCTGCTCCTGCTTTTTGGTGTTTGCCAGCTGTCTAATGGTGTTGCTGCTTGGATCTGTGAAAGTGGGCCAGCTTCTTCCTCCATTGATGATGCACCTCTACAATTTGAAAGCCTGAAATAAACCCCCTTTTCCTGCCATGAACTGCTTTAGATTGTGTGTTTGTCCAGCAATGCAAAGATGACTGCAACACAGATACTTGTCCAAACCACAGCACCTTGGGATGCTGATCAGGAAGGGCGGGGTGGTCAGCAGGGGTAGGGTTAGCTGAGCTTGTGATATGGTGCAGAAGTCTCACCACTAACCTATCAGCCCCATTCTCGATTAGGAAAGGCAGAAGATATGGAATATGGCCTGTATTTCCTAAGATCTCAGATCTTCCCCTCTAGGAAAAACCCATGTTTCCAATCCCACCTTTCGAATCCCTTTCCCGTGACACCATGGGACCTCATCCTTGATTGACGTCATTCAAAATCTTTCATACTTGCGTGGTGCTTCTCAGGTGAAGTGCAAGCAATCCTACACGGTTATTCAACCTGCCTCCCCCCCACCCAAGGGCACTCCTCCCACTGCTCTGGAATCATTGTCCCATTTTCATCTTGCCCCACACAAGTCAACCACCACTTTCCTCTGCACCTCTCTTTGAGAGCCCGCTGGGTGACTGGACTCAACTCCACCTACCACTGCTTTTGTGTCCATCTACCTTTTGTGAGCAATGGAGTGTTAAAGGCAAGGACTGGGTGTCAGGCATCAGGAATTCCTCTGTGCCCGACACAGCAGTTGGCACTGAGAGTTGGTCATTAAGTCTCCATGAAGTGTGGTCTCTCTCTTCTTACGGTGCCATAGACGTAAGTGTAAGAAATCTCAGAGTCCCTCTACCCATTTCCCTCTCACCTCCCTCCCAAGTGGCAGTACTCTAACTAGGCCAGAGTCTCTGGAACTGTATCTCCTGTTAGGTTAATTGAGACTTCAAAGCGAGTTGTCTTTCCCCCTTCCTTGTTTGCTCACAATAGGTCTGAGATCTTAGAAGCCCCATCTTCTATTGTTGCAATGAATTAAGCCTTTCTGTGCCTGACCTGCACGGAAACAACCTTTTCCCAGCCATCGCCTTGTTGACTGAGCCTCACCAAAGGAGTTCAGCAGGGGGTCCAGCCAGCCTGGCTAGTGCAGTGTCCAGTCCACCTCCTCCACACCCATGCAACATAATACAGAGCTTCCCATTTGCCTTCCTTTTCCCCACAGAGCTGCAGAATCGCCCCCTTCTGCTAGGTGGTTCAGCATTTGTTCTTTCTTCTTCCTCTCTCCCTTTCAGTTCAGAGGCCCCCTCCTCTCTTGCACCAAACCCTTCCACTCTTTGGCTGGAGTTAAATAAAACCCTGGACAAAGGAAACCATGTCTCAGAGCCTTGATTCCGAACCTAACAATAATCAGGTTGGTGTCAACAAATCTTTGTCACTGGAATCCCACTAGGGATATTTTAACTATTCCCCTAGTTGTTTCCAAGGAATGCTTTTGATCAAAACCCATCCCAGGGCTGGAGAGATGGCTTAGCGGTTAAATGCTTGCCAGTGAAGCCTAAGGACTCCGGTTCAAGGCTTGATTCCCCAGGACCCACGTTAGCCAGATGCACAAGGGGGCGCATGTGTCTGGAGTTCGTTTACAGTGGCTGGGGCCCCTGTTGTACCCACTCTCTCTCTCTCTCTCTCTATCTGCCTCTTTCCCTCTCTCTCTCTCTCAAATAAATAAATAAAAATGAACAAAAAAATATATTTTTTAAAAACCCCATCCCAAAAAGGTAGCATTCTCACCCAGAAAGCTCTGAAGTTCAGGGTCCTATGTAAAGCCAAAAACCTTCTCCCCATCCCCTCTCTAGTTTCCCTAAAACTCAAAAGGAGAATTCAATTTTTAACAGTACTCACAATCTGTCGGCATACTAATTAACACCAATTAATCATCTTCATTAGGTGTGATAATGACTGGGAAAGAAAAGATTAGAAAAAGATTTTGCCAGCACAATGTGCTATGTCCACATCAGGTGTTCCAGTAGCTGGTGAGATTAACCCCCTGTGATCATGCCCTTGTCACACCAGCCCTGCTCCACTAACACGCAGTCGCTGGACTTCCGGATGGTGTCAGAGAAGCCAAAAGCCTCAGCCGAGGAAGCTGCCAGACCCAGGGGCCTGGCAGAAACAATCGTCACAAAATTAGTTGATGCCCTCCCATAGCAGGGAGTTCTTGTAACCATAACAGAACCTCAAACATGATGAAGCCATCAGGGACAAGTCCTGAGGCCCGGAGGAGGCCGTGAAGGAGAATCACAAGGAAAAGTTATTCCAAAAGTAGTTTCTAGTCCAGTGAGGACCAGTTCAATACCCTCTGCCAGCCAGACACCCCACTTGAGGATACCTTTCTCATCTCTGGTGTGCTAACACCAGCTTCCTACTTGTTTAGTCCCCAGTCCTAGAAGTGTCTTTGATTCCTTGCCTTCTCCTCTGTAGCACAATGTCTTCATTCACAATATTCAGTGTGTACAGTATTTGACCACCTTCCTTCATCTGCAGCCATCCTGGTTCACCAGAGTCTGCATGACCGGTCTCCTGGTTTGGCACTTCCCCACCTTCAGTCTGTTCTAAACACAGAACCCAGAGCAATTCTTCTGAAAGACCAGATCATTCCATGTGGCACTTCTGCTCAAAAGTCCAACCTTGGCTCCTGGTTAAAATGGTCTCCAGAACTCCATATGCTTTCCTCTCTCATTATTTCTCTAACTTTATCCCTTACATCTCGCCAATACCCTCCCTGCCCCATGAGCACCCAACAACCATTTCCTCCTCCTATAACAATAGTGGCCTCCTTGTTCCTTGAACACGTTAGGCATATTTCCCCTCTGGGCCTTTGCACACATCTTTGCACATACATCATCCTCTTCAGGAGACAAATTAAAAGGCCTCTTTACTTAAAATGGCAACCCAATGTTGCTCTTAAGCTCTGGAGTCTCCACGTGACTCTCCTGCTTTGCTTTTTTTTCTTTCCATGAACGTTATTACCTTCTTGCATTTCATGTAACCTGTGTATGTGTTGTTTTATGAATTATTATTATCTTTCCCACTAGAATGCAAGCTTGCTGTGTGTAAAAGCTTTGACTTACCATTAATTTATCCTGAGCACCAAGAACAGTGTCTGGTAGACAGAAGTTGCTCACCAATCCTTCACTAAGTAAGTGACAAGAGCAACTGAGAAAAGGCTATATATGTGACTATGCGTAGGCTGAGAGCCAAGGACAGAGAAAGCATCAATGCCAGAGAAACTGCTGCAGGGCACAGCATGTGAACCAAGCCTGGAAGGAAGAGTGGGACATGAACCTGCGGAGTTAAGTTTTGGGGTGTGAGGCTCAGCAACAGAGGGTCTGAGACACAGCTTTCTCAGAGCAGGGAAGTGTCAGTGGGAGAGCTTATGGTTTGAGACCAAGGGGTAGAGGATAAGAGCCAGGATCAGGGCAGCGGTCCCTGGCAGGTATATGAGAACTTTGGAAAACCTAGCATGGAATCTCAAAAGGGGAAGGAAAGGCACTGGGTAAAGTCAAACTGGACTCTGAACTGATAAGCACAGAGAGAGAGAGAGAGAGAGAGAGAACAGGAGAGGAAAAGGAAGAGGGAAAAGGTCATGCAGTAGAGAACGAGAGATGGAGACAGAGAGGGAGCAAAGAAGGCATATACTTTAGTATACTTTAGTTCAGTGAGAAGTCAAGAGAAAAATGGAGGCGCACCCAAGGAGGCCTGATGTATACCCTTTATACACTTTGGGGAGGAAGACCTGCCCCGTGAGAGGAGAGCTTCGGGAGAGGTGTGGAGGTGCAGGCTTGTGGTCAGGGAAGAAGTCAGGCTGCCTAGACCCCTCATTGAGCTCTTCTGAGGAAGTGAGACTTTTGAACCCTCAATTGTGGCCAACCGGGAATGGGGAGAGCAGAATGGACACAGGGCTCTGAGACTCTCACAGACGGCAACGGTGTCTGGGATCATGGAGGAGCCGCAGGGAGGAGTAGGGCAGATCCATGAGGTACACCATGGAACACCGTGCACCACAGGCAGGGAGGAGGCAGCGAGGTGGACGGGTTGCATGCACAGTCTCCCGCCACTGCCTGAGCGCCAGGGCCAGGGCCAGGGCCAGGGGAAGGGCTCAGCTGCTGGCAGACATTGCGATGAGTGCGAGGTCTTGGTTTTCCTTCAGTACTCCCCTTCTGTAAAAACCACAAAGTGGGGCTGGTATGTAAAACATCACCAACCTCATGCCCCACAGTCAAGCCTGTGGAGGGGTTTTGGCTCAAGCTCTCTCGAGACACCCGGTTCCCTGCCCCTTTCTGATTTCCTGAAGACTGGCAACGCCCAGCTCAATGACTTCTCACCTGAGCCTCTGCTGACAGGCACCTATCCCACCCCTCCTCACAGGCTCACCCATCGCCGCTCCCCCGCAGAGCCCTCCCTGGGGCTCATGTCACTGAACTGCATCTGCTTCCTCATCTACGTGCCAATCAGCACCATGGCGCTTCGGTTGCTTTTGCTCAGTTCCTGCACCAAAAGAAGTCCCGGTAAATGCCTGTGCCCCCTGCTCTTGCAGAGCCCGGGCCACCCAGCACCGCAGCTCTTCCCACTGAGCACCACCACTGTGCACGGTCTCTCAGGCAGGAAGCTAGAGAGAGAGAAAGAGAGAGAGAGAGAGAGCCAGAGGTGGGGTTCTCTCAAGATGGTGGGGAAGTGGTAAGTGTTGAAAATGCATACTGACAGAGCCCTGAATGGAAGTATAGCCAGCAATCACCTTCAAGGGATTCCCACCCACCCCCAAACCCACCACCTGGAAACCTGACGGCAATCTCACAGTCTGGCTGACACACCAGAGCAGGGCAGTGCCCTCTGCTACACACCACAGAACTCCCCTCACTCCCCCTGCGGGGAAAAATGTAAGAAAGGCTACTTGACATTTAGAATGTATTTCTTTGCACCGTTCCGGGGCATCTAAGTAGAGCTGCCTTAAACATATTTATTGATGGTTACGCTCGCGCACGTGTTCAGTGGCCCAAGGCCCCTCTTGGCTGGAGCTGACTACTTGGCTGTAGGTGTGGCTTTCACACCCATTTCTCTTAGCAAATAAAACCAGAAAATGTAGTGGTGGGTGCATTTATAATTCAGTGAAGAGAAATGCCTCCCCTTGTTCTCATTTTCCTACTTGACTTCCCAGCTGAAGCACATGATGGCTTTTCAATATGTCAGGCTAGGACCAGGGAACACACTTGGCCATAATGACCCACCCACCCACCCACCTCACCCCCGTCTCCTTCATAGCCTATAAGGCACCAGAATATCCAGGGACAAAACAAAATTCTTAACTTCTCTGCCCTGGATTTCAGGGCTGTACCTCTCCCTTGGGGGTGGGGAGGGTCCTGGCTTCTTCTCAGCAAATACAGCTGACCCTTAGGTTCCTGTGAGAGTGTTACCTCCTGCAGGACATATGAAAGCTCTTGACCATCCTCATGTGCTCAGCTTAGATGTCTCCACAGGTAAATAAGCCTGGCCCTGGCTAACATCATCCAGTGAGCGTGGGCTGTATGTATAAGAACAGGACACATACACAGCCGACCAAGGAGCACACAAGCTTGTTCAGGACAAGGGAACAGGGTAAAAGGAAAAACAGTTAATGAAGATGTGTTTGAAAGGAACTGGACCTAATTCAGAATATCTGTGCTTGGAGCCCATTAGACAAAGAGAAATGAGTGAAAATTACGTATCTTATAAAACTGGATGTCAATTTAGCATGGCAGCACTTATAGCACCTACTAGCTATCACTGAGGGGATTTCCAGGTTCAGAGTAGGAAAGCCTGTGTGTGTGTGTGTTATGTGTGTCTGTGTGCATGTGCGCGTGCACGCATGCATGTGCATGCATGCACACATACACATCTATGTGGTGTCTTCATGGGAGAGCTGCAGAAGAGCCAGGCAGGGACATGAAAGGCAGTTGAACACTTCCTTCACCCATAGGCATGGCAAGCTCTGCCCAACAGTTCTGGGATAAGTCGGGTGGCAGGGGACTGGAAGAAGCCATTGATCCACACCCCTTGTGCACCCATCTGGTGGAGGATAGTTCATCTCTTGAGACTTTGTTCACAGTGAAGGAAAAGCTATGGATCACAGAGCAGCCACCAATACGTTAGAGGAATTAATGGATGTACAACCTTTCTGAAGATGGAGGAGGCCACCAGACTAAGGGTGGCAACCAATGGGTTTCCATCTAATCTGTGGAAGAAGAGATAGGTTTTGCAGAATTAAATTTGAAGGCAAAGTGAATTATAGAAATCTTAGTGAAGGGAGATGGAGAGAAATAGAATGAATCTGATGATCTGAGATTAAAGAAAGTCCCAGAGGTGGAAGTATTACCTGAAAGGCTGCTGTTAGAGTTGAATTGTGTCCCTCTCAGAAAGCCACATGCGGAAACTCTAACAGCAAGCCCCTGCCCCCGGTGCTGTAAGACGCTTCCCTTATCATTAAAAGAAGGCCACAAAAGGGCTGGAGGGATGACTTAGTGGTTAAGGCGTTTGCCTGCAAAGCCAAAGGACCCAGGTTCTATTCCCCAAGACCCACTTTAGCCAGATACACAAGGGGGCACATGCGTCTGGAGTTCGTTTGCAGTGGCTAGAGGCCCTGGTACACCCATTCTCTCCCTCTCCTTTTCTCTCTCCCTCTCTCTCTCTCTCTCTCTCTCTTTCTCTGTTCAATAAATAAATAAATAAAATATTTTATAAAACAGAAGGTCACAGAAGAGGTGTCAAGTTAAAACGAGGTAGATATTTAGAGTGGCCTGATAATCCAATATGACTGATGTCCTTAAAGGAGAAAGTTTGGACTTAGTGACAGAGACACACAAAGGAAAGATGATTTAGAGACCCAGAGGGAAGGTGGCCATCTACAGGCCAGGGAGAAAGCCAACAGATCCTTTCCTCACAGCCCTCAGGAGAGACCAGGTCTGCCAACACCTTGATCTTAAGAGTGTCATCCTTCAGAACCACAGAGGGTAAATATCTGTGGGTTTCTGATGTTTTGCAGCTGCCCCAGCAACACACATGGCCATAAAAGAGCTTCTGCACAGCCCCAGACCCCAGGAGCTTATACAAGGAGTTTTCACACGGTACCTCCAGGAAGCCTGAATGATCAGTGGCATATCACCATGCCCTCTCACTGGATGCGAGTTTTGAAGACAAGAGCTAATTCAATTTAGCATTATGCCTGGACATAGCAGATTCTTAGGAAAGTCATGATTTTTTCCCCCTGTTATCATTAAACCTCTTTAACTTCTTTTTTACCTAATTCCTAAAAAGAAAAGAAACCAAAACACAGATGGGAGTGAGCACATTCAAGATTTTTGCTTATGTTTAGACATAAGTGTATGTGTATGGAGAGAGACAGAGAGATGAAGAGAGATTTTCTCCCAGTGGGTGGCAGTTAAAAAAAAAAAAAAAAAAAAAACGCCAGCATCATGCCAGCATTATAGCTGATGTTGGGTACTATTTATAGAGCTGGCCATAGTCATGTCAGAGCTTTACAAGAAGCCAAACATCTGGATGCATTCCAAAGCGGAGCGGAAGAGCCAGCAAAACAACACATCTACAGGGAAATCTGCGCTGTGACAAAAAAAAAAAAAAAAAAAAAAGAAAGTTGCCATTCGCGTTTGCTAAACATGATCTCGTGCCTCAGAGCTCTCAGGTAACCTCATTCTGTAGCCGGTGCAATAACGGAATCACACATAGCTGTTGCATCTGCAAGTCCCAAACAGGTTCTGACGTGACTAAAGGAAGGCCTGATAGCAAGGCACAGCTGTGGGTGAGGGCTTTCACAGGCTCCGTGGTCAAGTGGCAGTCAGTTGGGAGAGGTGTTTTTATTTTTGTTTGCTTTTAGCAGGAATCAAAGTTAGGCAACCAAACTGCTTCTTACTCCCCATGATGCAACAATGAACTAAAAAATCCATCCATACATACATATATGACTCTTAGGACTAAAAGGAAAAGATCACGCTTTCTCCAATATTTTGGAACTCTAAAAGCAAATGTGCCCTACTTTCAGCAAAAGAAATATCCCAATTTTGAAAAGAAATATCGGAACTAACATAGATAACAGAGGAAGCTCTGCAAAGGCCATGGCCTGTTTTATTCAGTGAGTGATAGCCCACCCACAGCCCACACCTCAGCCTGCACACCTCCCAAGGGCCCTGGCTGCCTGCACAAAACAACAGCACGGTTGGATGGCCTGTCCCATTGGTACTCTTAACCTACTACGGAATTTACACACATGGCATTCCTGTGCCTCCTCCTCCTTACACAGGCACAAGTGGGCTAGAGAGACGCATCTGCGGCACAGCCGTGACTGGGAAGGGCTATGTTTCCTGGGAGATGCCATCTCTGGGCCTATCATCATAGCCTGTTTTCCTAAATCACCCCACATCTCCAGCCCCCATGTTCTATTAGCATGGCGTAGGCAGGGCTGCTTTTTTGTTTTACAAAATCTCTTCCTGCTTCCAGTGACAACCTGAAGGAAAGGGAGCAGCAGTTTCCAGCTTGGCTGTGGCTTTGGTAGTGACTAACTTGGCAGTCTGTCGAGTCTGTAGCTCTGTAAGTGAATGGATTTCAGGGCAGAGAGCAAAGGGGACAACTGCCCACTGTACTCAGTGGTGTCTACACTGTTTCACTCCCATTACAAAGTGGTTGTTTCTATTCCCAGAACAATATTTCTTTAACGGAACTGGGAGGAGTAAGAGATGAGTCCACCCAAAGCCAAGCTTGCAGGAAATCCATGGCAGGGCAGTAGAAAAGAACTTATCTTCCTAAATGGGGCAAGAACCTACTTCCCCCAGAAGCCACTGGGCCTCATTCCCTTTCTGCAATTTTTAAGAATTTATTTGAGAGAGGGAGAAAAAAGAGGCAGAGAGAAAGAGAGAGAATGGATGCACCAGGCCTTTCTGCCATTGCAAACAAACTAAGGATGCAATCACCCCCTTGTGCACATGTGTAAACTTGCACACTTGCATCGCTGCGCATCTGGCTTATGTGAGACCTGGAGATTTAAACATGCATTCGTAGGCTTTGCAGGTGAGTGCCTTAACCACTGAGCCATCTCTCCAGCCCCCTGTATGCAATTTTTATTGTTTATTGTCACAGTTATCTTTGCACTGCTAGGACGAAACATTCAACTACAAGCAGTGGATGGGAGGAAAGCGTTTAATTTGGATTTCTTTGGAGAAGCTTCATAATGGCAGAGGAAAGAGGGTAGAACGGAGGCTGTACATCACTTCTTGCCACAGTGAGTGGAAAATGGCGGCAAGAGAGTGAGCTGAACTCTGGCCAGGGGCAGCTGGTAGAATACCCCCAAGGTCTACCCCAGAAACAGAATCACCTCCAGCAAGGTTCTGCCTCCCAAACTGCCACCAGCTGGGGACCAAATATTCAAAACATATGCGGCAACAGAGGACATCTGACACAAACCACGCATTTTGGTGTTTTAATAATCATTAAAGACTCAGTATAAAATGTGATGAAAGTTAAAGAAAAAAATATGAAGGGCTGGTGAGATGGCTTAGCGGTTAAGCGCTTGCCTGTGAAGCCTAAGGACCCAGGTTCAAGGCTCAATTCCCCAGGACCCATGTTAGCCAGATGCACAAGGGGGAACACGCATCTGGAGTTCATTTGCAGTGGCTGGAAGCCCTGGCGCGCCCATTCTCTTTCTCTCTCTCTCTCTCTCTCTGCTTCTTTCTCTCTCTGTGTCACTCTCAAATAAATAAATAAATATTAAAAAATTTTTTCAAATATAAAGAAAAAAACACATAATATCAGGGCCCAGAGTGAAGCTCTCTTCATGTTTTGGTGTGCGCTATTCACACTGACACGGCTACTCATGTGCCACTGGCTTAGGAGACATTTCCCTTACAGCTGCGTGAGCACTGTCTCATGCTGTTAATGTTCTTCCAATAAGTTTGTGAGGTGGCTAGCTAATTCTCCTGTGTGTGTGAGGTACATGACTAGTTACTTCACTACAGGGTGAGGGGGGACAGGAGGCATCACAGCAAGCTCAAGGCAGAGCCCCAGAGGTAAACTGAACAATACCAAAATCCTCAAAATCCTTTCTAGAAAGACTACCCCAAGACACCAAGAAATGTCACATTTAACCTTCAATAATTTTATAGCGAGGAAGATGCAATCTCACTTTATCTTAATTAGCATCATCACTGTAATTACTATTGGAATTATTATTGGTGGTAGTGCCTGACTTGAATCGCCATGCCACACCACCACGCTGCACTCCCGAGAGGCAGGCTGCCTTACCCTCACTGTGCAGAGAAATAACCAAAGGCGAGTGCGGTGACTTATTCAAGAATAAACAACTCCCTTCAGAGCCAGGACTTCAAGCCTGGCTCCACTTAAGTGTCACATTGCACCAACTGCTCATGAAGTCAAACATTTCCCCACATGTTTCCAGATGCTTCTTGCTCTCAGCATTTTATCTTCCTTTGTAGAAAATGGAAAAAAAAAAAATCCCTCCAGTACTTTGGATGTTTTGATATTATGCCACACAGAGATTCACACATAACCTTCTTGATTCCTCCCTGGCTCACTGCAACCCAAACACCCACCCATCTCCTCACAACCCCTCAGACAGTGTCTTCCCTAAATATGAAAAGAATTTAAAACAGCCTCAACTAGCCTGTCTTGAGACTTCAAGTGCCCTGGAGTTTTGTCAACCCCCACTGGAAAACAGCAGGCAAGTCACATCTGAGGAATCACCTTATGAAGCCCACCCAATGCCGCAGGCCAGTGTGGAAGCAAAGTTTTCACTCCGCGAGGCCGTCTAGTCCGTGTCTGCCACGGAGATGGGCGTGGCTCTGGCCAGACAGCTCTCTGACAACACGATGTTAGGTACATTGCCAGGCCAACCTCTGCCCAGTGCTGCCTCTCATCAGAGGCCTGTGACTGGTCACCGCATCATCCCAAAGGAGGAGACACAGCAGGGGCAGAGCCTTGCACTAACCAACGAAGTCACACACAGGCTCAGGAAACGGTGCTGCAGAAAAGTCCTGCAGCGTCACAGACCAAGCCTGAGCAGGCTTCGCAGCACACTGAAACTCGCGGCCAATCACTGGCTTTATGCAGCTTTACCTAGATGGATGGGATTTTCCCGCAAGTCGCTCGATTAGTATGAGAAATCTATGTTCCCGCTGCTCTCAGCACTGCAGAATGTTGGGTACCTTTGCGCTCCCATTACTGCATGGCCCTCACACCTTCCAGTTACCTCCCCGGGACTTACTCGATTTTTGAAAGTGCTACATTATTTGACAATGTTACTTTTGTTTCTCACTGGAGTTTTTCTTTCAAAGAATGAACAATCCTTAACCAGCAAGTTATTTGGAAAAACCTATGCTTTGAATCCTAAAAAGCAGGTATTTCAGCCTTTTTTTTTCCTTTCATTCTAGGATCTCCGCATCAGAACTGTATAGAATCCGTGACCCTGGACCACTGCCCCAGCCCATCCTTCAGAGCTGCCCCCAGCACCTCGCTCACCCCTGCGTTGCTCACCACAGACCCTGAAGGCTCTCTGTAATAGGCACATTACTTCACATCAAACACTCCACCCGATCCCTGCCCACACCTGTGAGGTGCACACCAGGTGTTGCAGTTGCCTTCTCTTGGCTGGGATGAAACACCTGACCAAAAGCAGCTTGTGGCAGGAAAGCGTTTATTTTGGATAATAGCCTTGAGCTGACGCTCCGTGGTGGCAGGGAAAAGATGGCATGAGCAGAAGCTGGACATCACCTCTGCCACAGCAGGTGGAAACAGCAACAAAAAAGTGAACCCAACTCTAGCAAGGGGAAGCTGGGCATAATACCCCTAAGTGTGCCCCAGAAATGTGCCTCCCAAATTGCCATCAGTTGGGAAACAAGCATTCAAACACAAGAGCTTATGGGGGACACCTAATTCAAACCACCGCATTCTGACCCTGACCCCTGTGATCTGATGACCATCCAAAATGTAAACTACAATGCATTCAGTCCAGCTTTTAAAAGTCCTATAGCATTTTCTTTTTCCTCTTTTTGGTTTTCTGAGGTAGGGTTTCGCTCTAGCTCAGGCTGACCTGGAATTCACTCTGCGGTCTCAGGGTGGCCTCAAACTCTCTATGATCCTCCTACCTCTGCCTCCCAAGTGCTGGGATTAAAGGTGTGCACCACCATGCCCAGCCTTCCCCTAGTTTTTAATCAATCCTAATATTTCAAATATCACCATTGTCCAAGGTCTCTTAACTGTGAACTGCGAAAACAAAACAAAACACATAATGGCACAAAGCAAACATTCACACTGCAAAAAGATGACATTGAAAGGAAAAACCGAACCAATGCAAGATATTAAAAAGTCAGGGCCAATATCACATCCTGTGGTGCCAAGTACACCTGGACCCACAGTGGAGTCTCTGGAATTCCAGTTCCACTCCTCCAGCTGGGGAACACTCCATCCACAGCGGGTAGCTCGTTTTGGCTGCCACCCCACAGTGCTGGTATATCCAACTCATCGTCAGTTCCGCACGGCAAATCAAGGCTCTATCAAGAATTCAAAGGACGTTAGTCTATGGGGGACACCTAATTCCAACCACCACACCACATATTTTAGAGCTGACTTTGGAAACTTCCATATGGGCTGTTTGAGTTAGGTATGTGAAGTTGTATAGGGTTACACTCAGGGCACCTACTTCTCTGAGCTTCCTAATTCTCTATTTTATGCAAAAGCCCCCCTAGGAAAAAGATTTGGAGGAAAGATTGGTAAGCCTTTGTAGTGGTTTGATTCTGGTGTCCCCCATAAACTTCGGTGTTCTGAATGCTAGGTTCCCAACTGAAGGAAATTAGGGAACTATCACCTTCTGGAGGCAGGGTATTGTTGTGGGTGGGCTTATGGGTGTTATAGCCAGTTCCCCCTTGCTAGTATCTGGCACATGCTCCTATTGCTATTGTCCACCTTATGTTGGCCAGGGGTTGATAGCCACCCCTCTGCTCATGCCATCATTTTCCCCTGCCAGTGAAGTGGTACTGAGGAGTGGGATTGCTATTAGACATCTGACTATGTGGCTTTGGCCTTTTGGAGCTGATTTTCAAGAGGAATGTGGAAGGATTTGAAATCTCAGCCTAGGAGAATTCTTTCAGTGATGTAAGTACAGCTTGATGGACTATTCTGGTCAAACTCAGATGTGAACACACTAAGAACTATGGACTGTGAGGTTTGGCTTATAAGGGTGAGAAAGAGCTTCACCTCGACTGGACTAGAAGCAGTTTATGTGAGAGGCTTGCTGTTATGACCCCACGTCCTGCGAATTTGTGCAGTGTTGCATTGCGTAGAAAAAGACTGATGTGAGAAGAGGAATATGGCACAGAAAAAAAATAAAATCTTTGGGCCAAGACTTCTACCCATTCAGCTGCTATTTTATTAGAGATCAAAACCACTGAGATTGGGACAGCTGGCCTATATGGGGACAACGTAAAGAATGTAGTCTTTTGAAGAGGCCTCAATGCTGAAGGAGTGTCTTATTCTTCAAAGCCTGCTTTGTTCTCCCCTGGATTAACAAACTGGCAACCCCATCTGGTATTATTCAGTATAAGAAATGGAGGAAAGACAGGGTAATTGAATTTGAAACACAGCCTTGTATTTTGGAAATGGCCATGGGCAGTGTGAAGTAGGTGTGCCTGCATGGAGCTTCCCCTCAAGTCTGTAAGCCAAAATAAATCCTTTTTTTTTTCCCCAAAAAAGCTGCTCTTGGTCGGGTGATTTCTGCCAGCAATGTGAACCTGACTACAACAACCTTCTCCCTTGATCAGTCTTGGACCACAAACTACAACAGTGGCCTCAACTGCGTGCCTCCAACAAGAACCTATCACATACACTCGCACTGGAGAAGTGGTCCCTCCCATAAAGAAAGTGGTGTGCCGAATCTGCCCCCAGGTCTGCCCAAGTCATCCCTCTTCTGACACTGACAGGGCACCTAAACTGAGGTGCTGGCCCCTCCCCAGGCTACTGAAGCAAAGCCCCGGCCCGTCAGCTGCCGGGTAGCCACCACAGCTGCTGTGCCAGCATTCTGCTGGGTGCCTGACCACAGGGTGTTTTCATCCCTAGAGCCCCAAGTCACTTTCCCTTCCCTGAAACCCTGCTTTCTATGGACATCTAAAAAGAGTAAAGAACACCTAAATAGAATAATAAAATACCAGCAGTTCTCTCTTTCCAGCCTGCCAGGCATGCAGGGCAAGACCTTTGCTTGGCCTGCCCTTCCTCCCTCACTTCCTCGTAGACACTGCGAAGACAGCACGGGACCCCCACCCACCTTCTGAATCCCACCTCTTCCACTGATAAGCCCTTCTCATCCCAGGGCAATTGCTGAGGGAATTTCTTAAGGAAGGTAAGCTTCATTTCACCACCTCCTACTGAAGAGGATAGAGGAAAGGAGTAAGAAGGGAGGAAAGAAGGGAGAGAAGGAGGAACAAAATCTTTGGGGAGTGGATAAGTAGCCGCATCTCCCTGAGTGCTGCTGGCCACTGGGCTCCGTGGCGCTCCCTGTGAGAGGTTTGGAGGAGATCCGCGGATCGCCAGGCACTTCTACAAATGTTACCCTCCACAGGCCGCTTCAGGCCGGCAGGCATCTTAAGACTTTCTTGTATTTTTCCTGAGGACTCTTCATCCATGCCCTCATCTTAGCTTTATTAATTCAGTCATAACTCTTCAGAATTTACAAGGCCCCTTTCGCAGTGAAAAACTCAAGAGTAACCATCATCAGGAACCTTTTGATTTTGATTTAGAGAGTGAGAACACCCTCTGCTGTTTCTCTCTCTGGGAGGGAACAGTCGCCTCCAGGGCCGGCCAGGTCAGGCCCTTCACCAATTCCCCGGGGAAACTCAATTACTTCCTGCACCACAGGAAATGAAGCAACCCAAGGGCGTTCCCACCGGACCTCCACTCATCCAAACACACCCGCCAACCAAACTGCTGTGGCTCTAGAATGCTCTTCCCACCCTAAGAGGCCAGCTGGGCCCACACTCCGGTCCGTTCCCAAGCCCTCCCCACTGGGGTACTTGGGAATGAACCATTTCTATGCCTTCTATTTGGAGGGAGAAATGAATGCTTCCTTTGCTCCCACATGCTCCTGCAGCTAACATTTCATTTCTTTGCACCTCTGTAGGACAACACTCGCCCATAAAGTTGTTTACATGCGCCAATGGTGCTCCTGGTTCACACTCCACTCCACCTGAAGTGCTCTCCTCTGCTTGGCATCAGGTGTCGCTGCACTGGTGTCTCTAGCAAGCTCTGGGGCCTCTTTCTGCTGCACAGTTTCCCGCTGAGCAACTGAGGCAGTGTGTGTGTGTGTGTGTGTGTGTGTGTGTGTGTGTGTCCATGCCAGGGTCTGTTGCCACTGTAAACAAATGCTTGTGTGGGTGGCTTCAGAACTGAACCCAGGCCAACAGACTTCTCAAGCAAGTGTTTTAACTGCTGAGCCATCTTCCCAGACCCCACTTCTTACTCTTTTTAAGAAGTTCTCCTTTTACTTCTCAGTCCTCTTTTTGGGTTCATCCTCAAGGTCCTAGACCCAAAGTCAGCAAACTCTGGCCTGTGGGCTAGCTGCCTGGTTTGTAAATACAATTATTTTTGGAATCAGCCATGTTCATTCTTTTATATGCTGTCTGTGACTGTTTGTGTGCTCCGGGAGTCAAGTCAGACAGTAGCAATGAACACGGTATGGCCTACAAAGCCGAAAATATTTACTATCTGGCTCTTTAAGAAGTCGGCCAGCTACTCTTCTAGATCTATAAATACTGCAGTTCTCAGGACTCAGTCTTTACACCTCCTCTGTACCCAGACTCACTCCTGCATGAGCTCATCTGGTCCCACGACCTTAAATGCCCCTGTCGCATGGATGACCCCCAAAGTCCTTCTCTAGCCTAAAACTCTTCTCAGAACTGCAGCGCGCCTCAGCTGTGCACTGGCCACTTCTCATGGACGTCTCACACCTCCAACTCCTCCTCACTCCTTGCAGCGTCACCATGCGCCTCAATCCTCACGTTCTATCATTTTACCAGTCCTCCCCCTTATTTCCTGTCCCCCACCTCTTCCCCCTTACTTCCCATCCCTCCACTCCCCCAGCCTCACCTCCAGCTCCCCTAACCCCTGTTTGCAACTTACATAGGCTGTTTCACCTCATACTTGGACACTGTCTCTCAAGCCCAACATTCAAGCCATCAGCAGGTCCTTCTAGCTCCTTCTTCAAAATACACCCAGAATTTGACCACTATTCTCAAGCCTCTGCCATCCTCAGCCAGAACTCTCACCTCCTGGCTGGCCTTTTTCCATACATGGCCTGCTACAGTACACTTTCAGTGCCCTGGCCAGTGACCCTTTGACATCATAGGCCAGGCTGAGCTGCTGGTCCTAGCAGTGTAACTTTGCAGAGCTTTGAGGAGACTCACCTGGCCTAGGCCTCAATTACCATGGCTAACACCCCTTGTGTCTCCAGTTTCAGGGCTTTTCCTGGCCAAGTGTACAAGTCCTTCAAATATCCACAAGGGCCAGCTCCACTGCTGAAGGCCTCTGCTACACGGGATCTTTTGTTTATGCAAGACCCTCCCACTCCTCTGGCTGGATTCACCCTCATCAGTGCGAGTATTTCTCAGAGAGGATGAGACCTGGGACAGTCTCATCAACAGCTGCTTAGATCCATGCCTGTCTATCCTCAGTATCTGGAGCACTGAATAAACGAATGGATACATGAAGTGCCCCAGGCTTGTGGAATTTTTGTTTGTTTCCGTTTTTGTTTTTCCAAAATAGAGTCTCACTTTAGCTGACCTGGAACTCAAAATGATCCTCCTACCTCAGCCTCCCAAGGGCTGGGACCAGTGTGTGCCAGCACTCCTGGCTCTTGTTTCTTATTAAGGAAACTGAAGGATGGTCGCATTATGGAAAAATCAAAGGGCAAAAATGCACCCCAAGGCTCACATACACTGAGCCAGCCATATGCCTTGCTGGCCTGGCCTAGGGAGTGTACTGGCTCAAACCAGTCTTCCAGCAGCAAAGGGACAACGTAGCCAGAACCCTTCTGCAGAGCCTCCTGGAGATGACTGAGGCTGCAGGGAGAGAGGCTTCTCCCCGCCACAGAGCACTTGTGGGTGCCTCACTACTAGACACAGACCAGAAGGGGGAGCCAGCGGGGCAGCACAGCAGCGGATGCCTTGGCCTGGGCATCTGCCACACAGCAGTTCCCTTGGTCAGCCCAAATCACTGTGATCCTGTTTCCTCACTGTGTAGAACAAGGTGAAACAACTGAATGTTTGCAAATCTAAAGCCAAAGGGCCAGCCTGGGTTCTTCTGTCCCAACTCATGATCATCCCAGTGAGCAGCGGACACCTTCCGACTCTGAAAGGATCCTATGTGTGCTGTGTCCTTCGTAACTCAACGGGAGAACTTGCTCACCCCCCACTCTTCCCTCACTTTCTAATTTTATTTGCTAACATGTACGTGTGGGGGGTATACATATGTGTATGCATGTTTACATGTGTGGTTGCATACAGGTGCATGTGTGCATGAAGGCATGTGTATGTGATGGGCGGAGGGAGAGACCAGGTGCTTTCCTCAGTCACTCTCCTCTTCTTCTCTGAGACAGGCTCTTGCTGAACCTGCATTTGCTAGCCAGAGAGCCCCTGGAATTCCCTACCTCTAGCTCCCCAGTGCCGGAATTCCAAGTGGTTACCACCAAGCCTAGCTTTTTAAAAATTTTTTTTAATAATTAACAACTTCCATGATTGTAAACAATATCCCATGGTAATTCCCTCCCTCCCCCACTTTGCCCTTTGAAACTCCACTCTCCATCATATTCCCTCCCCTTCTCAATCAGTCTCTCTTTCATTTTGATGTCATGATCTTTTCTTCCTGTTATGATGGTCTTGTGTAGGTAGTGTCAGGCACTGTGAGGTCATGGATATTCAGGCCATGTTGTGTCTGGAGGAGCATGTTGTAAGGAGTCCTACCCTTCCTTTGACTCTCACATTCTTTCCACCACCTCTTTCACAATGGACCCTGAGCCTTGGAAGGTGTGATAGGGATATTTCAGTGCTGAGCACTCCTCTGTCACTTCTTCACAGCACTGTGATGCCTTCTGAGTCATCCCGAGTAATATATTAATTAGTTATTTATGAGAGAGAGAAGCAGACAGAAGAACAGGCAGATAGACAGATAGAATTGGGCACTCCAGGGCCTCTAGCCACTGCAAATGAACTCTGCTCCCTCTGCCCTAATTTTTCTGGTTTTCTTTTTCTTATTGTCTCATAAATTTTTCTTCCTTATCCTAAGGCATGATAGAAAGACAGGAAAGTATGGGACATAGGAAGGGGGTGGAGGGAAGCCCCTCATTCTGTTGCCTGAGGCTTCTTGCCAGCTAAAAGCAAGAATTCCACTATAATTAACAATTACTATGAAGGCTGCCAACAGAAAGTTAAGATTCCTTTTCTATACAGCTATCTTATGATAAAGTAGCAATGACCTAGGCTTAAGGCACATGTGTATGTGACCTTGGAAAGGTCCTTCTTTCTTTTCAGAGAAATTTTCTGAGCATCTCAAATAAGACTGTAGACTGCTTACAGGAAACATGTCTACCTTCCAACATTCTAGAGGCCTTATCAATTTTTTTTATTTTAAAATTTTTTTGTTTATTTTATTTATTTGAGAGTAACAGGAGAGAAAGAGGCAGATAGATAGAGAATGGGCACGCCAGGGCCTCCAGCCGCTGAAACCAAACTCCAGACATGTACGTCCCCTTGTGCATCTGGCTAACGTGGGTCCTGCGGAATTGAGCCTCGAACCGGGTTCCTTAGGCTTCACAGGCAAGCGCTTAACAGCTAAGCCATTTCTCCAGCCCAGGCCTTATCAATTTTTATCCTATCAGGTGCCCCTCAGGAACCATCCTATGATGTCATGTAGATTTCTTAACAACCTTTGAGCCCAGTAACTTCAACCCTACCGCTGAGTCTTCCAGAGTGCTCTCCTAAAGACAATGGAGTGCTCCTCTCAGGAAAGCCCACACCCTTGCCTCTTGTGGGTGGAGTGAGTGCCTCTCTCTCAGCCTCATGCTAAAGCCTGAATTAAATATCCTTATTAAACTCCAATTTTCTTCATTAACTGACTAGTGCCATTTTTTTTTTTTTTTTCTGTGTCAAAGCCATAAACTCCTTAGGCTACTGAGGGTGACCATGGAATCTATGCCTCCTGCGTCTGCTCCCTTACACACACGAACCACTGACAGTCCCACCTTTTAAACCTCTAGAGTCAGAGCTGGGAAGAAGGCTTAATGGTTAAAGGTGCTTGCTTGCAAAGCCTGTTGGCCTAAGTTCAATTACGAAGCCTCCCATGTAAGCCAAATGCAAAAATGTGGTACAAGTGGGACTCCTACACACACAATTAATTTTTTAAAAACCCCTAGATTCCTAACAGGAAGCAGAGGGCTGGCAGAATGGCAACAGGCCCAAATTCTCTTCTCTTCCTGGAGCCCTGCAGGGCACAGTAAAAGAGATCAAATGCCTACAAGACACCCCCCACCCTCATCCCCCACCTTCATTCCTGCATTGTTCCAGTCTGCTGAAGACATAGAATTTCTAAAAAGACAGCAAAAGTAAAAATCTATCATGATGGAGTGCCCGTGATACATGTCGCCAGCACTGTGATGCAACCCCTCTGCCCTGGCAGCCAGAGCTGATCCTTACAGATTCCTGAGTCCAAACTCCGCTCCCTGCAGGATGTACCCCCTGTCATCCAAAATGGTTACATCCCCTCAGTTCCCAGCCCTCGGGCTCCACGAGTCTTCTGAGACTTCTCTGCACCTCGCCTCCCTGGCTCGGCTTCCTCCGCCCTCCCCTCAGTCTCCTGTTGTAGGACTCAGCTGAATGAACTCCCGCACCCAAAGGCATCCCATGCTTGCTGCCAAGGCCACACAGGGCGCCAGTCCTCCTTCCCCAAGGACACGTAGACCCACAGGAAGTCACCACTGCTCATGAGGTAGTTAGAGATAGGTGTGTTAGACTCAAAGGTCATCGTAAGGCAGACCCAACCTCCTGTTGCCCTGGTAATGTTAGAGAGGGAAAATTCACAATAGCTCCTCCATCAAAATATCACATGAAAAGAAGAACAGAAGATTTTGGTGAGGGAAGGCTAACATAAGTTTTATCTCTGGTCCTGGGTGAGGCTGTGATAGAAGGTTATGGTCCCTTTCCCTCAAGAATGAATTCAAGAGACCACTCCTCACCTACGAACAAGCTAAGGAGGAGGGAAGAATATACTCATCCCCTTAATGAGACCATGCACTGTAGAAGACCCCCACCCCGGCCCCACCGAGGGGCTGCTCTCACTGCTGGGCCTGTCTGCTCTTCTGAGTTCTAACTCAAAAATAAACTTTCCCCTGTTTATTTTTAAACTTTCTTTCTCTTCTTTAGATGTCACCTGTAGCCCCAGATATGCTTGCCTTGACATTTTGGCACTTTTCCACCTTTTTCTCAATAAATCTCCTTTGCCTTACTCACTCCTTGTCCTCTGTGTTCCCAATTTGTCCCGACCATGAGATAAAGGACTCCACGGTGTGAAAATCTGCAAGAGTAGAACTTGCGAGCAGCATTCAGCTGCCGTCCTACACTAAGAACAGCGGCTCTGCTTCCCCCCCCCCCCAATTTCCGTTCCTGCAACGCGGGCTCACGATACCTCCTCACCCAGCGCCGAGGCTTGCGAATACAAAATGCCGTACACATTCGAATAATTAAGATAAATAGAGCAACAAGTCATGTGCACAGACCACACCACTCCTGATTTTTCCCTGCTTGACATCAGGCCTGTCCACTTTTCCCCACTTAAGCTCTCAAGAACCCCAAGGGTATGTCCATCAGGGCATCCCACCTGCCCTGCTGCGGAAAGGCACCCCGAGCTCCTGCGTGGCCCAGCACAAAATATGAAGCCAGCCAGTTGTGTCTCGCCCCCGCTGAGCAGGCTAGCTTGGTTGTTGAGTTGATGTAACAAAGGAAACCACTGTGGAAAGCAAACGCTCTAGAAAAGCAAGAACAAATGGGACTCGGGCAGGAGGCAGCACCTTAAGCACGGCACCGAGTGGAACCGCTGTGGGCACACTGACTTAGTCTTGGCTAAGAAGGAGCTTAGGATGGTTCCACATCACCCCCGTGGGATTGTGCTGGCCCCGTCAAGCACAAACAAGGCCTTGCTAAACAAAGGCTCTGTAAGGAGGGTGGCATCTGGTGCAAAAGCCTCGGGGTTGCACCTAGCAAAGGCACACACTGGCTTGGTGACCATGGGCAAGTCAAAGACGCTTTGAGCCTTAGCTTCTCTCCTTGTGATTCACAGAAACATGCCGAATGCTAAGACAGGCCTAAGCGACATGGGAGACAGCTTAGACTACTGCCGTAGGTGATGTGCGCAAGAAGGAACAAGGAAAAGGCTCAAGAGGCTGAACCCTCTCTGCAGGATGGCTTGCCGGATTCCATGACCACATTTAACTTCAAATATACTGCGAATGTGGCTCTGTCATCCACAGTGCGCGTCACGCCCTGGTCACAGGTAGAGACATTGCTTGAACAACTGTTTTAGAATGACTATTTTTTTTCAATTATTTATTTATTTATTTGAGAGAGATAGTAAGAGGCACATAGGGAATGGGCATGCCAGTGCCTCCAGCCACTGCAAAAGAAGTCCAGATGCATGTGTATTTGTATTTGTATGTGTATTTGGCTTATGTGGGTCCTGGGGAATCAAATCTGTGTCCTTTGGCATTGCAGGCAAGCACCTCAACCACTAAGCTATCTTTCCATGCATAGAATTTCTTTAAAACTTGTTTTCTGATGTGCAAATTACCATTTTTGTCCTGTATAAAATTTGGGAAATATGAAAAAAATGTTAAAAGGAATTAGAAGCTTCAACTGTTATATTCCATTCTGTTTTTCAGGACTAAACATGCTTTCCACTTTTATTATAATTATACTCTATTTACTTTAAAATCTGTATTTAATATATATTGTTAGCATTTCCCATACCCTTATATATTATTCAATGTAATTTTAATAGCTTCCTTGCTATCCATTTTATGGATGAACCATATTAGATTTAATTAATCCCCCACACAAAGTTTTGTTATCATGAATAATGCTGAAAGGAGTATCCTTCATTAGAACTATTTTGCACATCTCTGATTAGATCCTTAGGATAAATTCCAAGGAGGAAAATTGGTTATGGGTTCAAAGCATATTTTTTTTTTTTTGAGACATAGCTCCCATGTTTGCAAATTATCCTACCAATGCTGGATAAGATATTATCATTTTTTTTTCATTTTGCTCATTTATTAGGTGGCCAATAATGTCTTGATTTTAATTTCACATCTTCACTGTGAGGTTTGGACTTTTGGATAATATTCTGGCCACTAGTTTATTTTTAATATTTTTATTGATTGATTTGAAAGCAGAGAGAGAAGATGTGGGCATATCAGGGCCTCTTGCCACTGCAAATGAACTCCAGAGGCATGTGCTGCTTTGTGCTTCTGGCTTTATGTGGGTGTTGGGGAACTGAAGCCTGGCTTGCAGGCTTTGTAAGCCAGTCCCTTTAACCACTGAGCAATCTCCCTAACCCAACACTTTTTTCTTTCGCATGTGCTTAAACTATTTACCAAAGTCTTTGCCCACTTTTAAATTAAGGTAAAGACTATTTTTCTTAATATTCTTCAGAGAAAGAGAAATAGTCCACAGCTTCCTCTGATGACCCTCTCTCTGGTTAACAATTCTTTCCATTAAAACATTAATTCTAATGTCTTGCTCTTACCCTCTTCCTATGGTTTAAACCCATTTCCTTTTAACCTTTCTTCACACGGGGAGCTGTCCTTGCGTTTCTCATAAAGCAACCTTCCTGGTGACATGTCCGTTTCTCCTTTCCTGATCCAGTGAAATTCAGGAAGTCAAACTACGTCCTGTTGAACTAGATCCTCCCCAGGGCTGCTGCTCCCCTTCGGGCTCTGTCATTTGTCACCACGGTCCCAGGCGAGGCACGCTCTTCTTGACTCGCCTAAACTTCTACTCTCTGCTTGACAGCCACTGGGGTTGCTGCTCCTAAAATCAAAGGTGACTGCCGTTTCCTTCCTAAAACCCTTCTGCCCCTCACTTGGCAGCTAAGCCCTACGTAGCTGGCAAGTACCACAAGCTCCTCTTCCCTCCCAAAACGCAGCTCGTATGCTCAACTGCAGCAACACCCAAGTATTACTGGTACCTTGTGCTGCCTGGTTCCCCTCTGCCCGCCCTTGCCCAAGTCCCTCCCATGCACTCTCCAGGAGACTTCTTCTGACCATCCAAATAAGGACGGCCACGCGGAAGCCCACATTCAAGACATGCTTCTATTCCACTTACACACCTGTTCTCAAGGACAGTCCATGCCGTCCACACCGAGGACAACAATGCGGATGCAATGCAGCTAAATGGCACTCTGAATGACAAGGACATGCTGAAATGCTCTGAGTGGCCTGTCATATATATCCTTCAAGATTATTTGCCCAGGTGATGAGCTACTCTCCTTTTCCTCTGCAGACAGTCTCTGTAGTTTGGTTTCTGTCCCTCTTCCCTCCTCCTTATCATCACATGCTCTCTGTTCTTACAGCCCATCTCACACCCTAGACAGTTTTCTTGGCTAGCCTTCCCTGCCAATGAGCCCCTCTTCCTCTGACTCCTTCACACCCTCGGTCTGGAGACACCCCATGCTGCTGGCTCTGGACTGAAGTTTTATTTTGTGGGGCTCACTTTTATGCATCTCCCTTGTCAGAAGCATGAGTCTCTTCTTTGAATCCACATTGGTGAGCTTTGAGTCCCAGGATCGCTACCTGGGGCTAGACCCAACCCACCCTGAAGACTCCTCACATGCTGCCTCCTGTTGTATTTATTGAAGGCTGTGGGTGAGGTGTCTCACTCTGAGTATGCCATGGGCTTCTCTTATTTCACATGTTCAGTGAAGAAACCGAATTGAAATCTCTAACTTTTGTAAGTTGAGGCTCAGTGTCTTCCATGATTTCCACATCTGTCTTCTTGGTGTTCCCTGCTTTTCCCATCCCATCCTCTGTTATCTAGGTTCTGTCAGAAATCCTGCCACCCTGGCCTGACAGCAACACTGTGGCGCCTGCAGAGGTGGCACAGAAGCCCTCCCTCGAGCTCTAACTGGAGATAGAGGAGTGAACTGTGTAACCCAAGGAGGGTGCAGCAGAGCCCAGAATAAGCAGTGGGTGCCGTGGAGATGGCGCGCAGTGTTAGTAACGGCCACCAGTGAACACTGCTCGGCCACAGGTGTCCATCTTCACTGCTCAGTTAGAGAGAGGTCAAAAACCCAGCAAAGGAAGCAGTCAGTTCAACTTGGAAACAAGGAGGAAATGAGCTGCGAAGAAAATATCCCTGGCTGTGGAGATGGAAGACCATGCTTCAGCCTCAGTTCTGCAAGGGCTCCCTGTGTGATCCCACCAAACCCTCTTGCTTCCCTAGACACATGTGCCAGGTCTGGAATTACAGGTGAGACTGGATGGGGTGTTCCCCAAGCAATGGACAAGGCCAGGCAGAGGGAGGCAGATCCACCCTGCGAGGCTGCACGGGTTGGCTTCATTCTCCAGCAGCACCAGACCATGGTGAGGTTGTGGAAGAACGGCAAAGGAGAGTGAGTGTTTCCTGAGTTTCTGCAAGCCTTGCCTTTCACCTCCCAGCCCCTGCCGCCTTCTCCTCCTCCTCCCCCAGCTTAAACCTCAGCATATCCATTTCCTACAGATTGTCCTAGAGGCTCCACAACCTTCCCTTTTAGAAAAACTCTTGCTGATGGAAAATTCTTCCTCATACCTAATCTAAGTCCATCTGCTGCAATTTCTGTCTATTTTCTCTCGTTCAGTCCTTACTGGAGATGGAGAACAGCTGGTCGCCATCCTCCATATAACATCCCCTCCTAAACCAAAATCAGTTATGACATCACCCCTCAGCCTGTTTTTCTCCGAGCATAACATCCACCATTCCTTCTGACCTGCCCTGAAAGAGTCTAGCTCTGGAAGCAACCCCAATCAGGGTCACCGAGGCCACAGTGGAGTCCTCTCTGTCACCCGGAGTCCATGTGGAGCTGTGGCCTCCACGGCAGGAGGTAGACTTTGTGGCAAGATTGAAAAGGAAGGTTCGAACCCCTGACGTTGCACTCAGGAAACTGGCAGACAGAAAGGGCAAATGAGTGCAGTGCCCAAGGTCAAATCTGAGGGACTGGGCTGCAGGTGCCAAGCTCCATTTGTCTTTTCGAGAAAGAAGGGCCGTCTCCCTTTGTAGCCCAGGCTAGCCTTGAACTCTGGGTCATGCTGCCTTCATCTTGTAAGTGTTGGGATTATCGGAATACACTACCAGATCCAGCTCAGACACGGAATAGCATCACAATGCCATGAGCAGCCACAGGAGGCAGAGCACAGCCAGCCTGATCTGAGAAGCAGAGGGTCCGTTTCTCAGTTTTCCCCTCTCCAGGTCTTGCTCCCAAATCCCACTAACAGATGCCTGAAATGCCACTACATACCTCTTTGGTTGCCATGAAGAACTCAAACACCAGGCTGTGGAGGGTGAGGGAGTGCAGTGGCAGACCAATACCTACTCTGCCCGTGAGGAAAAGAAGCCTTCAAACCCCTCCGTAAGTAGCAACACTATTCATGGTTCACGCTTCAGTACTGGGGAGGAGATCTGAGTCTCTCCAACTACTGATGGATTTAAAGGTAAGGAACGAACAAACAAAGAACTGGAGAGAAAAGCAGACACAATGAACTCGCTTGCTAGTTTTTGCTAGTGTTTGTTTCCAAGGTCAGTCCTGGATGGGCTGCGTGGGCGCTGCAGAATGGGTATGGAAGGGGGAGACTCAGGGCAGTGGAGCAGCAGGGGCCTGTACCTGGTAGGAATGCCCTACACCCAGACACGTCTGCCCTGTATGCCTCGTGAAAATCCAAAGTGCACCCAGGTACTCTTGAGAGATCTGCAGGGAAACTGAACTTAGCAAAAGGATAATGTCATTGCTCCCAAAGGGCAGGGTCCCGTGGATATTCCCCAAATTCCTGAGGTCTCCTGTTAATACTTCCTGAAGCAAAGAAAACAGCATGTGTATGCATAAATCTCACCTAGGCTGTCCATAAATGATGGGAAGAAACAGAAGGGAAGGAGGAAAGCCAAGCATAACCTACCGTTATAACCGTTCAGGTACCTGCTCCAGGTGAACAGGGAGGAAGGAAAAAGGATGTAAACATAGGAAGTGAGGGAGTTCCGTGAACTATTTACTTATCATTTTGACCATGAAATCAAGATTGGAGGGGAACTGCGAATGTGGGGAATTTGAGAGCCTTGGTTTCAAAGCAGCTTCTCCCCATGTTGAATATACAGGAGTGCACTGTGCCCTGATCCTGTTCGGGGGTGTTCCAGACTGTGGCAAACCTGAAGACACACCTGATAGCTGGGGAATTCATATATCCACAAAGAAAGAGAAGGCCTCGTGACAGCATTTACCAAAATGCCTAACCCAATAAACGTGCTTATTTGATTTTCTCAAAACCACAAAATTAAATTTAAACCAGAAGACAACAAGGCACGTATCTAATAAAAGTTTTAATATGTTTTCAATCCTTTTTTTTCAGGGGACAGTTTTCTTAAACAGCAAAATCTGCACAAAAATGATTAGACCAGAGCAGGTTGGCAACGAGATTACTTATTGATGTGTTTATCGTGAAAAGGGATGGCAGGAAGGATGGCAGGGCCAGGGAACCAGCAGAGTAGGCTGGCATTTTATTTGCCAGGTGAATCACATTGGGCTTGGGAAAGCAGATGCAAGCCTAACACACCGCAGGGGCTCAATGACAGAAATTCTGGCTGGCCAGCTGGGAAAAAAAATAAAATGCTTGATTCCCTCCATGCTGCTCACCCAGGGTCCTGGCTAAAGCGATCATGTTTGATGAACTGACAAGCAACAAATTTAATTTCCTGAGCATCAATCAGTCCCTTCTTATACAAACAGACACCCAGATACTCCCAAGGAATTAACCTGCCTCACATCAGTGAGAAAAGCCTGCAAACTGTATGACCACAGAGACGCGGGGTTTGCACCCCATCCTGCTCAAGGTGAAGTTGTGATGAGGGTGTTTTGAGTTTCGTCAATTATTCTTCAGCTCCTATACTCATTTTATTTTAGCCTTGGTTGTTATTTTAATGATCTCTGTTCCAAATGGGGAAAGACAAGGAAGAGGAATGAGGAGGAGGAGAAAAAGCAAGTGCTTCAGCGTGTCCCACTTGTACTTTTCAAAGCTCCCTTGGTTCCCTCCCCCACCCAGCCTTTTCCTTGGGTGTGAGTCACCATCAGAAGCTGCTTGAAATGCCTTACAAATGTTCTCTCCCACCATAGATCCAGCAGATCGCAGATCCACACTGACTGAAGGGACCCTTTCCCCCTCCATATCTGCTTCTGACTCCCTGACTCCAGATCTCCCTCACACTCAAAAGCACTGCCTAATTTATTTTTGTCTTCATGAGAACCAAGGTGCTGATATTCAGGACCCATCTGAGTTGGGTGCTACCTCTCCTGGTCTCTCTGAGGTCACCTGCCCTAGACAGACCACAGAGATAGAAGTCCTTCATCAAACTTGCCAAATACCTGGAAAAGTTCAAGTCCTCCTCAGGGTCCTTCTACAGAAGGAGCTGGACCCTGTCCTGTGAGAGCTTCAGACTTGTTTTGCACACTTCCAGCCAGTGTCTGCATGAGAGAAAGGACCATATCCTGACCACCAAAAACCAAAGAAAGTCAGGGAATCTACTTCTGTAGCCACTGGGAGTAAAGCTTCTGTAATAACAGTTCCCACCCAGAACAGCTGCCTAAAGGTGATGAAATAATAAGAAGAAGAATAATAAGGACTGAGAAGGGAAAATGGTTTGTGGAGCTCAAGAACGAAGGCTGTCATTTACACCTTCCAGGTAGTGGGAAGGGTGGGGCTGAAAATCCTTCACAGAGCACCCATTGTGGCTGAGACTGCTACGTTTCAGGTCTGGGACAAAAATCAGAGGGAGAATATTCCTCTGGATCCCCATCGCCTAAGGCTCCAGGGATCTGGACTATGAGCTGGGGACTGGCCGCTTGGTGCACAAAAATAGCAGCTGCTTGTGGGACAGCGGGAGGTTGAAGGCCAAGTGCATCCATCACCTTCTCCCCAACTGGGAACAGCACTTCCTGACTCTTCCCTGTGGCAGAGGCTGACCCCAGGACCAACAGAGAGTCTCCAAGCAAGTGAGGCCCTTGTGGTCCCACAGTGTAGAATGCTCAACATGCTGAGCTGAATCAACTAGGGCCAAGGTGAGCTTTTCTATTCGATGAGCAGTTACCAGAAGTGCGGAAAGTGACTTCAACACGATCCTCCTGTCATAAATGCACCTCTGGGCCTAGATGGAGCCAGCCCCCAGCAGCTCGCCCCTCCAACCAGGCCCACCTCCCAGGGCTGCTGGGACCCTCAGGACTGGACTCTACACTGATAAAGGTTTAAAGCACTCCCAGATAAGATGCATCTGTACGTTGTTGTGGTACACACCCAACCTGGAAAGTCTCCCAGAGTTTTCGGACCTGATCCGCAGAGTGATGTCCTTCCCACGGAGCATGGTTGTCTTGCTTTCTTATCCAGTTGAGTAACACGCAGATGTTCACAGGGTCAAACAGGACAGACCCCCTACGCGCGCGCACACATACACACCCTAGGAAGTGTCTTCTTCCACCAAATTAGATGAACGGTGACAGAGTGTGTAAAGGGAGCTGGGAGAAGGTGGTGAAAGTTTGAAGAAGGACTGGAGTTGAAGGTCACAGTTGTTTGGGCAAGGCAGGGCAAGTAAGGAAGGGAGGGCAGACCCTATGGCGGAAAACCCAATCAACCAATCACGTTTCTCAGAACCAGCTCACAGAGATGACCACAGCATCATCCCAGTGCAGCAAGCATCTGGTCTTGGGGTCCAGCCTCAGTCACCTAGCAACCCTGAGTGGACACCCTCATCTGGCAGGTCCCCCTAGCCCTAAACCAGCTCTACTCGACCAACCCCAGTGCAGCTCATTTAAGAGTAGTAAACAAGCCCAGCTCTTGACGGCGCAGAAGTTTTCCAAATTGTAGGCTCATTTTCCTCCCCACAAAAGCCAGTGCCTTCCCACCCTGGTCACCTTTCCTCCCCTAAACTTTTCTCTCCTCTTTGCAATCCCTCCCCACCTCTGCTAACTGAAGCCACCCGCTGGAGCAGCCGGGCCCCCTTTCCCAGGACGCAGACAAAGGTACCTTTCGCGAGGAGCGGAGGGGCTGCGGTCCCGAGGCTCGCCGCCCTGCCCGGCGCCCCGAGGGTGCAGCCCGCGGGGATGGAGCACGCTGGGGATAACGCGTTCCAGCCTCTGCGACCAGACCTCACAGCAGCTCGGGCCAACTGTGCTAGCGATGCACTTAGCAATTATCTGCTGGCTCCGACGCCCCGCCCCCTGCGCTTGCGATTGGCTCTCCACTCCCGGGCAGGACTGCATTGGTCTCAGCCGACCTCACTCATTGCTTTGGCTCCTACTATTATCTAAGCCATCAAAGGAAATAATTCTATGTTTCATTGACAACCTGTAAGGCTCTCCTCCGGCCCAGTGTGGGGGACAGAATTGGGTGTTCAGTGGAGGGAGGGGGGAAGAGCAGGAAGAGGTGTGTGTTGGTGGGGGGCGCAGAAATATAAAACAGAGAAGGAGGAGAGAGATTAAGCAATCAGATTCTTGCTTCCGCATTTTAACTTCCACCAAACAGAGCTCATAGCAACAATTTTCTGACCTTATTTTATTTATTTATCTATTTATTTTTATTTCGCCTTGCTGGTAAATGTAGCAAGAATTCTAACGCGGGGTTTCTGCTGGGGTCAGATGGCTCTAGAAAGCAGAGCAACGTTGAGGGCTGAAAGACTAGAACGATGCTTTTACACTCTGGAGGGCACACGAAGGTCATTTCAAATGGTGGGGTGGAGGGGTGCATATTACATGCTTTATCTGGAATTTATGTACTGGCCCTTTCCCTTAGGATCGACTTAACTATTTGAACCTGAGGTCACAATTTCCCTTTGCACTGTATCTGGAGTCTGGGAAGAGCTATTTGTAAAGTCCACAAAAGTCTGGAATTTCTTGCCATTCTCATGGGGAGACCCATGAGATCCATTCTGAATCTAACATTCTGCCTGGACCCTCACTTTTCCCTATTCTGCGCTGGCTTCAATTAATTCCTCTGTTTTGTACCTTATTAGCCAGACCCAAAGAAGGAAGAACAGAGACTCTCACGACCACACCCTGCCAAGAGGATAGCTTCTCCTAGTTCCTCAAGGGACCATAGAGCCGCAGGTTTTGACTTTTGCTCCCACCTTAATATATTTGTCAGTAGGTAGAAAGAACATTATTTAGAAGCTGTATTTATCTTTTTAATAATAGTAAAGTCCTTTGAAAGAAAGCTCCTAGAAAATCAAGTTTCAAGGCTGAGAGTGTAGCTCATAGGCAAGTATGTACTTGCCAAGCATGTGGGAGACCCCAGCACTGTTGGTTGAATAATTAATTAATTATTTAATTATTAATTAATTAAAGTAAGAAAGAAAATTAAGTTCCTAGTTCATTGGAAACTAGCCCTTTAAGCTTCTCACGTGGTATCCTACGTCTTCGGGAGTAGCTCAGTCCAGCCCAGCTCAGCAGCTTTGCCCAGCGCCACCCCCTGCTTCAGCTGTCCTTCATCCTCGCTGGCAAGCAGCCTGCTGCTTACCACTTTGTGGGGTGAGGCAAACTTCACACGTACACGCCTGGTTTCCTAAATGTATTTTAAGCTCTGTGAGGACAAAGATACTACCATGCGTATCTTCCTAGCCCCACAAACAGCTCCCCACACTCAGTGAGAAGGGCTGGCTCGTAGAACTCCACAAGGTAAGTATGTACAAGGCTAAGCCTCCTGGGTTCATCACCCTACTGAAGGGCAGCGCCGTGCCGCCTTGAACTCCAGGAGTTGAAAAGTCGGGGTGAACCCTGAAATGCCACACGTGAAATGCTGCATGTCGGAAATCATGCGAGGCCCACAGCATCTCTGCTTGCTCTTCACTCAACGTCTTCCTTCTCCCTGGAGCACTTGACAGCAATGGAGAGATGCACGTTTTTCTAGTGAGCCATCACCTCAGCACAATTCAGTCATTTCCATAACGGCTTTCCAAAATCAGCAAGATTAATAGAAAAGTGATACTATATGAGGAATTGAAACCTCAGACAGGGGGCACCACAAAATATTTATTTTCTGTCTCATTCATTTGTTTGGGTGAAATTTGTATAAAGTACATTGATGAAATGAAACTTGGCTATACCTTTAAAACTGACAATGTCCCAGAAAATAGGGAAGGTTGAGTGACAGTGTAAATAACATAAATAACGCTTCCATAATCTAAGCAGTATGACGTCCAAGAGAAGCTTTCTGCCTTCCTATTACCCCTACCCCACAACCATAAACAAAGAAGAGAAGTAAACGGAATTATAAGAATTCTCTTGCTGCCTGGGGACAAAACTTGGTTGGTGGAGTATTTACCTAGCATGCAGGAAGCCCTGGATTTGACCCCTCCCCCCCCCCATACTGCATAAAACCAAGTGTGGTGACACATTCTGGTAACTCCAGCACTCAGGAAATACAGTCCAGAGGATCATCCTTACCTACATAGCCAGTGGGCTACATGAGATTCTGTCTCAAAAATAGAGTAGAAAATTACGTGTGTGGTAATACATGTTTGTAATCCCAACACTGGGGGTGGGGCTGATCAGTAGTTGAAGGTTAACCTGGGCTATATGAGATCCTTTCTCTTTCTTGAGAAAAAAAAAAATTAATTCTCTTGAGCATCTATCAGAAGTTCAATTGTCTCTAAAGGGACAGTAAAAACATTTCAAGTAATTTTCTAAAATGCTTTGACTAAAACAGCATGTCCTTATGTGTGCTTTTGAAGGTGAGAGGAGAGAAAGACAGAGAGAGAAAAGAGAGAGAAAAAGAGAAAGAGAGAATATCAAGTGTAGGCTGGTGTTTATGTCAGTGTCTTGTACACTGCCTGGTCACAAAGTACTCTCTTTGAGAGAAGGATGGGGCTTTCGTGTCCCACAGATCTAAGAGCTGGAGGACACATATTAACTATGCAGATTCCACTGGCACTTGCATTTGTATTAAATATCCATCGGCCCCATACAATTTAAATTCAGAGGGGTATGAAACATACCAAGTTCCATTTTGTGGGCAGTAGTCTGACAAAGTAGCCCATTTTGATTTAACAGTTTCAGTGCATTAGTGGTGTGAAAGGCTGTTGGGGGTTCCTATTTCATTTTGAATTGAGTAATCAAGGAAAAGAATGGGCGCTTCTTTATCACAACACAAGTGAACAAGCAAACGCCAAAACCACTCTCTTTCCCACGGATAACCACAAATCGCTGTGGCCTACAGCAGGAGACAGGAGAAACCCCACACGTACGCCTCTGTTTGTGCCTCTTTCTTCAGTTAGTTTTTAAGCCAAATTCTTTTCTGAAAAGCAAGCAGAGGATAATAAATCTAGGTAATGACAAGAAAGGAAGAAATGTGTGGAAGTGGGAGGAGGAAGAAGACAATTTTCGGCACAACATTTCTGTGACTGACTTAAGCCATCCAATACCATTTTATTGGAAACACAATATTAGGGGGATTTCTTGTTCAGTATTTTAAACATCTTGTTATTAGCATTGGATGAAGGAAATATTTTTCAGAAACCTCCTAGTCAAACTTCCGAAGTAGAAGAAGTTGAAGGGACACTTGTATCTTTCCATCCTAGTTGACGGCTAGTATAGAACGTTCTGTAACCAAAATATCTCCCTCTCTAGCCTACCCTCAATCTACCTGTGGAGCCAGTGACATTTCTCCAAATTATAGGATGACACTAGTCTCCAGGGGTGTGCCAATCCCTGTGAACCATTGTTAATGATTTCATTAATTACTAATGAGTCTTCAGAAAATGGGTCTTAGGTCTTCCTGAAATTTCAGCACAATAAGGAATATTTTATTGTTTAAAGCACTGCCAAATAACAGCAGGTTATTCGGTTCACATAGGTCATGATCATATTTATTAGTGAACCAGTATTTAATGAGAGAAAGAGATTGTGCATCTAAATTCTGTTTTGCTTCAGTTAAATTCCTCTTAAGAAATATGCAGCTGAATGCTGTCATGAAATATTGTCCAACAGTGTACCAATTGACAGGAGTGGGATAATGGCATTATGAAGGTCGCCATGCCTTCCATAAGGCTGACAGATCACATGGAGAGTGAAGAGCTCTTCTGGAAGGTCTGCACCCACAAATATGACTGTCAGAACTCTTGCCAACCAGGACCCAGGTCTGAACATAGACACTTTCTTCAAAGAACCCATTGAACATGTTTCCAATACCTGCCATGCATCATCTTCTCATTTAAAAAGCAGGGTGATAACACTCTTTCTAGGGCTCCTGGAAGAATGATGGCAAGACAGTCTACACAGGGCTGCTTAGACAGTCTGCCTCTGGATATCTGGATATTGGTGATAGCAGAACAGTGTCTTAGCCAGACCAATTAAAGCACAGCACAGCACTGCCTGACTCCACTAGACCAGGTGTGACATCAGCTATTGGAGTGGGGCCTGCAGATACCCAGTGGGCAGAAAGACATGCTAGTCAAGGAGTCACAACTTGGAGATTATTTTCCTTCTATTGTCTGCAGAATATGCAAACGGTCTCATCAGTGAAGTTCCATCCTGGAGGAGAGGACTAGGGGTGTGAGGATATCATCGAAGTAATAGGCCCCAGCCAGGATTGCTTCAAATATGCACTTTCTTACCCAAGTCATGAGAATTTTGTATTCTGTCACAAGACAAACCCAGGCTTGTTTTGGTGCATGACTTAAAGAATGACTTGCCCCAAATATTTATATGATCCTGACTTTCCAGGAACAGGCTTGAGATTTGTAGAGGATGAAGTTTGAAAAAGCACATTGATTACATAATTAATAATAACTTTGTAAATATGAATCTTTCAAGTCTGCCTCTTCCTGTTTGTAGACATAGCTAAAGTCTGGTCCCCACGCTGCCTTCCAGCTCTGGTCTCCTCTCATCTTCCTGCACCAGGCGCCCATCACAGCCCTCTGGTAGACATGCACATCTGACCTCCTTACACCCTTGCGCTTCTCCTACCCTGTGTTCTCCAAGTGAAATTGATTCCGTCCTTCAAGGCCCAGCCAGCATGTCTCCTCTCATCACTCCTGTCTTCCAGACCATTTCAAGTCCCTTATACTACTCAAGCCAATATGTTTGTTTTCTATGAAATACACCACCACCAAATATACACTGTGCTGGATACACACTGAGAAACCTCCAAAATAAACAGCCATGACAAAGTGGATAAGTCTGCCTCATTCGTAGGTGGGAGAAACCATACTTCTTTAACACATGGAAGGACACATCCGGTACCTTGCTCAAGATGCTCACAGGGAAATGAATTGCCTGTCTCTTTCTCTTTGGTCATCCACACACTGATCTCTTAGCATAAGGGAGCAAAGAGCCAAATGCACCACCATAATGACAGGACCAGATCACACCTCCTCCTTACTCCCTCATCTTACTCCAGCAAGGAGGGAGCTTTGGAAGGGCCTTGAGTTTAGCCCAAGGTTGCATCGAAGTTATGTAGGAAAAGTGACTAACAGAAGCAGGGAGATGGTTGTGCCACGAAGACATACTTCAAGAAAAGATTTCCTTTCCACTCACTGTTTCGGAGCAGAAATAGCTGTCCTTTCTGAAAGAGAGAGGAGCAGATTGAAGGAAGAAAGGGACAAAGGCTGTACTGGAGGAAGATGGAGGAAGGGAAGGCTTTCTGGATGCTCCTCTGAGTGGTCACTGTGAAGAAAAAAACGTTGATTGATGGAAGAAACAAACCAATGTCCCTGTACAATCCTCTGTGCTCTATGCCTAGAGGGGCCTAGCTACCAGAGTGTTTTCAGACTGGTGATGAACCGTGTGCTCCCCTTCCCATCTCACACTATACCCCGTTCTGTCCTACGCTTTCTTTCCTTTCCCTATTCTTTCTTCCCTTCCCTACCATTGCATAGGAGAAAATCCTTGATATTGTAGTGATGCCCCAAAATTAGGATGGAAAGATGAGGCTGTTCTTAGGCACCTTCTCTTTGAGACAGCATTGTCAAGAGAGGACAGTCCTCCAGAGTCACATTCTCAAGGGGTTCCTGTGCAATAGATGCATTCCCTTGTTGCCAAGGAATATATTTCAATTATCTGTTTGTTTCTCCTGTTTTCCTTAGTAAGCATGCAAAATACTGGGCTTCTTTGTGAAATTTTCACACATGTTCATCACTGTAATTTATTCATATCTGCTCCCCCAGAGCATCCTCTCTTGTCCCTTGACCTTGTTTATTTCAAAGTCCAAAAAGTAACAATACTCAGGCCTGGAGAGATGGCTTAGCTGTTTAGCGCTTGCCTGTGAAGCCTAAGGACCTGGGTTCGAGGCTTGATTCCTCAGGACCTACGTTTGCCAGATGCACAAAAGGGCACATGCATCTGGAGTTTGTTTGCAGTGGCTGAAGGCCTGGCATGGCCATTCTCTCTCTCTCCATCTTTCTCTCTCTGTCTGTCACTCTCAAATAAATAAAAATAAAGGTACAATCCTCGAGCCGGGCGTGGTGGCACACCCCTTTAATCCCAGCACTTGGGAGGCAGAGGTAGGAGGATGACTGTGAGTTCAAGGCCACCCTGAGACTACATAGTGAACTCCAGGTCAGCCTGGGCTAGAGTGAGACCCTACCTGAAAAAAACCAGACTGAAAAAAAAGCATAGTACTCAATGTATGAATCATAACCTCTCTTTACCTAAATGTTATATTTGCTTTCCCCTTACAAAAAGATCCTCACCCTCCCCCGAGGTCAACCCTGCGAGCCCTGGGCCAGGGCTCTGAGCTGGTCCCAGAGAACAGGTGTGAGTTCCTGCACAGCAGCTCGCAGAGCTTCATTCCTCTTGCTTTCTCCCCACCAGGCCCTGCTTGGCTCACTGGTGGAGCTCTGAGCTCCAGCCCATGTGGTTGCTTGGGCTTTTGAATCGCGTTCCATTCCAGGAGAGGGAGCTGATGAGCTGCTCCTTAGCTGCTCTCCACACCACAAGAGTGGAGGCGTCCCACTTCTTAGTAAGAGGGGCTTCTGTTGAACACCTTATCAAAGGGCCAGACACTCTTTTGGTGACACTTTGTGATCATAAAAAAAAAAAGAGAGTTAATTTTAAACTAGGTCACTTCGCACATGTGAGAGGAACGACCAGTTATTGCCAGCTCCCACAGAGACCTGGTGCAGTTCTGTGGCTACAAGAGGCCCCTGCAGGGATGGGAGGGAATAAGCAGCCCCTCTCCTCCTTTGGGGAACGTTGAAAGGAACATCTTCCTAAAGACTCAGCTTCTGTAGCCCTCAGGCTCCCCTCTCCTCACCCCCAATTTCATTATTGATTCTTCTGACTCACATTACTTCCCCTCATGCCTGTCTCTCTCCTTTTTCCCTTTTTGGGTGTACTGTGGTGTATGTATGCATGTTTATATGTGTGTGGTCACACATGTGAGGGGGCATGTGCACACGTGCATGCAGAGGCTAGAGAACAACCTCTGGTGTCTTCCTCAATTACTCTCCAAGTTAAGTTTTGAGACAAGGTCTCACACTGAGCATAGAGCTCACTGGTTAGACTTGGCTAGCTTGTCAGCAAGCCCCAAATCCTCCTATCTCCACTTCTCCGGTGCCTAGAAAGCATGCATTCTCCAAGGCTTTTACAAGGGTTCTGGGGATCTGCACTTAGGTCCTCATGTTCGCTCAGCAAGCACTTTACCCATCACACTGTCTCTCTGACCCTCCTTTCTTTATGATTCCCATCTTCCTGTTGTTAATATCAAGGCTTCCTGATTAATATGCCTAAAAGCACCTTCCTTCTCAAGCCAACCTATGCTGATTAGTGAACTACTTACAGAAAAGGGGACATGGAGATCTAACTCAAGGAAATAAAATTTTTGCCTGGGGAAGAAAGCAGAACAACAAATAGCTGGATTTTTTTTTTAAAAATTTTGTTTATTTTTATTTATTTGAGACTGACAGACAGAGAGGAGGAGGAGAGAGAGAGAATGGGGACGCCAGGGCTTCCAGCCACTGCAAATGAACTCCAGATGCGTGCACCCCCTTGTGCATCTGGCTAACATGGGTCCTGGGGAACTGAGCCTTGAACAGGGGTCCTTAGGCTTCACAGGCAAGCGCTTAACTGCTAAGCCATCTCTCCAGCCCAAATAGTTGGATTTTTAAAGATTTTAATCTAAAGGGTGTTTACGAGGGCAGAGTGACATAAAGTCATAGCATGATGGTTTTATAGAGCACTTTATTGATTTTTCTCAGGAGTGAGGTCATGGTGTTACTCTCAGGTACCATCAGCCAAGGATTCCACAGCGCCAAAGCTCATTAACATCAGTCCCATCTCTAACCATGTAGCATGGCTGTTTGAGGGGCTCGGGGGATCGAAAGGGGTGGCAGATGAGGAAAAAAAGAATGATGGTGCCACCATTTCTGTTCCAATCTTCTTAACATCAGTCTTACAGAATGTCTGGCTGATGGAGTTTGAGAATCCAACCCTGCTTTTTAGCTATTAAAGAACTGTTAAGAAGGGCTTATGCTTCCAGAGGAAAGCTTTGAAATTGACACAAGCTCCTTAAGACACTTGCCACAGCCCAAGACACGGCCCAGCTGGAAGGGGATGGCGCTGCCGGTGTATTTATAGCATTGTCAGTGCCAGGACTGAGGCTGCCTTTTAATCTGCTCTCAACACTCCAAGCGCTGCTGGGCTTCTGTGATTTACAGAATCTGTGAACTGGCATTCCTTTCATGATGCTTCCCTCTCCTTCATGATCAGAGAGCATTTGTGTAAGGAAATAGGGTCCTCGTGCCCTAGTAACGAATGCAGTGGAATGGCACATTCCCTTAGGACTAGAGTGCAATTGCCTCAGATCCACACAGGGAAGTTTAGGTAAAGTTAATCATCAGTTGCAGAGAAATCCAGGCAAGTATTCTCCACCCTGAGTGGTCAGTTAGACAGTTTCTAAGGTTACAAAGCCAGTGAACATCTTGTGGGAGATTTGGCTGGGAAAATAATGCCAGATCCTCACTTTGACACTGAAAAATCTCAGGGCCAGTGGATTATGAACAAAATGTTGTCCCTGGGCTTACCATACTAGAACATTCTAAAACCTAGGAATATCAACAAAAAGGCTTGCTGTTCAAAATATAGTAATACTGTAAGTAATGGAAAAAGCTACCCTCAACTTTTATAAGGCAATAGTTTCCTGACTATAGACCCAAGCTCGGAGCCTGCCCCACACTAGAATTCCATAGACATTTGTTAAAGAATGAATGGACAGGAATGGAGAGATAGTTTAGGGGTTAACAGCACTTCCTGTGTATGCATGAGGGCCTGCAGAGCCTGGAGATCAATAGGGTTCCATCCCACATAAATAGCTGGACATGGTCATACAAGTCTGTAATCTGTAAGTCTGTAGGAAAGCAGAGATTCATTAAAATGCATTAAAAAAAAAAACAGGTTCCAAGATCAGTTAGACTTCAGCACAAGTAAAAAAAAAAAAAAAAAAAGTAGAAGAGCAATGGATGGGGTTGAAAAGATGGCTCAGAGGCTAATGGGCTTGCTTGCAAAACCTAATGACCCAAGTTCAATTCCACAATACTCATGTAAAGCCAGATACACAAGGTGCAGCTTGCAACTGGAGTTCATTTGCAGTGGCTAGAAGCCCTAGTGCACCCATTCCCTGTCTCTCTCTCTCTCTCTCTCTCTCTCTCTCTCTCTCTCTCTTTCTTCTTTTCCTCCTCCTCCTCCTCCTCCTCCTCCTCCTCCTCCTCCTCCTCCTCCTCCTCCTCCTCCTCCTCCTCCTCCTCCTCCTCCTCCTCCTTCTTCTTCTTCTTCTTCTTCTCTCCCTCCCTCCCTCCCTCTCTCTCTCTCTCTCTCTCTCTGTGTCTGCTTCAACAAAAATAAAAATATTTTTAAAAGTCTCCAGGAACATGAACATGATACTGACTGACGCTTGAGGACATGCATTGGCTTGGTATCAGTACTCCTTAGAGACAAACGCAAGCTCTGTTAGCTACTTTTCTCATCGCTATGACCACATATCTGACAACATGCAACTTAAGGCAGGGTTTGTTTTGTCTCACACTTCGAGAGGATCTATGACAGGGAGGATATGGCAGAGGATGAGCATGAACAGCTGGTCACAGTGCATCCAGCAGTCAGGAAGCAGAGAGGAAGACGCAGGTACGGTGCTTTTCTTTTATCCCATTCTGGGCTCCATCCCAAGATGGTATCACCCAGTGAGTCTTCACGTCCCAGGCAAATCTCCCTTGAAATTCGCTCAAAGATGCATCTCCTAGGTGGTTCTGAGTTTAATAAAGCTGGCAATGAAGACAATGATTACCTCACACTACCTAGTAGAAACTATTGAGTACAGTGAAAGCAGTACTTTGAATTAAATTCCTTAAGAATGCATTAATATTTTAATTTAAAATAATGTACATAAATCAATTAAATATACTACAAATCAGTTATAAATAAATAATATATATCTAAAATAAACCCAAACATCTTCTAGTTGAAATAAAATCAGAAATTAAACTAGAAAACTGAAAACAGAGTGAGTAATTCATGAATTAAATGGTTCTTTGCCAAATGCAAACACTAAAATTAATCAATTGAAAGTTTAATCTAGTAGAAGAGAGATGCACAATGTTCAAAATGAGAAACAATGAAGAAGAAATACTCTCAAACACATGATGGTTTGAAATATTTTCCCATTGTGTGTTGGCTAAATTTGAGCTAATTAACATATGCATTAACTCACATACTGATCAGTTGTTTGCAGTGAGAACACACATACTCCTTTCTCAATGATTATCAATTCCATATGTTGCTGCATGAGTTAGAGCTACTGTGGTGGTTTGATGCAGGTGTCCCCCATAAACTTAGGTGTTCTGGATGCTAGGTTCCCAGCTGATGGAGATTTGGGAATTATCACCTCCATGAGGCAGTATTATTCTTGGGGGTGAGCTTATGAGTATGATAGCTAGTGTCCCCTTGCCAATGTTTAACATACTCTCCTGTTCCTGTTGTCTGCCTTATGTGGGCCAGGGGGTGATGTCCACCCACTGCTCATGCCATCGTTTTCCCCTGCCATCGTGGAGCTTCCCCTCAAGCCTGTAAGCCAAAATAAACATCTTTTTTTTTCCCCCACAAGCTGCTCTTGGTTGGGTGATTTCTACCAGCAATGTGAACCTGACTGCAACAGTAAAGTGGTACCGAGGAGTGGGATTGCAGATAGACACCTGTGTGTCTTTGGCCTTCTGGAGCTGATTTTCAAGAGGAATGTGGAAAGATTTGAAACCTTGGCCTAAGAGATGCCCTGCAGTGCTGTAAGCACAGCTTGATGGACTATTCTGGTTGAAGTTGAAAGACCTGAATGCAGTAAGAAGTATGGACTGTAAGGTTTGGCTTATGAGGGTGAGAAAGAGCTTTGCTTGGACTGAGCTAGCAGTTTGTGTGAGAAGCTTGCTGTTATGTCCTTGTCCTGAGAAGTGGTATAGGGTTGCATTGCATAGAAACAGATTGGTGTAAGAGGGATATGGCACAGAAAAAAAATGAAATCAATGGGTCTAAACTGCTGCCTGTTCACCTGCAAATTGTTTGAAAGATTACAACCTTTGAGATTGGGCCAGCTGATCTGCACTGGACAATAGGAAGAATGTAGACTCTTTTGAAGGGGCCTGAGTGCTCAAGGAGTATCCTGTTCTTCAAAGTCTACTTTATTCCCACCTGGATTAACAAATTGGCACCATACCTGGTATTTTGGAGTATAAGAAAAGCAGGAAAGAGAGGGTTATTGAGTTTGCAACACAGCCTTGTGTTTTGGAAATGGCTATGGGCAGTGTGAAACAGGTTTGCTGGCTGCCTGCATGGAGATCCCATGGAGCCGAGAGGATGAACTGTGGATTGCAGTGGAGACCCAGTGGAGATGCCTGGGCCACGAGATGGCTGCTAAGGAAAGCTGCCAGCCCCGATGAAGTTTCCCAGGTCTGTGAGTAGCCTAGCTGGAGGGATGGAATTGGAACTCCAGAGACTTGTTGCTGGTTAGAATTATTGGACTTGGAGATTTGTCACTGGCTAGAGTTGTTGGACTTGAAGCTACAGAGTTTGATGTTTGCCCTGGTTGTTTTAAATCTTGTATTGGTTGAATGTTTCTTTGCTATGCCCAATGCCATCTTTCACAGTGTGTTTTATCTATGCCATTATAGGCTTTTTGAGGTTATTTTTTGGCATTATGGCTCAGTTAAAAGATCTTGGACTATGGGGATGTATGAACATCATTGAAATTGATAAAAACTATGGAGACTTTTAAAGTTGGATGAATGTATTGCATTTTACATCATATATGGTTATCAGTTTATGGGGGCCAGAGGTGGAATGTGGTGGTTTGACTCAGGTGTCCCCCATAAACTTAGGTGTTCTGGATGCTAGGTTCCCAGCTCATGCCATCATTTCCCCCTGCCATTGTGGAGCTTCCTCTTGAGCCTATAAACCAAAATAAACCTCCTTTTCCCTACAGGCTGCTCTTGGTTGGGCAATTTCTGCCAGCAAAGTGAACTGACTGCAACAGCTACCATGGTGTACATCCTATCTCATGAACTCCTTCTTCTTGTCCCCTTGAAATTTTGTGTCATTTCAATAGCATCTCCACAACCTCCCCAACCATACGTATCTGGCTATATTGATGGTGCCAGTGCCACAAATCCAATCAGAGTGCAGCTGGTTTTCCCCATAATAGACGTACCACCATTGCACTAATTGGCACATTTGGCCTGCCTGGCCAAACATAAAACTTGCACTGTCCTCTGCTGGTTAAGACAGCTGACAATGTTTCTTGCCCAACAGGCTGCATAGGTCTTTCCAGCAAACTGACAGCTAGGCAACAGGGAGGAAGCTTCCAGCTCACTCAGCTCCAGCTTGATTTTTCAGTATCCTGCAGCCCATTACCTGAAATCTGTGAGTTATATGTCTTGAGCAGAACCATGTAGTTCCATCAGGATGTTGAATATCTGGGGATGGTGAGATGGCTCAGCAGTTAAGGCACTTGAATTAAAAGCCTGACAGCCTGTGTTTGATTGCCCCATACCCACATAAAGCCAGATGCACAAAGTCAAAGTCGTGTGTGTATCTGGAATTCATTTGCACTGGCAAAAATCCCTGGCACACCCATTCTCTCTCTCTCTCTATCTCTTTCTCTTTAACTCTCTCCTTGCAAATACATAAATGAAACCTATTTTTAAAAAGATCTCAAATATCCATAAAAATATTTTTAAAAAGATTCTATTCTTCATAATAAAATAAATAGGAAGAGGCTGGGGAAATAGTTTAGTGGTTAAGGCATTTGCCTGCAAAGCCTATGGACCCTGGTTTAACTCCCCAAAACCCACATAAGCCAGATGTACAAAGAGAGAGCATGCATCTGAAGTTCGTTTGCAGTGGCTGGAGGCCCTGGTGTGCCCGTTCTCTTTCTCTCTACATCTTCCCCTGTCTCTCTCTCAAATAACTAAATAAAGCCAGGTGTGGTGGTACACATCTTTAAAAAAGAAAAGAAAAGGAAAGAAGATAAAAGAAATGGTAAGATGGAAAAACTTTTCTAAAGATACAGCCCCATGAACTAGTAACATATATTTCAAGTTATAAGAACTAAAAGAATGATGACTCTGTAGATCAATTCATAACTTCAAATGGGAGTCATGATTTGACATAGATTCAAATTCATGTGAATAAATTTAACATTTCAAATCAATGGAGTTAAAGTGGATTATTTTATAAGTGACATTGGGACCACTGGGTGAATGATTGAAAATAAAACTATATTCTTCAGTGCATATTTTATATAAATAAAGTTTAGATGGGTCAAAAAGTTAAATGCAATAAATAAAGTGTTAAAATATTCAAAGTATGCTATGAGATTTTGTATTTTAAACTATGAGGAAATTACTAACTATAACACAAAATCTAAGCACAAATAAAAAGAAAGACCCACAGTTTGACCATAACATGAAAAGCAGTTTCTGCAGTCAGTGTCAAAGAAAACAAAGATAAAAACAAGATCAGAAGACAAGTAATAAAATGGAGATAATATTTTCAACTAATAGTCCAGATCCATAATTATTTTAAGTTAAGCAGAAACTTTGCATGGACACATCAAGTCTTGGTACCATCATTTCCCTCTTCCCTGTCCCCATTCTCCTGAGATCCCTCCTCAGTGGGATTGCTGGTATTCATCAAAGGGTTGTTACAGGTTATGAGATATGAGAGCAGCAGTCAGCATCGTACAGGTGGGGGGCAGTGCCTCCAGACGTTCTCTTCCACTCTTACAATCTTTCCGCCCCCTCTTCTGCAAAATTCCCTGAGCCGTGGTGGGTGTGTTTTACGTCTACTTTAGTGTTGAGCTCTCAGCATCTGTCTCCATCACCCTGATACTGGTTGTTGGCTTAAAAATGAACCAGCACTCTTGCTCATCTCACCAATTCCTCTGTGGTTTCACCCGGGCCCTGGCTGATGTGCAAGGAAGGGTTTATCTCCTCAGTTCTACCTGCCTTCGGAAAAGAAAAATATTCTCCAATGGAGAGTGAGATCAACATTGGGTAAAGGGGATAGACGCAGTCAATTTAGAGAAATTTTGATATATACAGTCTCTCTTTGGGCCAAAAACTAGTGGGAGCTTCTCATTGGTGTCCTTGACTTCAGTCTTCATAGGATTCTGACTTGGTTCCCAGTTCTACCTACAGGTTCCTTTCCATTGAGTGGACCTATTAGCCAACCAGGAAGCCATTGGTTGCTGACCTAGGCTGTGTGCCAGTATTGCGCAGGTGTGCACATCTTGTCAGGCTGGTTGCTTTCATAAAGCAGTGTCCCTCCTAGCCTGCAATGTTGTTGGCCATTTTCCCTCAACAGCACATGCACACTCTTTCCAGCACTGCACCAGCAGACAGACCATCTGGGAACTGGCTTCCTTCCAGTGATGTTCCATGTTGGAAGCATGTTGTGTCTTCAGCAATAGGCTCTAACCTTTTACCTCAGGCAGGCAATCAAGTGTTATTACAGAAACCTGTCTTGTTTTGGGGACTTCAAGTGTCTCTTCAATCTGTAGCTCAATGTGGGTTGTAGCCAATTTCTGGTACTGGGAGTTATTAGCAAGAGCCAAATATTTTGGGGTTAGGCTTCATCCCAACTTCTCCAGGGCCATTTTTGCCAGACAATCCCTGCATATTCCTGTTTAGAGTTATATCTTTTAGTCTGCTGTCCAGGAGAACGTTTTCTATAGCACCAATTCATTTTGGGTTTAGTTTTGGTGTCTCTCTCTCCCTGCCCTCCATTCCCCCTTTACTGTCCTTCTATCCTTATTATCTGTCCCTCAATTTGTCTGTCAGTTATTCCTGAAACTCAAGCTATTCCAGGTTAGGAACCATGTTGAAGAACATGTGGCATCTGTTTCTGTGCTTGTGTGAGTTTTCTTACTATCATCTGTTCCAAGTCCTTCCATTTTCCTACAAATTTTATTACATGATTTTCCTTACTACTGAGAAGAATTCCATTGTGCATATATACCACATTTTCATTATCCAATCATCAAATGATGGACATCTGGGTTTATTCCCATTCATAGCTATTGTGAATTGAGTAGCTATAAACACAGTTGAGCAAATACCTCTTCATTGAAGAGTGAAGTCTTTGGAGTAGAGGCTCAGTAGAGGAATACCCAGGTCAGTTGGTAGCTTTATTTTCATCTTTTTTTCTGGGGTCTCCATATTGATTTCCATAGTGGTTGTGCAAGTTTGTATTTCCACCAACAGTGAATGAAGGTTCCTCTTTCCCCACATCCTTGCCAACATTTATTGTCTTTTGATTTTTTTTATTGTTTGCCATCTTGACTATAGTATGGTGGAATCTCATACTTGCTTTAATTTGCATTTACCTGATGGTTAAAGATGTTGAACATTTTCTTAAGTATTTGCCATTTGTATTTTTTCCTTTGAGAATTCCCTATTCAGTTTTCTGCCCCATTTTTTGAGTTGACTGTTTGATTTCTGTTTATTGCTTAGTTTTTTGAGCTCTTTTTAGACTCTAGTTAACTAAGGGCTAGGTATTCAATTCTGTTCCATTGGTCTATACATCTGATTTTATGGTAGTACCATGCTGATTTTGTTACTGTGGCTTTGTAGTATCACTTTAGGTCAGGTATGGTGATACCTCCAGAGATATTTCTTTTGCTAAGGATATTTTTGGATATCCAAGGCTTTCTGCTATTCCATGTAATTTTTGAGATTACTTTTCATATCTCTGTGAAGACTGATCCTGGGATTTTTTTATTGGCATTGCATTGATTATGTTTATTGCTTTTGGTAGGATTGCCATTTTCAAAATATTAATTCTACCTATGCAGGAACATGGATGGTCTTTCCATCTTCTCATGTCCTCCTTAATTTATTTCTAGAGTGCTTTTAAGTTTTCAGCATATAAGTCTTTGACATACTTTGTTAGTGTTATTCCAAAGTATTTGGTTTGCTTGTGTGTGTGTGTGTGTGTGTGTGTGTATTGAAAATGGGCCAACCTCACTGATTTATTTCTCTTTTTCATATAGGAAGACTACTGATTTTGTGTATTGATTTTGAATCCTGCTACTTTGCTGAAGGGAGTAATCACCTTTAGAAGTTTTATGGTATAGTTTTTTTGGTCACTTATATATAGGATCATGTCATCTGCAAGTAGGGCTAATTTGACTGCTTCCTCTCCAATTTGTATTCCTTTTATGTCTTTCTCCTGCCTTCTTGCTTGAGCTAGGATTTCTCGTACTATGTTGAAGAGTAGTGGTGAGAGTGGGCACCCCTGTCTTGTGCCCAATCTTAATGGGAACTCCTTGAATCTTTCCACATTAAGCGTGGTTTAGGCTTTTGGTGCTTTGTATATAACCTTTATTGTGTTGAGATATAAACTCTCCATGCCTATTTTCTCCAGCATTTTGATCATGAATTGATATTGTATTTTGTTGAAGGCATTCTCTATGTCTATTGAGATGATCATGTGGTTTAAGTTGATGTGGTGTATTACATTAAACTGCCCTGCATCTCTGGGATGAAGTCTGCCTCATTGGGGTAGATAATGCTTTTGATTTGTTGTTGTATTTAGTTTGTGAGGATTTTGTTCATTTCTTGCATCTAAGTTCATCAGGGATATAGGTCTATAGTATTTGTTTCTTATATCTCTGTCTGGCTTTGGTATTAGGGTGATACTAGCTTCATAGAAGGAATTGGGGAGTATGCCCTGTTTTCCAGTTATGTGAAAAAGCTTGAGAAAAAGTGACTTCAATTAAAGTTTGGTAGAATTTGGCTGGGAATCGACCAGGCCCTGCACTTTTCCTTTTGGGGAGGTTTTTGATTACATCTTAAATCTTAATAGCAGTAATAGGTTTGTTTAGAAGATTTATCTGTTCTGGATTAGCTTTGGTAGGTAGTATGTGTTTAGGAGTTTGTGAATTTCCTCCAGGCTATCCAATTTTGTGGAGTAGAGTCTTTGAAAATATGGTCTGATGATTCTTCCAATTTCATTGGTGTCTATTGTGACCTCTCCTTTTTTATTTCTAATTTTGTTATTTTTAGACTTCCCATTTTTATCAAGTTGGTCAGGAATTTATCAATCTTCATTGTTTCAAAAAACCAGCTCTTTGTTTTGGCAGTTTTCTCAGTTTCCAATTCATTAATTTCTGCTTTAATTTTAATTATTTCTATCTGAAGCTCTTAGGATTAAGTTGTTCTTGCTTTAATTTTTCTTTCTTTTCTTTTTTTTTTTAAGCAGGGTCTCACTCTAGCTTTTTTTCCCAAATGACTAGTTTTTATTATTCTTTTTGCTTTGCATTTATTTTTGGCTTTTTTTTATTTGAGAGAGAAGCAGAGAGAAAGGAGGGAGGCAGAGAGAAAGAGAATGGGGACATCAGGGCCTGTAGCCACTGTACATGAACTGTAAATGCATGTGCCACCTTGTGCAGCTGTCCTCTGTGGTCCTGTGGAATTGAGCCTGGGTTCTTCAGCTTTGCAGACAAGCACCTTAACCACTAAGCCTTCTCTCCAGTGGTATTCTTGCTTTTCAAATGCCTTTAGGCAGGTCATTAGGTAATTAATTTGAGATCTTTCTGTCTTTGTTATAAAGACACTTAGTGCTATAAATTATTCCCTTAGGACTGCCTTTATTGTGTTCCATAAGTTTTGGTATGTTATCTTTTCATTTCATTTGTTCAAGAAATTTTACAATTTCCTTTTTGGATTTCTTCCACAACTCATTCATTTTTATAATTTTTTGTTTATTTTTATTTATTTGAGAGTGACAGAGAAAGACACAGAGAGAAAGACAAAGAGAGAGAGAGAGAATGGGCACTCCAGGGCCTCCAGCCACTGCAAACGAACTCCACACGCATGCACCCCCTTGTGCATCTGGCTATTGTGGGTCCTATGGAATCAAGCCTCGAACCATGGTCCTTAGGCTTCACAGGCAAGTGCTTAACCACTAAACCATCTCTCCAGCCCTCATTCATTTTTTAATAGCATGTTCAGTCTCTAGGAGCTGGTGCGATTTCTATTGTTTCTCTTGTTAATTTTTTAAAGTATTGTGACCTGATATGATCCAGTAAATTATGTCAACTTTCTTGAATTTATGGAGGCATGCTTTATGTGCTAAGATATGAACTATTTTGGAGAAGTTCCATGGGCTGATGAGAAGAATCTTTATTCTGTAGAATTGGGGTAGAATGTTCAGTATATGTCCGTGAGGTCTGACTGAACTATAGCATTGTTAATATCTATTATTTCCCTGTTGATTTTTTGCTTGGATAATCTGGATAATGATAACAGTAGGGTATTGAAGTCCTCTACTATGATGGCATTGGTATTTATTGTCAAGGAGGTTTTGCTTTAAAAAATGTGGTACACCTGTGTTTGACACATATAGATTTATGATTGTGATGTACTCTTGTTGGATTGTTCCCTTAAGGAGTAAAAGGTGGCCTTCTTTGTCCTTTTAATCACTCTCGGTTTGAAGTCTATTTTGTTAGATATTAATATAGCCATGGCTGCTATTTTCTTATTTCTATTTGGTTGGAAAATTATTTTCCATCCTTTCACCCTGAGGAGGTAACTGTCTTTAATGGTGAGGTGGGTTTCATGAAAGCAGAGACAGAAGGGTCCATTTTTCTGATCCACCCTGTTAACTTGTGTCTTTTTGTGAGTGAGTAAAGTCCATTAATATTTAATGTTATAACTGTGAGGTTTGATTTAGTCCCTCCCATGCTGGAGGGTGTATGTGGTTGGTTACTTTTTAGATTTTCATGCTTGCTCTAATTTTGATTATCATGTTCATCTTCTTTCAGGATTTTGAGATTGGTTGTTCAACTCTTCTGTCTGGAATATTTCCTGAAGTATTCTCTGTAGATTTGGGTTTGTGTTAATGAAATCATAGAGCCAGCTTTGTCGCAGAAAATTTCCCTTTCTCCATCTATTATCAGGGATATATTCACTGGGTACCACAGTTTGGGGTGGAAGCCATAGGTTTTTAGGCTTTGAAGTATTCCATACCAAGCACTTCTGGCTTTCATGGTTTCCATTGAAAAATCTGAGGTAACTGTGGTGGGAAGCCTTTGTATGTAGTTAGTTGTTTCTCTCTTGCTGCTTTTGTTTTCACTGTTTATAGTTTTAACTATGATGTGCTTTGGAGAGTTTCTTCTTTGGTCCTGTCTGTTTGGTGTTCTGTGAGCTTCTTGTATCTAAATAGGTCTCTAATTTGCAAGATTGGTAAAATTTTCTTCAATAATTTTGTTGAATGTATTCTCCATGCCTTTGACCTGGATTTCTTGTCCTTCTGGTATACCCATGATCTGTATTTTTGGTCATTTTAGATTTTAGGGCATCACACAGTTCCTTCATATTCTGTTCACATGATTTTTAAAAAATGTAACAAAGTGTTTGGACTCCTGAACAATTTCTTCTGTCTTGTCTTCCAGATCAAAGATTCTGTCCTCCATGTGATTGACTCTTAGGCAGGGCCTCTAGAGAGGCTTTTAAAAATATTTATTTATTCATATTTATTCATTTATTTGAGAGAGAGGGAGAGAGAGAGAGAGAGAGAGAGAGAGAGAGAATGGGCACACCAGGGCCTCTAACCACTGCAAATGAACTCCAGATGCATGTGCCACCATGTGCATCTGGCTTTACCTGTGTACTGGGGAATTGAACCTGGGTTCTTTGGCTTTTCAGGCAAGCACCTTTAACCACTAAGCCATCCTTCTAGCCCTAGAGAGGCTTTTAGAAGATCTATTTGATTTTTGTTTTCTATTGTGTTTTTCTGTATTGTGTTCATCCCTATTTTGAGGTCTAATTTCAGGTTGAGGTTTGACCTTCTTGATGCTTCCTAGAATTCATTCTTGCATTTAATCATGACTTCATTAAGCACAATCAGCTGGTTGTTGATATCATATCTTTGTTGACTAACCTTCAATTTGTTTATCTCTTTCTCTCTGAGTCTCTCAGTTTTTCCTTAATTAAGTTATCCCTAGTGATGAAGGCTGAGTGCATTTTATTTACATCATTATTAGTTTTTGCATCTAGTTCTACCATTATCTTGGTCAGGGTCTTATTGAGTTTGTATAATAAGCTTATTGTGCTTTCATTTGGGGATTCTAGTTCTGTTGTCTCCTCTGTGTTTTCATTGGAGGCTTCCAATATGAGATTAGGCAACCTTGGTGGAGATGTCTCAGTTCGTTTTTTCATTATTTGCTTTTTGTCTGTCTGTTTGTTTGCATTGGAGTCTACCAATCTTGTGGTAAAAGTCTTATTTTATTAAGTAGGGAGCATGTATTTGCCCTTGTAGGGTCTTAAGTGAGTGTCCTGTTTTAGGCTTGAGCGAGATTGGAGTGAGATGGGGTTATAAACACAGATGTTTAGGTTGTGCTCTTGCTGCAAGTGCACCCACCAGCACAGGGGAACCTGGAGTCAGGGAACCTGGAGCCCAGGCCTACTCACACCAAATGTGCACATGGTCCCAGCCGCCTCACACCAACAGCAGGGACACCAGGAGCCAGGAAGCTAGGCGGTAGGGAATCAGGAGCCCAGGCTTATCCTTGCAACACACATGCACAGACCAGCACAGGGTAACTGGCAGTCCATACCCATAATTTTAAGACATATGAAGATTTTCTTTTTCTGAATCAATGAAATAACTCAGTAACTAGTAGGAAAGTGATCAAAAGAAACAGAGCATTTCTGCAAACTCAAACATGTATAAAGTTTCTGAACATGACTCTAAATTAGTAGTAAGAATGCAGACATTTTGCACATCCCATAATTTATTTAGCATAATTATTTTTTTAAAAAAGCTGAAACTGTAGTGTAGGCCACAGGCACTCCACAGGGCAGAGAAAGCTGGCACTATCAAAAATTTGAAACATGTCCTTGGTTCCTTGTAATTTCACTCTAAGAATTTATATTTTAGTTCTATTCGGACATGTGTGAAATGATGTATGTAAAAAGATATTCATCAACGTGTAGGGACATGGAAAGTTACTGAAATGAAGCAGCTACTGGTACAGAAATTCCTCAAGATGAGCTAAGAAAGGAAGGAAGGTGGATGGCTAGGAAAGCTGTCCTCATCCCTTGCAGTTGAGTGTCCTCCCCCCGCCCTTCGTGGTTTATTGCAGGTTTAACTTTAACTATCACATACACCCCATTGTAATTTTTGTTTGCCAAACTGTTAAACTTCTGTGAATCTTTTGTAACCTTCTCACTCAATTGTCATGTATGCACTGTTGTAACCCATGCTTGTTTATGCTATAACAACCCTGACAAACTTGAGTTTGGGGCCGATGCTATTATAGAGAGATCAAGGTGTCAGGCCACTGGTGTAAATAAACTCTTATCCCTTACCTGACTCAATTGCTGGTCTCTTGACACCCAGACATCCCCATAACATTTCTGGAGGTCCCAGTGAGATTTTGCCACTGTACCTCAGTTGGTCACAGGGGCCCTGCAGCCTACCTACAGCCCCTGAAACAAAGAAGTGTGCACCCCTGAAGGGTTACCAGGGTCTCCTTCCAGGAGGGTAAAAGAAGACTGAAAGGCCCTGGACTGAGCTCCCACCAGGTGAAACAAGATGAGGGATCAGCACGGTCATCCAGACCAGGTAAAGCTCCTGGGACAGGCACACAGAAGCTGGCATGGGTTGATGCTCCATGGAAGTTTGCCTCTAAAGCCTCGACGGGATTCCAGGTGGCACTGCCACCTCTCAGGAAAAGAGGACTGCAATTAAACCTCAAGTGAATTCTGAGGTGATACTGATCCCTAATTTGGCAGGAAAGCTCAAAGGGTTTCTGAGGTAAGACTGGCCCCATTTAGATAGAACAGGAATTAATGGGGATAACTAGGGAACAAGTGTTTTTTAAACTCTGAATGGTTGTGCAAGAATGTGAGACTGAACATTGACCTGAATTTCAGATACTAATGACCAAAGCCAGTCAGTGGGAAATGCAGATTCCAGCTGTGCTGGTTTGTGTCTGCAGCAGCGATGTGGGACTTAGATTCAAACAGCATGCACAGTCATGCTGCTGAGACCCAACATGAGACTCTGTGTATTGGGATATGCTGTGGGACGCACAAACACAGCAAGGCTATGACCCATGCTAGACGGAAAACAGCAGCAGGGAGGTGGCAGAGAGACCTCACGCTGCAGCTAGATAAACAGGCTCAAAGAACAAGCTGGGTCCTAAAGTCTTCCAGGTAAAGGCTGAAAGCCAGACACCTAGGGACTGTTGTTTGCTCAGTGGTTAGATGTATTTGCTAATCATTGCTTCTATTTCACTGTAATATAAATTGTATTAATTGTTATATGCTGTTTAAATTTATGGTAAGCTGGATTCTGAGAAGTGGGTTGGTCCACCTAACTCAGACCCCAAGCATATTTTATTAAAGTATGCGTCATCATCCATACCTTGTCCCTAGGTAAATTGGCCTCTTGCCTCTGGGCAAGGAAAGGGAAAATGATAATTTTGGTTCCCTCTCCGTTTCTCTTTTGTCTAAGATCACTAAAACTTGTGTTAGAATACAGTTCTCAGACTTAAAATAAACACAACAAACAAGCAATAACCAGATCTAACTAGGCTTTACAACAAGTTAAAATTTATAATTTAACAATATATGAACAGGAAATCATAGTTTGTTTTATCATAAATATACTTCAAATTTATTTTTTTATTTATTTACTAATAAACTAATGTCCAGGTATGTTATATTATCTCCAAGGCAGTTAATTTTACCTGCATTTACAAATACATGCTTTTAAAACATAATTCATAGGATGTATAGCAAAAGAAAAGTTTCCACTCAACAGGTTATAAACTCTAAAATTCACTGATATTGTTTTGCTCATGCTTCCATATTAAGCTTTCAACTACTAGAAAAATTGAGTCTTAATACAATTAAGATTTATTTATTAGTTACTAATTTTTCTTTTATAAACCTATTCTACTAAATAGTCATTGTTGTGTTTAAAATCAGGTTTTATAAAAGATATAATATAATTTCATCCATTGTAACCTTTGTTCTTAGGAAGACAAGGAAGTCTCCCCATCTTCTGATAACTGTGATTTCTCAATTTTGAGAAGCTCCATTCAGAATTATTGGGTCAAAATGAGTTGTAATGCTATAATCTGTTATTTGCAAACAATGTAATTTAAACAAATATTATTTGATGTCTGGTCAAAGTTTCATTTAATAGTCATGGGTAACAAAAATAATGAGACAAAAAAAATGGTTTATGTTAATCAAAGTATCCCTAAACAAGGTGCATCAGATTGATTGCTACAGATTTTTCCATCAGGATTGTGTCTGTCTAGTTCCATTTAGACAATAAGATTAAAGCTACTAAAAATGTACACAGATACATAGGTATACTTAAAGGTGATTCTAAGTTAATAAAGACAGACTTCTAAGTTTTCAACTTTAAAACCAAAAGTGCTTGTTCATATCTACTACAACAGCAGCCAGATGTTTTCAAGTACAAAACAAATTCCAAAATTTAATTCTGATTTTAGATTGCCTTACACACTTAATTAAAGGTCAAAATTTAGATAGGTTTAATGCTTTTTATAATAACTTAATTTCTAACAGATTGTTTGGTTTGAGTTTGTTGATAGAACATGTAAAATGATCATAGAAATTGAACTCATAAAAGATTACTGTTCATGACAAAAGCCATTGTTATTTGTCCCATATTCAAGTTCAGATCCTCCAATGTGTGAATAACATCCTTCTCTGTGCCCCTATAAGGGAAGTTTCACAAGGGAGTGATGATTTTATGGCAGGGCTCCATTGGGGACACACTCTCTCCTAAATGAGATGGAACATCACCCTGATTTTCCTTATACCTTTCCTTCTACTAGGCAACAGACCCTGGAGCCCTGAGGGGACTGTACTATTCTTCAGCTACACCTGTTTTGCAAAAAGAAGAAAAAGAAGGAGGAGGAGGAAAAGAAAGAGAAAGAGAGTAGACTGAGTTGTTCTATATCCAACCCTATTTATCTCTGAGACCATCCAAAACTGACCCAGAGCCATTGGTTAAACCCTCAGGCTTCTCAATTTCCTGACAGATACAGCTATAAGACCATCAATCAACTCAGGACATTCTTGGGACGCACAAGATTCTGTCAGATGGGGATATAACATGCCAATAAAGAATTGCTCAAGAAATGGAAAAGAAGATCCAGCTTGAGGCCAACCTGCCTCCCAGTGCTGATGAAAATGGTGCTCCTAATTGTGATAAGCAACCTTTGTGTATAGCCATGGTGCATTAGGCCTGTCAATCTCCAAGGAAAATTTTAGGCTAACTAATAACTAACTGGCCCCTGAGATAACAGGATGTCCTCCTAGAAATTCCTTTAAGATTAAAAGTGTACCCCTTCATAGTCCACAGGAACAAAACCAGTGGCTCTCACCAGGGCACAGAAACTGAACGAAAGTCAAAGTTAATATTTATATATTTTTAATAAAAATTATCTCCAGGACTGTTAGCTTATTTTGTCTGTACTTATGAATGTTAAATAATATATATGTTTCCTATCTTTCTGATATGGCTTACCATGTCCTCAAACAAAATAAATTAAATGTTACAAAATAATGTTAAAATTAATACCTTGCTTTAACTAGATTTGTTTTATTAAAGACAAAAGGTACAGACATACTCTATATTTCCTGTTTTTGTTTGTTTGTTTGTTTGTTTGTTTGTTTGTTTGTTTTTCCTGAGTGCTTAACAACCAGATATAGTGGCCAGAACCGATGAGAACTTTGGAGTTAGAAGGGTACCCAATATTTTGGTCCCAGCCCTTCTATGTCAAAAGGGTTCTGGAGATGACGGAACACTTCTTCCTCGAGAGGGTCCTAAAGCTACTAGTGAGTCACTTATCTCCTTGACCATAGAAGACATGGATTCCAATCAATATACAGTCTGCAAAAGGAGAGCCAGAACAGAGGGAAAACCCTCAATACCTGCAAGGGAAGGGAAGTCTCGTGATCGGCACGGCCCTGACTCGTCCCAGCAGAGGGCACAAACTCTGAGAGAGCCGCAGGGCTCCTCCCCCGTTCCTAAAGGTCTCCCTGAAAGAGCCACAACTGACCCTCAAGGTTATAACATAAAACTAAGCTTCGGCTACCTACTTGGTCTTAAACATGCAATAGTAAAAAAATAAATAAATAAATAAATAAAGCCAAAAAGTAAGGTATATCTTAAAGAATTTAATCATCACAGCCGAGGTTGTAACTCTAGATAGATGTGCTCACTGTAACTCAATGGCATCTGTACCATTATCAAAGTTAAATACTGTGTGTGTGTGTGTGTGTGTGTGTGTGTGTGATAATTCTGCTAATATTTCATCTGCTTTACAAGTACGGTTATAGGCTACCCCATTTGGTAAATTTCTAGATCTTCATGATGAGAGTCATACCTATCATTTCTGGTACTAGTTCTGCTAATTTTGGGACATTGTGTGTTTAACTGCAATCTTAACCTTGTATATTCTTGTCCACAGTTAAGCCCACACTGATACCATACTGTGACAATCCAATTCCATCTACCTGGGTCCCCTGAATCACCCTCTAAGGCCTGAAATGCTAGATAAATAGGAACCCTAGGTTCAAGGGGATGGTACTTGAACTCTAGAACCAGCTACCAGAAGATTAGGGAAAAATCTCTCATAATTGTGAGGAGTTTATGAAGGAGGTCTCCCTTCCTGCTTTGAAGGATAAGCCACTCCATTACTCAGAATGGGAACTCTTTACTGATGGGAGCCAAAGTCTGAGGACCTCTCTAAATCCCAATTTACCTGATGATGCTTGCTTCTCCCTGATTTCTCTTATTTTTCCCCTACCAATGTTTTTATCTGGGAATCATAGGTTTCTTCCTACACTACATAAAACCACTAGTAAATTTTTGGGGTGCTGTAGAATAGACCCACTAGAGGGGTACCCCAACTGCCACACCCAATAGCCCCATTCAGCTTGAAGAAGGCAGACTGATCCATGTCCTAATCCCCTTCACAGCAGTTAGGGTTGCCTCTTCAGAAAGGGAAAATGATAGGCGAGAGAAATAACCTAGGCAGTCAGGGTAACAGAACCCCAAAAGTAAATGGTAGTTTTATTCCTTGACTAAAAGCAGGACATGTCACTGAGCTTGCAGAAGCCTGCATGTTGCACCCCCCAGAAAAGATCTCTAGATTCAGCTTTCTCCCTTCCTAGAGGACAGAAACTTTGATCTTTACCCTAGATTACTGGCAAAGCTGTAAAATCTGGTCTTTGTCCATAGTAACTTGCTGACCATGTCTTCCTCACATAGCCACTCCACATTAAAAAGAAAACAGATATGAGTGTCCAGGTGGGCAAGAGCTCTGCGCTCTTCCCTCACGGGGCTTCTATGTTCTATGCTTAAGCCCCCTCTCTAACCAAATCAGGGAAGTTCTTAGTCTAGATCAACAGAACATTATCACTCAGTAGAACCAGATAGATTCCCTAGTAGAAGTGATACTGCAAAACCACAGAGGCTTAGATTTGATTAAAGCAAAAAGGAAGAAATTTGCTTCTACCTAGGAGAAGAATTCGTTTCTATGTGAACATATTGGCATAGTTAGGGAAAATGCAAGACAGCTACTTGAAAGAATTAAGGCTAGGGGAAAGAGAAGTGAGTCTTCCTGCAAGAGTAAGTGCCTGTACCAGGCTGGGTCACTAGTAGGCTCCTTTTAGCTCTCTTACTTGGACCCTGCCTAGTAAACGTGCTCACTAGATTCATTTGAAACCCGTTAGAGGCCATCATACTTTGGGTAATTTGTCAGGGATACCAAAGAATACTGCTGGAAGAAGACATGAGGTGTTATGTAGGTAAAGAGGAGGGAGTGTAGGGGCATGGAAAGTTACTGAAAAGAAGCAGGTACTGGCGCAGAACTTGCTCCGGATGAAATAAGAAAGGAATGAAGTGGACTGCTAGGAAAGCTGCCCTCATCCCTTGCAGCTTAGTGCCCCCACCCCCCGCTTCATGGTTTACTGGTACTATTATCACTCCATTGTAATTTTTGTTTGCCAAACCATTACTTTTGTGTAAATCTTTTGTAACACACTCACTCAAGTGTCACATATGCACTACTGTACCCTATGCTTGCTCATACTATAAAATCCCTAACAAACGAGTTTGGGGCTGTCGCCATCACGAGGAGATCCGGGCATCGGTCCATCAGCGTAAATAATCTCCCTCTCCTTCACCTTACTTGGCTGCTGGTCTCTTGACTCCCAGAAATTCCCGTAACAATAGCATTGTTTGAAATGACATAAAGGAGGGCGCGGCCCCAATGTGGTAAGTTATAGCACCTCAAGACAGTACCATACCACACGGTCATTTAGGAAGTCAGAAGCCGCTGATAGGACCTGGTGTTCAGCAGTCCACAAGGTGCGTTGCAGCCTCACGCAAGCAAGCTGCTGAACACTGCAGACCACGAGCTAAGCACATAGAAAAGCAGAAAGCGAAAGAGCAGCGCGCGTCACGGGAGTGCCCGCGTGAGAATCGGGCACTAGGTGGCGGCACAAGGACTTGGGAACTTCAAGTCCTGCTTTTCTTGAGCCAGGACTGGCAGTCAGGTAGCTCCGTAAGCCATGCTTTTCTAACGTTTGGTTTTGTGTCACATATACGAGTTGTTTTAAAAGCAAACAAGACAAGGTTTCAGGTGGCTGTAGTCTGTAATGAGACTTCACCGTATGTATAACTGAACAAAGACGTATTCCACGGGGAGAGAAAATGGGTGAGAAGACAAATGGCATTAGGAAGAAATGGACAGAAATAATGTCCTCACCTGTCCTGCTCCTTATCCACAAAGCTGTTAACGAAGTAATATCTAAGAGGGTTTGTGCAAACAACTAGATCTCTATGATAAAAAGGAGACTGGCTCTTCTCTTCTAGAATGTTCTACATTTGTATAATGAAATCATTGCACTGGATGCTCTCCAAGGTCCCCCTAGCTCCAGAATTCTGTAAAGCACTGCTTTGATCTTTCCCCAAGGTCATTTTATTAACTTGCTTCAACATTAGCCCACAAATTAGGAATTACCAGCTGCTAACTATTGCTTGAAGCTTCCTCTTCATTTAAATAAATGGTTCCCTCATCAACCTTTCTCTTAAAGCCAAGTTTATGGTTTGTACTGACTCTTCCTCTCCTTTGTAAGTTAACCAAGCTTTTACTTCTCACCATTCCATTTTGTTCTATATCCTGCTTTCTAAAAGTCAGTGTTGTCTTAGGCACACACTATGCCTCACCTTTACATCTCAATTGAAGTTTGAGGTTGTCTCCCTTTTCAGGATCTCTTAAGGCACAACAATGCCCAGGAAGGCAAGTATGACTGCCCAAGTGAGCGGGTATGTGGAAACGCCTGTTGTGCTTGGCTGAAAGGCGTCCAGGGCTAAGACGGGCTGCTTGCCTGCACTCACGCTCGTCAGAGAGCCCTCAGCCTCTTGTTTTCTTCTTGCGTCTTGCCTTTAGCCAACCTGTAAAGAAGCAGTCTCAACTGTATGTCTTGGTGTTCTGCTCAGAGAAGAGTGACTTAAGTCACTCCATTAGAATATAGTTTGGGAGTTGATAGCTCAGTGATTAAGGTGCTGTCCTGCAAAGCCTAAGGACCCAGGTTCGATTCCCCAGAACCCACGTAAAGTCAGATGCACATAGTGGCACATGGGTCTGGAGTTTGTTTGCAGTAGATACAGGCCCTGGTGTGCCCATTTTCTCTCATAAATTATATCTATATATATATTTTTTGTTACATACATACATATATATATATATATGTGTATGTACATATGTGTTGGGAAGGGAGACTTTATATATATATTTATATATATATGTATGTATGTATATATGTATATATGTGTTGGGAAGGGAAACTGATGTTTTTGCAAAGCCCAAAGTTTGTGTGAGTTTGAATCCTGCTCAGGGACTTGTTAGTGGTGACTTAGTGACTTTGTGTACATTGCCAGGCTGTTAAAGGTTCTGCTTTCTTATCCATAAAATGACAATGACAACAACTACCTCCCTGTCAGGTGTGTGTTAAAGACTTTAAGATGCATGAGCACAAAATATGTAATCTGTATACATCCCATGATTAGGGTAGAAGCAAAAGCATGGGTTTGTTTGTTACTTGACACCCTGACCCTCCGTTTCCATTTCAGTCACTTAGACATCAGTGAGTTCTGCCTCAGAACATGCTGGAAGAGTTAAATGAATGGACAGCACACAGTGTGCTTTCACATTGGTTGCAAAAGGGTAGAACTCATCAAATGTTGTCTGGTCGTGTGCCCTTGACAATGTCTGCCCTCACTGAGTGGCAGCCAATCTTTTGGAAACCACCAAGCAGCATGCAGGTAGGTTCAGAGGATGTCATCCCAGTCACAGAGATGGGTCCCGGCAGCACACCTCGAGGGCCCGTGGAGAACCAGCGCAGGGCTGGCCCACCTGTTCTCCACAGAGACATCGAGTGCTTGGCTCTCCATCTTCAAAGATGCTACAGTTCCTCAGAGAAGAGGACATGACAGTGAGATGGTGGCCGGGGGCTGTAGCCCCATTGCTTTCAGGGCAAAATTTCTCTCTGCAGGGCATCAATTTAGTTGTCATAGTAACGGGCACTCTATTAAAAAGAAAAGGACACTACTTGGGCACAGTAACTGTACCCTGTCAAGAAGTGGGGAGCTGGCCAAGCTGTCCCCAGCATCTATCCAGGTGCCCTTTATTGTCTGAAAGTTTTAAAGCACATAGAGGAAGCTTTTCGACTCAATTAGCATTTAATAGCCCTGATGTTCAGTATCAGGGATCAGCTTTGAAACGATTGAAGCCATTGCCAGGGGGCTGGAGGAGCCAGTTGTTGAAATGTCAGCACATTCACATGACAGCATCATCCTCCCGGCAGACCCTCCCAACCTGAGGTCCTGATGCTTCATAAGGCAGGAATTTGTCCCTTAGTCTCTGCAGCAGGGACCCATGGAAGCCCCTCTAAGGAGCCAGCATCAGAGATGAGAGGCTGGGGAGCTGAGCAACGCAAGACATGTGTGAGGTCTGAGACAAGTGAGCTCCTTATCCTGGGAACCTCTGTCCCACCGACCTCCCACCTGAGCTTCTGTGAAGGGAACTCTGCTGTAGAGGGAAGAAGCTCGAGGGAAGGTATATAAAGACCCAAGTCTCATGAGCAAGAAAGAATATAAGGTGATGCGTACTTTCCATTGGCAGGATGACAGGAACACACTGCCGTAGTCCAAAGATCTGGGTAAATTGGATGAATCTTGGCTCGCTGTTAACCCATGATCCCTGTGCCTTCCTCCTTTGCATACAGCTAGACTAGGTCCTGTTTTCCACCTTGGCAGACCCAGTGAAGGATGCCCAGGACATGAACAGGCTGCACCCACAATTCAGAAGAGGCCTCGACCCCCAATGTCCACACAGAGCAGTTTCCCTTTCCAACACTAGTCGGTAAATTGAACAAAAATAAATCGTTAGTACTGGAAGCCGCTGAGAGTTTGTATTGTTTGTTAAGACAGCTGCTATCAATTACCTAACTGAAAAACTGAGGAAAACAGACTTAAATACCAAAAACTCCCATAGAAAGTTTTATAAACAACAAATAATTGAAAATAAAGACTCCAATCATAGAAAGTTACTTAAATAAAATGTGGTTCGTGATATAGCTACTAAAACACATGTCTTCTCATTATTTACTTATTTATTTAAGAAAGAAAGAAAGAGAGAGAGAGAGAGAGAGAGAGAGAGAGAGAGAATGGCTATGCCAGGGCCTCCAACCACTGAAAATGAACTCCAGACACATGTACCACCTTGTGCATACAACTTACATGGGCCCTGGGGAATTGAATGTGGCTCATTTGACTTTGCAGACAAGCACCTTAACTGCTAAGCTATCCTTCAAGCCCAAACATATGTTTTTTTTTTTAAAGTAATGCTTATGGACATGAAGATATGATATAAAGGTAAATAAACTTAACTTTTCTGGAATCAAAATCTATTAGACAAAAAAATTGTAAAATTTGACAATTTTACTCACACTCTGTATTTCTAAATCAAAGATTATCTCTTGAAGCATTTTTATTTGCATGTTCCTGTTCATGGACATGCCAGGGTCTCTTGCCATTGTAAATGAATGCCAGATGCTTACATCACTTTTTGCATCTGGCTTTATGTGGTACTCAGGAATTGAACCTGGGGTGGCAGGCTTTGCAAGCAAGTGCCTTTAACCACTGAACCTCTTCTCCACCTGACAGAATGATTTTTAAAGGCTCTTTATAAATTTTTCACCCACTTCTTTCTAAACAAAACAGCCACTCCTATTCTCCATACTCAAAATAAAAAACAAACTCTGGCACAAACTCTCCTGTACCTCTCTTTCCCCTGCGCCTGCCCCTATACATGAGGGACAGGTCTAACCTGATAGAATGAAGAGAATGGGCAGGAGAAGAAACAGAAATCCCAAATCCTCCACCAGTAATCCGACCCACATTGTCAACATCTTTCTAGCATGACAGTCTTGCTCCTCTCTGCCCCAGAGTCAAAGGGAATTCTTGTCACAAGAGGAAAGCTTGGGTGTTCTCTATGCTCTCAAATAAGCAAAGGCAGTTTCCACCACACTGTGGGCAGGAAAAGAGGAATATGGAACTTAATGAAGGGAAAAAGAGGAACTACAGTCTATTAAAAGGAAGAGTCAGGGTTCTCTGAATGGATTAGATGCAATTCCCCAATGCCACCTCCATTCATGCCCCTGTGAACGGTGCTTGCCCGTGAGTGGATCAATGCTTTGCAGCCCCTCCTGTGGGGCTTGGGTGATCACAGCCTTTGGAGCAGCCATAAATGGCACAGTAATACATTATTTGGAAGATGTATTAAACTTATAAAGACACGAGGGAAAAAAAAAACAGGAGGATGGCATTGTTTTACTGGGAAAAAGAAAAAAACAATACTGAAGCAATGGAGGGAAGTAAGTCTGCAGGGTGAGAGAGTAACAAATGGGAAATGAAAGTTATGCAGGATACTCCGCATTACCAAAACCTAAAACGTTCCAAGTGTTTGGGCAACCATGGTTGGGTCAAATAAGTGTAAAATAATAGTCTGATCAAGGCGCAATGTTGGGCAATTATGTAAACTCTAATAAACAGTTTCTCTCTCTCTCTCTCTCTCTGTCCCCTCTTCTCTCTTCCAGGCCAAATGAGGTAACAACATTCTTCTCCACAGAATTCCCCCCCATGATGCTCTGCCTTACTTCAGGCCCAAAGTAATGAAGCCAGAACACATCTGTCTTCCTTTCAGGCTGTTTCCTCAGGAAAAGCGTCACTGGATCCTGCAGATGGCATTCCACGCTGAGAAGTTCCCTCCCCCTGCCAGGTGGCGATGTGGATGAGCAGCACCAGGCCGTGGCTCCTAGCCAGCAACGTGGCTGTACAGAGGACAGAGAGTGGCCACACCGGGCCAACCTGTACTGCCAGTGCCAGCGCACAGGAAGAAAGCCAGGCCAGGTTGCAAGAATCCTTCTGTGGATAGTGTATCATGCCGCGTGTGGTCGCCTGTCTTCATGTGCAAGGTTGGTGGAGACTCAGTAGGCAATGCTGGCCTCCATGGGCTGAGAGAGGAGGGCACGGTAAGCACTGGGTGCAAGTGAGAGGAGGGCAGGATCAGGAACCAGAGAGTCCTGTGCAACTGGAGTGTCCAAGCATTCAATGGGCTCACTTCACAGAAGGCAGCCCACGAATCCATTCCAGAGGCTGCTCTGTTGACTGTGGAGGGCAGCCTCAGGACAGGACCCAATGAGATAGGAGCTCTCCTGCTGCCTTGCATCTCCCCCTGGTTTGAACCTTGAAGGATCCAAGAAACAGAACAGGCCAGAGGATTGGAGGGGTATGGGAGAAGCAGAGGCGGGAATTTTGTGCCAAATCAGTTACAGAACAAAATCTGCCTGCCGGACTTTTCTCTCAGGAAAGGGAAGATTGTCTGTGCTCAGCTTCATAAGCCCTGCAGGAGGCAAAAATGAAACGGAATTTCAAGAAATTCAACTTCCTCTTGGCTGGTACATGAGAGTTTAAAACAGGATGATTATGAGGTCCCAGATAGCTGGGCCTACATAGTGAGATCTTATATCAAAACATAACTAAATAGAGGCCTAGAGAGATGCCTTGGTAGTTAAGGCACTTGCCTGCGAAGCTTAAGAGCTCATGTTCAGATCTCCAGGTCCCACATAGCCAGATGCACAATGATGCAAGTGTGCAATGTTGCACATGGGCCACAAGGAGGAACATGCTTTATGGAGTTTGTTTGCAGCAGGCTGAAGGTCCTGGTATGCTCATTTTCTCTCTCTCCCTTTTTCTCTCCCTCAATAAATAAAATAAAAATAAATAAATAGGGCTGGAGAGATTGCTTAGTGGTTAAGGTGCTTGCCTGCAAAGCCTAAGGACCCATGTTCCACTTTCCAGATCCCATGTAAGTCAGATGCCCAAGGTTGCACATGCACACAAGACGGCACCCACATCTGGGGTTCAATTGCAGTGGCTGGAGGCCCTGGCATGCCAATTGTCTCTCCCACTCTCCCATAAAAAAACACAAAAGAGGGCTGGAGAGATGGCTTAGCGGTTAAGCACTTGCCTGTGAAGCCTAAGGACCCCGGTTCGAGGCTCGGTTCCCCAGGTCCCACGTTAGCCAGATGCACAAGGGGGTGCACGTGTCTGGAGTTCGTTTTTAGTGACTGGAAGCCCTGGCGCGCCCATTCTCTCTCTCTCCCTCTATCTGTCTTTCTCCCTTTGTCTGTCACTCTCAAATAAATGAACAAAAAAAAAAATTTAAAAAAAGCACAAAAGAAAAGAAATAAAAATAAATAAATATATAAAATGAAAGGGAATACTGCTTGGGCAACATGACAAATGCATAATAACATACTAGTAGTCAAAGGCAAACAGCAAGGATCCTGCTTAGACTGGTTTATCCATGTGTTAAGGAAATCCTATATTCTAAAGAATGACTTTACTTATGCCCCTCCCTTTGGCTACCAGACTATTGAAACTCCGAGAAATTGGAATTGCCCCAGGAATCTCATGCTGGAAGAAAAAGAAAAAGAAAAAAGAAAACAGAACTAAGGCCTGGTGTCAGTCAGTGGAGGGTCTTGTCTCCTAAAATGATTCTACACAGTCCTGACAACTTGTCAGACTAATGTGCTGGATAAGACAATGATGGGGAGGCCCACACCTGACCAGGACCGCTCAGGTATGCATACCTCATGTCAGAACCAGGGCCAGAGCACAGGAAGAAAGCCAGGCCAGGTCGCAAGAACTAGCCTGTGGATAGTGTATCATGCTGCGTGTGGTCGTCTGTCTTCATGTGCGACGTTGGTGGAGACTCAGTAGGCAATGCTGGCCTCCATGGGCTGAGAGGAGGGCACGGGAAGCACTGAGTGCAAATGAGAGGAGGGCAGGATCAGGAACCAGAGAGTCCTGTGCAACTGGAGTGTCCAAGCATCCAGTGGGCTCACCTCACAGAAGGCAGCCCATGGATCCATTCCAGAGAGAGACTGGAGAGGAGGCGTCACTGGACCTCTTTTTTTCTTGTCCAATGTAGCCTTACTAAATGAATCTCATTTTTCTGCTTTTCACTTAAAAAAAAAAATCTGCTGGGATAGAGGGATGGCTTAGTGGTTAAGGCATTTGCCTGAAAAGCCAAAGGACCCAGATTCAATTCCCTAGGACCCACGTAAGCCAGATGCACAAGGGGGCACACGTGTCTGGACGTTTGCAGTGGCTAGAAGCCCTGGCATGTCCATTCTCTCTCTCTCTTCCTCTCTTTCTCTCCCCCTCTTTCTCTGTCAAATAAATAATAAATTTTAAAAAAATAAAATATTTTTTAAAAATTGGATCTTTTATGTTTAAGGTTAGAAAGTGGCAACTTGCTTGTGCTCATGAGCAAAAATTGCTCTGGGGCAGTGCAGCGGTGGGGAAGGAGTGAAGCATGTTCTTAGACACACAACATAAAAGACTGTCATCCTTTCTGAGGGGTCCTGAAGACAACCAACTCAACTGAAGAAATGGACCTCTCCAGTTCCCCAAAGGGAAACGACAGGAACACTGCATGGGGCAGAGAAATCAATGGCCCCATGCATTTGTATGCATGGGTATCTGTGTTTCATTTTCCTAGTTACTTTGCTACCTAAGGAAACACTCATTGTTTTTTAAATGCCAAATGTAGAGCTGGGGAGATAGCTTAGCAATTAAGGCACCTGCCTGTGAAGCCTAAGGACCCAGGTTTGCGTCCCCAGGACCCACATAAGCCAGATGCTCACGGTGGCACATGCATCTGGAGTTCCTTTATAGTGACTGGAGGCCCTGGTGCGCCAGTTTTGCGCTTGTGCGCTCTCACTCTCTCTCTCTCCCTCTCAATCTCTTTCTTCCTCCCTCCCTCTTTCCCTCCCTCCCTCTCAGATAAATAAATAAAAACTATTTTTAAAAAGTACCAAAAATGGTTACCATTAAGTGATGGGATCGCACATGAAATGTATTTCCTTTTCATATTTTCATAATTCCCTGCATTGAGAATAAATTGTAAACACAACAAAATAAACATCATTTATAAAACAAACTCTAGATGACCCTATTATAAGTGAACACCTCCTGTCCAGATGGGCTTAAGGAGAAGCTGGATTGCTTTCCTAGCGGAATGAAGAAAAACAGAAATCTATGCCAAGGATAGTAACACCATGGCTGTGAGCTCCAAGCCTGCACAGCGTCCCCAGGAGGCGAGGAGCTGGTGAACATCGTCATCTTATTTTCATTGACTTATCTGGCATCCTTCAAACAGGGTCTCACTCTAGCCCAGGCTGACCTGGGATTCCCTGTGTCATCTCAGGGTGGCCTCGAACTCACAGTGACCCTCCTGCCTCTGCCTCCCGAGTGCTGGGATTAAAAGCGTGCACCACCACGCCTGGTGTCAGACAGGATTTCTGTATAGGCTAGATTGGCTGAGAACTCGCCATGTAGCCCAGGATAGCCTTGATCTTGCAATTGGTCTGTCTCAGCCTCCCAAATGCTAGGATTAAAGGTACACATCACTACATGGGCTCATGCCCAAGTTAGAGAGAAAAAGCAGAGTCCTCCAGGCACCTTATCTACAAGAGGGTCATGGCAACTCCAAAGTACAACGTGGAGCTTCCCTGAGCAGAGCAGCCTGGAAGGGGGTGTGTCCTGCTCTGCAGCACCCACATGTGCACAGCCCTTGCTGCAGCAGCCCATGGTTCCCATATGTCCATCTGAGTCTGAGATTTCGCAAGAGTAAAGAGGAATCGTGCAGCTATTACCATGTTGTGCACACTCCTCTCCGCCTCCCATCCACGGAGAAGTAAATAGAACTGGGGCTTTCTCACTTTTGGAGGGTCAGCGGGCAAGGTCTGGGGTGAGCCACCCTGTCTGCTAGCTGTTATATGATCTTACATACATGCCATTTTATATGCAAGCATATCTTATAAAATCAGGAGCTCATATTCATATTGATCAAATAATAGACTGCCTCCCACTTGGTGCTCTTCTTCTCCAGCCTCCACAGTTTTCTCATCACTTTGGCAGGTGAAAGCACTTTTTTTTCTCTAAGTAAGTTGGATGGGTTGGAAATGTGTCACTTTGAAAAGAAGATCTCCTCATATATGTGCAAGGCAGGGTGCCAGTTCCCTCAGCCTTACCACCTGTTCTGGGCACCCATTCAGAGCTCCAAAATGGTCCCATTAGCTGAGTCTTCATGGTAACAGGTGTGAGTTAGTTAACTAATAAATCTCTAGGCTGTCGGCCATAAAGGGTAGCTCATAGCCTCTTTTGCTCATCTTTATTTATTTTTTTAACATGGACGGAGATCCTCTTTAACTCTTACCCTATTTGGAAGCTATCATTGTTTTCCCCCATCAAAGTGTTCAAAATATAAGTATCTCCTTCAAGACAATTCAAAGACAAACAGAGAGAAACAAGAGAGCAGCAACTTTCCTGCAGAGAAGGAATCAACAGGTACTTTTCAAAGAGCATAGGAGTCGACTCTGCCTGAAACAGAACTTTTACAAGCAAGCTGCCCCTGTAGGGCCTCCCCAACCCCATGAGGGTGGGGCCACCTGTGTCTTTGAGCTCCCACAGTTCCAATGACCGCAGCTCATAAATATGTGTCTTGCATCATCTCAACACACAGTAATCTGAGATAAACAGACTGATAATGTACTGCAGATCAATAGAACTGTGACACTGAGTGAAGAATGTTCTGAATTGGGCAGCTGGAGATTATTGTACTCAAAAAGGGAGGGATTCATCCGTCCTTGTGAAGAATAAAAGAAGGTTAATATTAAAGCCTCAGCAAAATGTGTAACACTTACTTGCTCATTGCTGGGACAAAACACCTGACCAGAAGCACCCATGGGAGGGAAGGGTTTCTTTCATTTTATAATCCTATGGGGAAGTTTCATCATGATGGGGGAAGCATGGCATGGCAGATGCTGGGATATCACGTTTTTCCACAGCAGCAGAGAGGAAGCAGCAAGAGTGAGCTTCTGTGAACAGCCACAGTACTGGGCTAATGTCAGAGACCATGACCTGGCTGCCCTGAGGACAAAAGAGAACTAGCAGCCCTCATGCAGCCCCTCCCCCAAGAACAAACAGCTGCTCTGGGAGATGTCACAAGAGAGATTCCGAGATGTTCCAGAAGATTACGACCAGGTGGCCCTACTTCCTCCTTCCTTGTACCCCCTCCCCCTTTTTCCCCTCCTTATTGCCCTGCCTGCTGGTTGATTATAAAAGAGCTAAAAACTCCAACATTAAACGAGACCTTGACAAATCCTCCACTTGGTCTCCTTCTTCTTTCCTGCCCGTTCTTTCAGGTTGCAGCCCTCCTCGACCACCCTATGTTACATTGGTCCCGTGGGTTGGGGGCAGACTAACAAGCCTCAAGCAAGGCATGCCCCCAGTGACACACCTTCTCCAGCAGGGTTCTGTCTCCCAAAGGGCCCACGAGCTGACACTGAGTATGAGGTTTAATCACACTTGAGGACAGAAGAGACCTTTCACATTCAAATCACCACAAAAAAAAAAAAATGACTTAAAAATTTCAATTCATCCTTTTTGTTATCTTGATAAAAATTGAGGTGGGAGTTGGTACATTTTGAGCAGATGATGGATGCACAGTTATTATTGTGGTGATGTTCAGGTGACTTAACTTCTGAGAAGTGGGAATTAGTACAAATATTTAGATCATGGATTAGGTCTCACAAGAAAGATGACTTGTAAAAGAGCTAGCCCAGCCCTCCCTTCCCTCTTGCTTCCTCTTCTCATCCTGTCTCCTCTCACGCACTCCCATCATGTGAAGCACCAGCCAGCACAGGATGCAGCCAGAAGCCCGCCCAGACTAGTGGCCAACAAGATGAAGTCGGCCAGTCGTGAGCTTTCAACCTCCCAATCTGAGCTGAGTAAGCCCATGTCCTTTGCAAAGTAGCCAGAATTGTGTGTTACAGCAAAACCAGACAGACTAAGAGGGGAGAAGAACAATTTTAACAATTGTGATATGTCAATATCTGTAACTGGGCATGTCTCACTGGCAACTGCAGATAATATTGCAGGCCATTCACTGAGAGCTACAACTTGCTGGCAATTTCAAGGCACTTCACAAGAATTGTGATTATGCTATGGAACACCATGTAATGTGAGCATAATAAGTCCTATTTCACAGAGCAGTAAACTGCAACTCAAAGAGGAGACATGATTCATTATTTTAAATACAAAATAAGAAAAAAAGTATAAAGGTAAATACTTTCAAAATCATATTCCTGCTCTTTTAAATATATTTTTTGCAATTGTATTATCAAAAATTTAACAAAATTGAAATGCTCCATCTCCCTTTTTGCGCCCTGCTTTTTCATTGTTTCCTCCCATCATCAAACATTCTTTGAGGACATCATTTTTAATGAATGAACTGTTTTCCATTCTGTAGTTGTGTCATCAATTATTTATCCAACCTCCTGCTGTGGGACTTGTAGGTACCTTTAATATTTTTTATGACACTAATGGTTGAGATGAACACTGAACATAAATCTTACATATAAACTTGCTGATTGCTTTAGGATAAAGTCCTAAAGCTAAAATTACTGGCTCAAACTGATGAACATTTTTAAGACTGTTCATATACACACTGTCAAAATACTGTCTAGAAAGCATGCGCCAATGTACCTCTCTACAGGCTGTAACAGAGGAAAACATCCTTTCTCCACATTCTTAGTAGCATTATTATTATTATTATTATTATTATTATTATTATTATTTTAACTGTCCTACAAGTGGAATGAGTAAAGTATGCATTTCCTTGATGGTGGGTGCAGTGGGAATCTTTGGAAATCTGGGAATAAGATCCCATTGTACCAGGAGTATCCCATCATGTCCTATCCCAGTGCACTGACCACAAGCCCCAGAGAATCTTTTGTCCAGAGACCCCGGAGGTTCCAGTGGCCCTTTACAGCACCTAGTGGATCTTGTGATCACACAGTTGGTGCTTTACCTTCAGAGATGTTTCTCCTGTATACTTAACAGCCTGCCCAGGAGGCTTCAAGGGCATGTGTGCAACCAAATTCTAGTGGCTCTGAGGTATTGTAAGGTCTGTGCATTTAAGAACTTGCTAGAAACAAGGACTGGACCTTCGGGAACAGATAACTCCATAATGTGCAGCTTCTCAGGAATTTGACCTTCCCTTTGTCTTTATTTGGTGATTGAATCAGGCCAAGTAGCTGTAGAGGCACAGCTGTGGCTCTCTCTTCCAGGAGAGGAACAGGGAGGCCAGCAAGCAACAGACAGCCCCACAGATGGTGGAGACACCCTCTGAGTGACCCTGAGGCACAGCATGGAGAAAAGGTGGCTGTCTTCACACTTCTGCAGGCGGTACCATTCTGACCAGGAAGTGGCAGCCCCCTAGAGGAATAAACACAACATACCTGCAGCCCCTGACTGTGAATTTGGTGGAGGGGAAGCTGTTCATCTCTTCTGGGAGGCCATAGGGCTTTCCTTGTTCTGTCTTTTCTCCACTAGTGACCACTTTGTTCTGGTTTCATGGCCAGTGGACCAAGTATGGGGCATCCAGTGCTTACTATAGGCTAAACCCCTTATGGTTGTTATGGTTGAAGAATGAATGGAAGCATGAATGGACAGGCATGGTGGTGCATACCTGTAGTCCCAGCTACTTGGGCAGCTGAGGCTGGAGGATCACTCGGGAACAAGAGTTTAAAGACCAGCCTGGGCAACACGCTGAAGTTTATTTCTTAAAAATGATAACAAATAGGAAAACAAAGAAGAGTGAATGAATGAATGCTATAGGAAACTCAGAAGTCCCCCCTCCCATCTGGCCAGGCTCTAGCTAGTTCTGAGGCTGGAAACTACCTCCAGTCATGATAATTAAGACTTCTAGAAAAGTTGGCTTCCCCACTTCCATTTTTGCCCTGGCTAGGTCTGAGATCTGAGACTATCTACTATTATGGTAACGGGGCTTCTTTGCACCAGAACTCAAAAGAAAACAACCTCCTCCCAGCTCTTACCTGTTGGCTCAGGGGTCTCACTTCCTGGGAAGAAGTCCACCAGCCTGACTAATGCTAGCTCTTCCCTGCATGGTGGTACAATCTGCCTCATTCCACCAAGGGGCTTAAAAGTCCTCAGATGTTTCATCCCCTCTCTCTCTCTCTCTCTCTCTCTCTCTCTCTCTCTCTCTCTCTCTCTCTCTCTCTCTGTTGTGTTGCATCTTCTTTCTGTCTTCCCCCTATTTGTTTTCTTTCTCTGTCACTCTGTTCTCTCGCTGTCAGTTCAGATTTCCCTCTCCCACCGTCTACTCTCTGACTCTGAGCTCCCCTTCCCTCCTGCGTCATTTTTATCCTCTGCCCTGGGTTTTTGCGGTTTCCTTCTAGCTGTCTCCCTCACTCTGACTACAAGTTCTGTGTCTTTATGTCCCTTCACTCCCTCCACTCCTCACCACGCACACTCTCACTGGAGTAAGTAAAATCTCCTTGCCTAAAAAGCCATTTCCGAGTCCTCTCTCCAAACCTGACAGGCGTAAAACTAAAAAACGCTTCTACCATTTATTGCTGTTTTGAAATAATTTAACATCTGTGCTAATCACACCAATGCAGGATTTGGGGGCTAAGGAGAGGATCCCCAAAGTTTATGAAGCCTAATTTGGGGTCCTGATCTACTTTTAACAAAGATTTGATAAAACTGAACTCAGGAAGGATAAATTTTGAATCATTTAGCTTATTTAGGAAGAAATCACAAATTGTGTGGTTTAATTAAGGGAAATTGTGATGGAGGAAGAAGGCTGAAGCAGAGTAAAAAACATGGGAAGTAGGAAACACGCACTCATGTGGAAAACACTGCCTAAGAGAAATTGAGGTTTTTAAGAAAAGACTGGAATGGAGCCACAAGCAAGCACACGGAGGATAATTCATAAAGCTCATTTAAGAGAAATGGAGGCTTTTAGGGAAAGACTGGAGTGGAGTCACAAGCACATGGAGGATAGAACCTAAGAGCTTATGTAGAGAGATTTAGAAGGAACACATGTACCATCCGCTCCATGCTTCCCCGTGGAAGTCAGCTAAGAGGGAAAACCGTGGTGGCTTAAAGAACAGCAGGGGGGAAATAAATCAGAGACCAAAGCTTCAGGTGAGAAATGAGTAATAAAGAGAATTATACCCATGGTTACCCCCTGGGAGTGGGGAAGAGGACAGACTCACACCTATCTCTGAGGCCAGAGTGAGGAAAGGCCAGCAGAGAGAGCACCAGGAGGAAGGCTACAGCCTTCACAGAACAGAAAATGTATTCTTTCATCAGATGCAGGTATGTAAAGGGAAGACCCAGTTGTTTGTAGATTTGGAGGTTGGATCCTGGAGCCAGCCACATAGGTAATGTTAGACTGTGGGCATCAGGGGGCACTGTGGCCAGCCGTAGATGAGTGTTGTAGGTGAGTCTTGACCAGATATGAGCTCCATTCCTGCTAAGAGTTCCATTCGTGCCAAAGATGGTTGGCATGTGTGGTTGCATTGCCTGGTTCTCTCTGGGCCTCAACTTCTGACTGAAACTGACTGAAAGAAGCTCTCTTTCTCCCATTTCTCCTTCCACTGCAAACCCTTTGGAGATAATTATTCCCGGCACAGAGTAGGATGCCTGCTTATTGAAGGACTGAATGAACCAGATCATGTTGTAGGAGACTCACCTGAAAGCTAGATTTATTTTTCAGACAGTTACAGTTTGGGATAAAAGCCCAAAAAGGACACACACACACACACACACACACACACACACAGGGGCCATCCTGCGTTGGCAGGAATAAAACTCGTGTCCGATTGAGAATCATCTACAACAGCTAAAGAACTCTTGCTGCCCATAGTCTAGCACACTACCTAGATTGGTGGCCTTCATTGCCCAAATGAGCTGGCCCTGGAGTATGCCCTTTAAATGTAATAACCAACTGGGTCTTCTTTTTACGTACCTGAATCTGATGAAAGAACACATTTTCAATTGACTATAAAGGATTGTCCATCCTCTTTTTGTTCTTTCTCTGCCCTGTGACCTCTGGATACATGGGCATCTTCAACTCCCAAGCCAGCCTTGGTAGTGAGGAGAGCAGAGCACTGTTTCTTGGGCTGTGTAATTCTCTGCTTGCCTCTGCTTCATACTTCCAGGTAACTTCTCACTTTAATTACATATATGACTTTTCCCACACCACTAAGTCTACCTGTGTGTGTTTCCCTTACACTCTAGATCTACCACATGGGTGCTTTCTCTGAACTCTGGGCCTCCTGCCTGTGTAATGTCTCTAAAGTAGGAGTAACCATGGCTGTAACTCTCTTTAGTACTCATTTCTCACCCGAATTTCTTGGTCTCTGCTTTGATATTTTCCCTCTATATTCTTCCTTAAGAGGAAATGAAGGACATCTGCCCTCTTAACTTTTTTCCACAGGGACGATTCTGTGTGTGTTTCTTCTAAGTCTTCCTCTATGAGCACCTAGGTTCTATCTTCCACATGCCTGTGGCTGTGAGAGGGAACTTGTTAAACAGCATGATAATTAGGCAGCTAGCTAGAGGATGCTCACAAGATAGGAACCATGTCATACCCTTGCCTACCTCAGCTTCCCTAGTCTACCTCCAGTTGCAAGACTCAGGATCTGCTCATCTCATACAATCAATCAGATATCTCTCTCCCTCCCTCCCTCTCTCTCTCTCTCTCTCTCTCTCTCTCTCTCTCTCTCTCTCCCTCCCTCTAAAATACCACTCAGGTCTGGTGGACCCATTCTGTAATCCCAGGCCATTGGATACAGGTGTGTCAATCCCTTTCTAGAGCCAGAACTCCAAATCTCTTACCTGACTCAGGAAAGGGGAATTTCTTTTCTGGTTTATTAGCTGCTCAGATCTCAATGCCTGGGTCTCCACACAGGTAAGACTATGTCCTCCCCACTCTGAAAGCCTGGCTGTCATTGATTGGGAAGGGATATTGCTTTGCTATTATTTTCATGGCCTCTTTTTTTTTTTTTTTTTGAAAGCCCCCACCACTTTCTCCATTTTCACATTTTTGTTCCCAAGGCCCATGTTTGTTCTCTCACATGGGTTCACAGGTCATCCTGGGGGTGCATCCACTTAATCTCTCTCGGTTATCCATTTTCCTTCCTTGATTTTCAAACCCTTCCTCTTCCTCATATTGCTGCTATCTCTGAATAAAATGTAACATTTTATAAATTATCCTTTTTTGGCTTATCTCAATTCTTCGGGTAAAGACAGACGCAAACTCATGGTTTGGCATTCTACAACTTCTCCTGAACTCCCATAGCCCATAGCCCTGTTACAGTTCCACTCCCATCTTTCCCTAAAATCCTCAGTTTTTCTTAAATGAGCCTTATTAATTATGCTGTGTTTTCCACACGGGTGCATGTTCCCCAGTTTCCACATGTTTAGGACTCTGCTGTAACCTTCTTCCTAGATCCCAGTTTCCTTTAAAATCAACCCTACAATTTGTGACTTTTGCCCTAAATAAATTCAATAATTCATAATTTATCCTTCTTGGGTCTATTGTCACTTGTGCGACCGAAGCAGAACATTCTTCACAACATTGTTCTGAGCAGGTCGTGGGCAGCTGGAGGGATGCTGTGTGACAGCTGTCCCCACAGGGGTCCTGGGACGCTGAAATGCGTCTCCTAACCTGCTGCTGCCGAGAACATTTCCAGAGAGAAGGAAGCATAGGGCCGGTGTACCTGTGTACACACGTGTGCACGCATGTGCGTGCATGTGCAGAGGGTGGTTCGCTCTGTGGGAATGACTGTCTGTACACACTCGCAGAGACCGTGCAGGCACTCGGTGACGGTAGCAGGGAGGAGGGTTTGTGACAAGCATATGCTCCAAGCCAAACCCTAGGCGGAGTCAGACTTAGATTGTGTCAGAACAAAGGCTGTTGGCGCATTTTAATTGTGAGCTTTGAGAGTTAGGGGAAGCACCCCAGGGCAAGCGCTCTTGGAAGAAGCCAAGCAGATGACAGGCCTGAGCTGCTGAGTCCCCTGTGCTTGTCACCCTGCAGCCCACTAGCCTCCCATCACCCCACAGAGAAGCCAGACTCCCCGTGCGCCTGCCTCCCCAGGCACCAGAGAGCCATGCCTTCCTGAATAATTGAACTCTCTGTCCAAATGTCGCTGCTCTCTCCTCACACAAGCATTAGGGCCTCTATTTCGGGACTTCTGGGTTGTTTAGGGTCACTGGGCTTGCTTTCTAGAAACATAAAGCCGGTGGGCAGCTGCTTAGGGGCTGGCCCTGACAATGCCGTTCAGCTGGACAAGCTAGGTGTGTGCCCGTCTTTTCCACGTTCCCAGCCAGGGCCCTCTGCGGTTGTATTCAAGTCCCGTCCCCTCTGTGGCAGCTCTGAGAGCCTGCTGTGAGTTTGTTTGTGTGGTCCTCACACAGGGAGAATGGCTGATGGAGCAGGAGGCTGTTGGAAGCTGGGTGTGTGGCTGCTTTTCCATTCTTGCCGGTAGCTGGCTGTCTACTGCTCCTCAGTAAACCTCTGTGATTCAGCCTCCTCACCCACATCTCCAAAGCCCTTTGATCATGGCTTATGCACAGAGCCCTAATCAGCAAGGGGGCGGCGGAACTCGGGGGACCACTTGCTCTCAAGAGGGCTGTTACTTGAGCCTGCCCAGTGGCACGCATAGTAGTACAAGCAAGCTCCGTAAACACAATGTTTCGTCAAGCTTGGAACTTATTCCCACTGACTTCATCCTGATCCCCCTGTGGCAGCCAGCTGTGTGTTTCTGTAATAAAATACCTGAGATTATCACTTTGAGTGAGGAAAGTTTATTTTGGCTCATGATTTTGGAGAAGTCCAGCAGTTGCCTGGCTCTGTTGCTTCTGAGCCTGTGGTAAGGCTGAACATAATGGTGAAGTGAAGTTGCTCACTGCATATTGCCAAAAAAAAAAAAACAAGAGAGAGAAAAAAAGTGAAAGGATCCAGGCCCAAGCTATCCACCTCAAGAAGACTCCCACAAAGACCTGAAACCTCCTCCTATAGGCCCCACGTCTTAAAGGATCCTTTATCTTCAAATTATACCAAGATGGAATCTAAGCCTTTCACACAAAGAAGAGCCTTTGGAGGCCATCCAGGATCCAAACATGATTCTTTCCCCAGAAAGAATTGCCAAGGACTTGATGAAAGGGGAGGCATATTGGTCACTGTCTCAATGATGCAAAAGACCTGACCAGAAGCATAGCAAGGAAAGAAAAGTTTTATTTTCAGTTCCCGTCTTGAGGGGATGCCCACAATGGTGGGGAGAGCATGGCAGGAGCAGGAAGCCAGCCCGCATCATGCCTCACGTCGGCAGGGAGGGGAAGTGGAAAGAGAAAACACCAAGTGGAGCTGGACTGCAAAGCCTCAAGGCCAAGCATGTCCTCCTGGCCAGAACCCTGCAGGTCCAGGGCCTAAGAACAGCGGTTCCTTGGCATGCCACCCTCATCTCTTCAGCATGTCCTCCCCACGTGACCAGAGGGCGGGTACATCTGCACACTCAAAATGTTATTTTACTACCCCACACAGAACACAGCCCTGGAAGTTGTTAAGCAGCTGCTGGGTCCTCCTCAGAGTGGAGGCTCCTTGGGACATTCTACCCCATTGGCATTACCTCTTAGCTCTACTCTTGAGAAGTAGTTGCTAGATAACAACAAGGAAATATCTACCCCATGGATTTTCTTTTTTTAATTTCCAGCGTCTCCTGAACATAGTAAAGTCTCCAGTAGTCTAGCTTTAGGGATGAACCTACAAGTAGTTCAGTTAATATTGAGAGCTGTAGAATTCCCTTAATATCTCTTCAAATCTCATTCATAGGTCTTTGCCCATATGAAATTCCTCAGGCCAACCTAAGCTAGCCAGTCTGGTTCTCCCAAGGGTGTGTATGATGTGACTGTCCTACTGGTTAAGAAAGAGGTGAGACCTATATTTTTCCATTCATCTGCCATTCTTCTCCCCACTTTAGGCTTTTTGTTGTTGGGGTGTGTGTGTGTGTGTGTGTGTGTGTGTGTGTGTGTGTGTTTGTTTGTTTTCAGGTAGAGTCTCACCCTAGCCCAGGCTGACCTGGAATTCACTATGTAATCTCAGGGTGGCCTTGAACTTACGGTCATCTTCCTCCCTCTGCCTCCCAAGTGCTGGGATTAAAGGCATGTGGCACAATGTTCTTTTCCCAACAGTAAATTGTAACTCTAATAATTTCACAAGGTGCATTGTTTCATAGAAGGGCACTGAGTGATATATTTGAACTGGACCCCCCCTGCCATCATGCATTGTACAAGGTGATTTTTGATATAGACGTGACACAGGTACCCAAGACAAGTGAATGCTGTGAGCCCCTGCCAATTGCCAGCCTAGCCATCTCTGTGTCTTGGGCGTACCAATGACCTGACTGTGCATGAAGCAAGGACCAAAGCTTCTTCTGCTGGGCGAGAGGAACTCTAAACCCAAGAAATGGAGCCCAACATAGCAATCACTGCCCCACAGAATGGAATGGAAAATGCTGCAGCTCACCCCTCTTAAGAAACCCTTAGGAGGGTGCAGGCGTCTGAAGTTCGTTTGCAGTGGCTGGAAGCCCTGGCGCGCCCATTTTCTCTCTCTCTATGCCTCTTTCTCTCTCTCTGTCTGTTGCTCTCAAATAAATAAATAAACACAAATTAAAAAAAAAAAAAGAAACCCCCCACCACTAAAAAACTTACTTGTGTTTCCCCATGATGAAAGTTTTACTAATGTTCTGTAGCTCTATACTCCACAAAAATGCCCTTGGAAAAAGGCTTTTACAGAACGGTACAAGGTACTATCTGAATTAGGAGCTCCTCTGCACATGTGGTTGTGAACTTTGCATGACTATTTCAAGGATATTTAATTAAAGCCAAGGGCATGATTCTTAATATGCAATCCAGCGAAGGTAATTGTATAAGTAAGTAAACTAAGATTGTTTGCAAAATTGTCTTCGGGTGGATGGGATGTGGGACTTGGGCCTTTACCCCTAAGTGGCACTTTTCTCACTACACAGTAGTGGCAAAATGGTCAAGAAATTTAGGCTAGACTCTAGAAGGCAGAGTGTGGTAGTGCAGTCTGAAATCCCAGCACTCAGGAGGCTGCAGCAGAAGGATCATGAGGCAAGATCTCTGTTGCAGTCCCATTCACATTGCTGGTAGAAATCACCCAACCAAGAGCAGCTTGTGGGAAAAAGAGGTTTATTTTGGCTTACAGGCTCGAGGAGAAGCTCCACAAATGGCAGGGAAAAACAATGGCATGAGCAGAGGGTGGACATCACCCCCTGGCCAACATAAGGTGGACCACAGCAACAGGAGGGTGTGCCAGAGACTGGCGTGGGGAAACTGGCTATAACACCCATAAGCAGGCCCCCAACAATACACTGCCTCCAGGAGGTATTAATTCCCAAATTGCCATCAGCTGGGAGCCTGGCATTCAGAACACCTAAGTTTATGAGGGAGACCTAAATCAAACTATCACATTCCACCCCTGGCCCCCATAAACTGATAACCATACATGATATAAAATGCAATGCATTCATCTAACTTTAAAAGTTCCCATAGTTTTTAATCAATTCCAATGATGTTTATACATCCTCATAGTCAAAAAATCTTTTAACTGAGCCATAATACCAAAAATATAACCCCCAAAAGCCCATAATGGCACAGAATAAACATTCACACTGCAGAAGATGGAATTGGGCATAGCAAAGAAACATTCAGCCAATACAAGATTTAAAACGACCAGGGCAAACATCAAACTGTAACTCCAAGTCCAACAACTCTAGTCAATGACAAATCTCCAAGTCCGATAATTCTAACCAGCAACAAGTCTCTGGCATTCCAATTCTGCCCCTCCAGCTAGGCTACTCACAGTCCTGGAAAACTTCATCTGGGCTGGCAAATTTCCTTAGCAGCCATCTTGTGGTCCTGGCATCTTCACTGGGTCTCCACTGCAATCCATGGTTCATCCTCATGGCCCCATGAGGTCTCCATGCAGGCATCCAGCAAACCTGCTTCACACTGCCCATGGCCATTTCTAAAACACAAGACCGTGTTGCAAACTCAATGACCCTCTTTCCTGCATTCTTATACTCCACGATACCAGGTAGGGTGCCAATTTGTTAATCCAGGGGGGAATAAAGCAGACTTTGAAGAACAGGACACTCCTTAAGCACTCAGGCCCCTTCAAAAGAGTCTACATTCTTCCTGTTGCCCCAGTGCACATTAGCTAGCCCAATCTGAAAGGTTGAAATCTCTCAAACAATTTGCAGGTGAAGGAGCAGCAATTTAGGCCCAAAGATTTTTCTTTCTGTGCCATATCCCTCTACTCACACCAGTTCATTTCTATGCAAAGCAACTCTGCACAACTTCTCAGGACAGGGGCATAACAGCAAGCCTCATACAAACTGCCTCTAGCCCAGTCCAAGCAAAGCTCTTTCTCACCCTCATAAGCCAAACCTCAGAGTCCATAGTTCTTACTGCATTTAGGTCTTGCAGCTCTTACCAGAATAGTCAATCAAGCTGTGCTTACAGCATTGCAAGGTATCTCTTAGGCCAAGGTTTCAAATCCTTCCACATTCCTCTTGAAAATCAGCTTCAAAAGGCCAAAGCCATGCAGGCAACGTTTCTAGCAGCAATTCCACTTCTTGGTACCACTTAACTGTTGCAGTCACTTCACATTGCTGGTAGAAATCACCCAACCGAGAGCAGCTTGTGGGAAAAAGAAGTTTATTTTGGCTTACAGGCTCAAAGAGACGCTCGATGATGGCAGGGGAAAACAATGGCATAAGCAGAGGGTGGACATCACCCCCTGGCCAACATAAGGTGGACAATAGCAACAGGAGAGTGTGCCAAAGACTGGCATGGGGAAGCAGTCTATAATACCTATAAGCCCGCCCCCAACAACACACTCCCTCCAGGAGGCTTTAATTCCCAAATCTCCATCAGCTGGGCTCCTAGCATTCAGACCACCTAAGTTGATGGGGGACACCTGAATCAAACCACTATAATCTCCTTTTGCTGTCAGAAAGAAACTTAAAAAATAAAAAGAGAAAGAGAAGAGGAAATGAAGGATAGAGGGGAGAAAAGAGGAAAGGGAAGGAAGGAAAGAAATAAAAGGAAGAAATTTAGAAAGAAAGTAGTAAGAGAGGTAAGGAGGGAGGGAGGGAAGAAGGGAGGGACCTCTTTAGCTCCCAGTGATAATTGAGAACAGAATCTGTTTTGGAAGCAAATGACAGAGATGTCACATGGGTGATAAGGTCAGTGATCTCCCCTAAATGGCAGAACCTGTCCTCCTCACAGTGGGAGGCCTTGAGTGACTTGCCTGAGGTAGCTGTGGGAGGTGGAAGCCACATGCAGCCCCCTGACCTGCCCAGTTTTGGCCTCACGCAGTAACTCATCACTCTACTAAAATCCCAAGGTCTTCACTGCTCCACTGAGGTTAAATATTTTGGTTGGAGTCCTGGGATGGCCGCTGTAATACACCTGATTGTTATTTTCTGTTTAGTACGGTATTGGGAGTCGGAGTCCATGAGTGAGGAAAACCAGAGAAGAAATAGGAAAGAAACAGGAATGTGGAGGGAGCCATATTCTCCTTCATTTTGCTTGATGCTGGGCGTGGGCCTTGGCTCCTCCTGAGCCCTCCTCTGTGCTGAGCGCCACGCCCCATCTTCAGTGCACTGCTAGACTCCCTTGCTCTTCCTTTTCATTTGTCTGACGTTACAACATTGGAGTGTCATTCAGACCTTTCTCTATGCTTACTCCCTTGGTGATCTCACTGTCCCACAATTCTTAAAGTTACCCATAATTATTCCCAACTTGAGTTCCTTTAGCTCCAGCTGCTCCTTTGGGCCCCAGACATTGGCATCCAACTTCTCTCTAAGCACATCCACATGGATACCCAGCAGACATCCACAGCTCGGCACACCTACATCAACCCCTTCCTTCCAGCCCAGCGCAATCAACACCCTCTTCTCTCTCAATTCCTCATTTCAGCCCATTGCAGTTCCATCTTACCAGTTTCTTGGCCCATGGACTGCCATGGTCCATGAAGGGAGACTCGGACCAAAATTTTCTTGGAAAAATAGAAACCATTTAGGGGAAAATAGAAACCACTGGCTCCCCAGGGGAGATCCCAGTCTGGGTGCCCTGACGCTAGCCTCATCCTGCCCTCCCAGACACCGTGCAGGAGAAATCTGAGCTAAAGAGCTGGGGCCTGGTGATATCCGGGAACCAGGAACCCTGCAGGGGAGATCCGAGCTCTGGAGTCAGGAATCTAGCATCATCTTGCCCTCCCAGGGAAGCCACCAACCCCAGAGCCTCCAATAACTTTGGGGGCAATTGGCTTTCTACTACATCTATCCAGGCCGTTTCTCACCATATCACACAAGCCATCACAGTCTCTTGGCTAACAATGTCATCTTCCTGCTTCTCCCTCACTGGTCTACTGGTCTACTTGCCATCCAACAGCCAGTCAGGGATCCTTCTGGCCGCATGTCAAGCCACACCTTCTCCAGCCCAGGCCTCAAAGGGCTTAGCACCTCACCTAATGCAACGGTGACGCCCTCATGATCTGACTGCTTCTTTTCCTGTACGCATCCATGTGTACGCCCACATGCACTCGTGTACACACATATGCAATCTCTGTAGCCTCTTCTCTGCATCCCCTCCATGCCACCAAAGCAGACTGTGACATGTCTTAATGTGTTCAGGCTACTCCATCAGACTCCTGTGGACAAAGAGACTTTGAAACCACAGGAACTGATTTCTAGCAGTCCTGTGGGGGCTGAAAAGTCCAAGACCAGGACAACTTCAGTGACCCATGAGGATCTAGCTTGTCCCTTTAACCTCACATGGCAAAGGGGCAAGGGATCTCTCTACGTTTATTTGGTAAGGCCGCTGACCCCACTTCCGAATCACAAGCCAAATACCTCACCTCCTAACACAACCACTTTGAAAGCTAGAGGACAGAAACCTCAGTCTATTGCTCTTAGAAGCCTCCCGCCCATTTGAAGCTGCCAGGCACGCCCGCAGGAAGCTTTAGCTTGCTCTTGCCTGTGTCAGGATGTCTATGTCCTTCAGTTTCTGTTCATGGGTTCTCTCTCAGATGCCTTTTTAAAACAATATTTGAGCCGGGTGTGGTGGCGCATACCTTTAATCCCAGCACTTGGGAGGCAGAGGTAAGTGGATTGTCGTGAGTTCGAGGCCACCCTGAGACTCCATAGTGAATTCCAGGACAGCCTGGGCTAGAGTGAGACCCTACCTTGAAAAAAAAAAAAAAACAATATTTGTATTTTAATATTTAATTTATTTAATTAATTAATTTAATATTAATATTTGTTTATGTGCAAGTGTGGGGTGCGAGAGGGACAGAGAGAAAGAAAGAGGGAGAGAGAGAGAGAATATGGACACATTAGGTCCTCTTGGCACTACAGATGAACGCCAGGTGCATGCAGCCCTTTGTGCATGTGGCTTTATGTGTGGGTACTGGGGAACTGGACCCCAGCCAGTACGCTTTGCAAGCACACACCTTAACCACTGAGCCATCTGCCCAGCCCTCAGATGCCTTTCTTGTTTGAAGACCACACACACACCATGCTCTTCTCCATCCACCTGCTTCACTTCACCTATCTCTATAGCATTGCTCCTTCCCGACACATCGTTCAGTTTCCCACAAGCCCTACAAGAAACTGGCTCCAGGAGCCCCTAAAGATACCAAATGTCCAAGTTCCTTCTGTAAAACTGCTCGGTGCTTGCACGGAGCCTACATTCATTCTCCCATCTACTTGAGATCGTCTCTAGACTGCTTATACCACTGAATACGGTGAAAATCATTGTCATACTGTATTATTTAAGGAAGAATGCCAGGAAAGTGAAAGACTGTGTATGTTCAGCACAGACACAATTTTTTCCCAAATATTTTCTGTCCATGTTTGGTTGAATCTGTGGATGCATAATCCATGAATTAGAAGGGACAAAAGAATTGTAGTTTGTCACCCTTCTGCACCAGCAGAGAGACTAGACATTCTAAGAGGAAACTGTATCTTACTTACCGCTTTACTCTCAGTGCGTACAACTCACTTTACTGAGTACTTACTTACATTCATGCTGTTGGTTAAATGGGCATAAGCACCATCATTTAAGGTTACATATAAAGACAGGGAAAGGGCTCAACAGGCAAAAGTGCTTGCTGTGCAAGCATGAAAGAACCTCAGACCACCTGAGTTGGATCCCTGGCACCCATTTTAAAACCTGGACACACTTGGCTATAACCTCAGTCCTGTGGGGGAACAGAGACCAGAGGATCACCTGGGCTCACTGGTCAGCCAGTCTGACAGAAATGGCAGCTCCAGGTTCAGTGACAGACTCCATTCCAAGACAATCAAGTGGAAGAGCAAGAAAGAAGGACATCCTGTGTTCTTCTCTGGCTACCGCCCATGTGTGCATGGGACATGCACATGTGGACACACATGCATACACCACACATAACAGAGAGAGAGAGAGAGAGAGAGAGAGAGAAAGGGAAGAAAAGAAAGGAGGGAAGGAGGAAGAGAGGGAAGAAAGAAAGGAGGGAGGGAGGGAGGGAAGGAGAGGCAGAAACTGAAACTTCTGGAAGCTAATAATATACTATGGTAGTTTGAATCTAATGCCCCCCCCCCCATAAACTTATGTGCTCTGCATGTTTGGTCTCCAGATGGTGGCAATTTGGGAGGCTTGCTGGAGGAGGTATATTGCTGGGGGCAGACTTAGGAATGTTAATACCAGCTCCTCCTTGCCAGAGCTTGGCTCGCTCTCTTGCTGCTGTTTTCCACCTGCTGTGATAGAGGCGATGCCCAGCTCCTGCCATGCTGCCCCCTGCCGTCATGAAGCTTCCTCCACTCGGCCGCTTTGGGTCAGATGTTTCATCCTCCATCAGCAATGCGATGGGAACTGCAACACACAGCCCACACTGGTGAGTAGTGGAGCCATGAGTCAAGCTCAGTCCTGCTGCTCTGAAGCCACAGCGGTTTCCATGGCACTCTTGTCCTTGGCTTCCGGCCTCTGCTGTGTCACCACTCCCTCATGCTTACTCTTCCTTCCCATCTGTCTCCCACCTCTTGCCTCCGAGGAGCAACCAGCCATGAGCAGCAGCTGCGGGAAAATGTAGAGGCAGACAGAACAGGCAGGGAGAGATACTCATGGTCTTCTTTGTGCCCTGCACCCTGCTCGTCTATACTTTGTCATAGCACGCCTGAAATGTCTGCAGATAGCACAGATCCTGCAGCACCTACATTTGAGAACTAGGAAGTGGTTCCGAAAAGGCTGTTTCCCATGGTTATGACTCTGTGGCTGCTTGGACCTACCGCCACGCCAGCTGGGTTACTTAGGACCTCTGTATTAATTATGACATACATGGAAGAGCAGGAGCCCCATCTATTTTTAAAATAAAATATTTTATTTATTTATTTGAGAGGGGGAGAAGAAGCAGAGAGGAAAAGGAGAATGGGTATGCCAGGGCATCCAGCCACTGCAAACGAGCTCCAGACACATATGCCCCCTTGTGCATCTGGCTTACATGGGTCCTGGGGAATCAAACTAGGGCCCTTAGGCTTCACAGGCAAATGCCTTAACTGCTAAGCCGTTTCCCCAGCCCAGGAGACCCACCTCTAACCACTCTAACCACACCTCAACTGGACTCCTCGTGGCATTTCCTCCCCCTGCAGTACAAGCCCTGCTTCCCCAGCACTGCAGACCTTGGGTGAGCAGCAATCTACCTTCCCAAGGCCAGGGAAGCAGGGACTTCACCAGGCCACCCCAACAACCACAGGCCACACTGTCCAACCTGGCTGCCAACCAGGGTGGGGGCTGGAGGAGCAAAGGCAGTGTGCTCCCTGCAAATTTCATCAGAAGGATAGCAACCTATTAATATGGGCTGTGACCGCCCTCCTGTTCAGAATGCCAAAGCCCCAGTGTCCTGGTCTCCCAGGGTTTCACACCATTCCCGCTCCCTCGGGGCCTTTCCTGGGCTGTGCTGACTGAAGCCATAGGCTGGGCTGTGATCTTTTAGAGCCTCTCCTCCATGGGGAGGGCTCTGCGGCAGGACAAGAAGACAAGGAGGAAGGAGGGAAGGGAATGATAGCTCCTCGCTCAGCTGCCACTGGACACGGTGCATAGCTTGCTGTTTTTCATTCTGTGCATCCCACAGTTCGGGCTTCAGCCTGAGAGCCCTGCTCCGTCCATTTTAAGTATTGATCACAGCTGCAGGTGGCTGACAGAGCGGGCCCTGCGGCCCATTGCTTCCCCTGCAGGTGCTGTGCATGTTGTCATAGCGTCCCCCTGATGTCTCCGCTTGCCTGACTCAGCCACGTGCTGACTGTAGCCTACTTGTCAGCACACGCGTCCCCAGGAATCCCCCAGGACGCGAAAGGTGGTGTTGTGAGAGAAAGACTCAGAACACAAGTGGGGACTGTAATCACAGAATAAGAAATCTGGGACAAGTCAACAAGTTTCTTTATTTCAGGACTTCTCAGATCCCTTAATATATATGACTAAACTGTGAATTCTCAAGAGGAAGCAGCAGCAACATCATCCTAACTTATTTTACATAGGAATGCTGTTTTCCAGGCACTCATTAGACTAGAATTTTAGAGGTCTTTTTTTTTTTGCATCACCAAAGATATATGTTGTGTCAGTAAGCATCATAAAAATGGGCACAGGACATGGTCAGGAATTGGCGGTGGGGGGAGGGGCAGGTCAGGCCACTCTTCTCTTGGAACAGAGAATTCCATTTTGAAGAGAAGACATCCTTTATCTCCTAGCAATGCTGCCCTTCTGTGTTCCTAGGCAGAAAAAGCAGGGATGAGAGGGTGTAGGTGACATGAAGATGGATATAAAATGGACACAGGGAGGACGGAGACAGCATCGAGATGTTGTGGAGCTGAGGAAATGGTGGAGTGGGCTAGCAAGATCTCATCTCCTTCCATCTCAGTTCTGAAGGGCATTGGGGAAGGTAAGTCCTGAAAAGAGGAGGAAGAGGTGGACAGTGTGCTCCAAAGTTGTTTTCTTGTTTGTAATTCTGGGAAGAGAGTCTTGGAGTGGAGTCCATTTTTGATCTCAGTTCATCTTGCCATGTATTGAGTCCCTCAGAGTGAGTCCTGCTCAGGTCCGGGACCATGAGTAGTACAGAAGTGAGGGCCAGCAGCTGCTGACGGTGACGCTGGTGGTGTTACTGAAAAGGCAAGGCCATATGGATGGTGAGGAGCAAACACCAGGAGGTTTAATCGAGAGCAAAAAGGGAGGCAGCAGGCAGGCAGCGACAGCTGGTCAGGACGGGGAAGGGCCGTAAAGCACTCAGGGGCCTGGCAGGGTTTCAGTCATGAAAACCTTTGGAGGGGACAGGGCATTGCCTAGGAGGGGGTATAGAGGTGCCCTTCGTGGTTTCATTCTTCTACAGAAGGAAGACTGGGAGTTGGACACATGCATCTGAGGACGACGGGATTGTGGCAGTGGGGGAGGGGAGTTATGGGTGAGCCTACTCTGTAGGTTTGGGCCTTATGAGGAGGCTAGAGGGAGAGTGACCACTCAGACCACAATCCTGTACACCCTTGTAGGAAAGCAAAGGGCTGGCATGGAGAGAGCTGTGCCCATGCTAGAAGCAAGGTCAGAAGACTGCCCATTAGTTGTGATCCTCACCACATTCACACCTGCCAAGTGGGAATTCCATGGTATGGTATGTGTTACCTGCCCCAAATCCATATGGTGAAGTTCTAACCCCACGTCCCCCCACCAGTTCCTTAGATTGTAACTTTATTTGACAATAACTCTAAACAGGATTAATTTGGTTAAAATGTGGACATTAAGGCAAGCCCTGCCTAACAAACATGATTGTTCTTATAACACACATAGAAGACCATAGGAAGAGACAGGGATATGATGGCCTGTATAAGACAGAGAAAGAGAGATTTGCTGAAGAAACTTACTCTTCTACCACCTTGATAGCCAGAGCCTCAAGAACCATGAGGAAATGGCTTCTTCCCATTGAAGCCACACAGGTTGTATTGCTGTCCCTATACACAGCTTGGATATGAAGTAAATTCCCAAAGGTTTATGTAGCTAAGGGTTGGTCCCCACTTGGGGGTGCTATTTTGAGAGAGGTTCTACAGAAGTAGGTAGATGGCTGGGTAGTGGGTGGTCCTTTGGAGGATCTATCTCATCCCTTCCCTGGACTCATCTTTATCACTCGCTCTGCCATGACTAGAGTAGCTCTGTCCTACTACACCCACCCGGTCGTGATGGGCTGAAGCCTGTATAACGTAATATGAACCGAAATATGTCTTTCCTGATATTAGTTGCTTATGTCAGGCATTTTTGTCATAGTTGTGAGGAAAGTTAAATAATGCAGAAAATTGATACCAGGTGTTATTGTTGTGACTAAACCTGACTATATAGCTCTTAACCCTTTGGAAATAGTTTACAGGAGTAATTTTAAACAGTTTAGAGATGTGGGCTATAAAAGCCCAAACTGCTGTAAGCTCAGATCAGTGGGTGATTCTGAGGGAAGATCAAAAGGTCAGAATGTTGATAAAAATGTGGACAGTAAAGACTATTCTTGAGGTTGAAGATAGGGACAAGGGCTCTACAGAAAATCATATAGAGTTCATTTGTGTTACATTCAGGCATAAATCCTGTTTACATTTTACCATGTCCTAAGACTTTGTGGGAACCTGGATTGGAATGCAATGGACTAATTAGTCTGTCCTAATAAATTTCAAGTCAGTTGTGGTGGCTTGAATCAGATGTCCCCCATCAACTCACGTGTTTTGAATACATTGTCCCTAGCTGGTGTTGGTTTGGGAGATGGAGCCATGCTGGGGCAGGCATGCTCCAGGGACCAGCTTTGCACTGTCATTGCCAGCACCCCCTTGCCAGAACTTGGCTCACTCTCTTGCTGCTGTTTTCCATCTGCTATGGCAAAATGTGACATCCAGCCTCTGCTCATGCCATGCTTTTTCCTGCCAACATGCAGCTTCCCCTCCAGACTGTAAGCTAAAAGGAACTCTTTCTTCTCATCAGCTGCTCTTGGTCAGGCATTCTGTTCCAGCCATGCAAACGTAACTACACCATCAGTCCAATATTCATGTTGTGGCAAAGATGTTGTTAGCTACTTTTAGGCAAGCTTACAAAGAAAATCGGGAACAAACAAGGAAAACTTGAAGAGAAAGATTGAAAGAACTGCAGTTTGGTCAGAAAAGACAGAGTAAAAGTGGGGCTAAAGAAAGAGATATTACCGAGGAGTCCATCACTACTGTAAACTAAACCAAACACTGTACACTGGGGCAAGAGAAACATGGTCAGGGTATTCAGAAACTGGCTAGATCCTGCCCATCCCGGGCTCAGAGTAAGAACAAAGTCATTTGAAAGAGTTTCAGAGCACATCAGTCACTCAGGGCTGCCAAGTTGTCCCTCTTCACTTCACTGTACTCAGTTCCCAAAGCTCAGACCGCTGTATCCATGGCCCAAGGTGGTCTAGTGCCATTTGAGCTGGTGGAAGATGGCACCATCCACGGGATGCCAGTTTTGCAGCCATGTAAATACAAGTTATAAGGTGATAGCAGCTCCCACTCATGCTGCATTCGAGGCCCAGAGAGGGCGGGAAGTGCATAACAGGTGGGGAGCTCCCACAAGTAGTGCTAAAGGGGCGACATGAAGTTACGAGAAAGCCCAAGCTTCAGTAGAGACCCCAGGCTGCTGGAGATGCCAGGAATGTGGACTATAAAGACATAGTGAAAGCTGGGCATGGTGGCGCACGCCTTTAATCCCAGCACTCGGGAGGCAGAGGTAGGAGGATCACCATGAGTTTGAGGCCATCCTGAAACTCCATAGTGGATTCCAGGTCAGCCTGGGCTGGAGTGAGACCCTACCTCGAAAAACCAAAAAAACAGAAAAAGTAAAAATCCAATTCAAAAGAGAGGCCATGTGAGCTACCAATGTTAAGGCTAAATGGGTAAAGTTGCCCAAACCCTTGGAATCGCACATCATGTAACCCATCTCAGATACTGGGTGTGAAAGAATTTAATGTTTTCCCTACTGGGATTTGGTTTTGTTTTGGTCCTAGTCCTTTTATTTCCTATGCTCCTGTTCATCCTTTTAAAATGGGAATGTTTATTTTATGCCACTGCATCTTGGGAGTTTATAATTTTTGTTTTCATTGTAAAGAAATTCACAGCCAAGCCTTTGAGTCTCCAAAGGGGAAAAAAAATGGAGCAGGTTTTACTTTTTATTGAGACAGGATCTCATGTAGTTCAGGTTTGCCTAAAACTCACAATATAGTTGAAGGTATTCTCTATCTACTTCTCTTCCTCAACCTCCCAAGTTCTAAGATTAGCATTATATACCACTACACACAGCTTCAAAAGTGATTTTCAACTTGGACTTTTGAAAAGTTCTGGAACTGGTAAGACTCTATGGACTATTAGAGATAGAATAAATATATTCCGCATTGTGATAGGAGACTTTGGGATTATGGTTTGTATGTGAATTATCACCTCTAAAGGCTCCAGCGTAAAAGTGTTTGTACCCAGCTGGTGGCACTATGTGGAAGCTTCTGGAAACTGTAGGAAGTTGAGATCAAAGAAAGTCCTCTATGAGCAAGATTTGAGTGGGTTCTGTGTAAGGCTCTGTCCAACATGACTGTAAGCACTTGATATATGCCCCAGAGACTGAAAAAAGAAAAAAATTGTGAGGGAGGAGCTGCCACTCATAAGAAACTCACAGTATTGGCACTTGCAAGTGGCTGGGTTACCTCACTGATAGGAACAAAGTGGAACTAGGGGAGCACAAAAGTGTGTGGAAGCTGGGCTTTGAGGGATTCAGAGAAATTTGGAGTTGGTAGCAGTACATTTTTTTGTCTTTTTCCCCCTTTATTATTAATTATTATTATTAACAACATATTATGGGCTGGAGAGATGGCTTAGCGGTTAAGCGCTTGCCTGTGAAGCCTAAGGACCCCGGTTCAAGGCTCGGTTCCCCAGGTCCCACGTTAGCCAGATGCACAAAGGGGTGCACGCGTCTGGAGTTCGTTTGCAGAGGCTGGAGGCCCTGGCGCACCCATTCTCTCTCTCTCTCCCTCTATCTGTCTTTCTCTCTGTGTCTGTCGCTCTCAAATAAATAAATAAATAATTAAAAGAAAAAACATATTCTGTATAGATACGTCGTGTGTTGGTGCCATCTTTAGCCTCATCCCTGATCCATTCCACTGGGGACACTCCTCAGTGGAGTTGCAGGTATTCCCCATGAGGTTGTGGGTTATGTGTTATGGGAGCAGTAGTCAGTTTTTTGGGGGAGGGAGTCAGTGCCTCTAGGCATGATGTCTCAAGCTGTGGCTCTTACAATCTTTCTGCTCCCTCTTCCGCAAAGGTTCCCTGAGCCATGGTGGATGAGTGCTAAGTCTACTTCAGTGATGAGCTCTTAGAAGCCTCTGGACCTCTGCTTTGGTGGGTGTTGAGTGTCCTCAGGGTCTGTCTCCTACACCCTGGCACTGGTTAACAGGAACAGCATGGAAGCAACACTCTTTCTCATCTCCTCATTCCTCTGTGGGTTCAGCTGTGGCTTGGCTGAAGTGTGAGAGGTAGTTTATCTCCTCAGGTCTTGCTACTTTCTGAAAAAGAAGAACGGATTCTCCAATGGAGGATGAAGTCAGCATAGTTTAAATGGGATAAGCCTTATTAATTGGGGAGAATTTGATCTATGTAATCCCTCTTTTAGCCAAAGACTAGTGAGAGCTTGACACTGGAGAACATAATCTGTCTCCATAATATTCTGATCTGGTTCCCAATTCCAGATATGGATTCCTTTACATTGAGTGGATCTCTTAACCAATCAGAAAGCTATTGGTTACCCACCAAGGCTGTGTGCCACTATTGCACTGGTGTGTACATCCTGTCAGGGTGTTTGCTTCTGAGTAGCTTAGACCCCTGGTTGCTCAGACCATTGTTGGCCATCTACCCCCACCCCCCCGCCACACTGTAGCTCATGTATCACTTTCCAGCACTAGACAGGCTAACTGTCTGGGGACCGGCTCTGTTTCGGATTCTAGCCAGGTCTTTCCATGCTCTGTGTTGGCAGTATATGGTGTCTTCATCAAAAGGGTCTTACCTTTTGCCTACAAGTGGGTAATCAAGTGCTTTGACAGAAACCTGTCTTGATTAGTGGAACTTGAAGTTCTCTCCAATCAACAGGTCATTGTGGTAACAGCCAGTTTCTGGTACTGGGAGTTACAGGCCAGACTCAGAAAAAAAATTTAAGCTTAGGCTTCATTCCAACCTCTCCAGGGCCTTTCTTTTCAGGTGCTCCCCTTTACTCCTGTTGAGGGTTATATCTTTTATATCTTCAAGGATAAAGGCTTCTATGGTGCCATTTCATTTTGGATTTAGTTTTGTATTTGTCTTTCCCCACCCTTCCTTTCCCCTCCTCCCAAATCCTTCCATCCATATTGCCTGGGCCTTAAGTTGCCTGTCAGGTATGTCACCAACTGGAGCTGGTCATGATTAGGGACCGCAGATAAGGGAGACCATGCAGCATTTGTCTTTCTGTGATGGTGTGCGTTCGTTGAGTATGATCTGTTCCAAGTCTGTTCATTTTTATCCAAATATTTTTTTTTTCTTACTGCTGAGCAGAATTCCATTGTGTAAATATATCCCACAACTTCATTATTCATTTATCCAATGATGGACACCTGGGTGGATTCCAGGTTTTAGCTATCATAAATTGAGTAGCTATAAATATGGTTGAGCAAATATCCCTGATACATAGAGCACTTGGCTTATGTTTCAATGGGGATATAATCTAATAATAGGGAAGGTAGGTTTGCCACACGTCAGCCAGAGGCAGGAACCAGAGGACAGACAGAAAGTGGGGCCAATTTATAACACAAGCCCCACCTCCAGGGACCCATTTCTCCAACGCGGGCCCACCTCCTACAACTTCCACAACTCTCTCAGACAGTCCCACTAGCTTGGGGTCAACTGTTCAAACATGCCAGACTATGGGGGACATTTTACATGCAAACTACAACCAAGAAACCAGCTGTCAGGGAAGAAAGGAGCTGGAGAAAATAAACAACTAAAAACCTTTCATTTATCCCAGACAGGAGGAATGCCAAATCTCACAGAAGCAACAGAAAAGAAGAGAAACATGGCCAGAGGTGAGAAGCCTCGGGAGGTGGGGAAGAGAGCAAAAGCAAACCCACGTGAGTTCACACTGTCGTCACACTGATTGGATGAGACTGGGTCAGCCAACAGTTCTAGTTTTACGAAGGCACCTTCTCTCTTTTGAGCCTCTGTTCCTAACTAAACTGTTTTGTTTTATTTTTATTTTTTTAAAAAAGCTATCTTATTTCGGTCTCTTCTTTAACAAAGAGTACTGCCACCCAATGAAGGAAGGAAGGGGGTTGGCTGAACCCCCTGGCTTCCTGGTTCTTTCGTGAATCAGTTTTGAGGTGTGAATTGCTGAGTCTAGGCTATGCAGGAGCTGTGAAAGGCCCTTTGTAGCTTTCTGCCCTGGTAATTTCTCAGCAGCAGCGCCCCTCCCCCACCTCGCCCCCAGCCCAGCGCGCGCATGTGGGGTAGCCTGCAGGTCATCCCCCTGAGTCCACGAGCCTATCAGGTCTCCCCCTTACATACCTGAGTCGGATGACAGAAAGCCACCCTCACTAACTCTACAGGGCTTGTCCCACGTGTCACAGCTCTCCGGGCCGCGTTCTCCTGGCACCAGCTCTTCGGCCTCGGGAAGAAGGAAGAGGGCGATCTCTCCCCCCACCAACCTACCTTCCAATTAGCCAGCAGTCTGGCTGACCTGTGGCTCTCCCTCCTGAATGCCAGGCTATAGTTTCTCCCCTCCCCCACCCTGGCTGGGGGAGGGGAGGGCTCCTGTTACTTGTCTCTGTACTTTTCTGTGCGTTTCTTTTTTTTTTTTTTTAATTTTTTTTTTCCTCATTTCACTTTGCTATGATTCTCCTCTAAACTCTCGGTTTGTCACGCACACGGTAACTCTCTCTTGTTCGTTTATTTGTTTCTTTAAGGCAAGGTCTCCTCCTAGCCCCTGCTGAGTTGAATTCATTATATAGTCTCAGGCTGGCCTCGAACTGACACCGATCCTCCGACGCTGGCCTCCCAGGTGCTGGGATTATAGGCCTGTGCCACCATGCCCAGCTAATTTTGACTACGCATTCTCCAAGAGTCAGACTTTCCCAGTCCCTGCTTTGGTGCGTCCTCCCGCTGCTCTCTTTCTTTAAGCCGGGAGCCCTCCACCGCCTGATTTCTTTCTCCTGTGTGAAGGCGATGGGCAGGCCCTCCTAGGCTTTGTTCCCCGGTGTGTGTGCTTCTTCCGAGGCCTAGGACTGGGCTCTCTATTCTGCTTCCATGAGTGTGAGCACGAGGCTTGCACTGCCGTGTCCTGCCCCCCACAAGCACGTATGTGAACTCTCACACTTTGCCTCCCTGTGTGTGGGTTGACAGACCTTTCTCCCCAAGAGATTTCTCTATGGTGGAGAGAGACTCTCCCTGCCCCCTGGCCAAGGAGATCCCCTTCTCCCCGAGGTCTTTCAGCTAGCCTCTTCCCTGGATCCTAATTTTCTCTAAATAAACCTCATAACTCACAATTTCTCCCTAAATAAATTCAATAATGCATAATTTATACTTCTCAGAGTCTGTGTTCTCAATTCTTTGTTAAAATTGGAAAGAGAAAAAGCCCAGAGGTTGGGGTTCATAGGCCCTCCCTGAACCTGCAAATCCTGCAGTCCTTACACGTGGAGTCTCCACGTGGCTCCTGCGGCCCGAGACTAGTCACAGACATGGTGACTTGAAACTTGGGGCAAGAAACCAACGGTAGGATTCCAAGATGCTACGTTCAGAACTCCTGGTCCCTGCTGTCATTCCCTGGATAAGCCATCCTTTGCCTGGACCGCTGGACTGCAAGTGACTGTGTAACACAGTGTGGCGGGAGTCCTTGCAGGTGTAATCAAGGTGCCTGATGAGTCAGTTGACCTACTCAGGCGAGCCCTCAGAAGGAACAGCGCCCCGGGTGAGGTCTCCCTCACAGAGAGTGAGCCCCAAGATTGTAAGAATCTCAGATCCCCCTCCTCCCATCTCCGCTTCCCCTCTTACTACTGGTTGTGCTCTATCTAGGTCTGGAACTACCTCCTGTTATGGTCATTGAGACTTCAAAGGACTCACTTGCCCCTTCCCCTCCCCAAAACGTTAACAACTCCCCACTCATTTGCCCACTGGCTCTCTCTCCTTAGCTCTCCTGCTGTAAGGCATGCACAGTTCCACATCCCCCATTCCCAAGAACCTTCTTTCTCTTCTCTCCTCTCCTGTCTCCCTCTCTCTCTCTCTCTCTCTCTCTCTCTCTCTCTCTCTCTCTCTCTCTTTTCTATTTTCTATTTTCCTTCGCTCTCCCTTCTCCTTTCCTCCAGAGATACCTTCTCTCCCATTCTCCTCCTGTCCTCTACTCCAACTTGGTGTTCCCTTTCCATTCCACTCAATTTCTATCTTCTGTCAACCTCTTTCCTCTGGGCTCAGACCCAGAGTCCTCTTCTCCTCTACTTCCGTTCCCGCCCTCCACTGAGGTCCAGAGCTCCTCCCCTCGTATCACTCTCAGCGGTGTAAATAAAACCTCCTTGCCCCAGAAAGCCCTCTCAGCCCTCTGTTCTGAACCTGACAGAGGGGTGTGCAGAGAGGGCCATGGGTGAGGTGCACTCCAGGGAAGGTGAGGGTGAATCCCAGCAGCAGCCAGAAAGAATTGGGATCCTCAATCTAACATAAATAAGAAGACCATAAGGCATAGAGACAATCACAATCCCAGCCAATACTGTGATGCTGGCCTGTGACCCTGAGCCAGAGAAATGGCTAAGCCAGTCCCAGAGTCCTAACGGACCAGCAGAAGCTAAGATAACAAGCTCGTGACTTTTTTTCAAAGTTGCATGGGTGGCGCTTTGTTCGGCAACAGTGGAAAGTGACTATGCGCACTGTGAATGCACAGAAGCATGTCCACCCGGCTGGAGGTGACTCCGGTGAGTGCTGAGGAAGCTGAAAGGAGCTCCACCAGCTCCCCGCCCCGTGAGGCCACCTTTAGAACGACAGACTCAAATTCCAACTCAACTTCAAGAGCAGGTTCTCTCTGGATACAGCAGAGATCCACCAACCTGCAAGGTGCTAATGCAGTGTGCCAGGCCCTGGCCATGTAAGTTAAAGGCTGGAGTTGACACAGCAGTCAGAGCTCTCCTGCCGGGCTGGTTGATGGAGATGTTCTTGGAGCCACTGTGGATTCAAGGCAGGAGGGAGGCAGGCAGTTCTCCTGGAATTTTCTCTTGGCTCTTCTGTGCCTCAGGCTTTGTGATGGTGGCAGGGGGCACATGCAGTGATCTCCCCTTTGCCAGTGGTGGACATCCCTGGATGGCAAATCTCCCCTTGCAGCACTGCTCAACTGTTGCTGTACTGCTTCTTGGTACTGCGGAAATTAAAGCCCATAGAGGCAGATAGTATAGCCACATCAAGAAAAGGCGCTTGGTGTCTGACACAAAACCACCTTTACATGTCTGAGATCCCCTGTCCAGCTACTCTGTGCTTAATCGTTTTGAAATGCAGAGCTGAGCATGTTATTGTGGACTTATTCATCTAACTGAGGCACTTGCATTTACTACAAAAGTTCTAGGGATGATTGACACTCAGCAGGTTAGCTGCAAGCATAATTCTCTCTTAGGCTGTGGCTTAATGTATGATTTTATGTGATGGGCTTACCAAAGTCCAGGGTCTGTCTGATTCTCTGTCTCATAGATTAATAAAGTAAATATTGGTTCATCTAAAATGACATATATCTGAGGATAAATGCATAATCATCAAATAACAAGTTCCCTCTGGAGAATCCATGCAGCAGGAGAGAGGTGGCCAGCAGGGTAAGTCATTGCCCTTGGTTAATAATTGGCGGACAGGTTTGCCCTAAAATAAAATTCAAAACTCTTGTTCAGCTAGAAGCTCAAGTCTTTGCTTATGCACAAGGTACCATGAGAGGTGTTGTGGTGGATGCAACAATAAGTTATACAGGCATTACACCTTCAGAAGCTTCCTTGCATCTAAATATAATGCAGGTGAGAATGTGGAATAGGAAGGAGGCAGAAAAGTAGCTAAGAGAACGCAAAGGTGGGAGACGTCCTTCCAGCACAGAGTGCGGGAAAGCAGAAACAGAGGAGGCTGCCTTGGAGCTGTGTCTTGAAGAAAGAGCAAAGTGCGCCTAGACGAGTGGGGTGAGCCATGCCGCAGAGAGTGAACAGCACTCGTAGACTGGAAACCGAGTAGACACATGATGCACCGTGGGGGAGAGGGTATGTGAGAAACATAACGAAGAAGCAGCCGATCGTGCCTCAAAGTTGCAAAACAAGTGGAGCAGAGCGCTCCTCAGGGGCGTGTCAATGAAGCAAGCAGAACTTGATGACGGCACAAATTTCCCAGGGCATGGAGCCTTCTGACTGTGTTATCTGTTCTGGGCACCTGAAATACCTTCCAGGTTTAGGGGAAGACACCTGATATGCCTTACTCTCCTCTGGCAGCTTCCTTATTCTTTATCAGTCATTAATGTCTTCTGCCATTATATCAGAACTGGGTAATGGATGCCTTACAGCTCATTTGATTGCAGCTTTATCTTGAGTTAGTTGCATCAGCGTCTTACCCAGCATTCTGCAGAGCTTCCTGAGGTTTTCTGCTGGGAGCCAAGGGACCCTTTGTTCTTATCAGTAATGTAGAGATAAACTGTTCCTTAGGGTGGCTTTTCTACTCAGATGGCTGATCTGCTTCTTCATTGGCAGGATTTAATTCAGTTTAACAACAAAAGGTTGCCTCCACCCTCATGGTCTGTCTACCTGAATTCCCACATGCTTGCTGGCTGCAGTGGCGCTGGATGCGGGGACGGGGACAGGTACAGAACGAACCAGTGATGGCGGTCTGGCTTTGAGGGTCAGTTCAGGGAGGTCCAGGGAGTGCCTGTCCAACAAAAGTAGAAATAACACATAGCATAAGACAGGTCCACTTATGATCTGGAGTTCCAGAAAGAATGGGCTAGAATTTTATTTTGTTCATAACTGCGATCGATTGAAGCCTAATGCATTCCAGAGTCAGGGAGCTGACTTCAAAGGCCCAGCTCTGTCCCTTACTAGCTGTGTTACCTTGGCAAATTACTCATTCCAAACCTTGATTTCCTCTGGTTCAAAGTGAAGATAAAGATCATGAGTAGCAGGTGATGTCTGGACAGCAGCTGTCACCCATAATGAAGCCCCTGAAGTGAGGCAGCAGTGTCAAGTCTCCACAGACAGACTCTGGTGTACCAGAGACCGCTCAGCTGGCAGGAAGCATCGTTTCTGGCAGGATGGGAGACTGGGACCAGTCACCAGCCAGTCAGTGCTTTTGCTTCTGATGTAACTGCGTTAGTACCCCCCCCCCCCCGGTGCCCCTTCCATGTGGCTCTGACAGTGCCATGTAATTAGGGAGAGCCACACAGCAGCCAGACAGCCCAGAGAAACGTGTCACTGTAGCACATGCCTTTCCAATGTGCAACTTTTGCATCCACACCTACCCTAGGATTACCAAACTCCAGGCTCTGGGCACCTAAAGGCAAAATCCTCAGTTCTACTGTGGTTGATGCTAAAAAGGTATGTTGGCCATGAAGGCTTCGAAGTTCCCAGAAACCACATAGTCAGGTGTGAGCTAAAGATTGGTCCTACATGGGCTGGAGAGATGGCTTAGCAGTTAAGGTGCTTGCCAGTGAAGCCTAAGAACTTGTGTTCAAATTTCCAGCTCCCACATAAGCCAGATGCATAGTGATGCAAGTGCATAGTGTCACGCATGCACCCAAGGGGGCGCACACATCTGTAGTTCATTTGCAGCAGCTGAAGGCCCAGGCATGCTCTCCCTTTCTCTCTCTATCTCTCAAAAATAAATAAACAGGGCTGGAGAGGTGGCTTAGTGGCTAAGCGCTTGCCTGTGAAGCCTAAGAACCCTGGTTCGAGGCTTGATTCCCCAGGACCCACATTAGGCAGATGCACAAGGGGGCGCACGTGTCTGGAGTTCGTGTGCTGAAAGCCCCGGAGCACCCATTCTCTCCCTCTCTCTCTTTCTCTGTCTGTCACTCTCAAATAAATAAATATAAACAAAAATAAAGAAATAAAATGATTGGTCCTTTTCACACATTTGGCTAAATACTTGGTATCATGTTAGTGGCTTATAATCAGTTGTATGAAAATATTGACACCTGAGAAATCAGGAAACATTAGCAATAAAGTCTTATTTCCACCCTGCCCACTACTTCCACCTTTCATACCCAGCTGGAGCCACTGGTTGTTAAACATTTGTCAGCAGGGATGGAGGGATGCCTTAGCAGTTAAGGCATTTGCCTACAAAGCCAAGGGACCAAGGTTTGATTCCCCAGGACCCACGTTAGCCAGATGCACAAGAGAGTGTATGCGTCTGGAGTTTGTTTGCAGTGGCTGGAGGCCCTGGAGCACCTGTTCTCCCCCCCCCTTCCTTTTTCTCTGTCAAATAAAAAAATAAATAAAAATATTTTTTTAAACTGTCATCAGCTCCCCCACAGCAGGACCATCCCCATTGCTCATTGCCTCACTCTTTCACTGTTACCTGCAAACTGCGCACTCTGTCTCCAGATAGCGCAGCTGCATCTTCAGAGGGCCAAAAAGTGCCTGAGGCAGGAGACCAGAAGCAGCTCAAAATGTAGAGAGAATGCTCTTGGAAGCTACTTGGAGTCTAGCTCTGGTTCCTTCCTCAAAAGGGAGTCAGCCCTCAGGTGTTCAGAAGAAGGAACTCGCCTCCAGCTGGTGAGGATGGATGTCATTTCTGTTCTCTGAGGTATGTGAATCCAAGAAGGAAAGACAACTGCTCCAGAGACCTCTACAGGGATGGAGGGATTTTGGACATCACTCCCAAGCCTACAGCAGAAGTCGAACGTTGAGAGGGCTGGAGAGGAAGAGCCTGCAGTGCTGACAGGAGGAAAATGGAAATGCTCAGGTCAGCCTGAACTCAGCAAGACTGCCTTCCTTTTGCTGGAGCAGATGGGGAGCCTGGGCCACCCATCTGTGCTGGAGGTGGGGGAGAAGTCAGGGAGAGGTAGGGTGCCTCCCCCCAAGGTGATGGGCTCTACCATGACCAAGGTGCCTCCTGAACAACAGTGCTCCTTACCCTAAGAGAAACCCACTGGTTCCTAGCTCTCTTCTGGCAAAAACTAATTTCCTCTGTGACTATGGAGAAAGCTTTTCCATGAATTCTACCATTCTGTGCATCTGGGGCATTCATGCCTGCAGTAGTTATGACCTGCATCAGTTTTTCATCCCTGCCATCACTCAGCATCTTAGGCAAGCTTGGCAAGCTTCCTCCAGCCCTCAGCTCCCATTCTCCTTGATACAGAAGGAAGCCAAGGAAAAGTGCAGGCAGCCCTGCACCAAAAGTGACTTACTTATAGCTCTCTTGCTGGGACCCAGTGTCTGTCACATGAATAGCCAGTCTCTACAGCTGTTTTCCTGGGTTTTTTTTGTTTGTTTGTTTGTTTGTTTTTGTTTTGTTTGGTTTGGTTTGGTTTGGTTTTTTGTTTTTTGGGTTTTTTTTTTTTTTTTTTTTTTTTTTTTTGTTTTTATAGGTAGGGTCTCACTCTAGCTCAGGCTGACCTGGAATTCACTATGTAGTCTCAGGGTGGCCTCGAACTCTCGGTGATCCTCCTACCTCTGCCTCCCAAGTACTCCTGTGTGCCACCATGCCTGGCTTAGTCTCTACACTTCTTAAGCTACTCAAGACTCCTTTCCATCTTCACTAGGTCCTGTCCCTGGGCCCTCTATCCCCGGTGTGTTTTAAGCACAGGGCTCATTATTTTTTCGACATGGGTCCTTCTCACCCTAACTCCCCCTCCTTCCTTTGGTACACCTAGAATGGAAGCTTCCTCAGATTCTAGCCATGCGGTCTCTAACCCAGCCCCAAGATTTTATCCCTTCCTGGCTCCACTTCACTTCATGACTCAGCATCTGCTTGTTCTTTTAATTATTCTTTAACCTGAACCCTAAGCTTTCTAAAGATAGGAGCTGTATCTTCATACCCTTTCGTTCCCCCATGGTGTTTAGCAGAGCCCTGGTATATAGTAGGTGATAAACCTATAACTTATATGGTTGAAAATTGAGGACTTTTGTATGTAATAACTTATTCTTTCTCCTAGTGGGTTTAATCTCAGATGTAATGATTTATCATCATGTTATTGCACACAAATAATCTACTTAAGAGACTTTCTCATCTCTACTTAAGAGACTTCCTTGTCTCTGAGAAATAGACAGATATGTTAATTATATTAGAAATCATTGCTTCAATTTATTGAACATCAAAAGAAGTTTACAAGCATGATTTTACTTGCCCATGAGGTAAGCGGTGCTATAATCCCCATTTTCCACGTAAAGAAACTAAAGCACAAAAAGAGTTTGTCTTCTCTGAAGACACCCAGCTAACACAACACAGCAAACAAAGTGAGAGACCAGTCAAAAGCCCATGTCTCAACCATCTTCTTGTCCATACTATTACCAGCACCCTGCAGGAGTCCTGTAGGTCTTTATGTGTGCTACCACAAGTGCAGAGTAGCCCAGCAAGTGAGCGACTCTTCACCTAAATGTGTGAAATGAACACAAGGATTTGTATCTGTTAGCCCTGACATAACTGTCATGTCCTGAGAAAGTAACACAAACAAAGGGAGACCATCCATAAAGATAGGGAGAATAACCCACATAAAAAGAGAGATACCAGCAAAGTTCTAGAAGTCAGAGTGCGGGCAGGAATGTGCCCATGCCCTGCAGGGATGGAGGGACAAGAGGCATCAGTTCACCTCAAAATCTCTGGAACAATTTCAGGTGTCATTCTGGGGAACTTTGCACTTCTGCTGAGACAGGGTCTCTCATTGGCCTAGAACTCACCAATAAAGCTGACTGGTTGGCCAGCAAGCACCAGAGATGCTCTTCTCTTGGCTCCTCAGTACTGAAATTTTTTTTTAATTATTTATTTATTTATTTATTTATTTGAGAGCGACAGACACAGAGAGAAAGACAGATAGAGGGAGAGAGAGAGAATGGGCGCGCCAGGGCTTCCAGCCTCTGAAAACGAACTCCAGACGCGTGCGCCCCCTTGTGCATCTGGCTAACGTGGGACCTGGGGAACCGAGCCTCGAACCGGGGTCCTTAGGCTTCACAGGCAAGCGCTTAACCACTAAGCCATCTCTCCAGCCCAGTACTGAAATTTTTATGTGACATTTTTTTTTAATTTTTTTTGTTCATTTTTATTTCTTTATTTGAGAGTGACAGACAGAGAGAGAAAGAGGCAGATAGAGAGAGAGAGAATAGGCACACCAGGGCCTCCAGCCACTGCGAACAAACTCCAGATGCATGCGCCCCCTTGTGCATCTAGCTAATGTGGGTCCTGGGGAGTGGAGCCTCGAACAGGGGTCCTTAGGTTTCACAGGCAAGCACTTAACCGCTAAGCCATCTCTCCAGCCCTTTATGTGACATTTTTATGTGGGCACTGGTGATCAAACTCAGGGCTTCATGCTTGCAGGAAAAACACTTTACCAACTGAATGATCCTAAACTCTTCATAACAAATTTTTAAAAATTATTTTATTTATTTATTTATGACAGAGAGACAGATAGAGAAAGAAAGAACACCAGGGCCTCTAGCCCTGCAAATGAACTCCAGACACACGCACCACCTTGTGCATCTAGCTTTACATGGGTACTGGGGAATTGAACCCATGTCCTTTGGCTATGAAGGCAAATGCCTTAACCATTAAGCAATCTCTCCAGCCCCCAACAACAGATTTTTTTTTAAGGAGAGTCTACCATGAAGATCAAAGCAAATACATAAATTTTTCATATAAGGAAATAGGGACAATATGGAGAATAGAATAAATTTATAGAGACTATCAATATCTTTAGATACAGCGCAAAAATATCACCCACAAGATGAGAATCAGCATGAATACCAAAGTGAGAGCAGCTGGATGACATTAAGGCCACTCTGAAAATACACATCAAAAGAATCTGAAGTTCGGAGAAGATCTAAGAATCTGTGGAAATCTGCCAGGAAGTCCTCAGAAAGGAGAAGCAGCAGCAGCCGCAGGAGAGGGAAGAAGGTAGGCAGGAAACTTCAGTGAGCACTCAGGAGTTCCCACATGAACCAGAAGGTCCATGAAGAGAGGGTGGAAAAGATAGGAAGACAGTCACAAAGAAATAAGGCTCTTCTAATCTAGGCAGATTTAATAGTCTAGGAATCAACATAATTGAGAAAAGGTTCATAGCCGTTTCGTTTAAGGTGACTTAAATTAGGTGTCCACCATAAACGCATGTGGTCTGAATGCTTGATCGCAAGCTGATAGAATTTGAGAGGTGGAGCCTTGCTGGAGGAAGTGTGTTGCTGGTGATGGATCCAGATGGTTTGTTAGCTCTAGCTTGCCAGTGTTAGTTCAGCTCACTCTCCTGCTGCTGTTGTCTGATTGCTGTGGTAGAGTTGATGTCAAACCTCTGCTCACCACACCTTCCCCCTACCATCACTGAACCTTCGCCTGGACCTACTATCGCAGGGCCTTCCTGGAGACTGGAGGCCAAAGTGAACAACTTTCCTCCCATCAGCTGATTTGTGCCAGCAACAATAAGGTAACTACAACAAACCCGAACCATAAAATCATACCATATGGGGATAAAAAGGGAAAAAATAGAAGGAATAGAAAGAGAGAGAAGGTGGGAAAGAGGAGAGGTAGTTTGGGAGTTACATGCAGTCAGCTGAGGACATGGGTGGCAATAGAAATCTAATTCACACCACCAGATGTTCCAAAGCAGTGGGACAATGCTTTCAGTTTGGAAGGAAAAATGACTTTCAATCTATAGCTAAATATCTAGGCTAACCAGCAAACAAGACATCTGAGACACAGAAGAACGTAATGAACTTGAACTATCTCCATGTTAGCTACTGGAAAATATGACACATACACACTCATGCATATGTCATAAACATGCACAGGTACACAACATATGCACAAATACACCAAAACCCATGTAGACACACATAGTTGTATCTATGCACACATATGTAATCCACCAACACACATATTAAATACATACATGATACACATATGACACATACATGATGTACACAGATAGACAAGGGTGTGCACGTACACACATACATGAAAGGAAAGGAAGGGAATAAGCCAAGAAGGAGGAAGGCTGGCTGCAGGATGCCGGTGACAATCACAGCCATAGTGAAGGATGTGGCAAGCTGAGAGAAGGGAGCAGAAGCTTCAAGAGGAAGAGGAAGCTAGCAGGTGGGCTGGGGGGAGGAGAAGACTGAAAGCAAAAGCAGCCAAGAAAACACCTTGTGTTTCTATTTCCTTGGTTAAATCCTGCTGACGACTAAACTAAGCAGGTGGAAGGAATTTCTAACTCCAAGAAAGTAAAATGGAAGTGTGTGCAACAGCCAAACTATAGCCATGGTTCTCTGGGTGGCTTTGAAGCAAACAATATTTGCATAAGCCTACCAATGTGACAACCAACTACTGATTTATGGAAAATGTGAGCTATGACCATATTGAGAAAATTGAAAGAGAAGTGTGCGCACAAAGACGAAAGGAGTAAGACCACTAACCCCTCATTCAAGCGCTTTGCCTTGCTAGGCTTGGCACCAGCAGCAGCCTCTGCCCAGGCTTCCTCTCTGGATAAGACACCACCCTCCTCACTCAGTTCTCTGCTTTAACATCACTTCCTGTGTCCTCTGCATATAAGCTATGGCACTCTGACTGTTTATCCTAACATTTTCCAACCACATATAACAAAATCATGTCCAATATTGCTTGCTCCATTAGAGATCTTTAACACATATTGGCTGAATGAAGTAATGAATGAATTTCCACAACAGGAAATCAATAATGAATTTCTGCCTCTGCTTGGATTTCCCTAGAAGCTGACGTTGAGACCAACATTAAAGCAAAACCTTATTTGAAGTGGTTGTGAGGGCCTGGGGGACCTGGAGTTGGGCTTGTTTAGTGAGTACGGGGCTTTTGTTTGGGGGAATAAAGAATGCTGAAGATGGCTGGAGGTGATGATTACACAACAGTGTGAGTCCACTGCATGCCACTTAACTTTATAAAGAGAATGAATTTTATGTTGTGTTTCTTTTCCCCTAGTTAAAAAAAAAGGGGGGGGTTATTTAAAAATATTCCTTGGGGGCTGGATAGATTGCTCAATGGTTAAGGCACTTGCCAGCAAAGCCTAAGGACCCAAGTTTGATTCCCCAGTGCCCACATGAAGACAGATGCATAAAGTGGCACATGCATCTGGAGTTCATTTGCAGTGGCTGGAGGCCCTGGCATGCCCATTCTCTCCCCCAGTTCCCTCTATCTCTTTCTTTCTTTCTCAAATAAATAAAGTAAAAAAATATTCCTTGGGAGATGCAGAAAGTATCTCAGAGGAGTGGGAACACAGGAAGGCATGGCAACCAAGAAGGGGGCGTGATCACTCACAACCCCCTTTGGAAGAGTAGTGCTTAAGTCTGTGTGGAAACTTTGGTGAATGGTGTAGTACCTGCCTCAGAGTTAACCTCCACAGAAGCCAGGAGGGAATTTCCATCCCATCACTTTGGTTGCTGTGCCAAGGAAATTGCTAGTGCTTGTGGCCAGCTCCATGAACAGCTAGAACAATCTTTGAAGAAAGTCCGCAGACACAGAGGTGCAGATAAGTGTCAGCTAGAAGCAGGCCAGCTGCTCCAGAGTGAGATCTGCTCCACCAGGTGGGGCAAGGGTGGATCATGTGATGCCTAAATCCATGCTTTAAGGAAAGCCACAGAGACAACGGGTGTTAAAAGAGTAAGAGAGCTGGCTTAGCAGTTATGAGCACTTACCTCACAAACATGAGGACCTGAGAGGGCCAGAGACGATCCAAGTTCGATTCCTCAGCACCCCTGTAAAATGCTGGGTGTAAGGCTGGAGAGATAGCTCAGTGGTTAAGATGCTTACCTGCGAAGCCTGAGGACCCATGTTTGACTCTGCAGATCCCATGTAAGCCAGACACACAAAAGTGAGGCAAGGCTTGCAAGGTTGCACATGCCCACTAGGTGGCACAGGCATCTGGAGTTTGATTGCAGTGGCTGAAGCTCTGGCACACCAACTCTCTCTCAGGAAAGAAAAGAAAGAAAAAGGGGGGAAGGGGAGGGGAAAGGAGAGGCGAAAAGTAAAAGAAAAGAAAAGCTGTGAAACATCTGAAACGCCAGTCTGTGCTGGGGTGGGGGGAGGGGAAGGATATCAGAGGACCAACCGAGCTCATTGACCATAAAAAACCAGGAGTCCCAGGTTGAGTGAGAGACTCTGTCCCGAGGAAACACTCAGATGACTGATAGAGGACATGGGACATTCTCCTCTGTCCTCCTCTACATCTGTTCATTTTCACACACATGTATATACCACACATATATCCCATCACACATAGTCTACACACACACACACACACACACACACACACACACACACTTGCCAAATAGAAAAAGGAAAGAAGATAGGAGTTAGGCACAAGGAGATCCATTGAAGAGCCCACAAGCATGGCATCCGGAGAGTGGAACTGAGATGTGGGAAGGGTTCTATTTCCTTATAACCTTTCCTGATTTTCTGAAGTATTACTTCACTTTTAAACTCTGTCCATATCTTGTTTTGAAAATAGTAAGCTAAATTGTGAAAATGTTGATGAATATCACTAGGAAGTCATCCCACACTGATTCAATGCTAGCTGTTCATGGGACAATGTGGCAAGGAACTGATGAGTTCTAGTGGAAGACAGCTAAAGTCAAATCCACTGGGAGCCGGTGGGAAGCTGCATTTCACGCCGTCCACGCTCCTCAGCTCCTGTTGTGTGCAGACACTGCGCTGGTGGAGGAAGACCAAGAGCTCCGCGCTCTACATCAGGTGGAACAGTGTCCTACAAAAATCATATCCACCTAGAACCTCAAAGCATGATCTAATTCGGAAGTGATGCCTTTGTAGATGTAGTTAAGAAGAGCTTATAGAGGGCTTGGGTGGCCCCTGGCTCCTGATGGGTGGCGATCAGAGGAGAAGGCCATGCAGCCAGAAGCAGAGGCTAAAGTGAGGCCAATGAGGAATGCCAAGGGCTGCTGGCAGTGCCCAAACCCGGGAGCACGGCCTAGAGCAGACCCCTCCCTGGAGGCTTGAAATGAAGTATGGGTTCTCGACTTCTGGCCAGAGGTGGGAGAGAACGCATTTCTGTTTCTCTAAGCCAGAAGCTTGCAGGAATTTGTAACGGCAGCCATAAGAGACAGATGCATCCTTGTTCTCACAAGTGTGTGATCTTCAGCTGAGAAGGCGGCCTTAGACTGTGCCCTTCACACTTCTGTTTCTCCTCCCCTACTGGCATATGAACCCAAAGGAAAATCTGGAATTTCCATCTTGGACCATGGGGTGCAAATTGGACATTGAGGGGTGTGAGTGAACAAGATGGAGCCTCCAGGTAGTTTCCTGAATCAGAGCAGACTTATTGGCTTAGGCCTGCCGGCCTCTGTGTGACCTGACATTGACACCGCCATGCTGCTTATTGTCTTCGTTGATTTCTTGTCACTTCCTGCTGAATATAATCCCAAATATTTTCTTTTATTATTATTATCACTATTACTAATAGTACTGACAACATTCCGTATGGATACATGTGTTGGTGCCCTCTTTTTGCTCATCCCTGCCCCCATCCCCCTGGGGACCCTCCTCAGTGAGGTTGCAGGTATTCCCTATGAGGTTGTGGGTTATGTGTTGTGGGAGCAGCAGTCAGTTATTTGGGGGAAAGGGAATGCCTATGGGAATGATGTCTCAACCTGTGGCTCTTGCAACCTTTCCGCCCCCTCTTCTGTGGCATTTCCCGAGCTGTGATGGGCGAGTTTTAAGTCATTTTTGTCTGAAGACAGACGTGTATCTCAGGGTGCTAAGTACTATGAGAGACAGAGGAATGAAAGACAGGCTTCACCTGGAGAGATCAAGTTTTTCTCCTCACAATCAATCAGGGCAGCTAAACCTAGGGGCATAGAAATCTGCTTGCAAGAGCACACATTGATAGGAAAGCATTTCACCGAGGGGCATTGTTTATAAACATGGGTGGTGGGGGGACAGAAAGGTGCCACAGGACCCATGGCCCCCTGAGGATGAGTGTTGGAAGCAAGGCAGGCAATGCTGGGTGGCTGAGAAGGAGATAGAGGCAAGGTGATGGGCACAGGGAACGTGACTAACCAGAGCTGCCCTTGGAATCTTGAGCGAGTGAGTGAGTTTCTTAGGGATGTAGCAAGTGAAAGCAAAAGAAGAAACGGTAAGTGGAAGATAAATAACAGAGCATCAGATCAAGTGCTTGCAGCATCCAGCTGAAAGAACTGAAGAAGCCCCGTGGGACAGTCAGCTGGATTTCCTGATCAATCACGAGTCCTGGGCAGAGGGTCTTCTCCTCCAGTGAAGCTTTCTGTTAGCAGTTCTCACCACAGGCATGTTTGTACTGTGGGATAAACAACAGTGAACTGTGCCCATGCACTAAGGATTTTGGGTAGGGGCACCAGACAGTCTGGGAAGCGTTTTACTTTTCAGCCGTCCTAAAGGGCACGATGTTTTCAATCCCTGGACTAAAAGCATGCTTAGTTGTGAGAGAGGGTGGGGAGTGTTCCTCATTCCCAGAGTCCACTCTCAACATGGTGTAACAGCTCATGATAATTTACCAGCATAATTTACACTACAAATACCCAGAATGCCATCCTGGGCATGCACACCTTGCCGTGACCAAGAAGAGCCTTCAGTGGTGTGTAGCATTATCAGGGAGCAAAGAGACCAGGTTCAAAAAGTCACTGTGGTGTAGGGATGGCTGGAATAAAGAAGGAAAGAAAGAGTCTACAAAATCAGATAAAAGGCCCTTGCGGTAGCTGCTTTGGCTGATGATGGCAAGAGCCAGAACTAGTTCAGAGGATCAGGGGTAGATAGAAGGTCATCATTCAAATACAACTTAGGATTCTGAGTTGATGGGCTGCAAAATACTAGAAAGGATTCTCCAGGAGGACTCTACTTCTTAGCCAGAACACGTTATCTAAGACAGAATAGCCAGTAAGGGAAAGAGACTAGGTGAGTGAGGGAATGCTCACCCTAGATTCCACTCTAAATTCATCCCACATTAGTTCTTTTTCCGGAGGGCCCTGTCCTACCACCCTGGGCCACTAGAGTGAGACAGAGGTGGAGGAAGGAAGGGAGGTGGCCTGTCCTATCAGAAAGCCAGTGATGCTCTGCCTGGCCACAGCAGTGGATCCTGAAGTCTCCACGTCCTAGAGTGAGCCCTCACAACCCGGCATCATCTTGCTCTGTTGTTTCTTCAACTCTAGCTCCATAGTTTCTGTGAGGGACTGTTCAGATTTCACTCTGTAATGTCCACTACAGGCTCTTGGTTTGAACATCCACTCCTCAGATGGTTACACTATTTTGGGGGGAGGGTTGAGGTAGGGTCTCACTCTAGCCTAGGCTGACCTGGAATTCACTCTGTATTCTCAGGGTGGCCTCGAACTCTCCACGATCCTCCTACCTCTGCCTCCCGAGTACTGGGATGGTGGCACTATTTTGAAGGGTGTAAAGCCTTTAGAGGGTGAGCTCTGGAAGGCAACAGCAGGTCACCTTTGAAAGTTATCCCCAACTTGGGGGTCTGCGCCATGTGAGGAGCCTCCACCACATGCTCCAACCCCAAAAACCATGCTGTGGTGTCTCCCCACCTTGCTCTTCATCTCCACAGAGCTACTATGCCATATGGCCTTTCCCTCCATGATAGACTGAACTGAAACCATCAGCCAAAGTAAATCTTCCTTTCAGTTGTTTGTGTGGGGAATATGGTCTCAATGACACAGAGGGCAACTAACACAGTGCCCCATCCTCCTGAGGCTTCACCGATGGTCTGTGCTTGCCCGTGGTGGCTTAGGTCTCGACTCTCCTGAGCTCTCTTCAAAGACACTGGGTCCAATTGACACCGAGCTCTGCCCACATCCTTCTGCATTCATGGGAGTGGCTTTGTTCCTACTCTTGTCTAATGATTCCCTTCTTGATTTCTCAGTCTTGGATCCCTTCAGCTGGTTTCACTCATCCAGTGTGCTCCAGTACCTGACTGAGACAGTGGGTATCTTCAGTAGACAGATTCACCCCCAAGATGAGTGAGTGGTGGCTTGTTCACATCTGCAGATCTCTTGAGGAGCACCCAGGTAGAGCTCAATGGGTGACTACCCTCCAGTCAGAGAAGAGACCAAAACGTACATGCTTTCATCATATGGGTCACAGCTAACCCCTTGTGGAGCAGAGGGGGTGATGAGAAGGAAGACTTTAGGTGGAGCCCAGTTTAGGGCGCTGAGAGAAGAACCTGGGGCTGGTGCAAAGGAATACATAATGATGCGAAAATAGGAAGAAAAGTCAGTAAAACACAATGTTTCCCTCCTCAAGAGAGAAGTTTTGATTGGGATTTTTTTTTGCTCCATTTTTTATTTTTTATTTTGGCAATTTCAAATATGAAAATTTCAAGAGAAAAAAAAACATAATGTGTTTTGATCACATTTGCTCCTTATTACCTTCTCTCGTCCTCCTCCCACTCCCAACGATCACCTTACTCTTCCCAACGAGTCCCTCTACCACTTTCCTGTGTATTTCTGTCTTTACATGAAGGAGACTAGAGTCCTTTTATCGGCCAGAAGGAGGAGTCGGGGGTGGGGTGAAGCGAAGCTGAGGCACAGGAAGGCAGTGGAGGAAAGGACACGGAAGCACCCGGAAGGGCATGTCTGAAGCAACACTGCAAAGCCTTCTTTCTCTGAGCTGCTCACCTGTCAAGCCAATATGTCACTGTCCATGAGCTGCCAGGCACTGTTCTAGATGCTGGGACAGCAGTCAAGACAGAGATAAAATCAGAAGCTGGAAGCCAAGGCTGCATAGAATGTGAAATTTGCAGCACAATTTCCCTGCCCAGGTTCCAAGGGAAGCAGGCAGGGGCTAGCTACTGACTTTCACTGCAGATATGTTGGGTTTGTTTTTTTTCTCCCTGAGGACAATAAGGAGCCATGTAGAGATATATCCTCTTCACTGAGACTGGATAGTCAATCTGCATGTCAAGTTCGTTTCACTTCCCCTGGAATCACCACTTAGAGATGAATTCAGAGAATAGCTTGCTTGCTCCAACACCATTATTATAGCCTTGGGTTCCCCAAACCATGGGGACGGTGTTGCCCATTTTCATTTTACAGTGAATACTCTTGGGATTTACAGCCTGGAGATTCCTTGGCCATTGTTAGTACAATTATAACTAATTCCTTTTGATGATACCTCCAGTCACACAGCACTGGCCAACCAGACAAAAGAGACTGTGTAGTTAGAACAAGCTCTCTCTGTCACCATGGTTCCAAGTCCTGTTTCTTCATTCCTAATAGATGTCCTGTTTCTTCATTCCTAATAGATGGTACAGAGTCTCTTGGTTCTGTGAAGGAATGAATTCAATCAAGAAGCAGTTTGAAGCTGGGTGATGCACGCCTTTAATCCCAGCACTTGGGAGGCAGAGGTAGGAGGATCACCAAGAGTTCAAGGCCAGCCTGAGACTACATAGTGAATTCAGCCTGGGCTAGAGTGAGACCCTACCTAAGAAAATAAACAAATAAATAAATATATGAGAGAGAGAGAGAGAGAGACTGAGCAGAAGTTTATTTAGTTTACTGACTAAGCAATTACCCAAAGAGAAACTGGAGAGGACTGCCCTAAGGTGGGCAACAGCATAGTGGCTTCTGACATGCACATTTAACGTAAGTTTTTATGAATATTTATGAGGTGGGTGACAGATTCATGAAATTAAAAGACCCTTTTTCTGTTCCATATCATGTTAGGTTAGATCTTTCTTTTAGGATATTTCTTTTTATGACCTTTGCAAAAGAGGATGGTCTCAAAACCTTTTTGCGATTTCAAACCCTTTGTTAGTCTACATATGTGAGCAGATGCCTTGGCACCAGTGGTTTCTGATACCTTGGCAACAACCTAACTATAGCTTCAAGGATGTTAACTACAAAGAGACGTTCAGATTGTAGTAGGCACAGTTACTAAGATGGAGCTGCAATTTTCCTTGGTTACCTGGTATCTAACTGCTTGCCTGTGGGGCAATCTGGGGTGGTCACCTACCTGGAAAGAGCAGAGGCTTTCTTCCAAGCCATTTGTCTTCACAATTCAGTCTGCTGAAAATCAATATCAGAATATGCACATGTTTCTCAGGGGGCTTCATGGGAGCCAGTGGGAGCCTACCTGTGTTGTTTCCCAGAGCCCTGTCCTTCCTCTTGTCTTGGTCAGCTTGGCTATCTCATACCCAGCTGTAAGCATTTTTACTTATTTTCCTCAGTGTTCCCAAGCTCACTCTTTCAGCCCCAAGGCTTTTAACATTCATTTTTAACTCACCCATTTGTTTCTACCCTAACACTATTGACCATTAAATAAAAGCGAAACACACCCTGCCTTAGAGACTTGCTTCTGGTCCTTCTTTCCAGCAGGATCTCTCATGGACAGCTTCCAGTACTCTGAAATTGGCTTCATGGAATGACCTGTGCTGCACCGGATGTGCCATGCTCTCCCATGATGGGCTTTTCTAGGTATAAAACCATCCTTTTCACCTTTCCACAGCCAACTTCTTCTCAACTTTTCAGATTAAACCACAACACACATCCCATAGTAAGCATCACATTACTGCCAGCTGATCCTCATCTTTATGTTCGGGGTACTATCTATGTTATCTTCAGGACTAGTAATAGTTTTGCATACTGGAATTTAAAAAAAGGACCAAAATTAAACTAATACTTGGTCTCTCTATCTACCATGGTTAACCTTGTCAACTTAATAGGATTTAGACATGCTCTGGGCATGTCTGTGGAGTTTTTAAGTTAGGTTAACTAATGTGGGAAGGCTCATATTAAATAGGGTCCATTCCCTTCCATAAGCTGGGGGAATGGTCTGCACAAAAAGGAGAAAGAGTACTGAGCACAGCATTCATCACTATTTCATGAGTGTGGTTTCAAAGTGACCAGCTTCTTCCTGCTTCTGCCACCATGCCTTTGCAGTCATGATGAATGTGTCCCCTGAAGCTATAAGCCAGAATAAGCACTTCCTCCCTTAAGCTGCATCTTGTCCAGTGTTTGGTAAGAGCAATGAGAAAAGTTGCAAATATAGAAAATGGTCCTGAGAAATGAGGTCATTGCTGTGATAAGCCTGGTCACATGGTTCTTTGGCCTTTGGAACTGGTTTGTGGGAGGACTGTGGAAGAGTTCCAAACTTTGGGTTATCAGAACCCTGGGATGCTATGAGCAGAGCTTAATGAGCTATTCGGGTGGGGATCTGGAGAACATAATACCGAGAACAACATGGGCAGCTCTCCATGGGACTCTGTTGAGAACTGGACTAAAGGCCATTCGTGTGATATGCTGGCAAAGAATTGGGCTCCCTTCTTTCTGCCCAAGTCTTAAGAACTTGAGTGAGACCAAATTCAAAAGACAGCATGTTTGGTGGAGGAAATGTTGAGACATTCAGGCTGTGAAATGGTTGCTTCTGACTGCCCTTATTCAGATCAGAGTGAAAGGGAGCAATAGATGCAGCAAAAAGATGAAAAACGTGAAGCTTGACAAGAAAAGAAATATGACCAAGTTGAAAGTTCCCCACAGAGAAGCATGCTGAGAATGCTGCTATAGTTGTTAAAGAGAAACCTTGTGATCTGCACCGGGACAATGAAAAAAGTGCCTGTAGGAGGTGCGGCCTGGCTGACAGAAGCTGGTAACTACGAGGTAAACCTTTAGGAGGTGAGGCCTGGCCATTGAAAGTGGCTACCTCAGACGTGGACCTTGGAAGGTTGCATCTGTCCAAGATTCCTGCCATGGTCTCTGCCTCCTGGTCTGGCACCATGTGTGAAGCCCCCACCACATGCTCTCACCGTCATAAGCGCTGCTGTGCCATCCTGCACTGATAGCTTGTACCTTCTGAAACAGAAGATACCCTCCTCCCTTAAATTGTTTCCTTTTTGTTTGTTTGTTTGTTTCTCAAGGTAGTCTCACTCTAGCCCAGGCTGACCGGGAATTCACCTTATAGTCTCAGGATGGACTCAAACTCACAGCAATCCTACTTTGGCCTCTGGAGTGCTGGGATTAAAGGCCAGGTATTGCATTATAGTAATGCAAAAGTAACTAACACTTCAAGCTTATATGAAACAAATACTAACAGAAAAACCATCATTCAGATTTGAAAGTCAGTAGACATGTTCTCAAAATAAATCTTTCACTCTGGGGAAACTGACAGTATTTATCATTTATGGCTGTTGCTATGAACAAAAACTTGACCAGAAACAACTTAAAGGAGGAATAGGTTTGCTTTTGGCCTATAGTCTTAATTTCAGAACAGGTAAGGCATGGTGGCAGGAACATGAAACAGCTGGCCTCATTGCAGTCAGCATCAGGAAGCAGAGGCCCAAGAGGAAGTAGGGCCAAGTTATAAAACCCCAAGTGGCCTCCAAGTAAGCCACGTCCACCAGCAAGGCTCTAGCCCCTAAAGGTTCCATAGCCTTACTAAACACCCCCACAGACTGGGGACCAAAATTTAAACTTGTGAGCCCATAGGGAACATTTTACATTCAAACTACAATATTTTCCAGTGACAAAATTGGAATTTTGAAAACCTTCACAGTATATGTATATTCTGCTTAAATCAGTGGTGGCATTGATGAATGCACTGTTATAATAAAGGGTATCAGTATGATGCACATCTTGGTGAGTAGACATCCAAGTAACCAATACAGGCTATTGTTACAAAATCATGAACAAGCCAATGATTTGCTCAAAGTACATGATAAACCAATAAATTTTTACTCTAAAAGAGTATGAAAAGGTCATTGCTATGGTTCGTGATTCCATAGAGCAACTAACCTTTAAGAAATCACCACTCGTCAAATTGGTATACTACCAAAGAATAATATCCACAATCATTGGAAAAGACTATGAAAATACTATCACTCTTTCTGACTACAAATCTGAGTGAGGACACATTTTCTTCACATATTTCAACAAAATAGCAATTATAATGATAAAACAGGCATAAGGACCTAGATCTCTTCTGTTACAGACATTTTCAAAAGTATAAGACAAGGTCATTCTTCACTAGTGTTTCCTGTTTTCAAAAATATTTATTCTTATTGAAAATGTCATTTATATCAATGCATAATGGATTTAAGTTTGTTGTCCATAGAATGTTTTATTTTATTTTATTTTATTTATTTATTCAGTTTAGGTAGGGTCTCACTCTAGCCCAGGCTGAATTTACTCTGTAGTCTCACAATGGCCTTGAACTCACAGTGATCCTCCTACCTCAGCCTCGCAAGTGCTTGAATTAAAGGCATATACCACCATACCTGACCCCTTTCTCCTTTTTTTTTTATCTTTTCTTTCTTTCTTCTTCCTTGACTTTTTTATCCCAGGCTGGTGTGGAATTAGTCTCAGAGTAGCCTAGAACTCATGGCAATCCATCTACCTCTGCCTCACAAGTTCTGGGATTAAAGGCATATGCCAACATATCTGGCTCTCTTGTTTCATTTTTAACTGACAAAATTGTATAAACTTATTGTATACATTATATTGTATGAAACATGGGTCACTGTGCTGTACAATAGCTTTTTTGACTTTATGCTTCCTACCTGAGTTTTTGTAGCCAACATTCTACCCTCTGCTTCTGGGTGCATGTGCTCCTAAGTACTGAGCCTAGGGCCTTGTGTATTCTTAGCAAGTATTCAACCTCTGAGCCACATCCTCAGCCTATAATCTATTTCTATAGTTCCAAAATTTTAGAAACTGCAACAAAAATGAGACGTCATGGGCTGGAGAAATGGATTAGTGGTTAAGGCACTTGCCTTCAAAGCCAAAGGACCTAGGTTTGATTCCCCAGAACCCACATAAGCCAGATGCACAAGGTGGTGCATGCATCTGGGGTTCATTTGCAGTGGCTGGAGGCCCTGGCACGCCCATTCTCTTTCTCTATCTGCCTCTCTTTCTTTCTTTCTTTCTGCTTCTTTCTCCCTCTCTCAAATAAATAAATAAATATTTTTTAATGAGATGTTATTTTTACCTTACTGTGTCTGGTTTATTTCACTTAACACAATGTCCTCAAAGTCCTTCTCTGCTGCCACAAATGACATGATGTTATCCTTTTTAAAGTTTGAAGAATGTTCCACTGTATATGCAGTCCCCAACTCACACTGGCTAGAGTTGTTTTACTTTACGATGTGTTAAAGCCATACATGTTCAGTAGAAACCATAACTTAAATTGTGAATCTGATCTTTTCCCAGGTTATCAGCAGTGAAGTATTATTTTATGATGCCAGGCAGTGCCACAGCTCTTTCAGCCACTCTCTCAGGAAAGCAGACACCCCTCTATACTCCAACACCCACCTTACTGAATCAATAGGTCATGGCACTTGGTAAGTTAGGTATCTTCACTGCACTTCTGACTTGTAGTGTTATCAACTTAAAACAGATTTGCTAAAGGGAACCCCGTCATGAGTCTGCATACATCCCACTTTCTCAATATATGCATTCATTGGTAGGCACCTAGGCTGGCTCCATACCCTGACTGTTGCACAGTCCTGCCATGAACATGGGAATGTAGATGTCCCTTTGCCCTTCCTTTGGATGAACATCCGGTAATGGGATTGCTGGATCAAGTAGCAGTTCTATTTTTAGGTTTTCTTTTCTTTAGGAATCTTCATACTAGTACCCTTAACAATTACATGAATTTACATTCCTACACATATTTAACGAATTCCTTTGCTTTGCATCCACACCAGCATTTATCTTTCATCTTCTTCATCGCAGACATTCTTACAGATATGGATAGCCATTCACACTTGTTATATCTCATTATAATTTTAAATTTCATTTCTCTGATGATTAATGCTGTTGAGCATTTTTGGATGATTTGTACATCTCCTTTTGAGAAATGTCTGTTCAGTTTCTTTGACCATCTTTTAATCAGGTTGTTCATTTCCTTGCTGTTAAATATTCTTGTTACTTATATGTTTTGGACACTAACTCCCTTCCCAGTATGGCTTGTGAGCATTTCCTGTTACTGTATAGGTGTTTCTTTAGTCTGTTACATGTTTGTTTGTTTGGCATGCAGAAGTTTGTAGTTTGGTACAATCCCAAATTTCATAAATTTATCTACTTTTGTTTCAATTTCTTATGCTTTTCAGGTCATATCAAAAAAAATTATCACCCTAACCAATGTCATGGAATTTTTCCTCTATGTCTCCTCACAGTAGTTTCACATGTTCAAGTCTTACATCTTTTACCCATTTGAGACAATTTTTGTATATGTACCAAAATAAATCTCTAATTTTATTCTTCAGCATGTTGGTAGCCAGTTGTCCCAGGATGTAGTTTTTATTTTAAAAAATTAATTAATAACATTGAATGTTATCAATTTTAATTTCCAATATAATAAATTTAAAGAGGCACAACTACATAATTAATAGTTCCTTATAGTCCTCAATATTAACTGAAAGACATCCCTAAGCCAGTTTAAGTTCCATTTTAGAGAAATATTTGCTCATAAGTACCACAAGAATATTTATTGCAGTATCACTAGCAATAGCAAAAACTTAAAACTATTCAGTTATAGCATATATTGTATGTTCACTCAGTGGGATAACATATATCAGTGAAAATTAATGATCTAAAAATGAATGCTCTAACAACAAAGATTAATTTTGCTGATATAATGTTAAGGGAACAGAAGGGAGGACAATATATTCAGTATAAGTACATGTCCATGCAGTTATTAAATAAAACTAAAACCAAATATTTCAACTTTAAGTAATATATATTTAGTTATTCAAATTATAAGATAAGCAGTAGGATGATAAACACACAATTTGGCATCAAGCTCCCCTCTAGGAGAAGAACCTCAGGTGGGCTGGGGGTAGTAGGCATATCTCATTTATCAGGTGAGTGTAAGTACATACGTAACTGTGTATTTTATTCTTGCTGTATACATCATTTATGAATATTTGTATGAATCCAATTAAAAAAATAAAAAGTTATATTCATGAAAAGTTACGTTCATGCAAAGCTGTAAACTTTGGTAATAAGGCCTGTGACAGAAAGGTGTGACCTCTAGATATACTATGATTGTGATAAACCTGGTCTTTGTGAATGTCTGCTATTCCAACATTTTGGGAAGCTGAGGCAGGAGGATCACAAGTTTATGGCACACTACTGTAGCCAACCTAAGCTACATAGCGAGACCCTGTCTCAACTCAAAGTAACAACAAGACCCCACCTGTGATAATCCAAATGGTAATGCACTTACAAGAACAAATAAATCTAATGCAATGGAAGAAAGGAAAGCTCTGTGAAGAGTCTGTGTGCTGGCACACTCACCTTGTGCATTGTCCATCCCACAAGTCACACTGGACCCAATCTTTATGAATGGTGCTGGGAACACTGGCTGACTAGTTTGAGAAATGATCTGCCTAACCCAGCATCTCAAGGTAGACTAGAAATGCCTTTATATCTAAATGCAAAAGATAGACAATAAGATAAATAATAAATAATAAAATAGCTAATGATCTAAGACTAGAAAAGAATTCAAACAAAAGCCATCAAGCACAGCTACAAGGAAAAAAGCTATTGGCTTTGATGACATCAAAAATAAGGATTTTTGTGCAATGAAACTTAACTGACAAATAATAGCAATGATGTTTATGCATTTAAGCTGACACGATTAATATTAAGAATCTTCAATGAATATCTAAAGTTCAAAAATAATTAACAAGAAAATGTCAGAAGCCCACACAAAAATAGCTACAAACAGTTTACCAAAGGGAGAATGTATAAGTGCAGCAAACAGACGAAGAGGTGCTCTGATTCGGACTCACTGAAAAGCAAGTGAAATGATGCGACACCACTTAATGCCTATCATTTTGGAAACATTTGAAAGCTGGATTACGCCAGTGATTTGGGAGTGGGGGGGCTGGTGCAGTTCTGGTGAGGGTGTCCACAGGATCAGCTGCTCTGGAAACTACTTGGCAGCGCTATGAGGAAGCACCAGATAGCCTATGGCCAACAGCGCTGCACTGGCTGAGTACTGCAGAGACGTTCTCTTGCAGGTGTACCTATGAGGGTGTTTAGCTGGTATTGGTTGTGGGCAGTTAAAGGCCATCTATGTGTTCATTTCTAAGGGAGAGGACAATGTGCTATCTGCATATGGCATTATATTCTACTGTGGTCAACAGCCACAGACTAGAAGTACACAGACTAACATGGAAAAATGCTACATACATATCTCTGAACTAAGGGGAAAGAAATCCATCAACATACATTAAAATACTACCACACTAACCTGAAAAATATTCTTAACAATGCAAACCAAAAATAACAGAAAACATAACAAGTACCTTAGAAAGATCTCCTGAGAGAGGCATAAAGGATAAACAAATGAGAAAATAGCTTATATAAATAAATGATAAGATTCCCTGGAATGAAAGGCATGATTAAGTAAATCCTGTGTGTAATAATTTTGGGTTTGCAATGGAGAACCAAAACAGACAGCTTCTTGGATCTAATAGGGGACAGGAAGAAGGCAGAAAGAGAGAAAGAAAAGAAGAGAGGGAGACCGCGGTTGAGTGCACCAAAGAAAGAGAGAACGAGGGGGGAAGGAAAGAAGGGTGCATGTACCGGAACCTGAAAAGTGGGAGATCCAAAAAGAGGTGGGGGCGGGCCAGGGAGTGGGTTTTACGGGAAGAGTTGAGAAAGTGCTCTGTGAGGGAGGGGCCTTGGAGGGTGTGCAGAGGTAGAGCCTGGGGAAAGGTGACCTTCCCTTCTCTCATTCCAGAGATTAAACTCAATGACCATTGGAGGAGGTAGTGCCAGAATCCAGAATGGCAGGGGAGAGTGAGAGGGGAATGGGTACAGACGTCTTAGATTGTAGCTCTCTGCCCTTAAATTAAAAATAAAAATAAAGCAAAGTGAAACAAATCACCACCACCACCATAAACAACAACAACAACAAAACTGCTGAGAGTTTGGAGATCCCTGAATTTTTGCCTCGGGTGGGCGCACTCCAATACAGGACTGTGAGCTGTGAGGTCCCACCCACTGGGGCTTTCCTGAAGTGACCTCCAGTTCTCTACCCTCCTCCTTCTCCTCCTTCCCTCCTGCTCCCAATTTTCACTAAAATGCTGCTTTAGGGCTGAGGGATTGCTTCATGGCTAAAGGTGCTTGTTGGCAAAATCTGACAACTAGGTTCAATTCCCCAGTATCCATGGAAAGCCAGATACATGAAGTGGAAGGCGCATGCATTTGTAATTTGTTTGCAGTGGCGAGAAACCCTGATGTGCCCATGCTTGTTATGCATCTGCCTCTATTTCCTCTCCCTCCTCTCTCTCTTAAGGAAATAAATAAATGTTTTCCTTTTTAAAAAAGTGAGCTGCTTGAATTCTCACCAGGTCCAGTGTCCCTTTGGATGTGAAGAACGTAGGAGAAGTGGTGGAATACACCGTGCCTGTGCTCTCTAGAGAAACAAAAGCATACGTAAGCCCACAGTGCTGCTCTAAGCGCGACACATACAGTATAGCTCATGTGCTGTCATGTGAAGAGTTAAATGAGCTAATACATACAGTTGCATAGCAGATTGGTTCAAGGAACTGGTTCGTGTGATTGTGGGCTGGCAGGACTGAAATCCACAGGGCAGGCTGCAAACAGACAGGACTTAACACTGCAATTTATGGCAGTTTCTCCTTTCCCAGAAAAAAAAAAAAAAAACTCAATTTTGCTTTTACTGGATGAGGTGGACCTGCATGACAAGGAAGACACTGTTGAAGTTGACTGGTTTCCACCTACAAATTCCCTCCCAGCACTACCTACCTCAGTGCTTGCTTGAACAAGCAGGTGCAACCCAGCCAACTGGACTCAGCCAACTATGGGAGCTGATGCCTGATCAGATGGGGGCAGGAGCCAGCAGCAAATTCCCTGTGAACAACTGAGGACCTAGAGTTACCTCCCAAATGAATCTGCTCCCCATGAAACACACATCTCCTAAGATCCTTCCTAGAATCTCAGCTCACCTTCGCTTGCATTCTCATCACAGCCCAGGATGCTCCAGGCAGATCCTTGCCTCTTCATGCTGCTGCTAGTGTCTCCCACCAATGTCTCGAACATCCTCTGAGCTCATTGCCTCATCTGATTGTGACACATACATGACCTAAGAACAACTGCCCATTGTTTCTTTTTCCATAAAAGACCGAGTTGCGAAAAAGGAATAAATCGACTTCCAGCCAAGATGGCGACTGCCTAGCTGCGCTGCAAATCCCAGGGAAAGAAAGACAGATGCAGATCCTAAGGAGAGAGCCACCCCATCATACCTCAAAAGGGCCCCAGCTGAAACTAAGAAAAATTGGCAAAACAAGCAAGAGTGCTCTTTTCCTGGTGAACCGGATACCAGCACAAAGGGGAAGGAGACAAACACAGAAAAATCAACTCCTACCAAATCAGAGAGCCAGAGCCTCAGAGGCCCCCAACACCTCATCACTGAAGCAGATCAAAAATGAACCCGACATGGCTCAGGGAAATTTTGCGGAAGAGGGGGCGGAAAGAATGTCAGAGCCACATGCTGGGTCATGATATGCAGAGACATTTATCCTACCCATAACTGTGGGCTAACTCCACAATGCACAACCCATATACCTCAACACGGAGGGGCCAATGGGGAGGGGGTAGGTCATGGATGAGCCTAATAATGGTACCAAACTGACTGTATTTTCTGAATACAAAACTAATTAATAAAAAAAAAATTTTTAAAGGAATAAACCTCAGTGATCCCAGTTTCACAAGCACCTTGACTCTACTACAATGATTTGGCCTCAGGATGTGCCTGGCTCAAGTTGGGCATCAGATTATCTCATGGGAATTTGAATGGAAGGATGTATCAATGACAGACACCGAAGAGGCAATCACTTTGGCGCAGGGCTTGAAAAGAGTACCTCCCGGTGGGGTGAGGCATTGGTCAGTGTGCCCCTGAGGCCCCCAAACAATAAGGCTATTGCCAAAGCTCTCATACCCACCAACACTAGACAGTAAGAGCCTACTCCTGAGATACCACACGTATCAGGTTGGTCTCAGGGAGCTGAAGAATTAAGTTGAAATGGCGCTGGATGTCTCCTCCGCCTTGGCTAACTGTCATAGTGCTGGAACGTGCTATGCAAGCAGCTGGGTGAGAAAAACCATCAACAGGTTTATCCAACTGCGGATCAACCCTGCGTGCTGCACAACCGACTAGCCACTGGTGCAATGGGAGCGTGACTGTTACGGGGGTAACCAATTGCTTTCTGGATCTGCGCCATGGGAGAGGATCCATGCCTGGTACAGAAAACCTAGTCAAAAACCAAAGATTGGGAAAGTTCCAGGCCCTAGGGGAAAGGTGAGCCACTAATGATGTTTGACTCAATGGATATGTTGTACCTATCCAACTGCCCTGTATCTATATTATATTACCATAGATTATGCTGCCTTCACCTTTGGTCACAGAAGCTTCTTTGTGCAGATGGTAGTGACTACTGGAGAAACTCAAAACTCATCAAGGTCAAACAAGTGGTGGTTAAATGCTCAATGATAAAGGATACACCTCTATTACACCCCCCAAGGCCTAGGGAGTTTTTTTTTTTTAATTTTTATTTATTTAGCGACAGACGGAAAGAGAGAGGGGGGAGAATGGGTGCGCTAGGGCCTCCAGCCACTGCAAATGAATGCCAGATGCGTGCGCCCCCTTGTGCATCTGTCTAACATGGGTCCTGGGGAGTCGATCCTTGAACCAGGGTCCTTAGGTTTCACAGGCAAGTGCTTAACCACTAAGCCATCTCTCCAGCCCTTTTTTTTCTTTTTTAATTTTTTTAAATTTTTATTTATTTACCAACACAGAGAAAGGGAGAGAGGGGGAGAATGCCTAGGGAGTATTGCAGAAGAGGAGGCGAAAAGATTGTCATAGCCAGAGGATGAGGAGGAGTACTTTGTGAAGCGGTCTTCCAGACACAAAGTGGCCATTACCTCATGACCTCACAGGAGCTGCTGTTAACTACCTCAAGACCTGCACAAAATTGAGCTCATTGGCATTTTAACATGGCTGATGGAAAAGGGCAAAATAAAAACAAAATGAAAAGCCAGAAAAATAGAAGATGGACTAGCTGGAAGGAAGAAGTTCAGTGGAAGGAGGAGGGGAGAGTAAATGTAGATATTGGGAAGTGATTATGATCAAATTACATTATGTCCACATATGAAAATTGTCAATAAAAAAGGTTTTTCTGGAAAAAAAAAAAAAGTAGACATACCAATCCCATTGCAGGAGCTATCTTAAGCTGCCTCACTATGGTCTTCCAACAGTGACATTATGTAGGACTTCTTTTAACTCACTGTCCTGGATGAGTCAGAGTAAAGGCTAAAAACAAAGAACCCCAAAGTGCAGTGGCGCGAGCAAAGGAGAAGTCTATTTCTTGTTTCCACCAGGACAGCTCGGCTCTATGGTTCATCCATGAGCCCTGGCTGCCAGCAGCTCTGCCATCTTTAACATTCTGCTCCTGCCAGAGTCATTCCAGTGGAAACCACTGTCGCCAGAAGGTGGAGTGAGGGAATGACATTTACGGAAGTGAACCTGTAAAGTCTTGGCACCCAGAGTAAGTAGCTCATGAAACTTCCCATGTTGCATGGCAGGAACCTGCGTATATGCCCAGATGTGCGGGTGGGGCTGGGAACCGCCCCTGGCTAGGCAGCCTGTCCTGCTTAACTTCTTTCTGTGGGAAAAGAGAAGAACAGCTCTGACAAAGCCAACAGCTTCTAGCAATCAGACGTTTCTAATGCACCTGCTTCCTCTCTTCAAAGAGACTTAGTTAACATACTGTGTGTCCTACATTCTTGGATAAATGAGGGCTTCTTGACATATCCCTTAGAATGCTTCTGTAGTTTGTGTGGGGCCTGGGTTAGGCTAACATAGTGGTGTAAGCAAGAGACTAGTCTAATTCACCTAAGGCTGCACAAGGACAGAAAACTTTGTGGTCATTTAGCCAAAGACTAGTGAGTCTAAGTCAGAAGAAAGGGCTGCTCTTGGGGGTGCAGATGCAGGCAAGAAGGAGCATATGCACCTGCCATGGGAAGGCACCCCAAGACAAAGGCTTAAGAAGCCCTGTGGGCACTGGGGGGTAGGGTAGGAGACAGGGGCATCCTGAGATCCCTGCTTGTAAGGTCCCATGGGCATCCTCGGGACCACTGACATCTTCATTGAAGAAAAGAGACTAAATGTTTCTAAAAGAGGTATGTGCTGAAACCCCATTGAATATGCCCTTTGTGCCAAGCAGGGGTAAATCCTACAGACAGGACGAGCTCCAGTGTCTCCTGTTTCAGAGTAGAAGTCTTCACAGTCATTCGATTGCTCTCCCACTGCTGTCATTCTCAGTTCCAGAGAGACCCAGAACTCAGCCACCTGAGCGGGTTAAGGGGGAAACACACTCGGGCCGCCACCGTGCCCACCTCCTCACGAGCCTCGCTCGTCCCATCCCTCACCAGCTCCCTCTTGCACAGAGAACCAGCCCCTGTCTGAAGCCAAAGCCAGCACTTTCAGGTCCCATTCTACCTGCAGCTTGGTGTCGTCGGGCCACATGCGAGAAAAGTGGGAGAAGTTCCATGTGGCCCAAGGAGTGTGACAGCCATCAGGTGAGAGGATGGTGAAAGACGGCAGGTGGAAAGGTGGTGTGTGCACACCTGAAATCTCAGCACTTGGAAGGCCAAGTTCAAGGGTAGTCTAAGCTACATTTCAAGCCGCTCACCAAAGAAAAAAATAAGAGAGAGAGAGAGAGAGAGAACAAGTACTTTATAGTAATTTTTCAGGTGGGCATTGCAGCTAATCATTTATCTGTTTTAACACTCATTACCTCAATTCTTTCTCAAAGCATCCCTATGATGTTAGCCAGGCAGCTGTTTTTATCTCATTATGTGCATAAGAAAAATACAGGATTTTTACATTGTTTTCATGCATATTCACATGATAACATATATATGTTAATATAATGTATATTTGCAATGCTGAGAGTTAAACCAGGGTCATATGTCTGCTAGTCAAGCACTCTGCCACTGAGCTGCACCCTCGTCCCTCTCTTTCCAAACATTGTCACACGGTGGTTTATATATGAGCACTTTTGATACGGCAATCGTTCCGGAGTCCTATGTGCACTGAAGGCATTGAAACTACCTGGATGGAGGAAGTACTATTATCAAAAATGAAAGGAGGGCCTGGAGAGATGCCTTAGTGGTTAAGGCATTTGCTGGCAAAGCCTGGGGACCCAGGTCTGATACCCCAGGACCCACATAAGCCAGATGCACAAGGTGGCACATGTGTCTGGAGTTTGTTTGAAGTGGCCAGAGGCCCTGGTGTGTGCATTCTCTCTCTACCTCTTTCAAGTAAGTAAATAAATAAAAATGTAAAAAAAAAAAAATAGAGAAGAGGCTCAGATGCCCCAGGAGAGAGGTTTTCAACACATGGATATGAAATATTAAATTCATAGTATCCCATTATCTAATGGTAGGGTCATTTCAAGAGGAAAAAGTAACCTGCCTCTTTTACCTGCTTAGAGCCCAAGGCTCAATAGTAGCTGAGACTAAAGGCAATTCACCAGGTCCCATAGCCACAACCACAAGGTCCCTTGGGAATTCTGCATTCCAGATGCAGGAATCTTTCTTTTTGACAGAGACACAACTATTAAGCATAGAAGAAAAAAAAAGTCCATCAAATTAACCTATAGCCAGAGACTCTAAACCAGCCGAAGCCACATTCTCTCATTATGCTCAGCAACCACATTTTGACTAGTAAGAATTCCATAGCTCCAAATTAACACAAGTTTATTTTAAACTAAGATGAAGCATAAGTGAATGACTTTCCTGGTGGGATTCTCACAGACCCCATGCATGGCCCCTGCTTGTGTTTCAGCAATGAGAGGACTGCCAAGATCCCAATGTACTCCCCAGGTCTCAGGCCACTTGTTCAAAGTTTCTCCAAACAACTAGTGGATGGAAAACCAGCCCCAGCATCCCGAGCAGGGCAGTGCTCCTGGCTGGCAGAAGCAAGCAATCTCTCAATGACAGCAAGAGCCGCCTGCGAGGCTGGGGCTACTGGGTACTGCCAGTCACTAGTATCATTTGTCAGAGTTTCAATTAGACTGTGTCACACACAGCCTCTTCCGCTGGGCTCTCTTGCCTGACAAGTGTGGTTTGCTCTGCACTGAACAGAGGGTGAGCTTCGTATGCTTCCCCCGCCGTCTGCCAGCCCCCCTGACCTTGGAACGGCTTGCAGGACCTTCTTGCTTGTACATGCTGTAAAATCCAGTTGATCTTGGTGCTGTCTTTCCCTACGACTTGTTAATAAGCTCGGGAGAAATTCAGTGGCAGAAATTCCACTTTTGCATACTACGGGCAGGAATGCAACACCATCATCGTGTGCTAAAATAACAGCCCAGCCACCTCTAGCATTTTAAGCGTGGCTTTCAGGACTGATAGAGAAAGCTGCAGCTCCAGCATGCAGGCAACTAGTCCTCTGTGCATCAAGCTCACTGTCCCCTGAAAGGCCCTCGCTGAGGACTCCTCATCAGTATGCTGAAGGGAAGATGGAGCAGCTGGGTAACTAGCTCAGGACATTTAACTGAAGGGCCGAGCACAATGGAGAAAGACTGCTCTATTGGTTTTTCTGGTGTTCAAGACTTGGCAGGCCTTGGAGGCTGGAGGGTATGGCTTCTGTTGATGCCTTGCAAGGCAATCCCCTCTCAGGGGCCAAACCCTCAGCCCCACATGCTGCTTCCACTAACGCCTCCCTGGGGTCCTGAAGTTGGCAACGAAGTTTGATCTCAGGGCCAGGGCTGGAACCTGGCTTTTCTTCCCATTTCAATCAATAATCATGAAGTAGACCTGGTCACTGGACCACACACACTTCAGCAGTCCAACCGGCAGGACAACATGAGAGTGGAAGCAAGAGACCTGGAGCCCAAAGCAAAGTGTGTTCAACTGCTGAGTTCTTACAGTGTCGTTTAAAGTATCTGGCCTTGTAGGCATTAGGAACATTACGATCGAATGGACACTTATACATGCTCTTTAAAGTTGAGAATTTGTGGACTGGAGGGATTGCTTAGTGGTTTAAAGCATTTGCCTACAAAGCCAAAGGACTCAGGTTCGATTCCCCAGGACCCATGTTAGCCAGATGCACAAGGAGGTGCATGTGTCTGGAGTTAATCTGCAGTGGCTGGAGGCCCTGGCGCGCCCATCCTCTCTCCCTCTCTCTCTCTCTCCCTCTCTTTTTCTCCCTCCTTCTGTGTCAAATAAAGAAATAAAAATAAAATAAAGTTGCGAATTTCTTTTTGGCGTGGTTTTCACCCTAGAAACAATGGTACATAAATTTGGGAACTAATATGTGAGTATTATCATGTACATATCACTAATAACAGATGGCTCCATGTCAGAGGAGAGACCTGGACTGAGGCGCAAGGAGCTGGGCACAAGTCCAGCCCTGCCACTCACCAGCCACGCAGTCTTGAAAGAGTAGCATTCCTTCCCTTGACCTCATCTCCCCATCTGCCCCTTGGACTCTAAGCTCTGCGGTTTTCAGTGGTGCCATGTTTGGAGTACCCAGCTCATGGATGCCAACAGTTCCCTCTCGCACCCATGGGTCTGGTCCCTTTGCTGCCTGTGTGCCCACCTCCTGCACCTAGGTACTTGCATCAAACAGCCTTCTCACCCCCTCAGGACAACCCTTTGTCCTTGAGCACAGAGAACTGAAAGGCCATGGAGTTCCCTCCTCCTCCTCCTCCTCCATTAGCCAGCCTGTAACTTGGAAGTGTGAAGATCCCAGCCCTTCCTCTAGTTGGAACCTGCTGAGGACACAGCAGCCTCCAGCTGAGCCCATACCTCACACTGGCTCCTTGTCTTTTGGGGCTTTTTTCTTATTACTTGCTCTGACTTAACATGCACGTTGACTAGACTGAGAAGAACTCTGGGAGTTGCAGTAAAGCAGCTTTCTTTGTCCAGATGTTCACTATGAAAATGAGAGCTCTGCAGCTGGATTTGACAGACACCAGCTCACAGCACCTCAGGGTGTCTGGGAATACGGAGGCCTTTTGTGCAAAATTTTATCCAGGCTAGAATTTTACTTTCGAAGTGATCCATCTGTGTGCCCTGAGCTTGATAAGCCAACAGTGATAGTAAAGCCAGGAATGCAGCTCAGAGCAGAGCCTGGGATAGCAAGGACCAGGTCCTGGGTTCCATCCCTGGCACTACATAAAGAAAATGAATTAACCAACAACTCAATTAAACAATAAGTGAGACAACAAAATTTGATCAAGCCAGAAAGTACAAAGGAAAAACAGGGATTATAGTATTGGCGGGGGAGGGGGGCAGATTTACCTCACTTCTTAGCCAAATGTCCAGACCCAGAGATGGACTAAGTAGGACATGGCCTATCCTTCCTTGGGATCCTGTGCAACCCTCCTTGTCTCCCCTCATCCTGACTCCTTCCTTTTGTTCTGGAAGAGCAGGAACATCTGCAAGAGACCCTCTGGTGGAGTTCTTGTTCTCTGGCTCAGTCCCCAGAGTCTTTAGTCCAGACAGGACGAGCACGGATATGCAGTGGCTGATGATGATCTACTCTGTTTTCAAAGCCAAGGCAAAGTGAAATCTGGTGGTTATGCTTATGAAGTTATATGAAGTTAGGAGTATTCCTCTAGAAGATCTGAGACTTAGAAAATGCTGGGTGGATACAAGCAGAGAGAGGAGGAGGAGGTTTTGTCCTTGGGTAGGAGAACAATGACCAGAAAACCAGAAGCAGGGCATGGCAGGGGATGCCCAGAGGGTGAGTCAACAAGGCCATGGTGCCCATGCATTGGGAAAGAGGTGAGAGGGAAGGATCTGTTAAAGTAGGACAGGGGGGCTGCTGAGGAAGCATGAGACCCTTGGATTCATGGAAAGGGTTGCTGAGAATGTTCCAGTAGCTCTAGGCACATCCACTAGGCCCTTGTTTAGGGCCTCAGCCTCAGTCCTGAGCACTGCGCTGCCCTGAGACAGGACTGTCAGCCTCTTATCTTGTGTGATCAGCACAGGAGTTAGGCTGTGAAAGCAATTGTATTGACCCATCCTTTCGCCGAGTGTCTGTGGTACCCACTCTCTGTGGTAGCCTGGGCCTATAGTGCCTGGAGACTGTGATATCCAGAGGCTGTGGTGCCCAGTGTCTGTAGTGCCCTAGGGCAGTGGTACCCAGCATGTGCCAGCACTACTGTGCAAAGCACTATGGAAAAAAGACTAAGTAAAGGCCACTGAAGCCTGCTGCCTCTGCTCACTATCCTGCAGCCCCTTAAATGTCCTTCTCAACCCTGGTAAATGGAAATGCTGACAAAAAGTATATAATTTATTTATGATTTGTCATTTAGCCAATTCCCCAAAGATTTAAAAGTAGAAATAGAATTGAGCTGGTAAGAAAGAAATTAAACATTGTGATGGGTAATATTGGTTGTCAACTGGGATGGATTAAAAGAAGCACTGAAAGTAGGAATATACTTCTTTTGGGAGGATGGAGGTTTCCATGTAGGTTCTTGTTCAAGCTCAGGCTGATTGAAACTCACTCTGTAGTGGACCCAGACTGGTTTTAAACTCAAAGAAATTCTTCTACTTCAGTGCTAAAATTAAAGATGTGGGGGCTGGAGAGATGGTTTAGCTGTTAAGCACTTGCCTATGAAGCCTAAGGAACCCGGTTCAAGGCTCAATTCCCCGGGACCCACGTTAGCCAGATGCATAAGGGGGTGCATGCATCTGGAGTTCATTTGCAGTGGCTGGAGGCCCTGGCATGCCCATTCTCTCTCTCTCTCTCTCTCTCCCTCTCTTTTTGTCTCTGTCGCTCTCAAATAAATAAATAAAAATTAAAAAAATTAAAGATGTGTACCTCCACACCCAGCTAGAAATGCATACTTCTTGGTGGCTTCTGAAGGTGTTTACAGAGATGACTGGCATGTGGATCAATAAACTTACAAGGCAAGGCCTACTATGAATGTGGGCAGTACTGTAGGCAGGGCACCCAGATGGAAGAAACAGAGGAAAGGGGGTGTCTTGGTTACTTTCCATATTGCTATGACAAAGTCAACTTAAGGAAGGGTTTATCTTGGCTTATGGTTTTAGGGGATACAGCCATCAATGGTGGAGAAGTCATAGCAGGAGCATCAAGCAGCTGTCACATTGCACCCATAGTCAAGAAACAGACGAATGCTGGTGTTCAGCTCACTTCCTCCTTGTCATTAAGTTCTGGATCTCAGACCATGATATGGTTCTGCCCACATTCAAGGTGGGTCTTCCCCCCTTAGTTAAATCTCTCTGGACAATCTCACAGGTATACCAAGACATGCATCTCCCAGGAGATTCCAATCCCACTGAGGCTGACACAGAAGATTAGCCATCACAGCAAGAAGCTCCATCCCTCCTGAGCAACTGTGTCTCACTGCTGTATCACCTGAGCTCTCCAGACTCGAACTTCCCCAGCCCTTATACATGGATTTGCACCAGAGACTCTTCAGGAAGCTTCTTGGCCTTAGCCTCAGACAATGGAAGCATCATTAGTCCTTTTTCTGAGGCTTTTGGCTTGGACTGAGCAGCCACTGGTTTCCCTACTCTCTAGCCTACAGATGGCCATGGTGGGATGAGCTCAATCTCTAATCATGTCAGATATCAAATAAATACCATCTTATAATTGTATACAAATATTACTAATCCTAGTCCTTTAGAGAATACTAATGTATGTATATATTCCTATATTTTGTGTATGTATGGATGTATATATACATATACATATGTATATACATGTATGTCTATATGTAGTTAGTAGTTACAGAATCATCACATTTGCTCAGTGACAAAGGAGGGTGGTAAGAGGCAACATCAAGCTTTAAAGTATCCTCAGGGAGGACTTTTGGGGAGCAGCATTGGCACAGCCACACAGCCCATGGGGCATGCTTGTAAGCATGAGTGTTTTCTGAGAAGACTCACATCTCATCACATGGGTGCCCCCATGGGCAGAGCCATGGGTGTCAGTGGAGTTGGTACCTGTGCATGAGTGGTCCAGAGGGAAGATGGAAAAGGAATGCTGGGCTTAGGTGGGAGAACCAGTGTCCAGCCTGAACAATGAACACTGATCATTTTTTTCTGCAGAAATAAAAACCCAGGGCTTGAGAGATTGCTTAGTGGTTAGGGTGCTTGCCTGCAAAGCCTAAGGGCCCATATTTGACTCTCCAGATCCCACGTAAACCAGATGCATGCACAAGGTCGCACGTGCACACAAGGCAGCACATGCATCTGGAGTTCAATAACAGTGGCTAGAGGCCCTGGTGTGCCTATTCACTCACTCGCTCGCTCTCTGTCTCATAAAAAGTCAAGTCTGTTGGTCCTGCCACCCCCCAAAAAAATAACAAAAAACCCAGGGACCACATCCTGGTCTTCCTCACAAAGGGGGAGAGGTGAGATGCCTGGATAAAGATTACTAAGGTGGTCATTCGCAAGCCCAGTGTGATGTGGAGAAACCTCTCCTGGTAGGAATGGCAGCTGTCGACATGGGGCCAAGCTTGTTCCTCATGAAATATGCCTCTCATCAGAGAGACTCACTGAGCCAAAGTAGTGGATTTTCCTCGCAACTCTCTGCCAGCACCTTTCAAGGTCTCTTTCCCTTCCTTTGCCTCCCGGGAGCTTAAGCCAAAGGGCACACTGAAAGAGAGCCTTTGAAGCTTTGCTTTGATGTGGTCAGCCAGTATGTATATCATTAGAAATTTACATCCAGTCCCCAAACAAGCTATTTGGATTTACCCTGATGTGATTAGGCATACCAGGAACATGTCCCTGTGAAGAAAGTACGTTCATTTTAGTAATGGGCTGACCTAACTTCTCCCTCCATAGGGCCTGCTGGCCATTCAAGCAAAATCAAGCCTGTACCTTCCTTCTTCTACCTAGGCTCCCAGGAAGACACGCGCACCTGGATTTCCATGGATGTGTTTCCAGTCAGAACTAGACTTGTTTCAGAGTATCACTGCTCTTCCAGCACCCCGTCCCGTGTACAAACGGTTCCTGCAGGAGGGCTCCTTCCAGACCTTCTCCCACCTACATGTTGCCTGGTTATTAGGACTTGTCAATTGTTCATTTCCATCTCAGACAGGCACTAGAACCCTTTCCCAGACAGAATGTCCTTTGGCCAGTGTACATCCTATCACTTGGGCCTGGTACTCTCCCAAGGCCCCTGAGTGCTACAAGAATGGAATGATGGGGTGCTCATGTCAACATTAGCAGCTAGAGTATTAAAGCCCAGGAACAAAGGACTTAAAAACTGGCAATGCCTACTTTATCTGCCAAGCTAGGTCATGGGAGTACCTGTGGGAGAGGCCCGAGATGCAGGGGCTGAAGGTTGGCCCTCGGGGTAGAGGTCCCACCATGTGTTTGTCATGACAGCTGGAGTCAACTGTGCAGGACTTGGTCTCCCTGGGTGTGTATGTCCTGTTCTTTCTTCCTCTCTGGATTCCAGAAGCTGCCTGTTTGTTTTCTGTGTAGTTATGCAAGCCTTGTATCCAACTGCTACTGCAGAAATCCAAGCAGCAGTTCTGACTTTCAAATTCACCAACGGGCCCAGCTAGAGTGGCTTTGAGGACCATATGACTTAGTCCTTTAGGGGTTCACTGAAGAGGCCTCAAGAGCTCTTCCAGGAACATATCCCAAGAAGATTTTAAGTAAGTGGTATCTGAGCAGCCCAATCCTCTGCTCTTCAACAAAGTACATTTTTTTTTAATATTTTTTGTTCATTTTTTTATTTATTTGAGAGCGACAGACACAGGGAGAAAGACAGATAGAGGGAGAGAAAGAGAATGGGTGTGCCAGGGCTTCCAGCCTCTGCAGACAAACTCCACATGCGTGCGGCCCCTTGTGCATCTGGCTAACGTGGGACCTGGGGAACCGAGCCTCAAACCAGGGTCCTTAGGCTTCACAGGCAAGCGTTTAACTGCTAAGCCATCTCTCCAGCCCCAACAAAGTACTTTTATTTTTGATAGAGCTATGAATTTGACTTTAATATGAAAAACTGATTCTGCTAACAAAACAAGATTGAAACCTAGTGGCTAGAAAGAGATTTGATCCTTCAAGTTATATGACCAGAGAAAGGCAGATAAAGGGCAAAATGGGTTCCTCAGCTCCCTGCCCCTATCCAGTAGGCCGCTGGTGGCAGCAAAAGCCATTTGTGAGCTCATCTGTACTTCATGACACTGGACAGAGCTTATATGACCAGGACTATAGAAGTTCATTAAACCAAGTAGCTGGTGAAGACCCCCAGGATTCACTGTGTGACCAACTAGTCAAAACGAGAAGCTAAGGATATTAGCAGAGCCAGTTTGGAATGGACAAGGTATAGATTCATGTGATGGTTCACACAGATTGTCAAGTTAGCAAGATCTTAAATCATTTAGGAGAAAACCTCTGGGCATGTATGTCTATGAGGAAATGTCTAGATTAAGTTAACTGAGATGGAAAGATGCATTCTAAGTATGGGCAGTTCTAGTCTATGTTCTATAGTCATGGACTGAAGAAAAAGGGGAAAAGGAGAAAGCAAGCTGAGAACCAACGTGCAGCTCTCTCTGCTGCCTGAGTTCAAACACAATGTGACCAGCTTCCTACTTCAAGCTACTGCTACCATGTCTTCCTCATCGTGATAGACCTACCCTCAAACTGAAAACCAAAAACAACCCTGTCCTTCCTGATAATCTTTCTTGTCAGATATTGGTCACAACAGAAAATTGGTTCTTAGAAATGAGGCTATTCTTGTGATAAACTTGACAATGGTCGTCAGGCTTTTGATCAGCATGGAAGGTACACAGGAACCGATGCAGACTCGGTGTATTTTGTATTACGAGATGGCCGTGAACCTATGAGAAGTAAGGGTGTGAGGTTATGGCTTAAAAGTGACTTGCTTAGGGGCTGGGCTGGAGAGCTTGCTCAGTGGTAGGAAGAAAAGTCTCAAATCCCATTCTGTACCTTATACCCGTGACCCCTCACAGAATAGACCTCTGGCACTTCACGTCACTCATAACAGAGTCCTAAACCAGGCACAAGGATGTCATGTTTGCCCTCTGTGCCCTGAGAAATGGCCACTGGGTTTAAAACCATGGGGGCCGCTGGAAGGCTTCAGAGGGCAGATTCAGTGGAGTTGTGAAAACAAATGAGCCTGATGGGAGAGGGTTCAGGTGTGAGTGGAGAGAAGGAAGTGTGTTTGGATGAACTGAAGTTAAGAAAATTTTTATTTTTGTTGACTACTATAAGTAGCAGAGATAATAATGTTGTAGGCAATTTGGAATAACTCAGGAAAACAGAGAATGAGATATTCATGACAGTGAAAGAGGGGAACATTTTTGGAAGTCAACTCAGAAGGCAGGGAAGGCGTTCAGGAGCACAGGCTATATTCATAGCAGCAGGTACAAGATGCTAGAGGCAAGGTCAGAATTTGAGATAGTTTCTTTCCAGTTGTTTGTGTGTGTGTGTGTGTGTGTGTGTGTGTGTGTGTGTGTGTGTGTGTGGGTTCTCTGTGAAACAGGTGGGAGAGAAATTTAGCCAAGTAAAGAAAGAAGACAGGTTTTCTTCAGTATGTACAAAAGTGGGGAAGTGGCTTGTCCAGCAAAAGTAATCTGACTGCACAGATGTTATGAGCCATGAAGGTTTGGAGGTCATGAGTGTCTGATAGATCATGTCCACATGGCTTGTGTTTTTCTTCCATCATTGTCCCTTGCTTACAAAGACCAAGGCCACTGCACCTGCAAGGCTCAGCTTGCAGTCCCCTCTGCCAGGCATTTTAGGATCCAAATTATAAAAGTTAATGATGCAACATAGCACCTGCCTCAACTTTAAAGTCCCCACTACTTGTCCTCCAGGGTAGGCCTTTCCAAGCAACACACCCGGAACTAGAACTACTTTTGAAGTCTTTGGACCAAGCACTTTGTGCAGAGGTGTCATTCCATAGTATCATATTCCAACCTCTTTCTGAAGGGAAGACTATGTCAGGACTCTTTGGCCAGGATGTTTGATTGGAAAGTCAGCTTTAAGCCAGTGTCTCGTGTCTCACCAGGGATCCAGACCGCCCCCTTCCAGCCCGCTGGTGCCCTCCTGTCACGCAGGGCTGCTGGCCTGCTGCCCCTGCGACTCCAGGCAAGTCTCCCTAAGAGCTGCATCAGCTCCTCTTTGGGTAATTGACCGTGAGTCATTTAGGAGACATCTGCCTCTGGTCTGAAAGGTCTCTGTGGGTTTCTGAGTCACACGGCTCAAAGACCCAGGAATAGAACTGCTCCTGCTAGGCTCCTACCAGCCAGCAATGGGTCGTGACCAGGTAGATGATGAGATACTGGAGACCTAGGAAACGAGTGCTACCTCCTTTCTCAGCGTTTTTGTTTTTTTAGAGAGCATTTCTAAGAACAGTTATCAGCAATTAGAAGAGGAAACAGCCGCAAGATCTGGGGAAAGAGCCTCAGCTATGGCAGAAAGCAGGTGCATGCAGGCGGGAGCCGGGAGGCTGCAGACACCAGACACTCCTAACCATCAGTTTTCCAGTGCAAGTGACAGAAAGACATTCCCAACTCTCCAAGTTACTCAAAACAATAATGAAGTATGAACTGTGTCACAGTGAAAGGCACAACTGCCCTGAAGGCTCTTCTACTGTAGCTGTCTATCCCAAGGTTCCTTTTACCTCTCCCTTCTACCGTCCCCCCACCTTACTTTGATGGATCCGTTACAAGAACCCACCGAAATGGTTTTCAGTTGTTTTTGTTTCCTTTTCTAAATAGAAAAGGCAACAGACACTACCAAAAGGTATCGTGAGTACACTTCCTCTCTGGTGCATTACAAAGCCAATAATTATAAATTATATTTGTAACAGAATTTAATTTTGTGAAACCTGGCCTCTGCTTATGGAGTGGGCAATGACCATTGAAGAGCAGCTTTTCCAGGCAAAGTCTACCACCATGTGGAATAGGCTGGTATTGCATGTGCCTGCCCCAAAAATCCCACATGGATTTGGAAACCTTCACTGTAACAAAGGGGGAATACCAGCAACCCCACTAAGGAGGGCCCCCTGCAGAGGTGTGCAGGGAGGAGGGAATAGATGGTACCAACACATGATGTAGCCATACAAAATATGTTCTTAATAATAATTATAATAATAAAAGATAAATTATACGCTAAGAAGTAAAGGGACTCCCACCGTCTTCATCAAAGCCCAGAGATCAAAACAGCAGATTGCTCTCAAATGACTTTGAGCAACCCATCATCTTGTGGCAGCAAGAGATAACTGTAATTTACGAGGGTGAGAGCTCTGAGTAGGGTTAGAACTCCCACCAGTAGCTCCCAAATCTTGAGTTTGTCCACCTTGGCAAAGAATTGAAAAAGACTCAAGAGACAAGCAACTTAAGAGGTTTATTTTAGGGAATGTTGATATAAAAGGAAAAGCCAAAAGAAGTTCCTCTGCTGAGAAGGGAGTTAAAGAAATTGGGAAACCTCTGGAGAAAGAGTAAGATCGCACACGTGGCTCAGGTGCATAAGGAGGAACCTGATTAGTTAGTGAGCTCAGGAGGAACACCGAATCAGGAAGAAACAGGAAACTGTTGCTGTTGCTGAGGAAGGATTAGGAAGTGGCTGCCTTGGATGTGACTGAATCAGACATGAAGGTCAGGAAAGGTGGCCTCCATGTTTCTGGGGGCCAGTCCTTAGCTAACTGCCTACTAGATAAAACTGTCTTGCTCCTGTCCTGTATCACAGTCAGCGGTGGTTTAAGTTTAAAAAGCCCATTCGCTTGCTCTAGACAGATCTTCTTAAAGGATCGGCAAACAGCAAACATGAGGAAGCTAAGGCTCACCTAGGGCATTATTTTCTTTCCTCTTATTATTTTATTTAAATTATAGAGGGAAAGGGACAGGCTAGCCAGAGTTGCTGTTATCTCTTCCGCTTCCTGATTAATAGACTCGGAGCCACATGGAGTAGGCCGTGAGAAGAGGCCTTGTGCTACATCACCATCAGTTCCTATCACAGCGCCCAGGGAGGCTGTGTGCAGGTAAGGGCCTCCCTGGCTGTTTGAGGACCAGGCCAACACAATGGCAGTGCAGGACAAAACCCCAGAGGTCCTGTTATGCCCAGTTCTCGGCACCCCCCAGTGACCACCAAGGAGAACCAAACACTTATGCAAGGGCAAGGAGCTTTATTTTCGGGCTTAAGCTTGGTCTCTTGACTTCACCTATGCACTGGATCCGCACCAGAGCCCCAAGCAGCAGGGAGGCAGGTTTTTTATAGGGATTTGAACAAAGAAGTAAGGAATGGGTACATGATTGGTTGATTTCTTAGGACATTGGCGGCAAGGTTGGTGGGCAGGAGCTAGGTAACTAAGCAACCTCCGTTGTGATTGGCTAAACAAGCAGCAATAACATTTGTGTGTATTTCGATTGGCCGAGACAGGAAGGTAGGAGGGATAAATCTCTTAATTGGCCGAGGCAGGGAGGTAGGAGGAACAAGTCTTTGGCAAGTCTCAGGTGTCCTGGGCAGGGGGCAGGGCAGCTGCCCCTTTGTTCCTTTGTTTAAGCTGAAACTTGTAATTTAGGCCTAATGAGGATTCTGAAGCCTGTCATGGTTCCTGAGTCCTTCAGTCCCAACTGATAAACGGGAAGTAAGTGTTCAACAAGGAGCCCCAGGTGAACTTGGGAACAATGTGAGGTCAGGTACAGGTCTTTTGAACATACCTGCCCACCCAGTTTGTCCACTTCAAGACAAGAGACTGAGGTAATGGCCCCAAGACCACCCTGGTGATGTTGGATAAAGGGAGGATTCTGTTTCTCATCTTTCCAATCACTGCTAATGCAACATCTATTATCTCTAGATTATGAGCTGCTCAAAGGTAGAAACTGTGTCTTCTGCAGTTATGTTACCACTGGGATCTGTCTTAAGATTTAAACAGTGGAAGAAAAGAGAGAAGGGAGATAGAAAAGTTAGTGGACGCAGTAACTTTGTGAATATATGCTGGCAGATCCTTAAGTGGCAGCTTATTCACATGGCTACAGTCACCCCGGTAGCTCGGCTCTCCTTACCAACCAGCGAGGCAAAATTGAGGACACCTTCTCTCCCATGTTCTCTGCCAGGCTTGGGAGCTCTGGATTTGTTTTTTGCATTTCCACCATTACTTCTTTAAATATCAAACCCACACAACAAAAATGAAAACAGAATGAACTCCAGCATATATTTCCCTTAAATTCACTCCAGAATAAGATTCAAGTTCAGCCTTCTGTTTTTCTTCCTTGCAAAAATAAACAAATTAGGCTGGGGAAAATGCATACCTAGAAAAATTAATAAAGGCGCACACACGTGCGCGCGCACGCACACACACACACACACACACACATGTTCTCATGTCCCTATGTTTCTTGAAGCTTTCCAGTTTGGTCTTTCTGGGATAATAATATACTGGTAATGACTGTCAATTCAGAGAAATCTCTTCCTTTGTATTGTTGTAGCAACAGGCCCTCATTGTATGGGCCACATAGTGGGACTTCATCAGTCAGTATCCACAGATCCACATTTAGTCTGTTTTCAGTATTGTGCCATGACAAATACCAGCAATAAATAACTTGCAGCATATGTCATTTTAAATCTGTGAATAGTGAAAACATGTTTTCAGAGAAAACCACTAGGAGTAGGTTGCTGGTCATAGGTTATGCATGTGCCATTCTGTACGCTGTCTCTAGATGTCACCCCCACTGGTACATCTCATTCCACAATGCCAACAATGTGTGCATGAGAGCTCCATTTCCCTGCAGCCTGGCAATAGTACCCTGCAAGGCTTACATGCCAGATGACTGGATGGGAAATGTTATCCCCATGCCCTTTTAACTTATGCTCATTTACAGTAAAGTATACATTCTTGATTAGTTTAAGAGTCACTGAGGTATTTTTTTCTGTGACTTGTCCATTACTTTGTTCATTTTTTTTTTCCCAATCAGTTCCTGATCTTTTACATCCCTCAATTTTTAAAGTTTTTTAGGCTAATTAGTTTAATATCTACAAATGGTGAATATTTTATCCCAATTTATCATTTGTGTTCTGCCATTAACATGTTTCCTGTTGTAGTTCTTTTTGTCAGCCTCTGATTGCATGTTGTTGTAGACAGCTTCATGTTGCAGAGATGATCATCCGAATCAGGCACAGTTTAGGGGAGGGAGGGATTATTTCCAGTTTACAGATCCAGTAGGGAAGGCCCATCAATGGTGACAAAAGCTGCTTCCATACATCCAAGCAGAGAGAACCAAACATCCCATAAAAACCAAAAGCAGTGAGCACAAAGGACAGCAAGCAGAACGCCCGTCAGAGCTCAGACTTCTCTGCATACCTTCGAGCAAGTCAGATCTGCCCCCAGTGACACCTCTTCCAGCCAGGTGGCTAGAGACCCAAGTTACAAGCTTTAGTAAAACACCTGAGCCAACAGCATTCCATGAGAGACCTTGCACAGTCCTGATATATCCAAAACATCTCTGGGTCTCTATTACAAACATCTTACAGTGGCTTCATTGATCTAGCAGGGACATCGCCCTGTTCCATTTGCCATATCTCAGCACTGGCTCCTGGAACTGTGTGCACATTATGACCCACTTCCTCACATATTTTATTCCCCCAAGATCAATACCAGGTATGTCAAGACACAGCCATATTGTTAATCCAGGTAGGAAATAAATCGTGACCTTGAAGAGTAGGTTTCTTCCTTTCAGCCATCTTCTATTTTTTGTTTGTTTGTTTGTTTGTTTTCCAAGGTAGGGTCTCACTCTAGCTCAGGCTGACCTAGAATTCACTATGTAGTCTCAGGCTGGCCTTGAACTCACAGCTATCCTCCTACCTCTGCCTCCTGAGAGCTGGGATTAAAGGCATGCACCACCACACCCTGGCCTCAGCCATCTTCTTTTAAAAGTTTGTATTTCTACCATTCAGTCTTTCCTAGGTGGAATTACCTCCGGAATCTTTCTATCGTTTCAATGTAAAGTAGTTAACAAGGATGGTAATCTGTTTAACAATGGCAATTTTAGTAACCTGAAATCCGTCTCTGAGGCAGTAATTTTAAACTTGCTTGAATCTTTTCAAATTTAAATCTTATAATCTTTTAGTTCTACATTTTCCACCAAGCACATCAATCCCAGCAATGAGAAGGCAACTACAACATGCCATGTTTGTCAATCTCTGACTACATGTGAACTAGCTAGTACAGCACTTACGCAGCAAAGATGCCGGGCATTCTTCCATTTTCCTACAGTGTTTTTCCACAACTAAAGCTACATTAGGCCCAGGTGCATAATGTATATGCATAAATGATATAAAAAATATAGACACATATGCCATGTTAAGCACATGCTTACTGATTTCCATTTTACCGTATTTTTAATTTTTCTTAAATTTATTTGACATAAGAAAGAAAGTGGAAGAGAGAAAAAATTCCAGCCACAAGTGCCACTTTATGCATCTGGCTTTACATAGATACTGGGGAATTGAACATGGGCTGTCAGGCTTTCTAAGTAAACACCTTAACTGCTGAGTCATCTCTCCATCCCTTATTGTAATTTTTATAAGGAGTAGCTACTGGATGTTTTTGAGATCTGTTATAGCTTAGGTCTTAAATATCTCCCAAAACTCTGTACAGTAAACATTTAGTTGCTACCCTGTAGTGTGATTGAGAGGAGGTAGAACCGGAGAGAGGTGGGGCCTGGTGGGAGGAAGTAAGGTCACTGGAGATATGCCCTTGACAGCAGTATTAGAACCAGAGCTACCCCTCTCCTTCCTAGCCATCATGAGGTGAGCAGCTTTGTTCCACCATGTGTCCTGACCATCTGCCCCAAACACAGGCACCCCCAAAGCCACAACCAATTGAACATTCACTGGATCCTCTGAAATTGTAAGCTAAATCAGCTTTCCAACAACCTATCAGGTATTTATTTCAGATATTTTGGGGATTTTGTTACCTAATTTTTTGTTTGTTTTTCAAGGTAAGGTCTCACTCTGGCCCAGGCTGACCTGGAATTCACTATGTAATCTCAGGGTAGCCTTGAACTCATGGTGATCCTCCTACCTCTGCCTCCCTGGAATTAAAGGTATGTGCCACCATGCCCGGCTTTCTAATTTTTGTAAATTCTTTGGATTGATTTTTAAGTTAACATTCAAAGAATTGGGTTTCATTATGGCATTTATATACATATGGGCCGTTATACTTCATCATAATTTTTGTCCCTCGCTGTCTGCCCCATGCCCCCTGAGCCTGTCTGGTTCATTGCTAGTCCTAGATATTCACTGCCCTTCTGATTTCGTGTGACATATATTCCATGATCTTCCCCTCTTGCTCCCTTAAAGTTTCTTGTCCCACATCACTTTCTAGTTTCATGACCCATAAACAGACACATACATACACATATGTAATTTTAAGTCTAGGTTCCACATATAAGAGAAAACATGCAGTATTTGCTTATCCATTTATCTGTTGATTGATATCTAAGCCTGATATCCATCTCCTGCTTACTGTGACTTGTAAGAGTTGATAGTGTGATATCCTCAGCATTGAGCTTTCTGGTAAGGCTTACGTTGGCTATTCAGGGTCTTTTGTGTAGCCATATTATTTATTTAGTTAAGAGGGTGATGGAAGACAGAAAGAGAATGAGCACATGAGCACACCAGGGACTCATGCAGTACACACAAATTCTGGCTGTACAAGTTTGTGTATCTGGCTTTATGTGGGCACTAGAGAATGAAACTGAGGCCATCAGACTTTGCAAGCAAGCAAGTGCCTTTAGCCACTAAGGGTCTTCTAAGCATAGGATCATGTCATCTAGAAACAGACAATTGCACTTCTTTTCTCATTTGTATGCCTTTTATTTCATTCTTGTCTTACTGTTCTAGCTAAGAGGCTGAGCATTAAATTGAAAAAGAGCCTTCTTGCCTCACTACAGATTTAGAGCAACTGCCTTCAGTTTGGTTGGTTGTTTGTTTCCATTTAGTAGAATATTGGCTATAGGTTTTCATGTGTAACCTTTACTATATTGAGGTATGTACCTTCTATTTCTGGTTTATTCAGGGTTTTTGTCATGAGCAGATGATGAACTTCACCTTGGGCTATTTATTCATCAACTGAGGTGATTATGTGTTATCTATTTTTTATCTTTAAGTCTATTTATGTGCTAAATCAAATCTATTAATTTGCATGTTTTGAAGCATTCTTGAGCTTCCCTGGAATGATACCAACTTGATCTTGGGGTATGGTCTTCTTAATTCTTAATATGATTTTAGCTTCAGTTTGAAAGAATTTTACTGAGAACTTCCACATCTATGTTCATCAGGTAAATTGATCTATAGTGTGTGTGTGTGTGTGTGTGTGTGTGTGTGTGTGTGTGTGTGTTGTCAGGAGCCATAGAGCAAAAGCCTCTCCATTTTTCCTGGGCCTGCTCATAAACTGACTCATCACTCAGAAAGCTGGCCCATCCAGCTTTCTGCTAGGTACTTCTGGAACTGGTCAGCAGACTACTTACAGAATCTTATCTTTTGCAAAAAGCCAGTTTATGGTCAGGATGTTAAGCCAGTTGGGCAAGATTAGATGAACACCTAATTACATCCCCTCTAGGTTTCCTGACAAGTCCTTGCCCTGGCCACGTCCCCTTCCCCCTACAACTCCTTGCCCTGACCACGTCCCCTTCCCCCTACAACCCTATATAAACCTACATGTAAGAATAAAGTCTCGAGGCCATGACAAATGTCTAGCATGGTCTCCTTCTTGTGTCTGTTTGCCTACTTTCATTCAGGTTGATTTTCACCTCGCTTCTTTGTTCGACTCCCCGCTGGCCAGGGCAGTGTGTCTTTATCCAGTCTTGGTATCAAGGAAACGCTGCTTCATAGAATGAGTTTGATAGTGCTCCCTCCTCTTCTATTTCATGAAACAGTTGAAGAGCATTGGCGTTAACTTTTATTTGATGATTTGGTAGAATTCAGTGGTGGATCTATTTGTGGGCTTTTCTATTAGGAGACTTTCAATTAATTGCATCAATCTTGTTAATCTCTAATTTTATTATTTATGTCTTTTAATTTTGGTTTGTTTCATTAGGGATTTGTCAAATTTATTCACTAAAAATATTTTGTTTATCCAGGCATGGTGGTGCACGCCTTTAATCCCAGCACTTGGGAGGCAGAGGTAGGAGGATTGCAGTGAGTTCGAGGCCACCCTGAGACCCCATAGTGAATTCCACATCAGCCTGGGCTAGAGTGAGACCCTACTTTGAAAAAAAAATTGTTTGATTGATTGTTTTTACAACTTTTTTATGAGAGAGAGAATATTGGTGCAATAGGGCCTCCAGCCACTGTAATTGAACTCCAGTACATGCAGACATATGCAAACTTGTGTGCTCAAATCACTTTTTGTGTCTGGCTTATGTGGGACCTGGTAAGTCAAGCATCCTTAAGCTTTGTAGGCAAGGGCCTTAACTGCTAAGCCATGTCTTCAGCCCCTTGTTTGATTGATGTTATTTGCTGCTCTTTTACTCTCCACCTCATTAGTTTCTGTCCCAATCTTTATTTCTCGCCATCTACTGTTTTTAGATTTGAATTGTTCTTATCTTTCCAAGGCCTTAAGTTGTATTAGAAGGTTATCTGATGTCTTTCTAGAATTTAATGTCAGCATTTATACCTGTAAATTTTCCTCTTAGAACTGCCTACCTTAGCTGTATCTCAGTGGTTCTAGTAAGTTGTATTTTCATTTTCATGTGATTTGATTCCAAGAATGTTCTAATTTGCCCCATGATTTCTTCAATGACCTATTGGTCATTTGAGAGTATATTATTCAGTTTCTGTGTATTTGTATGGTTTCACTTGGTATTGATTTTGACTTTTATTCCATAATTATCTGGCATGATACAAAAATTATTTCAACTTTTTTGTATTTGCTAAGACTTTAATCTAGTCTATTTTAGAGAAAATTACAAAGGCTACTGAGAAAAATGTGTATTTTGAATCAGTTGCATAGAATATCGTGTATGTCCCTTTTAAATCCATTGAATCTATAACATAGTTTAACTCTGAGATTTCTTTGTTCATTCTTTTTGTTTGGTAGGCATATCTAAAGATGAAAGTGGAATAGTGAGATCAACTGTTGCTCAGGACCTCTCTCTCTTTTTCCTTTCTTTTCTTTCTTCCTTTCTTTCTTTCCTTCTTTCTTTTAATTTGGTATTTTTGAGGCAGGATCTCTTTCCAGCCCAGGCTGACATGGGACTCACTCTGTAGTCCCAGGCTGGCTTTGAACTCATAGTGATCCTCCTACCAATGCCTCTCAAGTGCTAGGATTAAAGGCCTGTACCACCACACCTGGCCTATCTGACTTTTTATGTCCATTAGTGTTTGTTTTATGAAATTGAGAACTTCAACATTTCATGCTATATATTCATAATTGTTATATCTATTTATTAAACTTTCCTTTTACTAATACATAGTGGCAGTCTGTATCTTTCCTGACTAATTTTTGTTTAAAATCTATGTGTGTTCAAATGTAAAGCTGAATGTGGGTATAGGCAATAAAACTAGAAAAGATGCTATAAGAGATGGTTGAGCACAGGAGAGGGCAATGGGATACATGCAACATGAAAACAGAAATGAAGCTATGGGAGTTGATACACCAAGTTGGTTTTCATTCACTGGATAGCTTGTTCTCCATCCTTTGACTCTCAGTGTGAGTACCTTTACCAGTGATGTACGCTTCTTCTTTGAGACAATAGGTAGTTGGATTGAGGGTGATTTATTTTGTTATGTTTGTTTTGAGGCAGAGTCTCACTCTAACCCAGGCTAACCTTGAATTTATGGCAATTTTTCTACCTCAGCCTCTCAAGTTCTGGGATTAAAGGCATGAACCACCATACCCAGCTGGATCTGTTTTTTAATCCAGTTACAGTTAGTCTACATCTCTTTATTGGTGAATTGATGCCACTTAAATTTAAGGCAATTGTTGAGAGATGTTTGCTAATTCTTGCAATATTGTTGGCTGCCTCTCAATTCAGGTTATTATTATTGGTTGTTCCCTTTCTCCCTTATAATATATAGGTTCTGCTGGTTTGCTGTGTTAGACATGATGGTTTCTTCCTGGCTGTTTTGTTCATCCATTGCTCTCATGAAATTCATTTTTGTCCATACTTTCCTGATGAAGACTTTCTTCTTCCTCTGTGCATAGTATTCCTTCAAGGATCTTCTACAGCGCTGGCTTGGTGATCATGAATTGCCATAGTTTTTGTTTGCTCTCAAATGCCCTTATTTTTCTGTTAATTTTTATTTATTTACCTATTCATTTATTTTTAAAATATTTTAGTTAACATACAAAATATTGGGTTTCATTGTGGCATTTTTAAACAAAATTTAGGTGTTTTTTTTTTTTTCTTCCTCATCATCAGTCCAGGGAGCTGGTCAGCTGAAAGTTTGTTTGACTTACTTCTTATCAGTGAGTGGTATTTTGTACTTTTTGGATATCCTTTGGCTCCTTTGTGGGATTTTGAAGCTCTCCCTCTCTTTGAAAGACTATACTTTTTCTTATCCTAACTCTCCTTTGCTGGCTCACACGGAGGCAGCTTCCGGCCACTACCTTATCCCCAAGCCCCCTTGCATGTTCCAGATATTTCAAGCCCCCTCTCATAGACAGCTGGTAAAGATTTTATCCTGTTCTTTAGGCCATCTTTTTACCCTGATTTATTTTGATTGTTTCATTTATTTTTATTTTAGGCAGTCCCCTTTATCAAATTTGCAATTATTTTGTGAGCTATCAATGCTTTTTAAGAAAGCTCTTGTATCTGCCTGTATCTTAAACCCTTTGTTTTCCTCTAGTAGTTTCAGAGTGCCAGATTCGATTTTATATTAAAGTATTGATACATTTTAAATTGATTTGTACAGGTTTGGTTTCATTCGTCTTCATGTGGATATTCAGTTTCCCCATTATGATGTAAGAGGATATCTTTCTTCAAAGCATGTTTTTGACATGTTTGTGAAAAATTAAGTGACTATAAATGTTTGAGTTTGTTTCTGTGTCCTCTATTCTATTCCATTGGTCCATGTGACTGGTTTTGGGTCCATACCATGCTGTTTTTATTATTGTGGCTCTGTTGTATATACATCATATAGTTCTACAAATTTATAAATATTTTATTCTTTTTCTTTTTCTTTTGATGTAATTGTAAATGCACTAGCCGTTTAAATTTCATTTTCAGATTATTCATTTCCAGAGTATACAAAAACAATAATTTTATATTATGTTTTCTCTTGTACTTATAAAAAATTGCCACAACTTCATTGTTCAAAGCAGCATAAATTCCTTTCACTGACTTTTAAAAAATATTTTATTTTTCTCTATTTGAGAAAGAGAGAGAAATAGGCAGGAGGAGAGAGAGAGAGAGAGAGAGAATGGATGCACCAGGGCCTCCAGCCGCTACAAACTCTAGAATCAAACCTGGGTTCTTTGGCTTTGCAGGCAAGTGCTTTAGCCACCAAGCTGTTTCTCCAGCAGCCGCCTCCCCTCCCGCCCCCCACCTGCCCCAGTATTGACTTTTAAAGACCACATTTTTATCCTTTAAGCTCTTTCCAGAAAGCTTTTTTTTTTTTTTTTAATTTGGTGGTAAATAGTTTTTGTTTTTGTTTTTTAAATGAAAGCTATGTAAAATGTTTAGATCCAGCCATAGCCTGCCCTAGGGAGTAGTTAAGAGATGACGTTTACTTTTAGAAGACTTGGAAGAGCAAAGCACACCACTGTGCTCCTCATCCTCTGCCTACCCTCCTCTAACCCCAGAACCTGTATACAGTCATTACACATAAGAGGACAAGCTCTCCTCACAATAGGAATTGTGGCTGTTTGAATGTGAGATGGCTGCCGTAGACTCATGCGTTTGAGTGCTTAGTCCTCAGTTGGAGCAGCTGTTTGGGAAGTTTGTGGAGCCTTTAGGAGGTAGAACTTTACTGAAGGAAGTGAGTCACTGGGGGAAGGTCTTGAGGTATTACAATCCAACCCTACTTGGTGTCTTTAGCTTTCTGCTTCCTCCTAGATGATGTGGGGATGTGACACTGGCTATCCGCTCATGCCGTGCTTACTCCCCGTGTTAAATGTGCCCTGGAGACTGTAAGCCTGAACTGAACATCTCCTTTCATGAGTTGCTTCTGATTGGATGTCTTGACCCAGCATCAAGAAAGAAACTGCTGCAGGAATCAAATTAAAAATATTCCTTTTAAAATATCGTGCATCATGGCTGAGGCCAGAAGAATTAAACTCCAGCTCTATTTTCCCCTGACAACCCTTTAGTTGCATGTCCCTGAGAGACACTTATCCCCTGAGAATTGCTGTCATTTGTTACCACATATATAAGGGAACCTACTAGCCTCCTTATATGTGACTCATACATAAAGCTGGGGTGATTATCTTACTTCAGGAGATCTTATAAGCCTCTTATGAAATATTAAGGTGCATTAAAGTAGAACATGACATTAACTATGAATAATTTTTAGATAAGCTAGAAACACATGAATCACCATGTCAAATTTTAGTAAGAGTACTGAGCACCTGGAGGAAAAATCATTCTAGGCTTTGGCAACAGAATGAAAGGTGGGAAGATCACCACCTTTGCAGTTGGCTTGAACACTATTTGGGAATGTTCTTAAATACCATGAAGATTTTATTTTGTGGGGTGGGAGGGGGGACACACACATGTGTGTGTAGTTTGAATTGCGAAACTCTAAACTAGAAGTGCAATTATTTCCTCAGGCAAAAGAGAGTGTTGTACTAGGCTGTTGTGGGGACCAAACAGAGAACTAAGGCAGCTGTATTTGGCAACTTTAAAAAGATTTTTTTTTGCTAACTCTTTTCCCATCTTTATTTACTTGGAAGGTAGGAAATGGGAATTGGAGAAGCTGCAGCCTCTTCTCTGGGTCCTGGCTTGCTAATCCTTTCCTAAACTACAAGATTGTTTTTTATGGGACACTGAAAAGTACTTGAAAGTGCTCAGAACAGAGTGAGGCTTGGAGATTTTATCTGTATGCAAAATGGCAGCAAGAAGCTTCTAGCTCTGTCCTCTCTGCATACCTCTGGGCCACCAGAAGAAATCCTGTCTCTACTCCAAAGCCCTGTTACTTAACATATAAATATTAGTGTCTTAGGTACATGTCCTATGAGAAACATATCAAGCTTTCAAGGCATCATTGTCTATGCTGGGGAGATGGCTCGTAGTTTAAAGACACTTGCTTGCAAAGTGTCCTTCTCTATTATCATCATAGGCAGTTCACACATGGGAATGCATACTATGACATACATCAGACATCATGTGTTGATGTACAACACACAGCATGCTATAGCAATCAACTTTTGTTTTAATTTGTAGGATCTGCACATGTCAACTCAACCAACTACTGATTGAAATATATAAAAAGAAAAGTCAAGCTGAGCTGGGTGTGGCGGTGAATATTTGTTATCCCAGCATTCAGTGCAGTGCCTAGGCTACAGAGCAAGACTTTATCTTAAGGTTTTGTTTATTTTAAAAAAGTTGTCGCTGACATGTATTGCAGTCAGAGGTCTAAGATAGTTGTATTTGTATTCAACACATAGTCTTCTTTTTTCTTATCATTATTCCCTTAGTAAGGACATCTATGAATTGTTTACATAACATTTACAAATTGTACCAGGCTTCATTGGTAATTTAGAGATGACATAAAGTATATGAGAGGATTGTGTAGGGCCTACGAAAATAACACGCCATTTATTTAAGGGACTTATGGGGTCACAGATTCCAAGGGATGACTTACTTAATACACACTGAACAGACACTACTATTTGCCCACCCAGTATCAATTCCCTTACTTCCTTGCCAATAGAATCCTATTGGTTAAGTATTTGCCCTTTCAGAGGAAGGAGATCCCATGTCCAAGGGTAGCCAAATTACAGTAAGCTAATTCTGCTTAACTATGTGCCCTTGCCAGTCATTGGCTTAACAATAGATAGATTTGACCAACAAGAAGTAACAGGAGGTATGGTTGGAGCATTCTTGATGCTCCTATCCAGAATGTCACTCCCAAGCATAAAAAGACGTAACAGGAAGTACAGTGGAGCACCCCTGATGCTCAGTGGAGCACCCCTGATGCTCAGTGGAGCACCCCTGATGCTCAGTGGAGCACCCCTGATGCTCTCATCAAGAATGCCTCTCTCAAGCTTAAGAAGGGAGCAGTGCCCTTCTGTCACATCTAGATGCAGGCCTGGAACTGCCCAGAAACCATATTCCTGCCCAAGGATGATCCAGCACAGTAAAGGGAGAGGAGCCAAGAGCATCACAGGCAGGTGGTGCCTGGTCTTGCCTGACTCTGCCTGGCTCCTGTCTCTCTCTCATTCCAGACTTGGCCCCACCTGACCCTGACTGACTCTTGTCTCATCCTAGACCTCCAGCGATGTGGAATTGAGCTTGATAAGTTGTAATTTTGTGTTCTTGCCATTAAAAATACCTAGAATGATAATGTGACTAATATCAACCTCTATTTTAATATGTCTCAAAGGTAATCTTTACCCATAAGTCTACTTTGACATCTTACAAAATCTTGAGCATACAAACGCAGAACCTCTTGCCACTATAAACAAACTCTGGATACATGCTCCATTTTTGCAATTGGGTCCATGTGAAGACTTGAGAATTGAAACCAAGCTGGAAGGCTCTGCAAGCAAGTACCTTTAAATGAACAGCTATCTCCCCAGCCCCTATTCTCTTTCTTTAAGGGACTTTTGCCATTTTGAGGGAGGCAAAAATAACTACCGAAAAGTTAATAGCCATGGATTTGGCTCCAAGGACAACAGATGCCATGTGTGTTAGGGACACCTTAGTGACGTCAAGCCACAGAGGCTGCCAGAGAAGAGAGAGAGGCAGGGTCAACAGCAGGCTTGAAAGGTGGTCTTGGCCTCATGTTCTGATTCCTAGGGGGAACAGACCACCCTGGCACTTGTCTTCTCAAACCTCTGGGGGATGCTGGTTTACTCCTGTGTAATGGTGGGACTTCCTGATTCCTCTCAGGCATTCACTGCAGTGAGGACCTCTTACCCGAGTACCATGTCTGCTGTAGTACAGAATCACAGATTACAAGTGAATAAATACAAAAGTTAAGTTTACATCCTTGACCCTCCAATCCACATTCTACACTGAATCTTCCCTGCTTGACCCTTACTGCCTGAAAGCTTGCATCAGATAAATGAGAAAGACTCACCAAGATGCTGCCATCTATCTCCCTTGATTCTAGAAAAGGTCCTTGGCAGCCAGCCTCATTCTCTCCTGTGTCCCCTGGTTTTGATAAGAATCTTCAAAGGCCTATGTGTTGAAAATGTGTTCAGTATCCTATGATACTATTAGGAGGTAATGGAACTCTTAAAAGAAGTAGAGCTCAGGGTAAGGAAGTGGGGTCACTGGGTATGCACTTGAGAGAGAGATTGGTACCCTGGCCTCTTCCTGTCCCCCTTTGTTTCACCTGTCACGGACTCCCTCCAGAATGGACTGCACTGCCGCCAGCCCAAAACAATGGGGCCAAGTGACCACAGAATGAAACCTCTGAATCTATGAGCCAAAATGAGCTTTCCTCCTTGTATGCTGACCATCTCCTTGTCCCTCTGGTAGAAACTTGGCAAGCACATATCCTGCTCTGAGCTCTAATTGTCCAGAATCAAAGGTACCTGAAACAAAAAGATGCATTGAGATCGAGCGAGCAAAGCTTCCAACCAAGATAGTCACAACCTTTATCCTCTTCCACCCAAAGTCCCATCTCTCATGTAAATTCCAAGCATGTTCTCTCTGCTTCAGGAAGCACAGGGGGAGCTGACAAGCCACCTCCTTTCTCTCCTCAACAACTATAGCTGTCTCTACTTTCTCTCTCCAAAGCCACCTGATGGTCTCTCAAGGGAGGTGGCAGGAAATGTCAATCCCCAGTACTAATGACACCCCAGTTTTACAGACTTCCAGCAGCTCAAGGATATCCTTAGGGATTGTTCACCACTTCTGTTTCCCTCTAGTGAGGAATTTGCCAAAGAAAGGAGCTAGAGGCTTCCTGTGGAGCCTCTCAAGCTGTGTTCAACATGGGACTTTTCAGGCAGAGAAAGCAAAAGGCCATTTGAGGTTTGGCTAGTGAGTTGCAGAATACAGCAGTGCGGGTCCTGGGGGAGGTGAAAGATGGTATCGTGAAGCCAGGCCCTCACACGTGGCAGTGCTTGGTCAAGTCTCCCACCCAGAAAGCTTCTCTGTAAACGAAGAAACACCTGAGGACACTAGTGTCAGACCTGGGGTGCTCTGTGCAGATTAGCTCATCGTGTCCTAGGCTTCTTGACAGAAATGGGAAAGAGACCCAGTCTTGTTTTCACCCCTGAGAAAAACTTACAGGTTGCTCCGAGCCCCATACATCCTCAGCGAACGTCTGCTGTGGGTTTCCCGCCCCCCCCCCCGGTCCCCGACCATCCTGGGTCATTGATGACACTTAAGAGAAGACAATTCTTGTTTGGGTTGGTGTTCTCTCCCTTTGCAGCATTTTTCTTCCCTCTAGCCTGCTTTAGGACGTACTTGAGGATGCATTTGCTGCTAAGGCAGCCATGAAAAGCAGAACTCATCTTTAAAATGGCAAGAAATTTTGGGGTTTCCTCCGATTTTGAGGTGGAGCCTTTTTTTATTTTGGTCCATTTGAGTTATTGTCTCCTCGAGACTCTCAGCCCTCCCTGCCACGCATTTCCACCAGAGTGCAGCTCGGGGTAAGCTTCGTTAGCCCTTGCAGCCAGTGTATGTAGAGCGACACCCTGAGTCGGGCACTGGAATAGTGTACAGGGCTCAGGTGCAGCCATCGCTCAGGACAGAACAATGTTCCACAGGGCCCTTAGCCTTTTGCACTCCCTCTAGAAAAGAGGCGTTACTGTCTTAGTTTATTTGGTGCAGTGCTGTCTTTGTCATGTTTCCTGGACTACATGCACACAGCAACTATTTATTAATCTGCAAGACCCAATCACAACCCATCCTTAGTGAGGGCAATACTTGTACAGAAATACATTTCTTTGGAGGGTGATTTCTGTCTGTACTTTGAACAGGGCATAGATACCCCACAGCTCCTAACCCGTCAGCTTTTAGTGACAGATGAAATCAGGTCTTAGTGCAGACAGAGCATGAATCTTCAAATGCAGTGCTCCAGGCATAATTCCCACTCTGGGTTTCCATGTCAGTAATAGGGTTTCCTGAGGCTAGCTCACACACATGCCTAATGAAGACTGAAGATGAATGGCACATCCTCATTTTTTCCAATTAACTAGGACATCTCGCTCAGGTTCTTGTCCTGGAAGCTGTTGCCTTTGGGCAGAGCTTAGATCTGTTCAAGTGGTCCATCAAATTCCCTTTACTTGTTGAGTTCTGACTGCCAACCTGGTAGATGACCATACTGCATGCCATAGATGCTCAGTGGGAAATGTTCCTGAACTAAAATGTGTTTCCCAAGGCATCTCAACTGACATGTTTCTGAGGTGGGAGACTGGCAGAGAGATACTGCCTTGCTCAGCAGTTACCTGGATATGTTGAAGTTTTCAAAGGGAGCTCATGCTGGTGCTCAAAACCAAAATCCTAGATGCTGCAAACTTTACAATTCCACAAATCCAGTAGAGACCTATATCCCTTCCTCTCCATTTTAGTCTCAAAACAAAATCCTTAAAGCCCAGGCAAGAGGAATTGATACTGGAGAGCAGGGAATGGAGAGAGCTGCTCAAGACAGTGCCTTTCTAACACCCCGTCCCCCTGGACAGAAAAGTCCTCCTCAGCACCAGGGTAAACTTTAAGGTACCTGGAAGAGTTCCAGGACACTTATTCTCAGATTTTAAGCATCTCTGTAAGTATTTTGTATGAAATGCCCTTCCCTGTCCAGGGCTTCCAAGTTTGGCTGTGTGAAAGGCAAAGGCAGAAGCGGCTGCACTTTCCTCGGTCTCCCATCTTCCCTGGCATGCTGCCCCCTCTGTCTCCTTTCCTTTACTGTCAGCCACAGATAGTGGGGGCACCATGCAATCCCCAGATACGTCTATGTGATACCATGACCACTTGTGTTTTTCAACTGTGTTCCAAACCAGAAGGTGTTTGGAATTAGGAAAAAAAAAAAAAAAGTCTCACTAATGGGTGCTGCTTTTAATCAATAAAGACTTTGAATATTAAGAAATACAAGAAGCACAGCTGTCTCACTTCTTCCTACCTTCCTGTGCCTATGAGGAGGCTCCTTGTAGAACATCACAACCTGCTGCAAGTCTAGCTTCCAACTTAGAGCCACTCCTGTGAGACTTGAGCCCATATACAATGCTTCCCAAGCTGCATCATTGCCATGTCACAAACAGGTATTTTGACCAGTGTGACATCCATATCTGTATAAAACTCTAGGGAAATAGATGTGGCTGGTCTTACTTTCAAACTGGACTAGGATTAAAGAGGTACATGCAACAGGGGTAAGATGCTCAGACCCAAGCATGGATGGTAAAGATATTTTCTTGTGAAGTTTCTTTAAGCTGTCTGTTACTTCCAGGCTGAGTGGGTAAAATACTTGTAGCATAATTCTGAATGCCTGATTTCAGAACCCTAGTCCTCATGTAAATGCTAGAAGCTGGTTGGGTTTCTGTAATTTCAGTGCACCTATGGCAATACAGGAGGCAGAGACAGGGGAATTTCTCAGAAGCTGCTATATAGAGCAGTAAACTATGAGAAACCTTGCTTAAAACAAAGTGAAGATGAGGACTGACCAAAAAGTTGTTCTCTGACCTACACACAAGCATCATGTCACACATATTATATGTGCACACACACATGCTCACATACATACACACACACACAATCTAGTAAATTTAAAAAAAGATCTCTACTACTTCAGATTAGAAGCTGATTACAGGGCTGATGAGGTGGTTGGGTGGTTAAAGGCCCTTGCTTGAAAAGCCTGGGACCTAGGTTTGATTTACCAGTACTCACATAAAGCCAGATGCAAAAAATGGCACAAGTGCTTCCTGTGTGTTTTTAGTGACAAGACACACACACACACGAAGTTGATTACAGATAAACTCTCAACAGAATGTTCTCAAGGAGTTAGGCAACAGACAGCAGATATCCCATTGACAGAAGGAAGAAGTACAAATGGTAGGATTTGGGGCAAGGGCAAAGTGGAGAAGTAGAGCATTTTAACACTTCCAAGTTGTGGGCTGGAGAGATAGCTTGACGGTTAAGGCACTTGCCTGCAAAGCCACAAGACTTCAGTTTGATTCCCCAGGACCCCTGTAAGCCAGATGCACAAGGTGTGCATGCATCTGAAGTTCATTTGCAGTGGCTGGAGGGCCTGGTGCACCCATTCTCTCTCTCTTTCTCTCTCTCTCTCAAATAAATAAAATAAAAATATTAAAGACTTCCAAGTTGTAAAATAGAACAAACCATTTAAACTTCAAAATAATTTTGAAGGAGAAATCATAGTAAACTCCTACTGGAAGCTCCATGAAATACTTGCCTCAGATTACACTGTTGAGAAAAGACAAAGAACAGACACACAAAGTTACATCATTTCCACACTACTGACAATTGTGAACTATTCCTTAAAAGCTAGCTACTTGAGCACTTCCCACATTCTTGCTGTATCTGCATGGAGATAAGTTTATTTGCTAAAGGGTTTTCTTCTAGCAGATGCCTTTTCAAACTCCTGGCATTTATATTTATGACTCAGTTACACTTGGATTTAGTACATACAAACATATTTAAGGGCATCATATTTATTTGAGAAATAGCCATCTGTGAGTCGCTTGTCATAAGTAGGACAGAGAGAAAGCCACTGTCATCCTAGATGAGTAATAGCAGAGGAAGCCTGCACACACTGTGAAATCTGCTGCCCCAAATACAGCTTGACCAGAACACATAAAAGGCAGAAAGTGGAGCCAAAGGCAATTCACACAGCTTATTAGGATGACTGCCTCTTGATGGAGAAAAGATAAAAACACCATTAGGAACCTATTGGTAAAATACTAATACATGAAGGAAAATATGATTGGAGATTTAAAAAAGACTAATCTCTAGAAATCATTTGATGCCATAATTAATCATTAGAAAATTAATTTAGTGTTTAGGAAAAATAAGCTGGTAACAAAAGCAACATGACAAGATATAAAACATCCCCCAAAGGCTCATGTGCAAGTGGTAGTACTATTGAAAGATGATTATGAGGGGACCAACCTCTCTGGGTTAATCTGTTGGTGAGACCATAGCTGAATGGCTTATTAGTGAAATTTGGAGGGAGGGACTGGTGAGAGGAAGCAGATTACTGGAGCATGCCTTTGTAGGGCAGCTTGCTTCTGCCTGCTGTGCGCTCGCTCGCTCTCTCTCCCTCTCTCCCTCCCTCCCTCCCTCCCTCTTGGTCCCATGAGGTAAATAGTATTTCTTGTCATGTAATTCCCACTATGATGTTCAGCTTTGCCTCAAACCCAAAGCAAAAGCATCAAAGAACCATGGGCTGAACCTTTTAATACTCAGCCCTTGTAGGGAGCAAAGAACCAATGTGTCATTAGGAACATGTATAAAGTACTTATTTGTGAATAAAATTTAAAGAATTCTCAACAATTTATATAGAGGACCAAGAAGAAAATTTAAGACTGAGGTTGTGGCTATAAAGGAAACAAAAGAAATCTCTAACATAAGAAAGATAAATATGTGCTTATGACTGTATTCTACCAATGAAGGAACCTTAACACCCTTAAGGGGAACATTGAGTCATGAAAGATTAAAAAACTGTAAGGAGCAGTAGGTAAATGCCTCTGTTTCTGCCCCAGAGGGTGGATCAAAAGTATAATGGTGCCTCAGCAGCCCTCTGGAAGAGATACTTGTAATTCTGGAATCAGCTGTGTTATTTGATGAGTACATGGCTAGCTAAGTAACTTGTGAATATACAGTTGCCTTCCCTCCCTCTTTGCCTTACACTCAACTTTGCTTCTATGATTATGCCTTTCACAGAGATTGAACATATAAGCTTCCTCTCTTAGGGTAGGTGTTTAGAAAATCTGGACAAGGACACATGCATGCATGCAGGCCAGTAGTCTCAAAACAACAAATTGAGTCTTGTCTCTTCTTCAAATAATCTAGAAAAATTGTCATTTTTTTCCTAATTTATTAGATCAGGAAAGTGATTAAATCTATCTCATAGCATAAATTAAATAATACATTGTAAAAGTTCATACAAATTGTATAAAAATATAAGGAATTATTAATTTAGGCAGTCACATTTGTGCTTTTAAGTTTGTTAGCAGGAGTTCAAAATAGACCTGTCTAGAGTTGGGGATGAATCTCAGCTGATAAAGTGCTATTCAATCCCTTGCACATCACAAAAAAAAATTGGATATGGAGCTAGAGAGATGGCTTTGTTGTTAAAGAACTTGCTGGCAAAGCCAAATGACCCAGGTTTGATTCTCCAGTACCCACATAAAGCCAGATGCACAAGGTGTACTTACTCTGTAGTGGCTAGAGGCCCTGGTGTGCCCATCCTCTCTTTCTTTCTCTCTCCCTCTCTCAAATAAATAATTTTTTTTTTTTACAAAAACACTAGGTATGTAGTCGATACACACCTATAATCTCTGAATTTGAGGGGTAGAGTCAGGAAGATCAGAAGTTCAAGGTAAATCCTCAGCTACATAGCAAGTTTGAGTCCAGCCTGCAAAATTTGGGACCTTGTCTCAAAAAATAAAAGACCTATCTGCCCTGCCTTTTCTTAGAATACATCTACTTTTTGTCAGTCTCTTTTTATAAACAAGAGATATGATGTGAAAAGACATGTCACTTAGGAAAAACATAATATCCCATTTTATTCTTCAAATAGTTTCTGGTGTGCCTACTTAAAACCAACTAGATCCAAAAAATACCTTGTTGCTAGACAGAAAACAGTAACTCTTTAGTCTGATTTGCCAGTACTCTGATTCTAGCCTATCTTTCACTCTATTTTTCACTCATCTCCCATATGAATATGAAAGCCAGGGCCTTTGCTGATCCCCTCTGCACATGGCGACAGTATTGCAGCCTGTGATCACCTGCTGTGGCCCCCTGTGGACTGCTGGAACAACTCTGGCTACCTAATTAATGTTGCTACCATTGCTGCTGCTGCTGAAAATTTAGCTCCACGTTCATATTAACCATGACTGCTAAACACAAAATCTAAGCATGTATTCCCTCCTCTTGCTTTCTCATCTCTGGTTAGGGGATGTCATATGAATGGAGTTTGCAGATTCCCAGCCCCTCAAATATGAACAAGAGTAGTAAAGGCCAGAAATGAAGCAAGAAGTATTTTAGCCCATCATCAAATGCCTAAACATTTAAAAGTAACATTTGACTGAAGTCAAAATAGTACTCTCAAAAAAATGAATTTATGAGATATGGAATTGACTTGGACTATACAAAAAGTACTCTAATCATTAAAAGTTCTAAGAGTGCAACATTGATGTTCACATTCAGTCAAGGTTGGAGCAGGAAAAGACAAGAGTTGGGAGAAGTATCATTCATTTTTCTGCTACATTTAGTCTTTTCTATATACTTTCTGCACAACTTATTACATTCAGGTTAAAGATGATCTATTGAGGGAATGGTAGGACATGACTTCAGAGCTTTTCATCTTATGATGTTTTGTGTTTATCAGCATGACAGTGTACTGTGCATTGCTCTTCACAAGATGTAAAAAAGATTCTAGGTTCTACTTTGTCTTAAAAGAATTCATGACCTATATGTACTTAAATGACAAAAACAGTCTGAAGATTTGTAAATACTTCAATTGTTGTAATACAAATTAATCATATAAAAGTTGATATTATTCTGCTTTCTAATATTATGATGTTTATAAGCATCTTCTGTTACAAAATCCAGACTGTTTATAAAGTTATCCAACTAACATGTTATCTTTTAAGTTTATATGGCAATCTATTAACATTATTCTCAAGTTTTAGAGTACTTGATAATTTAAGTTAACCACTTTCCAAGTAAATAATTATCACAGCATCTAATTGACAGGCCAGAATCTCAACATATAAAGCACATGTACAGTGATTGTTCACTCTAGGTTATGGTCAGACTGCCCACCTTTCTGTGAAAGGAGAAGCTGATTGATAATAAGTGTGGCTTTTGTGCCACATGAATATGAATAAAATTAGTTATCTTATCATAGCAGTGACCTTCTTGTTGCTGGGACAAGACATCTGACATGAAGCATCTTATGAGAGGCCTGCAGTTTTGAGGGGACAGCTCATCATGGCTGACAGCCAGCTGGGGCATCACATCTGCACACAAAGCAAGAAGGAAATCACCTGAGTGAGCCAGCTCTTGACACTCAGTAGAGCTGGAGTCATCAACCCCACATCCTTCCCAGGTGACACACTTCCCCCAACAAGGCTTCATTTCCCAAAGGCTCCTCCAGCTGGGAACTAAGTAGGAGGCTTAATCACAAACACTTGAGGCTGAAGGAGACATTTACATGCCAACCACTTGTTAACCTAGGAGATCACACATTTATTGTGCACTGATCCCCTCATGGCAGAAATGACACTGGAGGTATGAGTAGCATGGAACTGTGTACTTCTCAAAAGCCTGATTTGCATGAAACAATGGATCCAGGTACAACACCAAGAGAGCAGCCTCCCTTTATCATAAACTGTGAGTTTTGTTTTGTTTCTTTTTTTTTTTTTTTTTTTTTTTTTTTTTTTTTTTTTTTTTGAGGTAGGGTCTCACTCTAGTCCAGGCTGACCTGAAATTCACTACGGAGTCTCAGGGTGGCCTCAAACTCACGGCGATCCTCCTACCTCTGCCTCCTGAGTGCTGAGATTAAAGGCGTGTGCCACCATGCCCGGCTTGTTTCATTTTCTTTTACTGAAAAAAAAAATTATTAGAGCCCATTCTATCTAAAATTGGCAATGCCAGACAAAAGCAGCTTACCAGTGAAGCCAGGATCATTGCCTCTCCTATAGAAAAGCTATACTACACAGGAAGCACCTGGCTTCATTTCCAACCTACCAGGCATCTTCCTACTGTCCTCAATTCTCTCCAGTGTTCCCCGGCTAGCCAGAGCATCTGGGAAGTCTACACTTCCAACTCACCTGCTCATTTTCAAGACATACAAACATCTTTTGTGGAATATGAAAGAGATAAAAATAAAGACAGCAGGCTGGGAGAGGGAGAATCAGGAGTCCCAAGCCGACTGCAGCTACCACAGCAAGTTCAAGAGCACACTTGTCCCCAGATGGCAGAAATGATCCTGGGTTCATGAGTATTATGGAGCACTCTACTTTTCAAAGGGTCAGTTCACATGAATAACATTTGCAGCCAGAATATCAAAACAGAAACCTCATAGTGTTTTTAAAAAGAGAGGAAAGAGAGAACTAAGCAGAATGGCTCTACAAACCCCTGTGAGTTGCAAGTGTTGAGTATTTACAAGACATGAGGATCTGGGTTACATCCCTACACTGTAAAAAAAAGAAAAAAAATAAGCTGAAAAAAGTGATTTTAGGCAGGCATCCTCAGGGCATCTCTGCAGAAAGGCAGAAAGGCAGAAAGGCAGAAAAGGACACTGTGGGTTTCTTTGGAAAGGCAGCTGAAGTCTATGACCATCTCTTATTGGAGGTAAGATTCTGAAGTCTGCCAGTTTGAGCTTAAGAGGAACTTCCACGCACCAGTCCCTAGCTGGGTTCATCAGCCACTCTGCACTTGAAGCAGAGCCAAGAGCTTCCAACAGGGTATAGAGCTGTGGGCCATTGTTGACCACCCATCCCTTCCCTGTCAGGCCTCTAAGAACACGGAAGTTCTTTGGATTAAGGAAGTCATGGGGGGTTGGGGCAGAAGAAAGCCATTGTACTAAACTGTCTTGGTTGACCCATTGGCATGTGAGCCAAATCCAACCAGCTGCCTATTTCTGTATGCCCCATGACCCAACATGGTGTTTATATTTTTGTCTGAAATATTTAAAATGGTTAAAAGAAGAACATTTTTATAATTCAGACAATCATGTGAAATTTAAGCGAAAGGTCCATTCGTAACGTTCACAGGAGCAGAGCCTCGCCCAGCTACCCATGCCTTGTTAAAATTTTTTTTTTGTTTATTTTTATTTATTTTTTTTTGAGAGCAACAGACAGAGAGAAAGACAGATAGAGGGAGAGAGAGAGAATGGGCGCGCCAGGGCTTCCAGCCTCTGCAAACGAACTCCAGACGCGTGCGCCCCCTTGTGCATCTGGCTAACATGGGTCCTGGGGAGTCGAGCCTCGAACCGGGGTCCTTAGGCTTCACAGGCAAGAGCTTAACCGCTAAGCCATCTCTCCAGCCCCCCATGCCTTGTTTATGGTTGCTTTTTCTTTACAAACTTAAGCAGTGGTGAAAGAGACTGCAGACCACTCACAAATGTAGAGACAGGCTGATGGAATAAATACTTGACATCTATTCTTTTTCAGTGAACGTTTGCAAAACTCTAGCTTTCTGGATGGGGGAACAGTTCTTTACAACTGAGGTCCATACCTTGAGCTTTTCAAGTCAGGTGCTGTTCAAACACTTGTGGTCATTGTAGCCTTACAATCCAAAGGAGAGCCTCGGTTCGCAGAGCTCTGATGGCCACGACTTACGATATGACCGGTGTCACTTCCTAAGTATGGATGGCTGTGAAAATGGCTGAACAGTGTGATGATGGTAGAGATGAAGAAGATGGAAAACAAAAGAACAGTGAGAAGTTTTCACTTAGAATTTGTGGGCAGGCAGGAAGCTTTCCGCATTCATCACCCCATCTAATCTTCACACCATCCCATGAGACAGCTGCTAGCACTGTCTCCATTCTACAGATGAAGAAACTAAAGCGTGGAGAAATGTTGCTACGTCCACGGCGACCTCACCTGTGTAGCAAGCAGAGATGCTTCTGCACTGGAAGAGAGCTGAAGACAGAGGGCCAGCACTCCTCGGAGGGATGCCCCCGGTGACCCCTTGGCAGTCAGTTACTGTAATGGTTCCTGCTGCCCATGAAGTCACGACGACCTAATTGCTGGTGCCAATGAGCTGTTTTCTGCATTCTGATTCTTTCCTGCTTCCTTCTAGTTGTTTGTAAGAACAGCTAGTTTCTACGCTACGCTTACTATTAATCATGCACGCAAGCAGAGTACAAAAAACAATCTAAGCATTAAATGTGCCCCTCCTATGATTAGGGCAATGGAGGGAATGTATAACTCTACTAAGAATAAAAAATTAACTCTAGAACAGTTTTTAGATGGTGTAAAGTAAAAACAGCTTATGATGTTTGAGAACGATACTGAGCCTGAGAATATGAAAGTAGAAATGTTGATCGGTAGTGTTCATAAGAAGCATGACAGTTCTACAGAAAAGGAGTTACAAAACTTAGGCATTCCCACCAGGAAACTTCCTGGGGGATATGTTCAGTACTTGATCAAGGGCAGATGGTGGACTCCTAGAGCTGGAATCTACTTAGTTCCACTCCCCTATGAGGGAGGATATGATAAATTCGGTAATAGATGGGTGAATTATGAAGAAAAAAGGAGACTATGGCATTCTCTTCCATTTATGGGAACGCTTAGCAAGGAAGCGTAAGCCTTGGTGTTTATACAGTCCTTGGGGTATAAGAAATAAGTAACCTGTTATTCACCTTACACCTTTTACCCTAGTTTCTGTTCGTATAATGTTGTGGTCAATGGTGCGAGACATGCTTCTCAGAAAATGGGTACATTTCCTGCCTGATAAACACTACACATATGCTTAGAGTAGAACAATACTTAAGATTGTTTAGATTAATGATTTCTGAGATCACTTGTTGCTTGCTAAGTTTCCCTGTTCAACCTGTATAAAACCTTCATGAAACCTTCAGTAAATTGCAGCAGCATATTCAACTTGAGTGTGTCTGTCTGTCATTTCCTCGCCGAATCCCGAGTTCTCCTTGAGGCTTCGCCCTTGTTCTCCCTCGGTCCTGATCTCCCCGAGAGTCAGTCCGCGGCAAAATGTAGTATGCCCAATTTCACAAAGAAAATGCCGTCTTTCATTTATAGCCCCAGCTTGTGAGACTGCCTCGCACAGTGCCCCCTGAGTCCTGGAAACCTGCAAACTCCTTTGTTCCAACAGTGATGTTCACTGTGATAACTCAATCTGTATCAAGAGATGGGATGGATAGAGAAGAATTCACAGTAGGTAAAAAGGTGAACTGAATGATGTCGAAATCACATCCTCAAATGTAATGGCATTTAGGAGGTGAGGTCTTGGGAAATAATTAGGCCAGAGTAATAGAGTCCTGATAACTAGGATTAGTGCCTTTTTTTTATGAAGAAGTAACAGCAAGCTTTCTTCTCTCTGCTCATTCCACCACATGGAGTTATAAAAAGACAGATGTTTGCAAACCAAGAATCTGGCTCTCATCAAACACAGGACCCTCTGGCACATTGATTTTGGGTGCCCCAGCTTTTAGGACTGTGAAAAATTGTTGTGTGTTCCAAAATTTTTTAATCAACTTATAGTACCTGATTTCTAACATGTGGAATTCAGATGTCTGCACAGACCCAGATCTGACAATAAACTATACACATCAAGAACTCATGAGTAAGTAACTCATACAATTAAAAACAAATCCAGTTAAGGTAAATGCTGAGGGAATTTATCAGAAACGCACTCACCCCTTGTGTTATTCCATTTTATTCCATCGACTAATTTCATGACTACGGATGTCCTCAAGGTGCCGTGGCCAAGACCTTAAGCGGCGTTCTTATCTGGCAGTGGAACAGAACATTAGTGCTTGTTATTTCCCAAGTACATCCAGGTCACATAAGGACTGGATCCAGAGCACCTCCATTTCTATTCACCCTTTAAATTGGATTTCCTAGCTCTAATCTGCATATATCCATAAAAAATGAACATGGAGGAATTTTACTTTGCATGCTACCCAGAAGTTTATTCTTGAAATAGTTTATTGAGGCACCAACTTTGATGTGCATACTTGCTAGGCATTCTGTTTTCTAACACGTGAGGGACTTCCTTGTCACTGGGAATACAGATTGAAAATCTAGACACCACCATTTATCAGGGTCCTCAAAGATGGGATTTCTTCATTCGGAGAGCTTCTAAGTTCCCTTTGAATTCAAAATCTATTACTCTAAGATAAAGCCCAGGACCATATTTCTGTGACAGCACCAAAGGAAATTTAATAACCCCAAGCTCACAATGACTCGTGTTCATCATTTGCCAGTTGTGGCTGCCTGCCTCCTCACATTTCCATTTAGTTTGAAGAAAGCAGATTTGGCTCTGGGCTGTGATTTAATACATGTGCAGAAGTGATGTGAGAATCATGCCATTAAGAAGGGTGCACTCCAAGGAGCGGGGCATGCATGATTAGTTCCTCATTAATCAAGCAAGAGAAACCTTCAGGCATCAAAATGAGCTCTGTCTTTGTGATAACAGGGAGAGGGGGGGAGAGAAAGAGAGAGGGAGAGAGGGAGAGAGAGAGAGATCATTTCATTATCTGGAGCAGAAATCTACCAGGGATAGATAATGAATGCCACTGTTTCACCTGGAGAAAGGATAGGAGTTGTATCTGCCTCAAATAGATGCTTTTAGTAAGACAGAAAAATCCCTTTTTGAGGGAGGAGTTGGTAAACAAGGCTGCTTCAGAGCTTTCTCAAACTCCATGTCCTTTGTTATCAAGATTTTGGCATGTCTGAGCCTCTAAGACCACGCAGAGGAATGCTACAGACCCAGGAATACTGTTTTTCCTATGAGGATCTCTCACTGTGCATTGCTATGCAGACCGGTGCCTTTTGCTTCTGGGCATGTTGAGAACTACAAGCTGTGACAAGTATGTGCATACAAACGTACAAGAAGCTGTTGACCGTTTGGTGGTTCTGTGGTAAGACACTACCATAATCTTATGATAGTGTCACCAGATTGAGATGATGCCCGGCCATGGAAGTAAGGCATGGGTGGGTGTTTTACAGCCAATAAGGGACAAAATAAAGGAAAGGATGATGATGCAGATCTGTCAACCACATCCTGGGAAAGCAGACTTGGATGACCCACAGGTTTCTAGTGTCAAAGAAAGGAGTTTTCACTTGAGATAGACTCTTGAGTCTCATTTGGGCATAAAAGGTAGATGAAGACATGGAAAATGGAGAACATGCAAGGAAACAGACTGTATAATGTGAGGAGAGGTCACATGATGTGAGGAGAGGTCACATGATGTGAGGAGAGGTCGGGAACCTACCAGTGAGATAAGAAAGCAACAAGGGCACTCAGGCTGGAGGATGCAGAAGAGTCAGGCGGTCAGGGAGATCCTAGAACCAAAAGAGACCAGCACAGCGTCACTGTTTTGAAAGGAAGTACCATCTCATCTCTGGGAAATCCAGATGGGGGTGCTGGGATTCCAAGCAATCCTGAATCAAGGGTGAACTTTTTCTGGATATTAACCATATTCTTGACCAGAGGAACAGAATGTGGTCTGGAGATGAGTCATGGGGGTAAAGTGGGTGTGGCACTGGTCTTACTAACAAAGGGCTTCTGTCTGAGCCCTACCTGTGACCTTGCGAAAGTCACTTTAACCTGCTCAGCCTTTGACCTCCCACCTGCAAATGGAGGGTGTTGAATGTAATTCTCTCTGCCCTCGACCCAAACCAGCCCCATCTCTGTCGGGAGATAAAGTTAACTATTGTTTCCCTAGCCCAGTAGAAGCAATCATCACATATACATACCCATAACCCCTGGTATTATATCATCTTAACACAAGTGGCAAAACTGGTTTAGAAAATGTATCATTTCTCGTCTTGCCTTGCACGTAGACGTTATGGCATTGGTTGCTCTGAGAGTCATCCTAGAATATTCAATCTCAAAAGAACTGTTAGGGCTTCTCCATGGTCATTTATGGAAATGTTGGGGAGGGCACGAGAGAAGCACTTTGGAAGGTAGCGACCTGGTGACGTAACAAGAGACAGGTGACATATTTCCCATCCTCTGTACTACAAGATACCATGCATAAAATTCCCACAGCCCTGACACATAGTCCAGACTTACGTTCCAAGACGTTCATGGCCAGAGAAAAGGGGGGAAAAAAAGTAATTGTGGGGAAAAGCTATTTACCACAATCAAAGACAATCTTCACAGGGAAACCCTTGCCACTTGCTTAAGTAACTAAGATGTCTGCAGAAAGGTATATAAAGGAACCAATGTGGCTTGGAGCTAAAGAACCTGGGGAGTTTACCGCTTTTGCCCTCACTTCTTCATGCATACTGATTACCAGGAAATGGCAGGCTCTTTTAAAATATTCAACATGTATCATCAGACTACAAGCACTTACTAACAAGGTGTGTCAATTATTCATTTGATTGATGTAGGCTGCCGTGTACCAAACAGCTGGCCAAAGACTATTTGTGATCTAAGTGTTCAAAAGCACCCACCACTGTCACTGATCACCATTAGTCTCCATGTAACGTCATGGCGCCTCCATTTCTCAGCAACAACTGAACAGCTCGGGAGCTTCTGTGCTCTATTTATTTACTCATTTATTGCACTATTTATTATTTTAATTTTCAGTGCCGGGGATCAAACACAGGGTTTCGTGTATGCTAAGCAAGGGCTGTAGCAACTGAGCCACCCCCAGTCAAGAGGCTCCCATTCTCCTTCCGCCAAGCAATGCCAATGAGCCCTGGTTGGTATGAGGAAGGGAACATCATAGAAAATAGTCTAAAAGAGGGACAAGGAAGATGAAACTATCCATGAACTAAAATTAAGCAAAGTCGTTTGTCTTGTGTCCCCAAATGCCATTGCAGGCAGTGGGATTCTGTTCCCGTTGCCCCACACAGCCACCCACATATCCAAGGTCTGGACCCCATCACCAGCACCACTGCCCTAAACTGCAAATCTAAACATCCACATACCACAGCTCCCCTTCCAGAAACAGCTGAATTTTAAGCGGCCGGAGTGGTATCCGTAGAGAAGCATTAGGCTTCCCAGTACCATGTCCCACATCTGTTTTTATCCGCCATGGACCAAATGCACACCCCTTAAACCTTTTATTATCTACAGTCCCTACAAGCCACACTTCTCTCGACCCCTATCCCCTTTCCATTGTCAGTTCTGGAATTCTGTTCCTTGGTTATCTCACAATTCTGTCTCCAACCCAGAATCTTCTCCCGCACTTCACCAGATGGGGTAGCTGGTGCTTGTGCTGGAGGTGCACATCTGAGCAAACAGAAACATCACCAGGTCCACACACCTCCACACAAGCCACCCTTAACTCCCTCACTTCATTCCCTTCCTGCCTCTCCATCCACTCCCTACCCGCATCGCCCTCTGACTGCTCCCGAGTCCAGCCATCATCAACTCTCGCTGGGACTGGCCTTTTAGTCGGTCTTTCTGAATTCATCCTTGCCCCTCTCAACCCTTCTCCAAAACTCTCTATAATCATCTTGAATGTTGTATTCCCTACTGTCATGTTCAAAGCTCTATTCTATAGTTAAGAATATGCAATTGGGGCTGAAGAGATGGCTTAGCGGTTAAGCGCTTGCCTGTGAAGCCTAAGGACCCTGGTTCGAGGCTCGGTTCCCCAGGTCCCATGTTAGCCAGATGCACAAGGGGGCGCACGCGTCTGGAGTTCGTTTGCAGAGGCTGGAAGCCCTGGCGCGCCCATTCTCTCTCTCTCCCTCTATCTGTCTTTCTCTGTGTCTGTCGCTCTCAAATAAAAAAAAAAAAATTTAAAAAAAAAAAGAATATGCAATTGGGGCTGGAGAGATGGCTTAGTGGTTAAGACACTAGCCTGTGAAACCTGACCCAGGTTCAATTCCCCAGCACCCACATAAGGCAGATGCATAAGTGGCACATGTGTCAGAGATCGTTTGCAGTGGCTAGAGGTCCTGATGTGCCCATTCTCTTTCTCTCTGTTTCTCTCTCTCTCATCTGTTTCTTTCCCTCTCTCAAATAAATAAATAGAACATTTTTTAAAGAATATGAAGTTGTTGACATGCTGCCAGTGGTCTCTGTCTGGGTGTTCCCAGGTCCTTGGCATCTTGTTCAAGGAATTGCAAAGACTCGCATGAAAGCAGCAAGAAGTTTGATTAAGGGCAAAGTGAAAGTACAGATTTTGGAAACACTGTCAAGAAACGCATTAGTCTGCCTGACTGAGGAAATACGCTAGGGTCCCAAGTTATTGCACAAGGCTTTCCTTAAGGGGTCCACAAGGAGGACCCAGCTGTGGAGGGGGATAGTGGGAGTCGTTTCTATTTTGACTGACAGGTTTTGACCTGTCCAGGTAAATTAGTTATCAGCATTACATTATAACCAACCAATTGACAGGTTTGGGAGTTATACATACTTTCATCTCCTGCACATGTTGTTTCCCATGATGCATCTGATCTTAACCATATATCTGCCCAATCCTGCCAAAGTAAATGACAGCAAAGAGCAGTTTCTCCCTAAAAGGTAACTGAAAGAACACAGGTTGTCATAGTGTATAATTCCCCAAACCAGTCCAGGCCAAACTGGCCCCTTGTTTCATATTCCCAGATTTATCCCAGAACATCTTTGAATAGAAATGTGGCATTAGCAAGGGATTGCTAAGGAATGTAACTTATTCCATTGTTTGAAGTAGGGTACTGTTGCAGTCCGGTTCGCATCGCTGGTAGAAATCACCCAACCAAGAGCAGCTTCTGGGAAAAAGAGATTTATTTTGACTTACAGGCTCGAGGGGAAGCTCCACGATGGCAGGAGAAGACGATGGAATGAGCAAAGGGTGGACATCACCCCCTGGCCAACGTAAGGTGGACCACAGCAACAGGAGGGTGTGCCAAACCCTGGCATGGGGAAACTGGCTATAAAGTCCATAAGCCCACACCCCAACAATACACTCCCTCCAGGAGGCATTAATTCCCAAATATCCATCAGCTGGGAACCTAGCATTCAGAACACCTAAGTTTATGGGGGACACCTGACTCAAACCACCACATTCTGCCCCTGGCCCCCATAAACTGATATCCATACATGATGTAAAATGCAGTGCATTCAGTCTGACTTTAAAAGTCCCCATAGTTTTTATCAATTCCAATGATGTTCATACATCCCCATAGTTCAAGATCTTTTAACTGAGCCATAATACCAAAAAATAACCTCAAAAAACCCATAATGGCACAGAATAAATATTCATACAGCAAAAGATGGCATTGGGCATAGCAAAGAAACATTCAACCAATACAAGATTTAAAACAACCAGGGAAAACATCAAACTCTGTAGCTTCAAGTCCAGCAACTCTAGCCAGTGACAAATCTTCAAGTCCGATAATTCTAACCAGCAACAAGTCTCTGGCATTCCAATTCCGCCCCTCCAGCTAGGATACTCACAGTCCTGGGAAACTTCATCGGGGCCGGCAGCTCCTCGGCAGCCATCTCATGGTCCCGGCATCTCCGCTGGGTCTCCACTGCAAGCCATGGTTCATCCTCATGGCCCCATGGGGTCTCTATGCAGGCAACCAGCAAACCCGCTTCACACTGCCCATGGCCATTTCCAAAACACAAGACTGTGTTGCAAACTCAATGACCCTCTTTCCAGCATTTCTTATACTCCATGATACCAGGTAGGGTGCCAATTTGTTAATCCAGGGGGGAATAAAGCAGACTTTGAAGAGCAGGATACCTTGAGCACTCAGGCCCCTTCAAAAGAGTCTACATTCTTCTTGTTGCCCCAGCGCAGGTCAGCTAGCCCAGTCTCAAAGGTTGTAATCTCTCAGTTGCAGCTGAACAGGCAACGGTTCACCCAAAGATTTTTTTTTTCTGTGCCATATTCCTCTGCTCACACCAGTTCATTTCTATGCAAAGCAACCCTGCACAACTTCTCAGGACACGGGCATAAGAGCAAGCTTCTCACACAAACTGCTAGCCCAGTCCAGGCAAAGCTCTTTCTCACCCTCATAAGCCAAACCTCACAGTCCATAGTTCTTACTGCCTTCAGGTCTTGCAGCTCAGACCAGAATAGTCCATCAAGCTGTACTTACAGCACTGCAAGGCATCTCTTAGGCCAAAGTTTCAAATCCTTCCACATTCCTCTTGAAAATCAGCTCCAAAAGGCCAAAGCCACATAGTCAGATGTCTAGCAGCAATCCCACTCCTCGGTACCACTTTACTGTTGCAGTCCGGTTCACATTGCTGGTAGAAATCACCCAACTAAGAGCAGCTTCTGGGAAAAAGAGATTTATTTTGGCTTACAGGCTCGAGGGGAAGCTCCACGATGGCAGGAGAAGACGATGGCATGAGCAGAGGGTGGACATCACCCCCTGGCCAACATAAGGTGGACCACAGCAACAGGAGGGTGTGCCAAACCCTGGCATGGGGAAACTGGCTATAAAGCCCATAAGCCCACCCCCAACAATACACTCCCTCCAGGAGGCATTAATTCCCAAATCTCCATCAGCTAGGAACCTGGCATTCAGAACACCTAAGTTTATGGGGGACACCTGAATCAAACCACCACAGGTACCTATGCAGCTTGGTGCTCAAGAGCATCCCAAGTAGATAATGGGGTACCAAGTGCATTATTAGGAAAGGGGTCTGTTATTGCCCAAGCCAAGTGGCATCCCAGGCTGACAAGCTATTCCCTATTCTTGCCTGCCTCAGGAACACTCAATTGAAGCTGCTCTGTAAACCACGATATTTTTATTTGATAAGAAATTCAAATTCTGCTAACCGATTCTGCAAAATTTGATTTTCTCCCACAATGAAATATTTCAGCTTCAAATCTTAACGTATAGCATTTTTTTTCTTACATTCAGAATAGCTTTCTTTGACAAATACTCTTAGATACATCAAATAAATTGTTTAATCCTTTTCAACTTCCAGCTACATTTTGTTGCTACAATATTATAAGACTTTTCCATTTAACTCCATTGTAGTTCTGCACATATGCTTTTCAGTTAAAATACATCATTTCACATGTCTCTAACAGCAAATGAGAAAATGTATATCTAGCATTTATGCAATGTAAAAGCAGTGTGTATGAGCTATCTGTTTAGAAGCATAAATGTAAGCTATATACAATGCTGTCTTAAAAGCTTCCATAAGTTGAGCCAAAGTGAAATCAGAAAATATAGAAATTAGCTGTCACTCATCAATGAGATCACTTCATCACGTTTGTTCTGTTCTTCCCTTAGCTTTGATAGTAATGTGTGACAAGTGTGTGACGTGGCCCTCTGAGGAGAATACCTACTGCCATCATTATCAGAAGCTGCTGTGGCATCTGAGACTCTCCAGATTGGGTCTGTTGACCCCATTAAAGAAGAGATGCGGGGAAGTATCAACAGACCCTCACCTGAAATCTCAGCTGCCCCTGTGCCAGGTGTACGCAATGATGCCCAATGTCTTGTGCCTCAGGGGAGATGAGTACATAGCGGATGGATGGTCAGTGGATAGGATCCTCTTATCCGGGGATGGGGAGGTTGTTACCCGTGTTGAGATGATGCCTTTCGATGTGGCTGCTTTGGGGTCTCCACACTCCTGTGAATACCCTCTCATCCATGCCTGTCAAAAGCCCAGTAAACTCACCAGTTTGCTGTAGTGGAATCTGTCCTTGTTTTGACAAGAGTGCCCTGTCTGGGGGAGCAAGTGCTTCTTGGCCTTGCCTCAGAAAAGAGTTTATGCAACATTTGGCACCCAAACAGAGACACCAACAAAACTACCAGTCTGAGGGGAGCAATTTCATAGTCTTGGTTTGTGGAGTACCACTAAGGAACTGCTTATGGGGTTGGAGCATCCACAGGGGAAACCCTACAGTGGGTATTCCTCCCCCTGTGGGGTGTGGTGGTGGGCCTGCGTGGGCCTGGCTGTGGGTAGTGAGATTTGTAACTAAGGCCCATCTGGAGGTGAAGTGCCATGGCAGGCTTCCTCTGAGTTGCACATAGTGACACACCTGCTTAATAAGTGAGGTCCAGTGTGTGAGTACATGGATGTCTAGAAATGTCTACAGCACATATGGAAGTCTCTGAGAGTAGCATTCAGGGGACAAGAGTATAGGCAAGCTGCCACGGAGGTGGCATAGCCATTGTGATGCAAAAATGCTACCATATATATGTATGTACACACACACACACACACACACACACACACACACACACGGTATCAGAAGGAACTTGGCTATGAAAAGAGGAATTACAATGCAAGACGATTGTCTTACAAGAACAAAGCTGGGTACTTCAATCCATTCATATAAGCAAAAGTGGTGCAACCATCTGCTCATTTGCAGCGGAGAAGGCCCTGATGTGCACACACACACACACACACACACACACACACACATGCAAGAAAAATATTTAAGAAAGAAACGAGATGATTTTGGCAAGAAACTCGAGACTGCTGAGCTTCTTGGGGTGGGGCATAACCTCTGTCAGGAAGGAGGGGCTTTGGAAGAGCTGAGTGACTTAGATCAGTGTGTAAGTTTGGTTTCTAAAGTGGTAGAATGATCAAAAAAGGGAGGAGAAAATGAGGAAAGGGACTGTCTGGGTTACTTGAAAGCAAATGTGGCAAGATTTGTGTCAGCCAGGGCTCCTTAGGCAACAGTTGACAGAAAGCCAAATGCTGTGCAGGTGAGTCTCTGGAAGGCTTTGAACCAGGAAGAACAGGTCTTAGAATGCATGATAGACTTGTTCAGGTGAAAAGGAGTAAGCACATCCAGAAGTGGCAATTTTCTCCCAGAGTGAGCTGTGTGCAGTTCTCTCCCGTCAGAAAGTATCCTTGAGTGGAGATTTTTCACCTAGGCTGGGGCCTTCTCCTCAGCCAGGTAGAGGGACAATAGCAGTGTGAGCCTAGAGCCTCTCCGGCCTGAGGAGTGGGTACAGCAGGCAAGAGTGCAGCCTCGCTCTCCCATGGCCCTGGATGGGGTACAGTAGCTTGAGCCAGCAATGCTGAGCCCCTTGGGGGTGGGAAAGTCAAAGCTGTCCCGGGGACATGCCCCAGCAAACAGTCCCCAGTACAGAGCATGGCAGCAGATAGAATCCATTACCAGGTCGACCTCACTGACGCTGAAGACAGGTTATCAATAAGGGGGAGGAATGAAGGTCTTTTGGGCCAAGCCCCTCTCAGGGGTGGTATAAAGACAGACTTGGCAAAGGCGGCCTGAATTTCTGCAGCAGCGTGGGGTGTCTGCAGGCCTGGTCATCAATGCCGTGCAAGCTGTACTGAGACCAGTATCAAGCCACTGACTCTCCACCAGGGATCGACTCAATAACTAGGACAAAGCTCAGGAAGAGAGGCCATTCAATCCCTGGATGATCCAAGAAGCATCCTGATAAAATGACAATCCCATTGTCAGAAGTGGGTTACCTCACTATGAATTGTTGGCAAGGGATGTCTCCCACCCCTCCAAATAATAAAGGCTATTGCCTCTGCTATTGTTTGTATGCCAAAACTAGATAATAAAACCTTCTGACTAAAGACACCACATGCACACTTTGGGCACAAGATATAGAGAAAGCCGACTAGACTGAGCTGAGCTGGAATCTCCCCTCCTACACAGGCTGCTCTTCATAGTTCCAGAAAGGGCTCTGCAGGCCACCGGGGGGGGCTCTGCAGGCCACTGGAGGGGAATTGTTGTCAATAGTTCTACTCGGCAGTGAGCCCTACAGGTCGCACTATCAGAATGCCGGGCAGGATGTATCTGGTTGAGCAACAGTGGCACAGCAGTTGTGGGTACAGCTAACAATTTTTTGATTAGATCTAACGCCCACCCTATGAGAGAGAACACATGTTTGATATTGTAAGTCAGGACAGAAACCAGTGGTTAGGAAGGTTACAGGCCTCCAGCGGGGGAAGCAACAGCTGTTGGTATGTCTTCTCAACTTTTGTGTTTATGCCCATAGGTTACCACTGCTGCCGACTTGAGTAGAGTAATCAATTGTGTGCAATGAGAGGGAACTACAGAGACTCAGGGGCAGCCGAGCTCCTGGGGCCAACTGATTATTGCTGAGATATGATGTCAAACACTCAGCCGTAGCTACACTAGGTTGAGCCCATGTCTACATCAGCCCCTGCCAAGCTCAGGGAGCAGTGTAGAAAAGGGACAGGGAAAGAATTTAAGAGCCAGAGCAGGGGGTAGAGGGTTGTGTGACACTGTCCTCCCCTCGCCAAGAAAAAAACTACTGTCACCTTTAGCAGAAGCAGCTACAAACACATGCGAGTGACTTTGCACACTGGATCTGTTCATCTTCCCCTATAGAAGAATAGAGGTGGCTAAAGTAGTCAGACCTCCACCTGAGAACGCAGGTGACCACTGTGCCAGCTGTACGTCATGTTGCGTGGGGTCTCATGGCCTCGGGGGAAGATAATAGAAGGCAGAAGGTCAAGGGATGGGAGCACCATGCATCCAGGCATGAGGAGAGGATGTTGTGATGCATGTTGGGATGAGGCTTTTCAATGTGGCTGCTTTGGGGTCACCACTCTCTTGGAATTAACCCCTTACCCATACTATCAGGAAGCCCAGGAAACTCGTGGTTCATCAAGGTAAATTTTGGCAGAATTGGTCTTTAGCCTGTAGGGTGTGCTGTGCCTGAGAGAACAAGAGCTCTTCATCTTCTCCCCAGAAAAGAAGTTCAGAGAGCAGATAGGGATAATCTTTCATGGTTTGTTTACAGTGTTCAGTTCTACTAATGATACCATGAGAGTTCACTAAAAGTTTCAAAATCTAAAGATTCTTGATGTTTACTGAATAGCTTCATAAAGATTTTTGACACTTTGAACAAAATGCAACTAAAATTTAAGAGGACACATGTCCAAAAATGGTCAAAATCAACCCAGATCTTGGCTCACCAATACTCATGCATTTCTAAATCCCAACTGTAGGAAGAAAGAATGCATGATCATACCAAACTAGTTTCTTCAATTTAACATCACCCTCAAACAGCTTGACAGCTCAGTATTCGGTGTATATGTGAAAGTGTCCATGGAATTGTGTGTGACACAATGATTTCCATCATGATTGGTAAGTCAGCAAAGCATGCTTGGACCCAATTATGAATTTCCAATGCACTAATTCTAATATAGTTCTCTGCCATACTCCTAAATTAAACAGAACATTTGTTTTACTATAACAATGTGTCTCAGAATGTATTTATTTTTTCACTGTAAAAACAATAATTTTATCTTCAATATTGAACTTTATAGCCACATTTATAATATCATTCACAACAATATCCAGATTTTGTCTTTGAGAAAACCTCCAAAATCTTTACTTTGATTTCATGAGTTGGATAAAGAATTAAAATATTGGAATTAAACAATTTCTTTTTTTTTAATAAAACTGGAATCATGTAATTTCATGCTGAGACCCTGAGCTGCGGAGCCCACACAGGGACAACTATGACTTCATTATTCATATGTGTACCAAAAGTTTTGGAATTGAAACCAATTGAAGTGAGACATGGTGGTGTATGTATGTAATCCCAGCAACTAAGAGGGTGAAGCAGGGGAATAGCTGTGAATATGAAGCCACCCTGAGCCACATAATAAGGTCAAGTCCAGCTTAGGCTACAGAGTAAGACCCTGTCCTAAATAAAGACAGAATGAAAAGGAATGGAAGGGAAAGAAAAAAGATGAAACTGATCTAGAAGATACAGATGATGTAAATAAACATATTTTTGAATGACAAGTCGGACTTCTCAGAATAATTTTAAAGCATACTCTTTTTTTTTTTTTTTTTTTGCAGTTCTGAGGATTGAACCCAGAACCTCAGACAAGCTAGGCAGGAATTCTCCTGCTGAATTCCATGCTCATCTCAGATGGAGACATCTTTTCTAATTTGAGGGACTACTAGTTTATGAGTGATCATCAAACTTTCTGCAGTTCCCATTGCATACAGCAACATTCATACACATTCCACAGCAAATATCAACTATCACATATCATGAAAAGCAGAAATTTAACATTCCTAAGTTGTCTTATTTTCACAAATGTACTTAGCATAAGATACATTCTTTTTAAAAGAAAGTAAGTGAAGGACTGAAGAGATGGCTAAGTGGTTAAAGTGCTTGCCTACAAAGCCTAAGAACACATGTTCGAATCTCTGGGTCCCACATAGCCAGGGGCACAGTGATGCAAGCATGCAATGTTGCACATGCACACATGGGGTCTGGATTTGTTCACAGTGGTCAAAAGGCCCTAGTGTGTCTCTCTTTCTCTCTCTCTCTCTCTCTCAAAAATAAAAATAAATAAAGAGTTATACATTACACTACTATAAAAATCAGTGACAAAACTGTTATAGGCAGATCACTGGATTACTTGTTAGACACTGGTGATTCTGTTCAGCACCCTCACATCTATGTCGATATGTCTAACCCAACATTTTTTTCATTGTTTTTCACAGTCTGGTGACATGTGGTCTCTCTACACCCATGGCAGAGTACACTAAGTTGCCCATAGGTTCCGAGCTGCAGATGCATTTCTCATGCATGCTTACGGTGCAGGAAAGAACCTGTTGGGTGTGTGCACTCCGTTTCTGCAGAGCTTGATAGGAAAATTCTGGGGGTCTGTCCTCTGCAAGGCTGAGATACGATCAGAGCACTTGCCCCTCACTCAAATAAGCCCTGGAAAAGTTGGAGGCACCAAGAGTCTACCAAAACCACACAAGCTGATTGTAATGAGTCTATTCATGAGAGGTCTCATTTGAAAGTAAAGAATCTAAGATAAATGCCAAGTCACGGTGGGTGCAGAAGCAATGGCCCACACTATCCCAATCCCGGGCAAAGCGAAACACATGTGACGTGCTGCAAATCTGCTTCCTGGCTTCAGGCTCCCATCACCCTCAGTTATGGAACATGCATCAGATACGATGACAGAAAGCTGGACGGCTTCTCCGATAGTTGTTTTCCATTATACTTGAATCTTTTCCACATCAGAGAATTAACTTCAGTGTAAGGGGAAGAGAAGAGGGTTAATGAGGCCAAGAAATAGCATTCAAATAATGGAAAATATTTTTTATCCTCCACCTTTAGAAGGAAAACATAAAAATGAAAACTGGTCAATGCTCAGGTATTGTCCAAGTCTCCTGTGACTGGGCAGCCTCTGTCACCTGACTGGCAGGGCTTTTCTAAGGACAACAGATGCATATTTTAGAAGTGGAAGGGGGCAAGGTTGAAATCACTCAAGTTTAGCATTATTCCACCAAAGCATATCTTTCCAAGAGTTTTCTTTTCTGACATGGAAATCCAAAAGGGGAAAAAAATTTAAAATAACCTTCCTTCCAAATGATAAAGTGGCCACTACATTGCATGCATGCAGGATGAGATGAGGGGAGGTGAAGGAATACGACAGGCCTTGAGAATTCCCAAATCGAGCCTTGGTTGCTAAAATTTTAGAAAAGCATCCTTGTCCTCAGGCCAGCACAAACATCTACTTCCCCCCAGCATTTCCTCTGGGACAGTCCCGTAGTAGAGTCTCACGTGCTTTGTCTTCCCCTCACCAGCTGGCCCTGGGACATCAGGAAGGTACGATATCTGTTTCTCCAGAAAGCTTCAATCACTTTCTGTTCCCTCAAAGGGACATGCTCCCATTTAAATCAAGAGATTGGGATGGTATCCTCACCAAGATGAACCCGGGGTCACATCACTTGTAGTCACAATCCATTAGTGTACTCCAGAGACCACAGACTTGTAAGTCTGTCTATCTCAGACTAAAGTTGCACACTGCTTTTGTCATTAAGGTATCCCAGTGGAGGTAGTCTGCTGAGCTGCTGCAACATAGATAAAATCCCTTCTGTGCACAACAGCATTTCTGAGATTCTCTAAGACTGGGGCAAATTTGTCATTCCCACCCTTTCCCCTGACAAGGGTTTAACCCATGTGGACCTGAAAAGCAAAACTTGGAAGCTGACATTAGTGTTTGCTAAGGCACATAGTCAACCAGCAGCAAGCAGGCCAGTACAGTCCTGTCTTCCAAGCAAAGATGGCTCGTCCAGTCCCTCTGTCTTCCAGTGAAGATGGCTCATCCAGTCTCTCTATCTTCCAAGTGAAAATGGCTTGCATGAGTTTGCACTCAAGACGCAGAAATACTGAAAGAGCACTAACAATACATTGTGAAGCCACTAAAAGTGCTGAGTAACTGTGGACAACAGCATACACCCCTCATCACCCATGTTTCTCCAATCCCATGGGAGGAGCTTGTGCTAAACCACATCTTGCCAGTAATGGATGTCATCAGGTTTGAAACGACAGCCACCCTAATGGGTATGTAGTAGCCTTCTTAATGGATATGTAGTGTCCATCCTCATGGGGATGTACTGTCCAGCCTTATAGGGATGTACTAGGCATCTTCATGTGTATGTAGTGTCCATCCTCATGGCTATACAAGGTCCATCTTCATGGTATGTAGCGTCCATCTTCATGGCATGCAGCGTCCACCCACTGGGTATGCAGTGGTACTACTTTGCTGTCTTAATTTACAGCTTATCACTCCCAGAAGACACTGAGTTCTTTTATTCTTATATTTGCCTGTTTTCACTTTGCTCCTACTCTTTCCTTTCTCCAATAAGTTGTCTGTCCAGATCTCTGGCCCATTTTTTAGTTGTATCATTTGTTTGTGTTTATTTATTGTTGAGTTTTAAGAGGTTTCTTGCACTGTAGATGTCAGCCAATTTTATCAATGTGTGTTTAACAAGTATTTCCTTCCGGTCTTTGGTGAGTCATCTTTCTCTGAACAGGTTCTTTTGCAAAACAAAGTTTCAAATTATACAGAGGTCTTAGATATCCATTTGCTTCATAGATTGCAACTTTCATGTATCTAAATTAACAAATTGAGGGTTTATATTTCTTCCTATGGTGTCTCCTAGGAGTTTTTAGTTTTGTAATTTTATTTAAGACTATAAGCCATTTTTGTTTATTTTGTGAAAAGTCCATGTCTATACTCTTTCCTTGAATATTGAAAATATATCCTTTCTTGATCAAATAGTGTTTGCTCCTTGGTCAAAAATCTTTTCACGGGCTGGAGAGATGGCTTAGCAGTTAAGCACTTGCCTGTGAAGCCTAAAGACCCCAGTAAGAGGCTTGATTTCCCAGAACCCACATTAGCCAAATACACAAGGGGGTACACACATCTGGAATTCCTTTGCAGTGACTGGAGGCCCTGGCACCACCATGTCCATTCCCTCTCTCTCTCTCTCTCTCTCTCTCTCTCTCTCTCTCTTGCTCTCAAATAAATAAATAAATAAATAAAAATTAAAAAAAAAAAAGAAAGAAAAATCACTCCACTAAATCTACCCAGAAACCTGAGATCTGGAGGTCTTTAATCTCCTATCTCCAATGATTCTAATATGAAGCCAGCGATGGGAACCACTGCTTCCTGACAGTGCATGATTTTTTAACTGAAGTTCCTCTGGTAAGTTTAGGTAAGCTCTGAGTAAAAGAGAAACAGAGAAAGAGAGAAAGAGATCCTACCATCAGTTTTGCCATCAGTTTCCCCTAGTGTTAGAACCTCAGCCATTCTACAAGAACCTCACTTCCTTGAAGAAGTGGCTCATAACAGGTAGATGCATCTGTACTGCCTCCCTCTGTCCCTCCATCTCCCAAGAAGCTGTGCAGTATTCCTCTGGCAGGGTACTCTGCAGGGAATGTGATAACTGAGCATCTGGAGCCAGATGACCAGCAGATGAAGCAAAAAGGAGAAGATTCAAACTGTAGGCTAGAGTAAGTTCCAAAGGCTGCATTAGCTAAGGATATTATCAGCTCCTGCCCAAAACACCTACTGTGCAGAAAGGACACAGAAAAAAAAAAAATGTCGTGCTAGGTTGAATCCTCGAAGCCAGACAGGAGCAAAAAGAGCAGGGCTGGGAGAGGATGTCCATATTGTCTTGACAGCAGAACCAAGGGTCTGTGGCCACAGCCTGGAATGTAATAACCCATGAGAGAAGTCAGTGCCAAGAACTGGACACACACTTGGACCTCACCAAGAGCCAAGAGGGAAAGAACTAGGAAGGCTCCATCCCTCATGCCCAGAACAGGGTCAGTTCTCTAAGCAATTTGGGTGAGAGGATAAATGACAGGGTATGGCAGATTCAGTCGTTTTCTGTGATCATGATAATAATAAAACACCCTTTTATAGGTCTCATATTCTGGGCTAGATAGTGATCTACAAAGTGAATATTATCCCTATGTGTTATACATTGAATTATGTCAGTAAATCACTCACTGCAAAATGCTGGAGTGGGTATTTATAACCCAAGCCCTGTTAAGATGAGACAGGAGGCAAAGACAGGAAATCCACAGGCTAGCCAGCCTGGTGCATACAGCAGTGAATACCAAGAGACCCTGCCTCAAACTAGGAAGAAGGGGAGGACTGACATTCAGAGATGACTTCTCTCTCTCTCTCTCTCTCTCTCTCTTTTTAACAAAAAAGATTATTTATTTACTTGAAAGAGAGAGAGAGACAGAATAGACATGTCACTGCAAACAAACTCCAGTTGCACATGCCACCTTTTACATCTGGCTTTATGTGGGTGCTGGGGAATTGAACCTGGGTCCTTTGTCTTTGCCTACAAGTGCCCTAACCACAAAACCACCATCTCTCCAGCCCTCAGAGATGTCTTCTGACCCACCCCTCCCCACAAACATCCTACCTGCCCTCTCCCTGGGGAATACAGCACACATTCTGTCACCTCCCAGCTACTCAAGAGGCCAGTCTGATGTGGGATCTAAAAGAACTTCCCTGCATAGATTACATGATTAGTGTAAATTATCTGACATGGCTCAAGGACCAGTTAAACAGAGACACTTCTCAGGCTTAGAGCTATCTCTATAAAACAGTGAAACATCAACCCTTTCTTGGCAAAATCCAGGTCTGAACCCTTCATGCCCACTGAGTCAGCTCTTTATGCTGCAAGATGAAATTATATCCACAAAAATACAAATTTCTGCACAGGTACATGTGCTGGCTTGTAGGCTGGTACACCTTGCACTAGGCCTTACACACAAAAACTAATTCTGACTGAGGATGGAATCCCCAAGGAATTTTTAAAACATTGTAAAGAAGAAATAAGTATATTTTCAAATGTGGTATCTTTAACTTTGGTTGACATTTTTTCTTGGGAAGTTTATTATACCAAAGGCAAGCTCTTTAGAAAGATATGTGAGAGCATACAGTTCAATACAAAAGATACCTTACCACTTTGTCTGAACACAGGGCGACTCTGCTTAATACAAAATTGGAAGTAAAAGAAGGATATAGCAAGCAGGGGATCCCTAGTACCACAAGAGAGAGGGAGGAATAGAGAGAGAAAGAAAGGGATATAGAGAGGAAGGGAGGAAAGAAGGAAGGAAGGAAGGAAGGAAGGAAGGAAGGAAGGAAGGAAGGAAGGAAGGAAGGAAGGAAAGGGAGAAAGAGAAGGAAGTCAGAAAGGAAGGAAGGAAGGAAGGGAGAGAGGAGGGGGAAGGAGGGGAGAGAGGGGAGAAAGAAGAATGTGCCTGAACAACCAAAAAAGAATTCAAAATATCTCTAGAAGAAAAAGGATGGGGTCAGTTGGTGGATAAAACCCAAATGATATACCTAACTAATCATCTTGCCAAGTGTGGAATACTGAAGTTCTACTGGTCCTTTCAGAAGGTTCCTGTTATTGCCATATTTCCATAATTTTCATATGTCATCAGCCTTTTTCGCTTTGTTAACATTTGTACTAATTTTCCAAAATAGATGGCAGCGCCTTACATGCATCTAGGCAGCGGTGTAGGACCTACTAGGCATGGTCAGAACAAACGGAACTTCACAAAACAGCCTGTGGCAGTTGTTTCTTGTTGAAAGAATAAAATTACTAATTATATTAATTTTGGCTTTTGTGTTTGTTATAGAAAATATTTGCTGTTTACTTAAAAAGCTATTAAAATACTTCTCCATTTTTTTAGCTACATCTCTATGTGAAGCCAAATTTCCTCTGTAGATTCCAACCAAAACAGCACAGAAGAGTGACTGAAGAAATAGATGTGAAAGTCCAAGTGTTTTTATTAACCCAGATGTTAGAGATTTGAAAAATATACTCTTCTAAATAAATTATTTCTTCAGTTTTAGCAAACATAATAGCATTTTATGAAGAAAACCCCCTTTTATCTTAATATGTAATATTTATCATTATCTTTTTTAAATTGATAAGTAATTATTTAAAAAAATTCTTGCTTCAATTTGCAGTACAGTCAACATTGACAGCTGTCGCCTCGATAAATAGCCCAGCGGAGTGGTCGACACTTGCTGAGTATGAACAAGTCCGAGTTCATTCTCCCACCGCGCAAAACCAGCAACAACAAACCAGCCCCAGCCAGGCATGGTGGTGCACGTCTCTAATCCCAGCACTCGGGAGGCAGAGGTAGGAGGATCGCTGTGAGTTCGAGGCCAGCCTGAGACCACATCGTGAATTCCAAGCCAGCCTGGGCTAGAGTGAGATCCTACCTCAAAAAACCACACACACACCAAAAAGAAAAAAGGAAAGAAAAAAAAAAACCAGAAAGAAAAAACAAACCTTACTGGGATCCTTAACTTTTAAAAATGAAACATCTAGAACACAAAATACTTGAGAACGGCTAGGTCATTGTGAAAATGTTTTTCCATCCACCCTGGAGACTGCAGGCTGTGTAGACAGAAAAAAAAAAAAAAAGTAATGAGAGACGGAACTGACAGTCAGGACTCACTAACTGCATGTCTGTGTGAGGGACAGTGGTGTCCCTTGACTCATAACTTTCTCCACTGAGCATAGGCAGCAACATTTTCTAGGGAACCAACTGTTTCATTAAGGTCAAGAAGGTCATGCTTTTAATATGAAATTTTATGTCTGGTGAAATCTCCTACAGCAGTGAAAAGTCTGGCTTTTTATTATGAACAAAGAAATTGGGGTTAAAAGACAAAATCCACGCAGCAGCTCGCTGTCACCAATAAAAAGCAGCTCACAGCAGCGCTAGTTACGTCAGAGAGCTGTGGCCTGGGTCGGGCACTTTCCAGGGGGGCCCTCCCAGCCCACTCTCCTGCCCACTGGTGTCCGTGACAGCTATGTGGTTCCTAAGCCGTCATCCACTGTCGCATGGCGCTAAGTGTTGTGACTGCGGTGTACGATGCAAGTGCATGGTGACATTTACCTTGCGTATGGAGTAACTATTGTGCTTTGTTGTGAAGTAATGCAAGTTGAAGTGTTCACATAGTGAATACACTGACCGTGGCTCCTAAGAGTTCAGATAATCATGACAAGAAAAACTGTAACACTACAAAGTCAGTGGAAAACTTCCCCAGGCCCCCACGGCTCATCTGTTTGAACACCTGGTCCTCAGCTGGTGGTATTGTTTAAGAAAGATATATAAAATTTTTAGAGAATGGACCCATGCTGGGGAAGAGGGCCACGGAAGCAGGCCTTGAGGTTTGCTTATTGATTGATTGACTGACTGACTGACTGACTTTGGGTGTATATGCATGTGACTGTGTATGCGTGTGTGTGTGTGTGTGTGTGTGTGTGTGTGTGTGTGTGTGTGTACATGGGTATGTGAGAATGAGAATGAGAACACAAATATTCCATTGCACATGTGTAAAGGTCAGAGGATAACTTTCAGGTCTACCCTTACCACTCTATCTTGTGTGAGACAGAGTTCCTGTCAATCTTATTCCACTATTGTTGTTGCTGAATCTCTGAGAGCTTCCAGGAAATGCTCCTGGCTCTACCTTCCTTCTTGCCACCAGAGGGCTAGAATTACAGAAGCCGGCCAGGGCTTCCAGATTTTCATGCAGCGTCCAAGGATCAAAGACAGGTACTGAATCAGTTGCTTTCTCATTGCTAGAACAGAATACCAGACCTTAAGTAGCTTATGGAAGGAAAGGGTTTACTTTTGACTTAAAGTTCCAGGGAAGTTTCATCACTGTGGTAAAAGCATGATGGTAGCAGGAAACAGGCTCACATGATCACATCAGAAAAAAAAAGGAGAGAAATGAGTAACTGAAGCAGTAAATGAAGCTAGACTATGACAGCTCAAAGCCCACAACCAGTGGCAAACTTCCTCCAGCAAGGCTCCTCTTTCTAAAGGGTCTACAATCTTCCTGAACAGCATCAACTGGGGGTTAAGTCTTCAAATACATGTGACTGTGGGAGACACTTTATGTTCAAATCACAGCTCTATACCTCTGGCCCATATAGAGTCATGACTACCTCATAGTGCAAAATGTTTTAAGTCCAACTTGAAAAGCCCCCATAATCTTTGCCAATCCCAGCACTGCCCAAAAGTCCAAAGTCACCTGAGAAGCAAAGCAGTCTCTTAACTGTGAGCCATATAAAAACAAAACACAGGCTGGAGAGATTGCTTAGTGGTTAGGATGCTTGCTTGTAAGTCTGATGTCCCAGGTTCAAATCCCTAGTGCAAAATTCACAAAGTAGTACATGCATCTGGAGTTCATTTGCAGTGGCAAGAGGCCCTGATGCACCTATTCTCATTCTCTCTCCCCTTGCTTGCAAGTAATAATGAGTTAAAATGTTTTTTTAAAAAATGAAAATACAAGTTATATACTTCCAACATATAATGAGACAGAATAAATAAACATTCCATTCCAAAATTGAGGCATAACAAGGACATACTGGACCAAAGGGAGACCAAAATCCATCAGTGAACATCAAATCTTGCCATTCCATGCCTGGTATCTGGCACTCATGGTGGTCCCACCTGGGACCATCATCTGAGATCCAGAGGCTTCTAGATGTGCTGCCTATAGCCTCTTGTGCTGGTCAGGAATCAACCTGACACCCTATTCCAGCAGCTTTCCTTGGTAGGCAGCCCATGGTCTTGGCATTTCCAGCATCTTGGGGTGGTCTCCACTGCAATTTAGAGTTCACCTTTACAGCTTCATACAATATCCTCACAGCACCTCCTTGTAAGGACCCTGACCCTGCCTCATATTGTTTAGCCACAAACGTCTCTCTGGAACTATGGTACAATACTTCATCTTGCTTTTTTTTTAAATCCTATCAAAACCAGCACCATGTGGATGACACCGCCAAGTTCTGCTATCAGATGGGAATGAAGCCCAGCCTTGGATATCAGCTATAGCAACTCTGTATGCTGATCTTTGGGAACAGAGACCTCCCTCACCATTCTCATTTCAGGCCTTTCCCTTTCAAAACTGTTTGCATTTTTACTCAGCTTATGCCTTTGATGGGGTAGGTCTTGCCCCTCAGAGCACCCTTCCTATTGTCCAAGTGTAGGGCAGTTGGTTTATCACTGATGGTGGTAATCTCTTTAATAACTGCAGCTGAAGTGGCTGCATTTTCTGGGCCAGAGAGTTGAAACTTACTTATTTACCAAGCCTCCGTAGTCCACAGTTTTTCAGCTTTTAGATCCCCCAGCCTCCCCGCCCCCAGAATGGCCCATCAAGTCATGCTTATAGCATTGTAAAGCTTTTCTAGTCAAAAGTTCCATATTCTTTCTTATTCCTCCCACAAACCAGTTCCAAAAGACTGGGAAAGGCATGGTCAGGTTTTTATCAAAGCAATGATCCCTGGTACAAATTTCCATATTAGTTACTTTCTCATTGCTGGGACAATATAACCAACCAGAAGCTGCTTAATTTGAATCACATGGGAAAGCATGGCAGGAGCAGGAAGAGGGCTCACATCATCACATCAACATGGGAAAAGGAGAGAGAGAGAGAGAGAGAGAGAGAGAGAGAGAGAGAGAGAGAGAGAGAGAGAGAGACAGCAAGCAGGGTTGGGCTGTTGACACTGCGCTTCTTGACATTATTCTTCCAGCAAGGTCCTAAGGTTATACAACCTTCCGGAATAGGACCAGTAACCGTGGATTAGGTGCTCAAACACTTAAATTTTCCATTTTATATACAAACCGTCACAGATACTCGAGCTTGAGCCTTAAGGGCTTTATCCACTGAGTCATCTCCCAACCCGGGAGCCCAGAAGCTTCCTGTTTGCTTAAATCCTGTTGCAATGTGACCGTCTGGACCCCTCATACCATGTCTTCTCCGCTGTGGTGGAATTTATACCTTTGAAACTGTAAGCCAGAATGCAGCCTTTACTTCTTCCACTTGCCTCCTGACAGATAATTGGTCAAAATAATAAGTAGAATAACTCATTTCCAGTATTGGTACTGATAATATGGGAATTTGAGGCATCTTTGAGAGCAACAGAAATTTTCTCACCTCTTGCTTGGGATGTAATTTAGGAGTTACGGTTTTAGACACTCATGACCACACAAAATATCTACTGATCCAGTGGCCTCAAGGATTGTTTTTGTCCTCTTAAGCTGATTTTTTTTAATTGAGAACTTTAATATATAAAAATACTATAATTTGGGCTAGAGAGATGGCTTAGCAGTTAAGCGCTTGCCTGTGAAGCCTAAGTACCCCGGTTCAAGGCTCAGTTCCCCAGGAACTGAGTTCCACGTTAGCCAGATGCACAAGGGGCACATGTGTCTGGAGTTCGTTTGCAGTGGCTGGAGGCCCTGGCGCACCCATTCTCTCTCTCTCTAACTGCCTCTTTCTCACTCTGTCACTCTCAAATAAATAAATAAAAATACACAAAAAAAATAAAAATAAACAAAATATAAAACTGCTGTAATTTGATCATATTCCCATCATTTTTATCATGTTTTACCCCTATTCTACTGAGGGCCTTCCTTTTTCAAGGTAGGGTCTCATTCTGGCCTAGGCCGACCTGGAATTCACTATGTCATCTCAGGGTGGCCTTGAACTCACAGAGATCCTCCTACCTCTGCCTCCCAAGTGCTGGGATTAAGGCGTGAGCCACCACACCAAGCCCAACTTTTGGGGTTTTTTAATTTAAAATTTTTAAATTTTTATTTTTTAGTTTTATTTATTTGAGATAGTCAAAGAGAGAGAGACAAAGACAGAGAGAATGGGGACACCAGGTCCTCCAGCCACTGCAAAAGAACTCTAGACACATGTGCTACCTTGTGCATCTGGCTTACATGGGTCCTGGGGAACCGAACCAGCGACATTTGGCTTTGTAGGCAAGTGCCTTAACCGTTAACCCATCCCTCTCGCCATAGTCCTTCCTCGTTTGTGTTCTCATTCCTTTTGTCCCCCTCTGCCCTCTAAGTCAGAACATTTATGGGCTTTGAGCACTAAAGATCTTGTGGGAGTATCAAAAATCACTGTGAGGTCATGAAGGCAACAGTTGGTTTGTGTCAAGAAGAGCCTTCAGGTTCTTGTAAATTTTGACAAGTGAAATCTACAGACCATAGAGGGTGAAGTTTAGAAAGATTTTACTATAGAGTTTAAAGAGCTTAAGAGAAGAAAAGAAGGCAAGAGCTCCTTCACAGGAGGGGTTCCCAGAAATGGGAATGTGTGCCTGGTGTTTCTGATTAGGATCTTTTACAGTAATTTACAGGATGGGGGCTGAGCTGGACTGTCTAGGACTCACCTTAAGTTTCCAGAAAAGGGAATAATCCCACTTAAATTCTCAGGAAAGAAAGAGATATGGAAAACTCAGACCTCATGCCATATGTCTGAGCACTTTATTCCCTTCCTCCAGTGAGGTTTTAGGGGAAAAGATATAAGGAAAAATAAATAAGCCCAGGGACATTTCTCAGTTTATCTCCAGGGGCTCTGCTACCCCCTCGCTGTGATGGTTAAGTTTTGTTGTGAACTTGGTCTGTTTAGGAATTCAGAGACAGTGCGCTTGCGTGGGTCTCTGAGGTGGCTTCCAGGAAGAATTAACTGAAGGAGGAAGCCCTTCCCCCAGAGTTGGCTGCCCCTCTTGGAGGGGGGCTTAATCTAAGGAAGTTCTGGGAGAAAAGAATCTTTTCCTCCCACCTGGCTGTGGTGCTGCTGGCTGCCTTCCAGCGTGGACTAAAGGCCAACGTGGACTGAAGACCAGAAGCTCTCCATGGAGCCTCCAGACCTTCAGTACTCAATTGAGACTGCTGAGGCATCCAGCCTCATGGACTGAGAGGCTACTGGATTTCTTGACTCTCAGGCCTGAAAACTTCTATTGCTAGACTTCCATAAACTAATCCAACAAATTCCTTTTTAATACAAATCATTCTGTTGATTCTGTTCCTCTAGAGAACCCTAGCTACTACACTCAACAAGAAGTGGAGCCAGGCGTGGTGGTGCATGCATTTAATCCCAGCACTCGGGAGGCAGAGGTAGGAGGATTGCCATGAGTTCTAGGCCACCCTGAGACTCCATAGTGAATTCCAGGTCAGCCTGGGCTAGAGTGAGACCCTACCTCAAAAAATAAAAAAAAAATAAAAAAAAAAAAAAACAAGAAGTGGAGGCACTGCCAGGATGAACCTGGTTATGTTATTCATAGGCCTGGAGAATCGTTTCATGGAGGAATGTGGAAGAGTTTGAAACTCTGAGCTAGACAAGCCCAGAATACTTTTAAGCAGAGTTTAAGGAACCATTCTGAAGGGATTTTGGAAGACCATAATTCTAAAATGTGAGAAAGTAGAGATGTGACTCATGAGGTTTCAGAGAGGAGCAAAGATTCTACAGTGAACTGGGCAAGACAGAATTCATGTGATAGTCTAGCAAAGAACCTGGCTTACTCTGCCCATATCTTGAGAACTTGAGGCTGGTAGAATTTAAATTTAAAAGTAATAGACTGAGCTGGACATGCTGGCACATACTTTTAATCCCAGTACTTGGAAGGCAGAAGTAGGAGGAACCCAGTGAGTTCAGGGCACCCTGAGACTACATAGTGAATTCCAGGTCAGCCTGGGCTAGAGTGAGACCAGTGAGACCCTACCTTGAAAAAAAAAATTAAAGTAATGAACTAATTTGGTGGTAGAAATTTTAAGACAGCCCAACATGCAACCTGAGGTATGGTTACTTCTCTCTGCTGTTATTCAGACCTATCTCTAAAGACAGCAATATGCTATGAAAAAAGTGAACATTAGAGAGAAAAGTTTTGTGAACCACTTTAAAGTTTCAGTCAAGGAAGGCTGGAGAGATGGCTTAGCCATTAAGCACTTGCCTATGAAGCTTAAGGACCCTCGTTTGAAGCTCAATTCCCCAGGACCCACATTAGCCAGATGCACAAGGGGGCACACGAGTCTGGAGTTCATTTGCAGTGGCTGAAGGCCCTGGCGCGCCCATTCTTTTTCTCTCTCTTTCTCTCTCTGCCTTTCTCACTCTGTCTGTCGTTCTCAAATAAACAAATAAAAATAAACAAAAAAATTTTAAAAATAAAAAATAAATAAAGTTTCAGTCAAGGAGATTGTTATGTCACAAACATCTGTAATTTTTGTTGTTGTTGTTCTTTGTTTTTGTCTTTCAAGGTAGGGTTTCACTCTAGTTCAGGCTGACCTGGAATTCACTAGGTAGTCTCAGGATATCTTTGAACTCATGGCAATCCTCCTACCTCTGCTTCCCGAGTACTGGGATTAAAGGCATGTGCCACCACGCCTGGCACATCTATAATATTTTGAGTATTTATTTTTATTTATTTGAGAAAGAAAGAGAAGAGAGAGAGAGAGAATGGGTGCGCCGGGGCCTCCAGCCACTGCAAACAAACTCCAGACACATGTGCCCCCTTGTGCATCTGGCTAACATGAGTCCTGAGGAATGGAACCTGGGTCATTTGGTTTTGCAGGCAAGGGCCTTAACCGCTAAGCCATCCCTCCAACCCACATCTGTAATTTCTAAGCAATTAACTACATTAGACAGAAACTTGACTCTTCACTGGGACAATAGAAAAGGTGCCCTGAAGGCAAGAACCCACCCACTAAAAGCTCTAACTTGTGAGAATGCAAATTATTTTTAAGGGAGAAAGTCTGAACAAAGAATGCCTGGGCCATTCTCTGCTTATAAACAGTGCCTGGGGAAATGTTCCTACAGAATTCAGCAACCATGATAGATAGATGCCACCAAAGCTTTAGTCCAAAATTGCTGCATCCCATGTGGGCAGCAGGAATTAGCAGCATCACTCAAATGGAATGGATTTCATAAATATGAAAGTTGCAAGAAAGAGGGGTCCCTGGGCATGGTGGTGCACGCCTGTAATCCCAGCACTCAGGAGGCAGAGATAGGAGGATCACATGCCTTCAAGGCCACCCTGAGATTATATACTGAATTCCAGGTCAGCCTGGACTAGAGTGAGACCCTACCTCAAAAAACAAAAGCCAAAAAAAAAAGAATGAGGGGTCATGGCATTTTCCCATAGGGAGCTGCTGAGTCTGGGCAATGTGAGGCAGGGTCAGATTCCCCGTAAGGAGTCTTTGAAAGGTCACTGCATCAAGCAGTAAAGGTGAAACCTAAGTTGCAGTGGATATGTCAGGATATTAGAGATGCCAGGACCATGGGACATCCACCAAGGAAAGCAGTGGGCATGGAGTGGAGCTAGCCCTAGAGAGAGGCCATGGGTGATGAAGGCAGCTGAACTAGAGAGGTGAGGCTCCCCGAAGCCTTTTGGAACCCAGTGGATTCTTTCATGAGTGCCAAATACAAGACATGGAGCTTTAGAACTGTGGGTTTGCCCTGCCGGCTTTCACTCTTGTTTTAGTTCACTCTCTCCTCGCTCTGTCTCTACTCCTCCCTTTTGAAATGGAAATGTTTAATCTGTGTGATTATATGTTGGAAGTATGTAATTTTTTTTTTATTTTACAAGGGTTCCCAGTGATGAGAGTGTTTTAAGTCCCCGATGATACTTTGGACTTTTAACAGTGTTGGGACTGTTAAAGATGAGGGCGGACTTTTGACATTTGGCATCACGATACATTGTGAGCTTGTGAAGGACAGAGGGTACAATGTAGTGGTTTGAAGGTATAATATCCCCCATTGGCTCAGATCTTTGAACAGCTGGTGGTACTATTTGAGAAGGCTGCAGAACTTCTAGGAGGTGAAGTTGTGTTGGTGGCAGCGGGTCACTGGGAATGGGTCTTGAGTTTTCATAGCCTGGCCCCACGTTTTGTTTGCCTTGGGCTTCCTGGCTAAGGACGCAATGTGGCCAGTTGATGTCCTGCTGCCGTGCCTTCCTGCCGTGACACAATGCAGCCCCTTGAAACTTTAAGCCAGATTAAACTCATTCTTTTCTAACATTGCTTCCTGTCATGCACTTGGTCATAACAATGAGCAGAGTAACTGAAACAATCAACACGATCTAAAATTATCAAACAAGGGCTGGAGAGATGGCTTAGCAGTTAAGGCGTTTGCCTGCAAAGCCAAAGGACTTCAGTTTGATTCCCCAAGACCCATGTAGGCCAAATGCACAAGGTGGTGCATGCATCTGGAATTCGTTTTCAGTGGCTGGAGGCCCTAGTACACCCATTCTCTCTCTCTCCCCCCATCTTTCTTCCTCTCTCAAATCAATAATAAAAAATAAATAATAGGACTGGAGAGATGGCTTAATGGTTAAGTAATTGCCTGTGGAGCCTAAGGACCCCGGTTCGAGGCTCAATTCCCCAGGATCCACATTAGCCAGATGCACAAGGGGGCACACACATCCGGAGTTCATTTTCAGTGGCTGGAGGCCCTGGCACACCCATTCTCTCTCTCTCTCTCTCCCTCTCTCTCTCTCTCTCTCTCTCTCTCTTTCTGTCTCTGTCACTCTCAAAAAAACAAAAAAAAATGAACAAAAAAATTTTTAATACATAAATAATAAATAAAATGAAATTATCAGACGAGAGACCAACAAAAATGTACTGTTTCCATGACAGGCAGAACACGTGTAATGGAGTGAGGAAAGCAAATGTGCAGAAGCACAGTGTATAATGTGCCGGTGAGCATTGGTTGGCGTATGCAATTCAAACATACTTGTTCTATCCTTCCCTTAATTGGTGTACAAAATTGAGCAAAACAGTAAACTTGCAGTTTGTTTGTTTGTTTGTTTGTTTGTTTGTTTGTTTAGAAGATGCAGCTAAAATGCCCAGTGGGCAGTTGAGAGGAAAAGGTGCTGACCAATTTTGTCAGTCCCTTACACCGATTGCACTCATTCTCTCAGCTATGACCCAGGGGGCAGGGCTCTGGCGAGTCCTTCTTTCTACCGCAGAGGAAGAACACTGAAGAACGGAAACAAAGTTGCTTGGCTTAATTGCTAGTCACTCTGATCCACAGTCTCATCCCAAAATAATTAGACTTTGTTCATCTACTTGCCTATTTGGAAAATTGAGCAAGGGTAATGCTTGGCAAATTCATGCTGTATGAAGACTCTTTACCAAAGGAAAAAGAAAGAAAAGAAAAGAAGAAAGGAAGGGAGGAAGGAAGAGAGGGAGGGAGGAAAGGAAGGAAATGATTTTGGCTGTTAAATGGTTATCATGTTAGCTATAACACTGCTGAAAAGAGATGTGGTCTGCCCATATGTCATATTAAGCTTTCCTAAAGAAAGCTGATTCAGTTTCAGGTTCTTCAGAATGTCCAGAAGCTTATAATGGGTTTCTGACATGAAAATAGAAAAGAGCTGTGCTCTTGCTTGCAAGATGATCTACTTGTTCTGGCTATAGAAAATACAATAAAAGCTTGGCCTGACCTAAAATCATATTTTCTAAATGTCAGAAGAGAAGAAAGCCCTTTGTGTTTGGGGGAAAAAAAAAAGTTTAAGGAGCAGAGTGGAAACAGAATTCAAGTCACACAGATTAACGTGAACTGTTCTAAGTAGCCTGATCATCTGGGAAGTGAATCCATGGGTTTCTAGGTGAACCAGCCGGTCCTTCACTATTCCGTGTGGTGTAGGTCATGACTCAAAGCCAAGCAGCAAGAATATAAAGGACTCATCTTTTTGTAAATGCAACTGTTTCACAACTCAGAAACTTTTCCAGGAAAGAGCAGCCAAGTTAAACAGGATTTTTCCATTTCTTTACTGAAAACTATCACTATTTGGACTCCAGTTTTTATTTCACAAGTTTAAATTACTTATTTGCTTTAAAGCCAATTTTCCTAAAACAGACTGAATTCCTAATGGTATTTAATATGCTTCAGAGGAGACTTTAGATGTGGGTAACCTACAATACACAGTTTCAGATGAAAAGATCTGGTTGACAAATACCCAGTCTACCAGAACAACCTGTAGTTATAAAGAGGACAGATTGGAAAAACTAGAAACAAATTCTATAGGTCTAAAATCATATTTCATATTATTGCTAATAAGCAAAATCCTAACTATGCAATCACCAAGTGCCTCTGCTGAGAGACTAGACAACTTGGTGCTATTACACTGAGTCAGTGTAACACAAGCCTGATGAGAACCAAACTGCAAATCAGTGATTATTTGGATTGAAATGGAGTTATGTTTCTACATTAAAAACAATGCATCCTAAAGCTTCAATGAGTTCAAAGATGTATTATTAGAAAACAAAACAGAAAGAACTAAAAACTACCCAAATATATCATGAGACATTCTTTTTTTTGAGGGGGGGGTTTGATTCAAGGTAGGGTCTCACTCTAGCCCAGGCTGACCTGGAATTCACTATGTCATCTCAGGGTGGCCTCGAACTCATGGTGATCCTCCTACCTCTGCCTCCCACGTGCTGGGATAAAGGCGTGCACCACTACACCCAGCCGAAGAAGTATTTATCTGAAACCTTCTGCTCTTCTGTAACATTGACTTTTCTGTTATGTAAATGTTATTATTTAAAACAACAGGAGGACTATCTGACAGAGGCAGTTGGTGGTAATCAATTATGAGACGAATGAAATAAAAAATACATATATTATGCCTCCCAAGTGCTGGGATTAAAGGTTTGTGCCATCACGCCCAGCTCCCTGTCATGAGACATTCGTTTTTAAAAAATTTTTTGTTTATTTTTATTTATTTGAGAGCAACAGAGAGAGAAAGAGTGTGTGTGTGTGTGTGTGAGAGAGAGAGAGAGAGAGAGAGAGAGAGAGAGAATGGGCATGCCAGGGCCTCCAGCCACTGCAAACGAACTCCAGACACATGTGCCCCCTTGTGCATCTGGCTAACGTGGGTCCTGGGGAATCGAGCCTCGAACCGGGGTCCTTAGGCTTCACAAGCAAGTGCTTAACCGCTAAGCCATCTCTCCAGCCCTCATGAGGCATTCTTATTTAAAAATATAGTAACTTCAATTTTCCCACTGCAGCTACATTCTTTTTTTATGTGACTTAAGGACACAGTAATGTACCCTTTAACATGTTAATGTGTATTACATGTTAAAAAGAAGAGTTAGACATTATCATATCATAGAATAGAAAGAAACAAAATATTACTATATATTCTTAAATGTATTTTTTATTTAATTCATCTCATAATTGATTACCACCAATTGCCTCTGTCAGGTAGTCCTACTGTTATTTTAAATAACAACATTTACATAACAGAAAAGTCAATGTTACAGAATAGCAGAAGGTTTCAGATAAATACTTCGGCTGGGCCTGGTGGTGCACGCCTTTAATCCCAGCACTTGGCAGAGGTAGGAGGATCACCATGAGTTCAAGGCCACCCTGAGATGACATTGTAAATTCCAGGTCAGCCTGGGCTAGAGAAAGATCTTGCCTCGAAAAAAATAAATAAATACTTCTTTTTATACATATGGGTTTAATTATTTACCATGCATTTGATTATTGTGGAGTTTTGGTTTAGGATTTGTCTCAGCTAATATGACTATATCTTGAGCTACACTTCAAAACACCTTGATCATCCTGCCTTTACCACAAGAAGGCACTATTTAGAATGCTCCAGATGAATCAAATCCATTCTAGTTTAAATACTGGTGACCCACAATAAGGCATTCTCCAATCAAACATGAAGAGAAGGGGTACTCCATTTGACAACTCACTCCTCTTCCTCAGCCATGTTAAATACCTGCTTGGATCAATGCAGAGATCCAGGTCAAAATCCCCAAGGACAGAGAGGCCAGACTCCTCAGAAACCCAACTACTGTTATCACCTTAGAGGAAGGTCCCTGGCTGTGTAGCTTTTCCACCTTAAGAGAGAATAGATAGTAGAGAGCACTAATATTATTAAAAGGTAAAATATCTTCATTCTGAACAAAATTCTTACAAGTAAAAAAAAAAAAAGAAAGGAATTGGAAGAAACAATTCAGGGAACAAAGAAAGGCATTCTAAGCATCCTATATTCAAAAAGTTATTTTCTGACCCACAGCAATAAAAAGTTTCCTCAAAACAAAGATAAGCACAGAGAGACTTAAGACTGGCTTCTAAGAGTGGGAAGAATTAAATAAAACTGCCAGAAACCAAAGTAAAAGAAAATTCCCAAAACAGAGATGGGGAAAAATATATAAAGATACAAAGATTGACCCAGAAGGTCCACTTAATAAATGTTCAGGAATGAATTCCCCCAAAAAAATCTAAAAAAAATCTCAAGGAAATCATAAAAAGTAACTTCTCTTGATGAAGGGAAGGATTTTTCAGCTTGAAAGGTTTAACTTCATAAAAGTAAAACCCTAGACCATTCCACACGAGGTCAAGGAACATGAAGAGTACATAAGACACGCTGCGGGCTTCTGCTGAGGGAAAGGTGATGTCCCGTAAATAAGGAAAATTCAGACTAGAATTAGACAAAGATCATTGTAATCAAGTTTCAAATTATTAGTGGAAATAATTTTAAATCTAAAGTGCTATTTGTATGGGGGGGAAATACTGTTAATCAAATATGCTAATTATAAAAAGAGAGTAAAAGTGATCTGAGGTCTGAGTAGTGACACCCAAGCTGGTTTCACTGTCCAGTGATACATCCCAGCCCTGGGCATAGAGTAAGCTTCCCAGGGTCACGTGCGTGTTCCGCTCTCCACCCCTATTAAGTTTCATGGGTATAGCCCAGGCCCATGCTTAGATCAGAAATAAGGACTGTTTGGGGCAGACCTCACTCCCTGACCTGCCCAACTAAGCAGCCCTGAGTAGGGGTGGCTCAGATGGATTCATTACTCAGCCCAGACCCGCCAGGCGGCTGCACACATAAGGAGGAACCTACTCAGCTTCCAGAGTGCCTAGCTCAGCCCTCAAGACCGACTGTCAGTACACCCACTCCTGGTCACGGCTGCCCAGGCCACTCAACGCAGACTCCACAAAAGCTGCTTGTTGCTGTATCTTTGGCAAGACAAAAAAAAATTTTTTAAATCCTATCTCCATTTGGACAAACTCCAAGACAAAACAAGTAATCCAAGAAACTAAGACAAGATGACCGAAACATGAATGTCTAGTCCCACAGTGAAGAGTCCAAAGAAAACTATGTAGAAGAACCTCCAGCCAAAGAATCCCAAATGAGCACATTCAACAAATCTAACGAGGTCAATAAATAAATAAATAGGGGTGGGGGAAGAAAGTCAAAAACAACACAGTGGGGGGAGGTGAATGAAATGCAAGAGCATCAACAATAACTAAATGGACATTAGAATTAAATCAAAGAGGACGTGATGAAATGCAGGTGCTAATTTCCAGAGACAAAAAGAAATTAAAACAGAATTTAATAAAAAGCAAGACTTTAAACTGGGCATGGAGGCACATGCCTTTAATCCCAGCACTCAGGAGACAGAGGTAGAAAGATCACCAAGAGTTCGAGGCCTCCCTGAGACTACATAGTTAATTCCAAGTCAGCCTGGACCAGAATGAGACCCTACCTCGAAAAACCAAAAAAAAAAAAAAAAAAAAAAAAAAAAAAAAAAAAAAAAGCTATTTAATCAAAATAAGAAATGAGAACTGAATTCAATAAAAAGTAAAACCTAATGGAAGTTTCCCAAAAATCTAAATCTACGTCTACAATGTGACCAGCTATACCATTCCTGGGCATATATCCTAAAAACTCTACGGTTTCCTATAGGAATACTTGCTCAGCCATGTTTGTTGCTTCTCTGTTCTTGATAGGTAGACAATGTAATCAGCCCAGATGGCCATCCACTGATGATTTGATAATGAAGATGTAATACATATATACAATAGAATCCCACTCAGTGGTAAGAACAAATGAAATTATGAAACTTGGAGGAAATGAACGGTCCTGGAAAAAACAGTCACACTAAGTGAGGTAACCCAGGCTGAGAAAAACCAAACACCACATGTTCTCTGTCATGTGCACTTCCTAACATGGAAGAGCCTGATTTGTAAGTTGTAGTGAGCATCAGTGGTACTGGCAAGAAACTAGAGTGAGACTCAGAGAGAGGAGAAGCAGGGAGGAAAGAAAGGAGGAGGTAAAATAGTCAAATAGAGGGACAGTATGCTGGGGGTGGAGGGGCCTGGGGGAGATGGGGAGATGGAAGGGAGGGGACAAGGGAGGTACACAAAACTAATGATGGCAGGAATCAGCACAATAGAAACCTTCCTCTTGCTGAACTAATTAGAAGATGTACCTCTTTTAAAAAAGAAAGAGGTAGAAAGAGGGAATGCAGTTTTGGCAGAAGCACCCTGCAGGGTTGGAGAAAGTTTTACCCTAAACCCACAGGTTGTTGCTGATAAATCCCAGTGCCAGAATTGGGTCATTCCCCCGCCCCCCCCCCCCCCCCACACACACACATACAGTAAGATGTTGGTCAGGGAGGCCTATGAGGGCCCCAAAACAATGCAGGTCATTGCCAAAGCACTTAATTACTCACCACATCTAAATAGTAATACTCTTATCCAGATAGCACAAGCTGTAGTCTCAGGATATTGAGAGATCATGGTGGAACTGAGATGGAAGCCAGCTGTCTATAGTTCTATGTGTGAGCTGCTGGGGGATACAGTCACCAATGATGTGAACAAGCAGGGGATCCCATAAGCCATAAAAACCAACCAACCAGATGAGATGTACCTGCCAGGGCAGCAGTGGCATTCAGGCTATGGGGACAATCAACTTCACCTTGATTGTTCATGAGGCCCAATTAGTGGGAGGGAATTCATACCTAGTACTGAGGACCAAGTTAGAAGCCTATGGCTTGGAAGGTCATTGACCCTAAAGATAAGTTTCCACTGTTTTTTGGCTAAAGGAGAGGTTATGTCCATCAAAAAGTCTTCTGGGGACTGGAGAGATAACTTAGTGGTTAAGGTGCTTGCCTGCAAAGCCTAAGGACCCATGTTTGACTCCCCAGATCATATGTAAGCCAGACACACAATGTGACACATGCATAATGCTGCATCCGTGCACAAGGTGGTGCACACATCTGGAGTTTGAGTTCAGTGGTTAGAGGCACTGGAGTGCCAATTCTCAATCTCTCTCTCTCTCATAAAAAGGTCTTTTAAATGTCTATGTTTATCCCCTTTGTTCCAGGATGTTCTCACTCTTGACTAGATAATCTACTTTTTACAGATGGCAGCAAATACTGGGGAGATCCAATACCCATCAGTACAAGAAGGCCAAATGCCTAGCACAGGATGAGTCATCCATATAACAGCTGCCAGAGCCCAGGAGACATTGCCACGGAAGTTGCACATTAACTATCAGTTCTGCTTCCTCTGCTAGCCTAAGAAGCTCCTCCAGAAAACTGGCAATAGACACTGAGAAGACTCAAAACTCGTCAATGTAGGGAATTGGAGGTTGCTGAGAGCTCAACATAAAGAAGACTCAATAACACACTGTCTAAGGCTCAGAGAACATTGAGGAGTAGGGACCCGAAAGAATCTAAGAGCCACAGGGTGGGAAGGTGTATTCTGAAACACTGCTGCCTCCCAGAAACTGACTGGTGCATTCATGGCCCCACAATGATTATGAATAACCCCACCAAGGAGGGTCTTCAGTTGAACGGGTGTGAGGAGAGGGAACGTAGGAGTATAGCCCAATTGGAATATGATCGATTTGCAATATTTCATATATTAAAGCTCTCAATTTTCAAAAATAAAATTAAGTGATTTGAGATGTATAGGCATTTGTTTATACTCTATGCTTCCTTTTTTAGAAAGTTCTAGGAAGTCTCTAAAATAAAGAGAGAGAAGGAAAGAAGGGGGAAGGAAAGAAAGGGAAAGAGAGAAAGAGGAAGTAAGAAGTCATATGATAAAATATATTATTAAGAACTTAGAAAAAGGGCTGGAGAGATGGCTTAGTGGTTAAGCGCTTGCCTGTGAAGCCTAGGACCCTGGTTCAAGGCTCGATTCCCCAGGACCCACGTTAGCCAGATGCACAAGGGGACGCACGCGTCTGGAGTTAGTTTGCAGTGGCTGGAGGCCCTGGCCCGCCCATTCTCTCTCTCTCTCTCTCTCTCTCTCTCTCTCTCTCTCTCTCTCTCTCTCTCTCCCCTCTTTCTCTCTCTGTCACTCTCAAATAAATAAATAAGTATAAACAAACTTTTTTTAAAAGAACTTAGAAGAAATTCTAAAAATATAACAGTAAAACCTAAAAGTCATTAGAAATTGTAGGGAAGCCACCTAAGTGCAAATAAGATTCAAATAATAGGCTAAGTGAATTTTTCTGTAACCTGAAGCAACAATATAGTAAGAGTAAAAAAAAAAAATGTTGCTTTAGGAACATTCTCATTTGAATGATGGTAGGATCTGTGAGTAATAATATAACTCCTCCCCAGATTTCCTATCAACAGTTAGAAGAAACGTATCACATGACCTTAGTTGATCTACTCATAAAAATCAAGAGACGCTGATTGGATTGGAAGCTTCAGAGTCAACATGTGGAAGCTGTGGAGGTAGGGAAGTGAAGGTGAACGCCCTGGCTGGTGACATAAACCACACGAGACGGAAGCTGGAAGTGGACATGAGATAAGGAAAGGAAATGGCATTGTTTTCCCAAAATGTGGTCCCACTACCAGAGGGTTGCAGGGATGGAGAGATGGTTTAGCAGTTAAGGTGCCTGTCTGCGAAGTATAAGGATCCATGTTCTACTCTCCAGATCCCACATAAGTCACACATGCCCGCTAGGTGGCACAAGCGTCTGGAGTTCGATCGCAGTGACTGAGGCCTTGGCATGCCAATTCATATTCTCTCTCTCTCTCATATTTCTCTCTTGCTTTCTTTAAAATAAAAATATTAAAATATTAAAAAAGAGAGGGTTGCAAAGTTGTTGAAACAAGAATAGACACAGTGCATTATTCAAAGTTGTCAGATCAACCAGCAGGAGGGCCAAAAGTACCAACAAATGCCAAACAATGTAGATGATTGGTGAAAGAAAGAGAATGCAATCCTCCTAGTTATGTTTGTATTAATAAGACTTTACATCAATGGGACAAAAATGCCTGCCATAAAGAGTTTGAAGAAAGGAATTCCTCCTCCTGGCTAACAGTTCATAGGCGCCAGTTCAGCACTTGGCTCCTTTGCTTCTAGGTGTGAACTGCTCAGCACTTGGCTCCTTTCCTTCTAGGTGTGAACTGCATGATAGCATGACAGCATCATAGCAGCAGGATCATGGCAGGGAGGATTGGAGAGGAAGGAGGATGGAGAGAGAGGGAATAGAACAGTAAACCAACTATAACATTCAAAGTCACAGCCCCATTGATCAGTGACTTCCTTCATCCAACTGAGCCCCGCCTCCCAAAGTTTCCACCATTTCCCAAACGATCACTACCATCTGAGGACCAAGTGTTCACCACATGCGCCTGTCAGAGGCATTTCACATACAAACATAACAACGTCATTAAAGAGAGTCATAGTCCAGCAAAGGGGAGTGACAGTTTCTTTAAACTGAAAGTGTCTAAATAATCAACACCCACAGAAATAAACATTATTTAGACATATGCTAAGTCTCTGGAAAATGCAGCAGCATTGATCTCTGTCCAAAAGAGTTTTCTATTTGGGAGAAATTGATCCTTTGTAATGGGTAAAACAAATTCAGCTGCCTATAAGCACCTTATATATTTTAGAGAACTTCATGCATGTTCCCAATGAAGACCCAACATACCTCTATTTTTGTGTGTGTGCTGGTATAGAAAAGTTTAACTCTGGTTGTTCTGTGAATTAGCCATTACATGTTTTACATGTTTTATCTACTTGTAAATCTTTCTACTGTCATTATTTTCATAAATTTACCAACCAGCTTGTCTGAGTAAAGTCTCCACCTCAGAAACATTGGCGGTGAGGAGGTGGTCAGGACTCCCTGCCCCTCCAGAGGCTATTGCTGAGCTCCCAGGACCACTGGCCAAGCCGTGAGAGGCTCCTCTGTCAGTCGGCTGTCAGGATTTCTGCTTAAGGACTGGTCAAGCACAGGAAAAGTTTCCATGTGACTTATTGTTTTAGGAGAGGGATTCTCCAAATTTGAACTTTTTAGGATAAAACTTTGCCATAGAGCTAGTGGTTTAAAAAAAAAATGTGACACTTGGATTGACATCAGCTCCTACCAGGGAGAACCACTGTTTCCAATGGCCTTTTGTGTTACTTTTTGTACTATTTACCTAAAGAGGTCATCATCACATGTTCAGACAGCCTGATTTTGGAAGGCAGTGTTCTCTATGGCTTCCTTCTGCTGAGGGCACATATTTTGAGGTCAATGTCTAAGGATTGGGGACCTAAATGGATTTTTTTTTTATACTGAGGATTGAATCTAGGGTCTCACACCTGCTAGGCAAGTGCTTAGTATTCTACCACTGAACAATATCCCCAGTCGTGCATCTGAGCATTCTTACAAACTTTTGTCAGTTCTTTATGATTGTCTGAATTCAACTCCTTTCCTATCTCATTGCTTTTGCAGAGCTCACAGTATCCATCTCATTATCATCAATCTGCTAGCCTGGATTAGTGGGTCTGTGACTGGAGATGTCTCACTTTTGGAAGGAAACAGAACATTAACAACCTTTGACAACTTAAAGAAATGTCTCTTATTGGCACTTTTGGAGACTCTGACATAAGACTTACATCTTTGCCCACTTGGGTAATGCATCTTGAGCTAATAGTTAAATCCTACAAGACTTTGGTATGGATACACCTGAGAGATCTTTGACATGAGTGGCCAAGCAATGGATTCTATAGATCCTTTACTTTGGAAGTCTTTTGTATTAAGGGGAATTTTGTTTGTGAGACATGGTCTTACTTGTAGGACAATGTGACCTCAAACTTGCAATCCTCCTGCCCAAGGTCCTGAGAGGTAGGGTTAAGATGTGCACTACCATTCCAGAAGGGATTTTTTAAAAATATTTTTATTTATTTGCAAGGGAAGAGAGAGTAAAAATGAGTGTACCAGGTCCTCTAGGTTCTGCAAAACAAACTCCAAATGCATGTGCTACTTTGTGCATCTGGCTTTATGGTAGTACTAGGGAATCAAACCCAGGTCACTTGGCTTTGCACATAGCTTCTTAACCACTGAGCCATCTCTCCAACCCAGAAGAGGTTTTTTTTTTTTGTTTGTTTGTTTTTTTTTTTTCTTTGTAGAGAAGTTATTCTAAACAAATGCCTACTGGAACTATAAAAATAGAAGGGAAATTGCAATGAAAGCAGCACTGAAGAACATTCTCACAATAGAATCCGGAGGCCTTTGAGAAGCAGGACTGGAGCATGTGTCCAGCTACTGCCTGGAATATGTATCTTGGCCATCTAGAAAAACCTGAAAGACTGGACAATTATATCAGAGGCTCATAGTACATATCACAGGGCCTTAACTTGGGGATGTTTTAATTCTGTCTATATATTCGTTGCTTTACCTTGCGTTGGACATGTAGCCTCTATGCCATTTCAGTATGTGAGCTCCCACACCCCTTCCTTCCTCACAGTCCTGATGCAGAGCTCTCGGAACCAGGTCTCCCACACTGCAGTTCCTAAGACCTCAAAGTTCATTTTGTTTTCAGTCTCAGTTGTTCTTTCGTACCTATGAGAAGACCAGATTGAAAGGACAGGAAGAGTTTCAGCTGACCTAACATACTCCCTGCCAAAGGTCCCGGAGAAACTGGCTGAGAACCACGGGCGCCAGGCTCTCACCCAGACTCTGCTACATGGCAGGAGAAGATCCAACAGTCGCCCTATATCTGGGACTTTATGGGAATGGCTGTAGAAGTTACCCCTAGAAGTTAGGGGCAACTACTAGCTCAAAAGGAAGAAAAATTTCCATAGACTTGGGAAAGACTTTATATAAATATGCCAACAGAACAGTCTTTTAAAAAATACCACATTTTATTCAGATTTTACAAAGAAGTGTGAAAAGGGGAAGGCTGAAAGTTAAGGGGAAACAAAGTGGGGAGAAGAGAAGTATACCACATGGAGCCCAAAAGCCCATGTGGGCCTCGTGTAGCTCAGGAGTCCCTGCGACCAGATAGGGAACTGGAGGAAAAAAACATGGAAAGAAAAGAGGAAAGAAAGTTCAAGGAGCTCCTGCCATGTGAGGAGCTGGAGGAGAAAAAGATCCCATGAGGAGAATAAGGGCTGCGGGGCCCTCCCAGCACAGGCCCAGCTGAGGGAAAAACTCACCCACAGCTGGAAGTTTCCAAGTGATCAAAGAGCCTGCCCCCCACTGCACCCCCTTGCAAATGTATTTATAATTTTAGGGTGGTGGGCTGTCCACCCGCTCAGGTGAACCAGAGGGCCAGCTGGTTGGTTAGGACTAGGGGCTGTCTCAGTAAGAGATTACCTTAACTTGACCAACCACAGTGTTTAAATCCTACGAAAGACCTCCCTCCCAGGAGCAGCCCTGACTGTTTGTGGGAAAACAGTTCTTTGGAACTAGGCAAGAGATAAGAAAAGCTTTCCTGTTCTTTTTATCTTCAGGAGTCCAGTCACCCTAACTCTCATGAGAACACTAAGTGCTGTTAGAGGACAAGGGGACGATGATGTCAGATCATTAACAATTTCTTGCTGAATGGGGCACGAAGTTGTGGCAGTTAGAGTCTCTCCCAGAGAGGGGAACTATTCTAAAGGACCCCAGAAGTGTATGGATGGAGTGCAGGAAGATAGTCTTGGAAGAGAATGTTGGGGAGAAAGAATAAAAGTTGGAGTTAATGAGAAGTGGGCCCACAGCAATCTGGTTACCTTCAGAGTTGTCCTTCTCATTGACTTCTAGGCCTTGGGGAGCATTTAAGGAAACCCATGGATAAGGAGTTGGATTGTCTCGGGACCATCTGAGCATGAGCTGGCTAAGATTTTCCTCCAGAGCTGTTCATGGAATGGCACGGTAGTGTCTGCAATAGTCTGAATCTGTTTCCATGTGGCTTGTAAAACAGATGAGATATTAGCAGAAACATATACACAACATTTAACTTTGATACCATATTTTGTATAACAGCCTTCCAGAGTGTACCTTTTGAAATTTGTCCAGGGGGTATCCAGGGCCAAAGTTTGGTACCATGGAGCCATTGGGTGCCATTAAAGCTGTACAAATATATTTTTGGTCTCAGGACTTACTTAAGGATGTCCTGGCACAAGTTACAAGAGAGTAACCATTGTTCCCAGCATAAGGAAGTCGTGAGTTAAGCGTCCCTTGGTCAGATATATATATCTTTTGGCATCTATGGTTGTTTTTTTCTTATTATAGAATTAGAACTATTAGAGCTGGGGACAACATGTCCTAAGGCCTTGTTTATTTCCCCTTTTGGAAAGCTCTTGTTGTATTACTTAGTAGGCCATTTATATATTTGAGGTATCCCTTTATCTTTGGTTATACATTTCTTTCTGAGTGTTTAAGACCAAGCAGATACCCAAAATTTAATCAAGGGTTAATTGTTGGAGGTCACAAATGGCTCTCCAAGGAAGACTTCAGGGACCCAGGTATAGCCCTATAGCTTCTTCAATAGTGGTGTTGTCTATTAGGATGAGTCAGGGTCATGATGACCAAGTAACTTTCCCTTCTTTGGCAAGCCGGGAGGACTGATTGCTCCTCAATTGTGACTCTTGTTTTAGACTGCACACCAATTTTTTTTTTGTCTGGGTCTCTGTATCCTCTCTGATCAGGAAGAGAGGTGACTTACCAGTGTAGAAGTGTCCCGTCATCTCCAGTGGCCTCAAGACCTGGAGGCACAGACCAAAATATTGGCCCCTTTTGCTCCAGTACTCCCAATTGGCTTTGGCTTCTACATAGGTGATTAATGCACTTAGAAAGGAAGTTACACCAGCCTGGTCGCATGTACATATAGAGCATATTTGATTACTGAAATACATTCAGTTAAAACATGGCACAAGAGCTTACAATCATTTTGTCCAACTTTTAAAATTTGGTTGTCCTGTAGCAGCATAGGCCATATCTGAAGCATAGAAAGTAGGCATATAGCCTGTAAATATCTAATAATTATAAATATAGGCAGAACTTATTATCAGTCTTGTAAACAATGCAACTATAAAGCAATTACTTTAACCTAGAAATTGTCAGAAAAGGACAAGTAAGACAGTATAAAGTCTTAGCACCTGTGTTTGAAAATATCTTTGATTAGTCCAGCTACCTGTGTAAGTACCAATTACCCAGGGAACATTGGAAACAACCACAGACTTCGAAATTATTTCTCTCAGATAAGGACCATTGCTTGAGCATGAAGCTGCACCCTAAAGTAGGAAATGTGTCTTATAAGAGTTAATTTTGTTATAAGCACTGGTCTTGAGATGCCAGAAATGAGACAGTTGCTTTACATACAATAGAGCAGAATCTGGTCTTTGTTGAGCCAAAACAGCTAAGCTTTCTAAAACAACCCTTGACAAATCTGTTTTGACAACCAATGTATTTAGCTTAATCTTGATAGTAATTGATCTTAGTACCATGGAAGTTTTTATTAATATAAAACATGGATAGCTTAGTGGTTAAGATGCTTGCTGCAAAGCAAAAGGACCCATGTTTGAGTCTCCAGGTCCCACATAAGCCAGATGCACATGGTGGCACATGTGTCTGGAGTTTGTTTGCAGTGGTGTGCCCATTCTCACTTTCTCTCCCTCTCTCTGTCCCCCTCTCTTTCTCTCCCCTTCTTTCTCTCTCTCTTTCTCTATATCTCCCTCTCTCTGTCTCTAATAAATAAATTAATTAATTAAATAAAACTTCTTAAATTTTTTTTTAATTGACAAAGCTTAGGCAAGCTATCTCAACATATTTTACCTAAGAGGAAGATGTAAGTTAGTATTACTGTAATTAAATCACTTAAACCTAAGTGATTAAACCTAGTGATGTCCATTCAATAGAATTAGCATAAATAAAACACAAGCTATCTTTAACGTCACAATGTCTTTAGGTATGAGTACCTCATCTTTGGAAATTAAACACTTACATGTGAACCTTTATCTTAAGACTTAGTTTCTCCAGTAGTTAAAACCTTGACAAACATAGGACCTCATTTACTTTATTGAGTATTAAAGCCAGTTTTTATAACCCTTAAACCATAACAAATTAGCATCAGTGAGCTGTTAATGAGTGAAGCCTTAACCATAAGACTCAGTTTCTCTAGTGATTAAGACCTTGGCATCAGGTAAACATATTTTTGTTTTTATCCAGTTAAATGTTTCAATGAAGGGGCCCTTCCCTAAGCAACCTTCATTGCCCATTAAATCAGAGGTTCCCAGTCGTCAGTGGTCCAAAACTGCAGGTGGAGGAGGAGGACAACCCTTCACACTATTATTTAGTCTGTCGCCCATTTCACTGGAAGTATTTTGCAAGAAAGCAAGAAAGTCCTTGTTTGGGGGGCACAGTTTAGCATGCATAAGACCTTGAGTTCAGTGTTCAATGCATACACAAATACGTACATACACACATTATATACAGGGTTCCCGGTCTCAGAGTTCAAGTCTTTATGAGGACATGAGCATAACTCTAATAAGAACCCAACAGAACAAGCAGCATCAAATAAAATGTAATCACCAAGTGTTAAGTGGCTTATTCAATAAAAGGATAAGACAAAAAAAAAATCATTGTTCATTGAGCCAGATTTTTCTTTTCTTTTCTTTTTTTTTTTTTTTTTTTTTTGTACTTATTAAGAGCAGACCAATATTTAAGAAAGCTCATTGTTGTAAACAAAGAATCAGGCTCAGTTTTGCCTCAGGGTATTGGATTTTGACCTTAGGAATTTTAACAATCTTTTGACAACATACTTTAATCTTCTGGTTTTGTCCTCATCTGTTTCTTTTCTATGTTCTTTATTTTTGTAGAACAATTTTTTACCCTGGGACAAAAATCTTGATGTGAAAACACTTTCTCATCTAATAGCGTTTCCTTTTTTTTAAATCTAAAAGCACAAAGATGAGTTATTGCTGCAAATACCTTATAAAAGATATACTGTAATTATGATGTCATGAAATACATTAGGATTATATGTAAATATGAAGATTACTTTCTTTGTATTTTTTAAAGTTATGTTTGGGCTGGAGAGATGGCTTAGCGGTTAAATGCTTGCCTGTGAAGCCTAAGGACCCTGGTTCGAGGCCCGAATCTCCAGGACCCACGTTAGCCAGATGCACAAGGGGGAGCACACGTCTGGAGTTCATTTTCAGTGGCTAGAAGCCCTGGCGCGCCCATTCTCTCTCCCCCCCCCCCATCTCTATCTGCCTCTTTCTCTCTGTGTCACTCTCAAATAAATAAATAAAAATGAACAAAAAAAATTTTAAAGTTATGTTTTACATGAGCATATGTGTGTACTTTATTGTTTGTATGTGGAGTATGTGTAGTGTGGTGTGGTATGTGTAGTGTGTGCATGAATATGTTGATCCATGTGTGAAGCACATACATGTGGTAGCCAGAGGAAAAATTCAGGCACCCTTCTCTTGCTCAACCATATGCACTTGAGATGGGGGGCTGCTCTTCTCAATCCAGAGTGGCTATTTTCAGTTGGTGAACCCCAGTAACTCTCCAGTCTCCACCTTCTGCAGTCTAGGGTTACAGATATGTGTAGCCATGCCCAGCTTTTTTATGTGGGCTCTGGGAGAATCAAATAATTAAAGTGGTCTCTGCACTCTTAACTGCTGAGCCATCTCCCCAGCCCACCCTTGTATGACTTTAAATAGGCTGAGCAGGTGTTAAATTCACCATTTTTTCTTGGTGTCAGATTTTTAGAGTTGTACTTTACTCAGCCTTAGTCAAGATAAGGACCTTGAAAAACTTGTTTTCAAAGGAAACAATACCAGGCAAAAATTATCCCAAAAATGTTTAACACATACACACACAATTAAATAGGCATTCCAAAAACAGAGAACATGGATTTTGTGATTTAGTTATTTTTAGGAATTTGGGGACAGATTGCTTTCCACACAAAGACAATTGCATGATATTTAACTTAACTGCCTAGAACTTTGTTTAGTACACAAAACTGATTTAGAATTCATAAGTCATGTTTTTGATAAAGTTTTGAATACTATTAAGTTGGATTAACATAATTATTAATCATAAGACCAGCTGGAGTGTCAAATGACAGTTTTTTGTCAAATATTCTTCTCATTTTTTTGAGTTAGGTATTTAAGTCATCTAGACCCTTACACACACTGGTGGAAACATCAGGTAGACAGGTTACAGCCATGTAAGGAGACCTTTCACAGGCCTCAGATGCTTCTGATCAAGTTCTTGGTCTTCGGGTTAACATGGCACTAGGGGAAGAAGGGCAATGGGGCCACCCCTGAGAGACATGTGGACCTCTCAGGAGCGGATCATCCATAATGCCAGGATCAGGAATTCCTTTTCCATGCCTCTCTGGCCTCTTTGTAGATGGAGGGAAATTGTTAGAGAGTTATAACAGCCCGGACATCAAGGATCTCAGACCGTTTTCCTTGATTTTTTTATTTTTTTAATTTTTAAATTTTTGTTTTTGAGAGAGAGAGAATGGGCACACTAAGGCCTCTAGCCACTGCAAAAAAAAAAAAAAAAAAAAAAAAACAACCTCCAGATGCATGTGCCACCTTGTGCATCTGATTCATGTGAGTATTGGGGAATCAAACCTGGGTCATTAGGTTTTGCAGGCAAGCACCTTAAGCACCGAGCCAACTCTCCAGCCCCTTCCTTGACTTTTACAGAAAAGATATAATTGGATATTAATGGTATTATAGCTGATGTTTCCAATCTGCACCAATCTGTCCCAGTTTTTACTGGGATCAGGAAGCATTAACGTAAAATATATGCCTTTCCCAAGTCCATCTGGGTCAAAGCTTTGTCAGTGATTAAGATGACCTAAAATGGAAAGGAAATGAGAAAATGGAAAGCTATTGGTCTGAGCCCCTCCAAAGGGCACCCCTCTGAGAGGGAATAGCACGGTGAGTCTGAAGAGCCCAGGAGCATTCCCCTTTGGAATCTCCTTCAGACATGGAACATTCCAGCCTTTGCTGTTGGTGACCATCATGATGCCTCTTTTGTTTTCTTTGCCTTTGAACTGAGTTCCTCCACAGTCTATGTCACCTTTCCAGGTAGGATATTCCTGGGCATAGAGACAGTAGCTTTTGGCCACCATCCCATTGGAGAACCTGCTCTCCTCCAAGAGCTTCTTGGAAAAGGCATTGGCATGTGTATTACACTACTGACTGAAGGACAGTTGTGGGGAAAGTTTAATAATGTGATGTTTCACAGGGTCTTCAGAGATGGCTTACTGGTTAAGGCACTTTCCTACAAATCCAAAGGACCTTGGTTCGATTCCCCAGGACTCAAATAAGCCAGATACACAAGGCGGTGCATGCATCTGGAGTTCTTTTGCAGTGGCTGGAAGCCCTGACACACCCATTCTCTCTCTCCTCCTCCTCTTTCCCTCTCTTAAATAAATAAATAAATAATATTTTCTTTTAAAAAGAAGTCACACTCATATTGGCCATACCATCACAGATCTCACATATGGATTTGACTTGCTCTGGGCAGAACATACTTTACCAGGATGCAGCATGGCCCAAGTATCCTGTCACAGGTATCTTGTACCACTGGGTGCCATAATGACTGAAATGGCCAACTCATGCCCATTGATTGACAACAGACAACAGGCCATTTAAAGACAAGACAGGATGAGCAACCACACAATGAGAAAAGGCCCACACTGGGGCTTACCTCCTGGAAGAGCAGCATGCTATGGGAGGGACAGTTGGAATCTTCCAGCCCCAACACTTCTCTCCTCCCCTCTTGAGAACTAAGAAAACACCAAACTCTGCAAAGTGAACAAAGTTATAGGATTTAGTGTACACTATTCAAAAATATGCATATTGAATATCAACTGTCTCAATTTTCTAATCTAAAGACACAGGCTAGCATCTTGGATTATAAAATATGGTCCATATTTGTGTTGCAACAAAGAAACACCCTTAACAATAAAAAACAGACACCATTTCAGGATGAAAAGATGGAAAAAAGATATTTCAAGCAAAATAAGCCAGGAAACAAGTAGGTATCACTATCCTAATATTCAACAAAATAGACTTTAAGTCAAAACCAAACAGAAAAGATAAAGAAGGCCATGACTTACTAGTTAAGACAATAATCCATCAAGAAAGACCTTACATTCTGAACATATATGCACCAAAAGGGGTACAACAGATTTCATTTAAAAATTATACTATAGAGCTGGGTGTGATGGCACACACCTTTAATTCCAGCACCCAGAAGGCAGAGGTAGGAGGACTGCCATGAGTCTAAGGCCAGTCTGAGGCTACATAGTAAATTCCACAACAGCCTGGGATAGAACAAGTCCTTACCTTGAAAAATAGAAAAATTTATATTATATAAGATATAAATTCAGAGATTAACCCCAACCACAATATTAGTGGGTAACTTCAATCTACCATTGTCAACAATAGGTCATCTTGACAAAAAAAACTGACAATTATTGGAGTTAAATGGCATCATCCATAAAATGGACCTAAGAAACATTTAACAAATATTATACCTGTCATCACAGAATATAGATACTTCTCAGTACCTTATGTAGCTTTCTCTAAAACAGCACACATATTAGAACACAAAGCACATCTCAACAAATATTGTAAAACTTAAACAAATTTTGCATTCTATCTGACCATAATTGAATAAAGCTGGAAAGCAATAGAAACAGAAATTACACCAAGTACATAAACTCCTGTAACTTAAGCAACTCACTTTTGAATGATGAATGGGTCATGAATAAAATCAAGAAATGTAGAAAATGAGGAACAAATATAGAAGAGGAAAGATGAAGATATGGCTCAGCAGTTAAGGCCCTTGCCTTCAAAGCCAAAGGATTCAGGTTCAATTCTTCAGTACCCACATAAGCCAGATGTACAAGGTGGCACATGCATCTGAAATTTGTTTGCAGTAGCTGAAGGCCCTGGTGTGCCTATTCTCTCTATCTGCTTCTCTCACTCATCAATAAATAAAAATATTTTTAAAAAAATAGAAGTGGGCTGGAGAGATGATTTAGCAGTTAAGATGCATGCCTGCAAAGCCTAAGGACCCAGGTTCTATTTCCTAGTACCCACATAAGCCAGATGTGCAAGATGGCACACACATCTGGAGTTTGTTTGCAGTGGCCAGAGGCCCTGGTGCTCCCACTGTCTCTATATATCTATATCTGCCTGTGTCTCTCAAAAATAAATAAATAAAATGTTAAAGAACAACTTTAAAACAAATAAAAAAGAGATCATAATAGTCTATAATAACATTAAAACAAAGACTCAAGAAATACTCTGTCTCCAGTGCCTCTATCCCAGCACTAAAGTCTAGCATTTCTCAAATAATTCGATAAAATAAAAAGGAAGCAAAGCTGCCAATCTCCAGTACTACTCTACGATCAATATAAAATAAAGATGAAACATAAAATAAATGATATAAATAAATGACATAAATGTGATATTTCTCAGTAAAATACTTGAAAACTGAATTCAAGAATATATCAAGAAGATCACACACTGGAGCTGGAGAGATGGCTTAGTGACTAAGTCACTTGCCTATGAAGCCTAAGGACCCAGACTCGATTCCTCAGTACCTACATGTGGTAGGAAACTTTTCCCCTAGGGAGATTGTTCACACATCTTCATTCCCAATAGGGCTCAGATGGCAGACCAAAGTATGATTACACCATTACCAGTTCGGTGAGCCAGTGAATTTACTGGAGGGTCACTTACAGAACACAGAGGTTACCTATAGGAATGTGGGCCCGCAAAGAAGCTACTTTGATGGAGATTTCCTGTGTCAAAATTACTCCTTGGATGCTCCTCCCTCAGCCACAGGATGAGGGCTTACTTACAGAGCATGGGGACCCCAGAGCAGCCGCACCACGGAGAAGTCTCAATCCCACCCTGGAGGACAACTTCCCCACGGCCCCTTTGAGAAGCTCCTTGTCCCTGCCCAGGAGTGTGAGGACGCAGAGCAGCATGTCAGTGGGGCCGCCATGCTCCTCCCTCAGCCTGGGGTGAGGACTTACATACAGAGCAGGAGACCCCAAAGGAGCACCATAGTGGGGCTCCCCATACCAGGATTAGCCCCTGCAGATGCTCCTCCCTCAGCCTCGGGGTAAGGGCTCACTGAAAGAGCATGGAGACTCCCAAGACATCACCTTAATGGAGCTCACTGTTTCTAGATCTTTTCCCTCTCTATATACCCTATCTCTCCCCCACTCTGGTCATGAGTCGTGTGCATTATGGTACGCAGCTGGCACAAGGGAGCGCCTAAGTCTCAGGTGGGGGTCTGGTGACCCTCCCTGGTGAGTTAAACCGTCTGCTTTTGATAAAGCCAGCAAAAGGTGTTTATACCTTTCAATGCAGAGGAAATGTGTCATAAAACCACAAGAAAGGCAGATGCACATGGTGGTACATGTGTCTGGAGTTCTGCTCGACAGTGACCAGAGGCCTTGCCATGCCCTTCTCTCTCTATAGATTTCTCTCTCTCTCTCTCTCTCTCTTTCTCCCTCATAAATAAATAAATAAAATATTAAATAAGAGGATCACACACCACAACCAAATGAGCTTCATTCCAGAAATCTAGGGATACCTCAAAATACGTAAATCAATAAATGTAATTCATTACATACATGGAGTCCAGACAGAAACCATATAATCATGTCAATTGATGCAGAATATACTTTTAACAAATTCCACCCCTTCATGATAAAAGTCCTAGAGAGAATAGAGATAGAAGGATCATATTTCAACATAATAGAAGCTATAAATGAAACTATAGTCTATTTCATGTGAAATGTGAAAAAGACTTGATGAATTCCAACTAAATCAGGCACAAAACAAGAGTATCTACTCTGTAAACTCCAATTCAGTATAGTACTTGGAGTCTTAGCTATAGCAATAAGTCAGAAGAAAGAAATAAAAGAGATATAAATAAGAAATGAAAAAACAGTCTTTATTTGTAGATGATATGACTTTATGTGATATGAGAGTCTAAAAACTTCAGCACTTTAGAAAAGTGTCAGGATACAAAATTAACATGCAAAAACCAGTAACTTTCTGATATACCCACAACAAACAAGCACTTGGGAGGCAGAGGTAGGAGGATTTCTGTGAGTTCAAGGCCACCCTGAGACTACATAGTGAATTCCAGGTCAGCCTGAGCTACAGTGAGACCCTACCTTGAAAAAAAAAAAAAAACCCACTCAGGACAGTAATTAAGAAAGACATTGGAAGATGGAAAGATCTCTCATGCTCATGGAACAGAAAAATTCATAATGTAAAAATGGCCATTGTACCAAAATCAAAGCACAAATTCAAATAAAATTCAAAACTCCAGAATTATTCTTCATAGACATTAAAAAAAAATCCTAAAAGCTGTATGGAAACACAAAAGAACTCCAAAAACCAAAGCATTCTTTAGAGGGGAAAAAAAGGATGCTCCTGGAGGTCTCACCACGTCTAATTTTAAATTACAGCCCAGAGCCATAGTACTAAAACAGCTTTGTGCTGACGACATAAAACAGACACGTAGATAAGTGGAAGAGAACAGATGAACCTCATATCCCTCTGTGCAGTGACAACTGACTTGTGACAAAGATGCCAAATATACACACTGAAGAAAAGAAAGCATCATCAAAAAATGGTCCTGAAAAAAATTTCATCTCTACATGTAGAAGAATGTAGTTCATAGCCTTAAAATCTCTAGCCCTGCACAAAAATCAATCACCCCTCAAAATCAACTCCAAATGGTTCAGGGACTTAGATGTAAGACTTGGAAACCCTGAGATGATTAGAAGGAAAATTAGGAAGAACACTTCAAGATACAGGCATGGGGAAGGACTTTTTGAATAGGGCCCTAGTAGCCCACAAAGTAAGGCAAACAACCAACAAATGGGGCATTATGAATCTGAAAAGCTATTAGAAAATCATCAATGGAATCAAAAGACAACCTACAGAAGGGGAGAAAATCTTCACCAGCTATATATTTTATAGAGGATTAATGTCTAGAATATACCAAAAAAAACCTTAAAATTCCAGGCCATAAAAAAAATCTAACAACTTAATAAAAAGGTGGGGAGAGCTGAAAAGATGGCTTAGCAGTTAAGCGCTTGCCTGTGAAGCCTAAGGACTCCAGTTCAAGGCTCAGTTCCCCAGGACCCATGTCAGCCAGATGCACGAGGGGACGCATGCATCTGGAGTTTATTTGCAATGGCTGGAAGCCCTGGCGCACCCATTCTCTCTCTCCCTCTCTCTCTCCCCCTCTTTGTCTCTCAGACAGACAGAGAGAGAGAGAAAGAGCAGATAGAGAAAAAGAATGGGCACACCATGGCCTCCAGCCACTTCACACAAACTCCAGATGCATGCACCCCTTATGCATCTGGCTTACGTAGGTCCTGGGATATCGAGCCTCTAACCAGGGTCCTTAGGCTTCACAGGCAAGCATTTGACTGCTAAGCCATTTCTCCAGCCCTAGATACATTTTTTTAAATTCTCAATAGCTTTAGCCATCAGAGGAAAACAAATTGAAACTACTTTGAGATTCTATCCCACCCAGCTCAGAATGGCCATCATCAAAAAATCAAATGATTATAAATGCTGGCAAGAGTAGGGGAAAGAGGAACCCTCATTCACCATTGGGAGTAGTGTAAACTGATACAGCCACTGCAGAAATTGGTATGGAGATTTCGCAAAAAGCTAAAAATAGATCCAGCTATACAGCACCACTCCTGGGCATGTACCTGAAGGACTGTACACATTACCCCAGAGATTCTTGCTCTCCCGTGTTTATTGCTGCTGTATTCACAATAGTTAGGAAATGGAATAAGCCTAAATGCCCACCAGCTGAAAAAACAATTATGAAGATCTGATACATATACATAATGAAATAAAGAAAATATAAAGATGGCTAGAGAGGTGGCTTCGTGGTTAAGGCACTTGCCTGTAAAGCCTAAGGACTCAGGTTCAATTCCCCAGAACCCACATAAGCCAGATTATCTGGAATTCGTTTGTAGTGGCTAGAGGACCTGGTGTGCCCATTCTTTCTCCCTCCCTCTTTCTCTCTCTCTTAAATAAATAAATATTTTTAAATGTAAAGAAGTGAAGAAAATTAAACTATAAAATTTGCAAGAAAATGGATAGAATTGGAAAATATACAGCAGGGGACAACCTAGGCTCAGAAAGACAAATGTCACATGTTCTCTGTCATATGCACTTCTCCTGCCTTCCACCAGCCTGAACAACAAGAATGTTACCAGATAGCATCTGAGACCAGTGATAGATGTTTTCCCCACTTTGCTGTAACAATCTACACCTGATGTTTCCACCATGAATTTGAAAAGTGTCTTGGTTTATAACTTTCTTTTGTTCAGTAACTATAAAAACTTTAGGAAATTGTTTACACATTGGAACATGGAATTTGATGGAACATGAATTCCTTGTCCATTGTTGTTCATATTTTGGCTCCACAATAAACTATATCTTATTTCCTTTGAGATGAGAGCTGTGTGTTTTGCATCAACAGTTAATGGTACCCAACATGAGGTCCTAAGACTAAGTCATTTCCACTAGTGGAATTACCCAGATGGGAGCCAGGTACCAGCACGTGCCCCTTGTGTCAAGCATCAGTTTTTCTCTCTTTATATGCATGTTGCTGCATTCCCTCTTGGGCTTGCACCTCCCTTGATTTGGTTGTCAGCGTATTTGTTTATTCTTTTTTTATTAACAATTTCCATGATTGTAAACAATATCCCAAGGTAATGCCGCCCCTCACCACACTTTCCCCTTTGAAACTCCATTCTCCATCATATCTCCTCTCCCTCTCAGTCAGTCTCTCTTTTATTTAATTTTTAATTTTTTATGTTTTTGGTTTTTCGAGCTAGGGTCTCACTCTAGCTCAGGCTGACCTGGAATTCACTATGGAGTCTCAGGGTGGCCTTGAACTCACAGCAATCCTCCTACCTCTGCCTTCCGAGTGCTGGGATTAAAGGCGTGCACCACCACACCCGGCCTCTCCTTTATTTTGATGTCGTGATCTTTTCCTCCTATTATGATGGTCTTGTTTAGGTAGTGTCAGGCACTGTGAGGTCATGGATATCCAGGCCATTTTGTGTCTGGAGGAGCATGTTGTAAGGAGTCCTACCCTTCCTTTGGCTCTTACATTCTTTCTGCCACCTCTTCTGCAATGGACCCTGAGCCTTGGAAGGTGTGATAGAGATATTTCAGTGCTGAGCAGTCCTGTCACTTCTTTCCAGCACCATGATACCTTCTGAGTCATCCCAAGGTCACTGCCATCTGAAAAGAGAAGGTTCTCTACAAAAGTGAGAGTAGCATTTTTATATGGGTATGAACATTAAGAGAAGCGCCTACTGGGCATGCCATTTGATGAGCATAGTATATACATTCAGCCAGGCAGCCACAGATGTTACACCCCTAAGGCTCATGACTACCCCTGTTTTAAGTTTTCAGTATCAGGGATGTATTCCCTCCCATGGAGCAGGCTTCCAATCCCATTAAAGGGCAGTTGGTTCCCACCATGACAGATATGCCACTATTGCACCCATTGGCACATTTGGCCTGGCTGGCCAAATATAAGGCTTGGAGTGTCCACTGTTGAGTATCTTCACTGGTGATTTCTCTCTCTCCTATTAAACTGCATGCAGAACGGCTTCTTCCAGCTTTTTATCAGCTGGTCTACAGGGAGGAGGTTATCAGATCAGTTGCAGCCGGATTTCTCAGTGGCCTTGCAGCCCAAGTAAGTGGAGTCTTTAGCAATAGGGTCTTACCATCTCTTCCTGGTGGGAAGCCAAGGGCCTCAGCAGTGGCCTGTAATGTTTTGGGGGCATCAGGGACCTCCCTGGCCAACAACTCACTGGAAGGTATCCCATCGCTGGCACTGAAAATTTTCTAGTAACAATCATGGCTCCTGAGTGTTCCATTGTCCAAAGAAGTAGGTTTCCATATGACTTATTTGTTTCCTCTTAGATTTTGATTATTCTGAGCTGATTTTAGGATACTATTTGTTGGATCCAAGGTTTGATTTTAAAGTGTTTGATTTAAGGTACACATTCGGTTTGTTTGCTTTGAAAGATTTTGGTGTATGACAATTTTATTTGCTTTCAGCTCTGACAGAGCATTTTGGCTTCTCATTGTTCAGTTTGTTGATCTGTTCTCATTTAGCTTTTTGTTATCTTGGCACTTCTCCAATATTTAATTTAAGGAATGAGGAAATACTTAGAGGACAAACTGCTGTTTGGTACTCCAGCTGGTTTTATCTTTTTTTTTTTTTTTTTATGAGAGAGAGAGACAGAGAGAGTTGGTGTGTCAGGGCCTTAGTCACCGCAAACGAACTCCAGACATGTGCACCACCTTGTACGCGTGCACCACCTGGGTGCATGCATCACCTTGGGTATCTGGCTTACGTGGGTCCTGGAGAGTTGATTCTGGGTCCTTAGGTTTCGCAGGCAAGTGCCTTATCCACTAAGCCATCTCTCTAGCCCTGGTTTTATATTTGATAACTTGAAAATATTTGAAAAACTGGGGAAATTGAGCTAAAAACAAATTATCTCTGTTTCCTACAATGAGGAATATTTGTTGCAAAATTGGAATCCATTTTTATTATTGTTTGGTATACTAGAGTTCTAAACAATAGATTTTTCTAAAATCATAGGCAGCCTCCTTGAATTAGAATTTTAAACATTTAAAGAAAATGATTACATTTGTAATTTAGAAACGAATCAATAAGAATTCTAGAAACTCCATTCCAGTAAAAGGGAGATATTAAAAATAAATTTAAAAAAAAATACAAAACTTTAAGATGTTATATCAGAGCTGAAGATAAATTTTGAGAAACCTAACTGTTCTGAACTCTTGTCTATCCTTCTCTGATCTTATCTCTTCCTTCTCTATTTCCAGGTAGAATAGAACTCAATGTCTAAATGAAATGTTGTTGTGGTCTGTTGTAAGATAAAGCCCATATGAAAGCAAGATTCCAAGCTAGGACTGGGAGATGCTTAGTTAGGACAGTGCTTGCCTAGTGTGAATGACGCCCTGGGTTTAATGTTGGGTTTAAACCCCAGCACTGCATCAACCAGGCATAACAACACCTGCCTGTGATCTCAGCATTTGAGAAACGGAGGCCAGTGAATCCTAAATGTACCCTGTACATATTATATTAAAAATCCCCATTTGTAAAGGGGATTTTAGAAGCGCCGGCCTCCGCGTTCTCGGCCTGCCTTGACTCTCCTTTTGTGCACACTTTCTTCCAGCAGCCCTCACACTTGTGCCAGTATTAGAACATCTTTCCTAAGATCTTCAACTCCGCTCCATACTGGCTTTGCCTGTGATTCAACACATCGTGGCTGTAACCTGAGTTGAGGCCCCTAAAAGTCCAGGGAAACCCTTCAGGCTGCTGAGCATGCCAATGTGGAGCTGTATCTCACTCCCCTCACACTGACATTGGGTTCCCAGAAAATTCATCTAAAGTATTGATATTAAGTCTCCATAGCTACTGCTGCTGTTCAGATATACTCTTGGCTTTTATAGCATCTTGCCATCTTTGCTTTGGTTTTTCTGGCCATAAACCCAAACAGTGCTTAATGAGTGCCACTGGCACCAGAGATGAGAATCCATGCCCCATAGACATTCCTGGGTCAGATGGCTTTTCCAGGGGACATCAGTGTAAAGGCTGATCCCCAGGTGTCCTAAGCCACTTTCTTGCCTTCAAGAGAGCAACCCAAGACACAATGGGTGAGATACTCCTGAAAGCCCTACATTCTGGATCCAAAACACACTAGAAGTGGTTGCTTCTGCCCTCTCCTAACTCAAGCGTCCTAAAGTGCTCCACGTGCTTTCCACACCTGCTCTCTCATGGCCTTCGCGTTCTCTCACTGCCGGTCGGATCTTAGCTGCTCTGTGAAGAGGAAAGCTCCAGGCCAAGGGAACTCTGCCTCCTCACTGCTACTCTACCAAGCCTGCCTTTCAGCCTCAGTGACAACCTTTTCCTCCTTACGTTCCTCATTAGTACTGACATTGCTGGCTAGCATTTCTCCTTGTGAGTTGCTAATCTCCCTTCACGATGCTCACTAGATGATACTTTGAGGAAGGGGTTTCTATAGCTTTCAAGGTCAAAGTGGATGAAATTAGATTCCATATGTTCTTATGAGAAATCAAAATCCAGCCACTATGCATATCTGTCTTTAAACTTGGCACTAGACAAGCAAAAGTAATGTGATGCGTGATCTAGATGGAAAATTCAACAATAGGTGCCCCAGGTTTGCACTATACAAAATAAGTTCTGGTCTAGGAAAGACCTCTTTAGAAGCTAAGACGGGGGAAAATAGCCACCCATTGTTGATAGCCATATGCAAGATAAATGGATATATGCAGTGCAAGTCAACCTAAGGAATAAGAGACAGACCAACATTTGCTGTTCTAGGAATGGAACTTTTCCATTCCTGCACAGACCCAGACCTGTAACTCTGATCCAGGGTGAGAACTCAAAATACCCTGAGTATTTCAGGTCTGTTTCTACTTCTCTTCTTCCATTTCTTTAAGTTACATAAGCAAGCATACAAAATATAGTTTAGCTTCAGTATTAATTTAAGAACAAAAAGTACTGGCTTAAAATACTGTTGAAGAAGACATCTCCATCTGTAAGGAGAGCTCCCTCTGCTCTTAAAAACAAACAGGGAAGCCAGGCAGGGTGACACACGTATTTAATCCCAGCACTCAGGAGGCGGAGGTAGGAGGATGGCCATGAGTTCAAGGCCAGGTCAGCCTGGACCAAGTGAGACCCTATCTCGAAAAGAAAAAAAACAGGGAAAGTTATCACTTTATGTCTCAGAACAAGTTTCATCTTTTGATCTTTTGTGTTACTGAGACTTTTTCCACCTAAAAAAGAGAAAGATAAAAACTTTCTTCTTGATATTCTTGTACTAGGATGCACCTATATTTGTGTGTAAGTATGTAATTTATGCCCCAGATAATTATTTTTATGTGCTTGTTTTATATGTTGCTTTGTCAATAAGAGATAAAACATAAAATTCCAAATATATGTATGAAAATTATATATAATAGCATAGATTGTATCAATATCATATAATGCATACTATAAATTACATATATGAAATACATAATGAAAAATTGGAGTGGCCACATTTAGACCATTCCCATTTTTTCATTAATTTTTGTTATGTACAGACCATACGATTTCTTATTTTTGCATTTTAGTATATTTTTACTACACCACCTTAATATGTGTATTTAAGTACATACTCATAAACTTGAATACTCTTGAATTCTTAAAACCTGTTAAAACATTATAGTTAGTTTTATTAAATATTTCATAAAACCTTAAAATGTTATTTACCTGTGTAAGGCAACATTCATTAGACTCATTAGATAAAAGTATCATTAAACACCCATGGTGGTTTGAATCAGATGTCCCCCATCAATTCATGAGTTCTGAATGCTTGGTTCCCAAATGATGGCAATTTGGGAAGTAGAACCTTTCCAGTGAAGGTGTGATGCTGGGGGAAGCATTTGGAATGTTATAGCCAGCTCCCCCTTGCCAGAGCTTAATTCACTCTCTTGACGCTGTTTCCACCTACTGTGGCAGAAGTGACGTCCGTTCATGCTTCCCCAGCCACCATGAAGCTTCCCCTAGAGACTATGAGCCAAAATAGAAACCTTCCCTTCAATCAACTGCTTTTGGTCAGGTGCTTTGTCCAGCAACAGGAAGGTAACTTGCAACAGGAAAACTGGTACCAGTGGAGTGGAGTCACTTTTGCTAGAAACTTGAATATAGGGCTATGGCCTTCTGGAACTGACTTTCAGGAGGAATGTGGAAAGATTTGATATTGGCCTAAGAAATGCCTTGCAGTGCTATAAGCAGAACTTGATGGACCATTTTAGTGCTAAAGACTTTTAATTTTTTCGTTATTGTTGTTTGTTTGTTTTCTAGCCCAGGCCGACCTGGAATTCACTATGTAGTCTCAGGGTGGCCTCGAACTCACGGCAATCCTCCTATCCCTGCCTCCTGAGTGCTTGGATTGAAGGCGTGTGCCATCATGCCCGGCTCATTTTTTTAAACTATTTTTATTCATTTATTTGCAAGCAGAGAGTTAGGATGGGCACACCAGGGCCTCCAACCACTGCAAAAAAAAAAAAAAAAAAAAAAAACCTCTAGATATATGTGTCACCTTTTGCATCTGGCAAAAGAAAAAAAAATACTTTGGACTGTGTAGGCTTGGTTTATCAGGAGGAAAAGAGTCTTGTCCAGACTGGACTACAAGCTGTTGGTGTGAGAGGCCAGGTGTGTTCTGCCTATGTTGTGAGAACTTGAGCAAGGTTGAATTTCAAAGAAATGGACTGGTTTGAACAGATGGATATGGCACAGGGAAAAAAATGAAGTTTAGACTGAAGACTAAAGCTTGATTCAGCTGCAATTGTCTAAGAGATTATCACCATAGAGATTGGTCCAGCTGTTTTGCATTGGAACAGTGGGAAGGATGCTGACTCTTTTGAAAGTAGGGGAGCAGAATGCTGAAGGAGTTTTCCATTTCTTCAAAGTTGGTTTTATTCCCCCATGAATTAACAAATTTGGTAGCCTGCCTGGTACTATGGGAGTTCAATAAATTCCAAACAGGGTCATTGGATTTGAAATACAGCTTCTTCTTCTTCTTCTTCTTCTTCTTCTTTTTTTTTTTTTTAAATGTCCCCTGGGCAATGTGAGGCAGAGTTGCTGGAATCCATGCATGGAAGCCTGATGGAGAAATGAGGATGAATCATAGGTTGCACTGGAGACCCTAGGATTTTTGGAAGATAGTAGGACTGTGGGATGGCTGCCAAGGAGAGTTGCTGGTTTAGGATGGAGTTTTTCCAGGCTGTGAGCAGCCCAGCTGGTGGGGTGCAACTGGAACCCCAGAGACCTCATCACAGGTTACAGATGTCGGACTTGGGACTATAGGATTTGGTGTCCACCCTGTTTGTTATAGATTTTGCTTTGGCTCAATCTTTCCTTGCAATGCTATATTTTTCAGTGTGGATGTTTTCTCTATGCCATTATGTTTTTTTGATTTTACAGATTCACAGTTAAGATACCTTGGAATATGGGAATGTTTTCACAGTGTTGGGATTGGTAAAAACTATGGTGACTTTTTAAAAACACATTTATCCACAGTCATGGTATTCCACACACCAAGGAACTCACTTCACAGCCAAGGAAGTGTGGCAGTGAGCTCATATTCATGGAATTCACTGGTCTTACCATGTGCTCCACCACCTTACATCTGGTTTGATAGAAAGGTGGAATGGCCTTTTCAGTTATAGGAATGGAGAGATGGCTTAATGGTTAAGGCATTTTCCTGTGTAGCCTAAGGAACCATGTTCAACTATCCAGGTCCCACATAAGCCAGAAGCACAGTGATGCAAGTGCATAAGATTGCATATGTGCACAAGAGGGTACATGCATCTGTTGTTCAACTGCAGTGGCTGGAGGCCCTGACACACCAATTCTCTCTCTCTCTCTTGCTGTTTTACATTTTAAAAAGACCAGTCTATTGGGCTTGGAAAGAAAGAAAGAAAGAAAGAAAGAAAGAAAGAAAGAAAGAAAGAAAGAAAGAAAGAAAGAAAGAAAGAAAGAAGGAAGGAAGGAAGGAAGGAAGGAAGGAAGGAAAGAAAGAGGGAGAGAGAGAGAAAGAAGGAAAGAAAGAGAGAGAAAGAGAGAGAGAAAAAGAAAGAAAGAGAGAGAGAGAGAAAGAAGGAAAGAGAGAGAAAGAAAGAAAAAGAGAGAGACAGAGAGAAAGAAAGAAAGAAAGAAAGAAAGAAAGAAAGAAAGAAAGAAAGAAGGAAAAAAAGAAAGAAAGAAAGAAAGGAAGAAAGAAAGAAAGAAAGAGAGAGAGAGAGAAGGAAAGAGAAAAAGAAAAAGAAAAAGAAAGAAAAGAAGTAATTACAGCCCCACCTTGGTGGTAGTAGCCTGGCAGCATTCTCGGATATATGCTCTGAATCAGTGTCCTATAAATGGTACTATTTCTTCTGTAGCCCAGATTCATGAGTCCAGGAATCAAGGGGTGGAAATGGGAGTGATACTGTTTACCTCAAGTGACTTATTAGTCAAAATTTTGCTTCCTGTTCCCCCAGCCTTGTCTCCACTGGTCTAGAAGTCTTGGTTCCAGAGAAGGGAGTGCTTTTGGCAGGAGGTTCAAAAAAAGATTCCATTGAACTGGAAGGTAAGGCTTCCTCCTGACCACTTCGGGCTCCTGATGCCCTTGAGTCAGGCTAAAAGGGAGTTAGGGTGTTAGCAGGTATGACTAACCCAGACTACCAGGGGGAAATTGGACTGCTCCTCCACAATGGAAATAAGAAAGAATGTAAGAGCCACAGGCTGGGAAGGCATATTGTGAGGCAATGACCTCCCACATGAACCAACTGATGCATTCATGACCCCCCCAGTGATTATGCCTTTACTGAGGAGAGCTCTTGGTGGAATGGGAGCAGGGTAAAGGGGACAAAAGAGGGTAACCTGATGGGGATACAACAAATTCATAGTATGTTCCCAGTAGAAATTATTTTTAAAAGCGAAAAATGAAATCATAATATTTTCAGGAAAATGAAAAAACCTCAAAATCATGATGTTAAGCAAATATGTCAATTTCAGAAAGACAAATATCCTGTTTCCTTTCGTGTGTGCGTGCGTGTGTGTGTGTGCATGCATGTGTTTGTGTGTGCGCATGCATGCACACATGTGTGTTATGGAACCCTAAAAGGGACCATAAGAGGAAAATATGATACCTTAAAGGGAAAGGTAGGAGACAGTAAAAGGTAAAGAAACACATGTGATGTGAAAGCAGAAGGGGGCTGTAATAGGGAAAAGAGAAGTGTCTAGAGGAGGGTGGGGTGACAAAAAGAACAAAGAATATATGAAAATACCATAAGAAGCATAGCACTATGTTTGCTGACATAATAATTAATAAAAAGTAAATTTAATTAAATTTTTTTCTAAAAGTTGTAGTGATAATAAACCAATAATAATATAGTTACAAATGTGTTTTAAAGATCAAATAAAAACCACAATTTTTTGAGAGGTATTATGTTGTTATCTGATTTCTTCTGTCTTGTGACTGTCCATTTACTTCTCCACAGCTGAATCTGGTAGAATTCTAAGATAATAGTATAGAATAAGTTGTTACCTACAAATAAGAGTTAAAGTAATTTATATAAATGACTAGTCTTTCCTAGAATTAGGCTAACTACTTCACAAGAAGTTTTAGTTGTGGAAGCAAACTAGCTAAAGGGAAAACTAGAATTGAAAGATAACTTGGGCTGGAGAAATGGCTTAATGCTTAAGGCACTTGCCTGCAAGGCCAAAGGACCCAGGTTTGACTCTCCAAGACCTACATAAGCCAGATGCACAAGGTGGCGCGTACGTCTGGAGTTCATTTCCAGGAGCTAGAGGCCCACTCTGACATACCCATTCTCTCTCTTTATCTGTCCCTCTCTATTCCTCTCCCTCAAGCAAATAAAAACAATATTTTTTAAAGATAAATTATCTTAAATACTTCAAACATCAAATAAATTATTTCATAGACTCTAAATATATTTAGATATGGGGTATACCATAATCAATCTGATGACAGATGATAGATAAATAGATGATAGAAAGAGATAGTATTTTTTTATTTGGCTAAAGTGTCTGTTTCACTCATCTGTTGCCTTAATTTTGTTAAGCCAGAGTGTGTTCTTGATTATATTTAACCTTAACACTCCTATTCCAAGTCACATGTAGGTATTATGTCAGGTGCTGAGGACAAAAATGTATCCAAAATCCAGGATTTTCTTTCTTCGTTAAGCTATTCCTCTCCTCTAGGCATTTGTCTCTTCTTCTCAAAAAAAAGGGGGTATTTATTTATTTGTAGGAGAGAGAGAGAGAAAGGAAGGGAGAGAGTGAGAAATGGGCACATCAGGACCTGTAGACACTGCAAATGGACTCACCGCATGTACATATCTGGTTTATGTGTATACTGGGGAATCGAACCTGGGTCTTTAGGCTTTGCAGGCAAGTGCATTAACCACTGAGCCATCTCTCTGGCCCTCTTCTCTTCTTAAGCCCACTTTGCCTATTCCTCCACCTCATCTACATCAGACCCTATGGATGACTTTTCCTAGCAATGTGGGACATAAAATAATATTGAATATTTGGTTTCTGCATGCAAAAAAAAATATGATATTTGGCCAACAGGGGGAGTTATGAATTCATGTTCTGGAAAAACAGCTTCACCTACCTCAAATATCCTGCAAGACTAAGCAACTGATCAGAATTTCAATGTAGAGATTGTAATGCTTCAGGTCCACAGCCAAATTATCTGGAGCCTGTGATGGCCAATTAACGCCCACCTCTGTGTCTGAACTGATATTCTGCCATCAAAGAAATCCTATCCAAATATGGACAGATCCCTTATTTTTCACCAGCCTGAAAGGACGTCATAGACTAGCATCTGAGACGAACAGCAGAGAACTCTCCTCCTGGCTGTAACTCACCACCCTGATACTTCCATCAATGCATTTGAAAAGTGCCTTTGTTTACTTTTGTTCTTTGACTATAAAAACTTCATGAAATTATTAGCATGTTGGAGCAGGGAATTTGGGGTAATCTAAATTTGTTTTGCTGGGCCATGGTTACTGTCTCTTATTCCCTTGGTGGTGATTGTTGTGTGCTTTGTATGGACACTTTTAATAAAGTTCTCAACTTTGCTTCACTAAATTAGCTCTCCTAACCAAGAACCCTCGACGCTTGCCTGCGTGAAGATCTCTAAAAGAGAACCCCTCCATCCTGCTTAGAAATGGACAGACAGGTTAAGGTAGAGAGTGACATGGTGAAATTTCTGTCCTGCTCATTACAGCTGGCAAGTGGTCCCTGTCCTTCTCCCCAAAACACAGGCTTTTGGCACGTCTCTTAATTGTCCACTGGAACCAGATGATAATCCTCTGTTGCTAATGACAACACACCCGTTGCTTGCAGGACACAGGGCAGTCAAGCTTGAGTGGAGCTGGAAGCTTTCTCCCTACTGCCTGGCTTTCCTATTGCTAGAAACTGCTAGGCAAGCTGCTGAGAGGCAAAAGTCGTCAATGTTGTTATCCATCTGTGACCTTGTGTGCTACAGTAGTGACCTGCAAGGTGAAAGAACTCAGGGGTTTGCACATGCTAGGGAAGCACTCTAACAGAGTTCCACTCCCAACTCTTGTTCTGCTTGATCTTGAGCGAGCAGCTCGGTGAACGCCTTGGCTTGAACACTTCTTTACTGGCAACGCCGTGTTAGTGCAGCAGTAATGCCTGTGGCAGAATCCCCTTAGGGGTTTCTGAGATCGCTCCTCCTTGTTCACATTGACACTCCTCCTCCCCAGCCAGTAGGGGATCCCGAGCACTTTCAGCAACACAATAGCTCTCTGTGAATGAGAAGACCCAAAGTGGTTTGGGCTGAAGAACTGGTAAGAGTTTGATGTAAACTAGACTAAAGAATTTAGTTGTTGTATGATACCGGCATTAAGTAAGAGCTGGAATTATGGCTGACAGCATGACCTCATTGATTTACTCACAGATAAAATTCCACAATGACATAAGGCAGTCTAGCAAGGGTACCAGCAAATTTCTAGGAATTTCTTAAATTCTGTAACATTTCTAACATATTTTTATATTCATATGCTCACACAAATATGGGCAAGCCAACCGTCTCTTATTTGCCCAAACTTTTCATGCAATTTTACATGTGAAATAAATCCATTTATTTTCTAACATTTGTCTTAAAAGTGAAAAGGACAAATCTTTTGAGACTTTTTTCCCCAAAGGACTTCTGGGAAATTTCAGTCAAGTTAAGATAAATATTTCATGTAGGTTTTGGTCTTGGGAAGACAAAATATTGAAAGCTGTCAACATGTGAAAAGGTTCGAGTATTTATTTAATAGGGTCATAGATCACCATGAAACAGCACTTAGTTATCTATTTAGCCAAAGTGACAATAAAAGATTTCAAAGGCTATTGAAATGCATGATTGATTTTTTAAAAAAAAAAAAGTAACCAAAGCTTTCTTAAGTTCTATAAACAGTGAGAAAGTTCTTAAGAGAAAACATGATAAAGGTACTTCCCAGTTCCAAACTGGGATATTCCTTCAAAGAACATGCTCCCCCTTCCCCACAGGGACCCTGACAACCTGGCTCCTTCGCCTTCATTTCCCTTCCACTGGTCAGCTCACCACCAGCCGCCACTCCCCAAGGGGAATAAAAACCCTTAGAACACCAGCCTCTCTCTTTTTCCATCTTACTAACCCCCACTTTCCCACAGGTGTGTATATTCCCTTATCTGCCTGCTTCTCCCCATAGCTTGCAGATGTCTGTGTACCCCTAACTCACACGTGCACTTTCTCTCTCACCCCCATTTCTCTCTCCCTCTCTCTTTCATTCTATCTCTCTTGCCCACGCCTCCCTCAGCTGGTGGCATGCGTACCCACATCCCTGGGTCTTCCTCCACTTGGCGGGCTGTTTCTATCAAGCTCGGATTCCCCAGCAGGAACTCCATCACCGTCATCTCAGCTGGCCAGTCACCATCTCAAGTGAACATACCATACTGAAGTCTTGTGGGGGCGGGGAGCGGAGGGCAGGGTAGAGTGCTGAAGAGAGAAGCCAGGCAGGTCCCTGTGCATCTAGAACCCAAGTAGGACCTCTCGCTCAGCAAGTACTCTACCACTTACCTATGTCTCAGTCTCGAAATTTTTTTTTTCTTTTTTACCAAAATTCCATGAATTTGAGAGATACTCCATTGCTTCTGAGAGTTTGGGAGTATTTTATTTACATAAGTGTTTATTTTTCTCTAAGCAAATTAGAACTACTTTGATGGATTTTGTAAAATTAATTTGGCTATACCATCTGGAGGTAGGAAAATTTCACACATGCATATATATGTATACATATATAAGTATATAAACATACAGATGGGTGCAAATGGAAGTCTTACGGCTTTCACTCTAAACTTTTACTCATGTATCCAACATAAACACAGTAATATAAAATTCACTGTAAGAAAGTTACCATCTTTGCTCCACTTTATGTTCTAATGTGAATGGTGTTTCTAGCAGCTGAAATAAGGTAAAGTTATTTGCTTAGTGTAAATCTAAAGATTTTTGAAGCCAATTTTTAAAAATATTTTATTTATTAATTTGAGAGGTGGGGGGAAGATAGAGAGAGAGAAAAAGAGAAAGGGCTTGCCAGAGCCTCCAGCCACTTGCAAACGAACTCCAGACACGTGTACCACCTTGTGCATCTGGCTTACGTGGGTACTAAGGAATTGAACTTGGGTCCTTAGGCTTCATAGGCAAGCACTTTAACTACTAAGCCTTCTCTCTGGTCCTGAAGCCAATATTTATGGGACTTTTAAAAATATTTTATTGACAACCTCCACACATATATACAATGCATCATGATCATAATCCCCTCTCCCCATCCTCCATTATCCACCCTCACCTATCCTCCATCCACAGAAACTTTCTTTCCAACTAGTTCCTCTTCTGTTGTGACAGCACCCCCTCCTATTATGAAGGGCTTATGCAGGTAGCTTCAGTCACTATGAAATCATGACTACCTAGGACATTGTGATTGCAAGACAGCATTCCAAAGCACTCCTTTTTATCCTTTGACTTTTACATTCTTTCTGCCATCTCTTCTGCAATGGTCCCTGGGCCTTGGAGAGTGTGATAGAGATGTCTCATTTACTGCTGAACACTCCACTGTCAATCCATTGAAGGATTTTGATGAGTCTTGCATCTCCCCAGTAGTCACCATGATCTGAAAGGAGATATTTCTCTAATGAAAAGTGAAAGCAGCATTAATATATGTGCATAAACATCAATATTATAGGACAATTTTGGTGGGTATTATATATCCATTTAGCCTAACAGCAATAGTAACTTCCCCCCTAGGGCTAATGACCTTCATGTTCATAGGCTTTTTTTTTTTTAATTTTTATTAACATTTTTCATGATTATCATAGGCTTTTGACTAGGTGTTCAGAATCAAGTATGAATTCCCTCCTGTGGAGCAGGCTACAACTCCAATTAGAGAACCGTTGGTTACTCCCATAACAGTTATGCCCTTATTGTAGTAGTGGAAACATCTTGCCTGGATGGTCAGTTGTGTAGCTTTCAGGGTCCACTGAGGGTTAATACAGTTGCTTTTGCTCCCTCAGCAAGCTGAATAGCACTTTCTAGCACTGAGACAACTAGTCAGTTCCACCTTGACTTTGCATTGTCTTCCAACTAAAATATGCAGAGTCTGCAGCAATACAGACTTACCATCTAGTTCTGGTGGTCAACCAAGAGCCTTAGCGAAAGGCTGTATTGTTTGGGGAGATCCAGAGGGGCTTCCTGACAAATCACTGGGAGGTATTCCCCACCTGAAAATGAGATTTTTCTGTAACACCCTGTGGCTTCAGGGTGCAGCATTACCCACCCCACAAGGTACTTCTGCCCAAACTCTCCTTAAAATTATACACAGAGACAGAGAGTGTTTACATATTTTATTTATTCATAGCAGAGAGATACAGGCAGTGAAAGAAAGTATGGGCATTACTAGAATCTCCTGCCACTGAAAATGAGCTCCAGATGCATGTGCGACTTTGTGCATCTGGCCTACATGGGTACTGGGGAATCGAACCCAGGTCACTAGATTTTGCAGACAAGCACCTTAACCACTGAGCAATCTCTCCAGCCCTGTATTTATTTAATTAGCTAACAAAGAAGTAGTTTTCCATATGGCTTATTCATGACATTTTTTGTTTTTATTAGCCCTCTTGCCACCCCATATTCTCCATTATCTTCCCATGACCCATTTTAGATCCTTTTCACTCCGGGTCTACCCCTCTCCTTACATATCCGCTATATCCCCTCCTTGGCCCTTACCCTTTCTCCCTCCCTCATGGTCCCTTTCCTAGCTTCCTGGCCTCTACTACTTACTCTTACTGCAATGCATATAAAATCTAAGATCTCGAAGCTAGGCCTTGCATCTGAGAGTCAGCTTCTTGTGGCTGGAAGAAACACCTAGTCAAAGTTCCTTACAGGAGTAAAGTGTTTATTTTAGGTTTACTGTAACAGGATGCTAAGGGTCCAGGAAAGTCCTTGAACTCCAAGCCCTAGGTTTATTTCTAATTTTAATCAAAGAATTGAATAAAACAGAAAACTGAGAAAGATAATTATTAAATTATTATATGTATTGAGGGAAGTAGAGCCAAGGAAAGGCACCCATGTGGCTAGAGATCCCTCAGGGAGGGCCTGGGGAAAAAAGTGTGGAAAGAAAGTTCAAGGAGCTCCTGCCGTGTGGGAAGCTGGAGGAGATAAAGAACCCGTGTGGTGAGTAAGGTCTGGGGGACCCTCCTGGCTGGGCCTAGGCCTGGACCAAGCCAGCCCAGGCCCAGTAGAGGGAAAAACTCACCCACAGCTGGAAGTCCTAAGTGATCAGACAGCCTGCCCTCCCCTTGCAAAGGCATTTATAACGTTAGGGTGTTGGGTTGTCTTCTGGCTCAGGTGAACCAGAGGGCCAGCTGGTTGGTTAAGGCTAGGGGCTGTCTTGGGAAGAGATTAGCTCTGGCACCAAGTCCCAGGGGCTGAACTTGACCAACCACAATGTTTAAACCCTATGAAAGACCTCCCTCCCAGGAGACGTCCTGGCTGTTTGTTGAAAAATAAGTCTGGAGCACTAGGCAAGAGATAAGAAGTCATATCATCTTGGATTTTCTAGAAAGTGCAAACATTCCTGCATCTTTCACCTTCAGAGGTCCAGTTACCATAAGTCTACCCCCCTCTCATTACAAAAATCCAAGGGAACAACATCAGTGGCAGAGGAAGCGAGCTTGTTTCTATATATCAAAGGATAGAGAAATGACTGCAGCAAACACCAACAACACAAACCCAAAGCCCAAATTTCTCTCCACAAACCTTAAGGCTGGACTCAGATCCACCCCCAGTGACATCCAGAGATCTGCCTATTAGGGGCAAAAGTTGCAAGATCAATTTTAATAAAACACCTGAGTTTATGGGGCAACACATTCAAACTATTACATTCAAACTACCACATTTCTTCACCCTACCGCCCATACATCCATGATCACCTCATGATGTAAATTGCATTTAGTTAAACTTCAAAGGTTCTCATGAGCTTTACCAAACTCCCAAGACTTATCTGAGATCTAAGACTGTCCCTTACTTGTGAGTCCTGTAAAAAACCAAAACAAGTTATATATAATGGCACAGAGTAAACCTCTCTATTGTAATAAGGCATAACAAGGAAAGGCTGGACCAATACAAATCAATAAACAGCAGGTAAACATCAAACATCTGCAGTTCCAAGTCCAACATCCATAAGCAGTGACGAAAGTCTCTGAATTCCATTTTCGCCGCTCCAGCTGGACCGGCCACAGCCTGGGCAAACATCCTGTCCCAAACCCACAGTGCTCCATGGTAGCTGTCACACAGTCCTGGTACATCCAAATCATATTCTGATCTCTATTGCAAAACATGATCCATCTTTACAGCTCCATACAATGGGCTTGTTGGGTTTCCCATACAGGGATTTATTCATGCTTCACATTTCACATCTCAGCACTGGCTTCTGGAACTATGCTGCACATTTAATCCCCCGTTTCCTTATATTTTTCATGCTACCCAAACCATTGCCAGGTAAGTAGTGGTAAGCCAGTTTTGTAAATCTAGGGGGTGATAAACCTTGACCTTGAAGATCAGCGTACTCCAGAACATTTTCTGTAAGTCATCTCATTTCAAAAGAATTTGTATTTCTATTCATTGAGCCATCTGTGGGTGGATTTTACCCTCAGGCATCTTTTCTGTTGCCCCAATGAAAAGCAGTTGGCCCACCCTTAATGGTGGTAATTAATCAACCTACAATTGCAGCTTTACTAACCTACAATTAGTCTCTGTGCCAGTAACTTTAAATTTGTTAAACATGTTTTCTGTAATAAACCATACATCTCTAACATCTTTCTGTTCTATACCTGCCACCAAGCACACAAATCCATTACTTTAAATTTTAACCTTGCTCAAATTCTTAGGGTTTGGGCAGAACACAACCATCCTTTCCACCAATAGCCAAGTTCTAACAAGGTTCTCTACATCCCCTTTGAAAGTTCATAAGCCATCCCTTCACAGTCCACAATTCTCTCTGCATGTGGCATTTTCAAACTCTCACAGAATAGCCCATAAAACTTTGTTTACCACACTGCAAAGCTTCTCTGGTACCAAGTACCTTCCATAGTCCTCCAACAGACAAGTTCCAAAAGATCAAAATACACATCGTTGCAATGACCCAACTTTTGCTACTAATTTTCTGTTGCGGTTCAGCTTCTTGTTGCTAGGACAAGCACCTTATGGGAGCAAAGGGTTTATTTTAGGCTTACAGAATCTATGGGAACACCATCAGTGGCAGATGAAGCTGGCTCATTTACATAAATCCAAGCAGAGAGACATGATTACAGCAAGCAACAAGCACCAATAGCCAGAAAACACCAATAGCACAAATCTCAAGAGCCCACACTGCTCTCCACACATTTTAGGACTGGACTCAGATCTGTCCCAGAAACAGACCCCCAGCAGCAGGGGCCTGCCTACTAGGGGTTTAAGCCATGAGCTCATTATTTTTTCCAGGTAGGGTCTGACTCTAGCCCAGGCTGACCTGGAATTCACTATGTACTCTCAGAGTGGCCTTGAACTCATGACAATATCCCTACCTTTGCCTCCCAAGTGTTGGGATTAAAGCCGTGCACCACCACACCGGCTATAAGCTCAATTTTAACAAAATACCTGAGTCTATGGGTCCATACATTCAAACTATCAGACTCAAGTTACTACTATAAGAGAGAACATACAGCATTTTATTTTCTGAGTATGGCTTACCTCACTTGGTATAATCTTCACATGTATTCCTTCTTCTGCAAATTTAATAATTTCACTTTTGTTTATAGTTGGATAAAACTCCATTGTGTATATGTACCACATCTTCACAATCCACTCATCAGTTGATGGGCCTCTAGGCTGATTTCATTTCCTAGCTATTGCGAATAGAACAACAATAAATATGGATGAGCAAGCATATCTACAGTAAAGTGTAGACAACTTAGGGTATATCCCATGAATGCTATAGCATGTAGTGGATCGATTTTCAGGTGTCTCAGTAATGTCTGCACTGATTTCCACTGCACCACTTTACATTTCCATCAACAATCAAGGGTTTCCCCTTTCCTCACATTCTCACCAGTACTTACCATCATTTGATTTCTTGCTGATAGCCATTCTGACTGGAGTGAGATGGAATCTCAAAGTAATTTTATTTTACATTTACCTGTTGGCTAAAGATATCCAACATTTTAAAAATATTTATTGGCCATTTATATTTCTTCCTTTTGGAACTCTATTAGTTCTTCACCCCATTTTATTGGATTGTTTATTATTTAGTCATCTTCTTTAAGGTCATTTAGGTATAGAATAACATCATCTACAAATAAGGATGCAGAAAAGGACTTTGACAAAAACCACCATCCATTCATGATAGAATTCCTGGATCGACAGGATGGAAGAAACATATCTCAATATAATAAAGGCTATATATGGCAAACATATAGCCAACATCATGCTACACAGAGGAAAACGCAAAGCATGTCCACTAAGATAAAGAACAAAACAAGGGTGTCAACCCTCTCCCTTGCTTGATGTGCTAGCTAGAGCAATAAGACAAGCGAATGATATAAAAGGAAATCAAAGCATCTAGTTGATCACGTGATTCCTGTCCTCGAGTCCATTTATCTAATCACATTTATTGAGTTAAACCACCTTGGCATCTCTGAAATGAAATGAACTGGATCACAATACATGACCTTTTTCATTTGTTTTCAAATTCAATTTGTATTTTACTGAGCAATTTTGCATGTATGTTCAACAGGAAGATTTGTCTATAATTTTCTTTTTCCATTTTGTCTTTATCCAATTTTAGTATCCAATAATATTTGATTCATAAGAAGAACTTAAAAACATTGCTTCCTTTTCTATTTTGTTGAATAATGTAAGATGCATTAGTTATGGTTCTCCTTTAAAGGTTAATTCTTCAGTGAATCATCTAGACCTAAGCTTTATTTAGTTGAAAATTTTTGAAGACTGTCTCAATCTCATTGCTTATTATAGATCTGTTTAAATGATTTATCACATCTTTCTTTAACTATGGTATGTCATGCGTATCTAGAAATCCATCTATGTCTTTTATGTTTTTCCAGTTAGGTGAATATAAGTTTTTAAGGTACATCCTTGTGATTTTCTGAATTTTATTGGTATCTTTAACAATATTATTCTTTTGATCCCTAATTATTATTAATTTGAGTACTCTATGTTTTTGGTTATTTTTTCTAAGGGTTTGCCAATATTGTATATCTTTTCAAAGAATTACTTCTTTCCTTCATGGATTCATTGTACTCCCTTTTATCCATTGCCAGTTCATTAATTTCTGCACTGACTACAAGTATTTCTTTGCATCTACTATATTTGGGGGTTTGGTTTCTGCTTATTTTTCAAGACTTTGCAATGCATAATTTAAAAACTGCTGATTTTTTGTAGGTTTGTCATATGTAGCCTTTATTTTAATATTTTAAACTTGTTTGTGTTTGTATATGAACATGCATGTGTGTGTGTGCACGCATATGCACATGTGTGATCACATTCATTCCATAGCATATGCGTGGATATCATATGACTATGTTGAGTTGTTTATGTTCCAGCTTCTTTGAGACAGGTGTCTGCTGTAGCCAACAAACTGCCAAATCTCAATAGCGTCTCCTGGGCAATCACAGCTCCTTCTGATAAAGATGGCAACAGCTGATATCCTCAGAGAACCACATCATGCAACACTCTGGCCCTTCCTCTTATTTGGTCCCTCTCTTGCACATTCTCTGAGCCTTGTAGAAGGTGATATAGACCTTAGATCATGTTACTCCAGTGACAGCTGAGTATTGTGCTTCAGGAGCTTGGTTGGCCGTGGGTTTCTGTAGTATCCCACACACTGCTATGCAATTTCTTACCCTCTTGAAACTGATAACAGCCATAACCTAAAGGTATAAACACTCATGTTTTAAAAAGTCATTTAAAAACAATAGAAGTTTCTTCCCCCTCAGAGCCTATCACCTCCCCAGCCACGGACTTTTGCTTGGCTTGTAGTACCAGGAATGAATTACCTTTATAAAACAGGCTTTAAATCTAACCAAAAGGACGTTAGCAACACTCACAACCGGTGTCACTGTCACACCACAGGCCCTTCTTATCTGGCACTCCGAAGCGCAGCATGCAGAGGGCACTGCCAAGTCAGACTGCTGGTGGCGATCCTCCCTTGGCGGCATAATCTACACAATAGCACACAAATGATCCTAGGCCCCCTCCAGCGCTATGAAGTTCAGTCCACGAGGTCAGAGCTTCCAGATCAGTCTCTCAGGCTTATTTCTCCATGTCCCGTGACAAAAGCATACCAGGGTCTTCAGTGATAGGGCCTTACCATCTAGTTCGGGCATGCAGCCAATAGCAGTGGCAATAACCTTTGTTTGGGGAGTCACTGGGGCTTTCATGGCCTTCACCTCATAGCGCTGTGACTCTCACTAATCCAGGCAGCTGCTTGGGCTGCGTACTAGGTAGTGACCTTTTCCTTACTAATAAGAAGTAGCGGGCTGGAGAGATGGCTTAGCGGTTAAGCGCTTGCCTGTGAAGCCTAAGGACCCCGGTTCGAGGCTCAGTTCCCCAGGTCCCACGTTAGCCAGATGCACAAGGGGGCGCATGCGTCTGGAGTTCGTTTGCAGCGGCTGGAAGCCCTGGCGCGCCCATTCTCTCTCTTCCTATATCTGTCTTTCTCTCTATGTCTGTCGCTCTCAAATAAATAAATTAAAAAAAAAAATTAAAAAAAAAAAAGAAGTAGCTTGTAGTCCTTCGGGCAGAGAAGGCAAAGCAGCTGGGGCTTGAGGGTTCTAGTCACGTTCAGTGCACAGCAAGGCAGCAGAGAGTAAAGAATTCTGCTTCTCAGCCAGCAATCTCCTTCTTATATACTCCAGAATCACAACCCATAGAATGTTGCCACCCATCAACCTAATCAAGATGATCCTTCACAGGTAGGCCCAAAGTCTAACCTACTCGACATCATACTTCACTGTCAACTTGGCAATATAGACAGTCAGAGTTCTGTGCAGCAGGCATCTGCAGGGAGGAGCGAGTGGCATCTCCTTCCAGAACCTTGACTGCCTTGTTATTGGTTCCATTACTGGGGGAGAGTCAGTGGCTTGAAAAGACACTAGTCCCAGTACAGACCACAGCACTGATGAGTGGCCTGAGACACCACCCTACATTGCTGCAGATATGACTGCCACCTTTGAAGAGGTTGAATCTGTGCCACCGCTTAGAGAGGCCCTTTCTTTTTTTAATTTTAATTTATTTTTATTTATTTACTTGAGAGTGACAGGGGGTGAATGGGTGCACCGGGGTTTCCAGCCACTGCAAACGAACTCCAGATGCGTGCGCCCCCTGTGCATCTGGCAAATGTGGGTCCTGGGAGAATTGAGCCTCGAACCAGAGTCCTTAGGCTTCACAGGCAAAAGCTTAACCACTAAGCCATCTCTCCAACTCTAGAGAGGCCCTTTCAATCCACACCTTAATTTATGAGCTGTCTTCACTGTTACCGAGGCAGATCCAGTAAAGAACCATCCCCAGTAACATGCTCCCTATAATAGGGATCTGCATGGTAAGGGCTCAAGTTGTAAGCTCAGTATTCATAAAACAACTGAGTCTACAGGGCCATAGACTCAAAATACCACAGTGAAAAACCCAACGTAGTCATAGCATCAAAAGTTCTCAGCCCAGGATGGCTGACAACCTCCTCTTGGGTGCATAGATGGAATTTGCTGTCCCTGATCTTCTATATGCATGCTCTTTCTCCCCCTGAAGCCACAAGAAATCATACATTATTACGTACAGCTGAGATCTCAGATGAGGAAAACACAACTCTCTCGGCATTTTCCTATATGTGGAAATATCAACAGGCCCAATCTTGGGAGTCTCTCCACAGTAATCAGAACTGCTGCTTCTTCTTTTTTTTTTTAACTTTTCCTTTTTTTATTTTTTATTTTTAAATTTTTATTAACATTTTCCATGATTATAAAAAAACCCATGGTAATTCCCTCCCCCCACTTTCCCCTTTGAAATTCCATTTTCCATCATATTACCAGAGCTGCTTCTTCTAAAGACGGCAACCATTCTTTTTCTAAGAGGACTGTGTCACAAACAGTGTGTGATATTCGGCAAACAATCCGGCTATGTTTTACCCATTTCCTGAGAAGTTAAGTGGAAAGAATTTTAAAGTGATAGACTGATATATTTGGTCAAGGACATTGCAAGGCAGGATAGTATTGAGTCTGTGGTATGGCTTCTCTTATCTGTTCTTATTCTGACCTTCAGTGAAAGAAAGCAAAATACAAAGCAGAAAGATATGAAGCACAGGAGCACCTTTAATGTTCTGGACAGCTTTGTAATTGTTAAGGAGATTACTACCAGTAAAGAGAAGCCTATTGCTCTGCACTGGGACATAAGACAGACATCATGAGGGCACAGCTCAACTCATTAAAAGCTCTAGCTTGAAAACTCTTTCTAACAGAGAAAGCTTTCAGGAAAAATGCTGAAGGGGGCTGTTGTGACTCCATTCCAAGCTGGCAGCAGAACTTTGCCACATTATCCACTTGAGGGGGTTCATGGAGTATTTCGTCATTGTTCCAGAGAGTTGCTTTGTGTAGGAAATATATGGCAGTGCAGAATCCCTGGATAGAAGCCTAGAAGTCCAGAGAGGCCTCTGTATAAAGCTGTGAAGGTGAACTATAAGTTACAATGGAGACTCCAGGATGCTAGAGATGCCAGGACCATGGAACATCCACCAAGGAAGGCTATCTATTCAGAATGGAGACAGGATGGCCCACAGAGGAGAATCTGTGCACTACAGGCAGCAGGGGAGGAGATGCCCAAGGCTTTGGGGCCTAGATGAGTTTTCATCACAAGTACCAGAGACTAGGCATCCAGTTAAAGGGTTTGGTGTCTCTCCTACTGGATTTTGGTCATGTTTCAGTCCAGTAATTCTTACTATATCCTCATCTTCCCTTTTTGAACAAGAATGATTACTCTGTGCCATTATATGTTGTAAGTATATGTTTTGATTTTACAAGGGCTCACAGTTAAGAGGCTACCTTGAGTCCCAGCTGTGAATATGAACTTTTGAATAGTGTTGGGACTGATAAAGACTATGGGAACATTTGAAGTTGCACTGAATGAATTTGCATCACAAGATGGCCATGATGCTTATGGCGGCTAGGGGACGTGGTTTGAATGCAAAATGACCCCCCAATGACTCCTATCCATGAATACTTATTTCCCAGCTAGTGGTGCTATTGGGAAGGCTGTGAAACCTTTAGAAGATGGAGCCTTGCAAGGTAGATTTGAAGTGGGATTTTTCTCATCTATACTCATACAAGTATAGGGCTGAAGAAATGGTTCAGCTGTTAAGGCACTTTCCTGAGAAGCCTAAGGACCCATGTTCAACTCCCCAGATGCCACGTAAGCCAGACACAAAAGGATGAAGCAAGCGCAAGGTCGCACATGCCCACTAGGTGGCACAAACGGTTGGCGTGCCATTACAGTGGCTGAGGCCCTGGACCACCAACTCTCTCTCTCTAATTAAAAAAAAAAAAGTATAAGGAGAAATTAAACTATTGAAACAGAAAAAAAAAAAAAACAGATAAACAAAGACAAAATCAAATAAAGGGGAAACCATGTAGCCAAAAAATTATACAAAGAAACCAGTCCCCTGTGAGTAAGGAAGTGAACTTCCTGCAGGCAGGGCTCTGGAGGGATGTGGCAGGCATGTCCACACTCGTGTGCTGGCAGAGATCCAGGATACACAGCACGGCAACGGAGGAGGCGGCTGCTCTCTCTCATAGATTTGTGCTTGTGTTCCCTAGAGTCGGTTTTGTATCCCGCTCTTGGGGCTTCGCTGGCTCCCACCTGCACTCGATCTTCTACCAGTAGTGGAGGCATCTTTCTGAGATCTCCAGAGCTGTACTGGTGGGGCAGTTTTTGAAGGAAGACAGAGGAGGACCTCTAAGATTGGGCTATGCTGGTGGCCAGCCAGGCATACCCCAGACAACAGCTATAGTGACTACCGCAGCCATGGGTACTGAGTTGCTTCACAGAGGAAAGTTCTCTGGCATGCGGAGCCATGGTTGTCAGTGAGCTGTGATGGGGAAATGGCCATGGACCCCTGCTCCCCTAAATCTCCTCATCCACTTGCTCAGGCATGCTTTCTACATTGTCATCCTATCAGAAGTGCAGGACTCTTTTTTTTTTTCTTTGCCCTTAGAAATAATTTATAAATCTTATATATTTTCATGAACAGAAATGAAGCATTTATCTTCTCTCTGTGTCTGATCTCTCTTTAATTTGGAAAGCCTGAATTGAGTATTCTTATTCTCATAGCAACTATGTAAGGAGGTTTAGGAAGCATCTCTCCCCTTTATAGTAAGACAATTGGAAATACTGGCGATATGGGAAATTTTAAACTCACTTTGTTTTCTCTTTGAGGTTTCAATAACCTTCGTCTATGAAAGTGAGAATGGATGGGAAACAAAAAAAAGAACACATATTTCATTGCACAACTATGGCATAAGAGTATCAGTCCTCAAGAAGAGTAAAATAGTTGAGCGTTAAAGTGATAAAGGCTGGACTTTAGGGGCAAAGGGAAGAGACATAGGCTGTGGAGGCTTGGTGTAGATGTGCCCAGCAAGCTAACATTATCTTACTATACAGATGAAGTCTCCTCCACAACACACTCCTGTGGTCTTTTCTGACTGGACCAAATGTTGAACCTGTAATCTTTTCTTCTTGTGGCGAATTTGCCTTGGCAGAAAGGGTGGAGCACCAGCTTGAAATGCCTTTACCAGCTCTGTTATTTACTCCAACAGTGCTGGTGCATGTAGATTTCTTTTCAAAACAGGACATATTTTCAGAGCTGTTCCCATATGTTCAAAGATCTGTCGTTCTCTAAATAGCCGATGCAAAATAAGTTAAAGAAATGTATTTGCAACTTGATATTTTATTCTTCCACAAATGCATAACCAAGGTTTTGGCTGAAATGTCATTATTTCCAAAACAGCATAGAAACTCAAGTATGCATGGAGCGGGCAGTTTGGTGGAACTAGTGTTGACTTCATGACATAAATATACAACTTTCAAGTTCCCGTATTTGCAGGTGACAGAGAGGACAGTTGAGGTAAATGGCACACCCTTAAGCTGTGCAGGGAACTTTAATTGCTGGTGGTGAAAACTAGGTCTCAGAGACAGAGTGAATGGAAACCTCAATTTAGTGTTTCCAGGGTCTCATTGCAGGAAGAATTCAGAGTTGAGACAAAATGAGGCAATGAAATTTTTCTTATAAAATGGAGGTACACACGTGAGGGTGCGTGCAGACTTCTCATGAGACAGACCGCTGAGATTTTGGCTAGCTCATCTTATGGGAACACTTTAATGGAGGGGAGGATTATTCATGGATTGGGTTGTGGGGAGAAATGAATTGAGAAGTGGATCAAGATTTTTTCCCACAACAGGGTTTTACCTGCCTTTTCTGTCCTGATGTGGGATTTTCCCATGCATCATGATGTCAGATGCATGATGGATACAGCCCGTGTCTGCAGGTTCATGATAAGGGGATGACATCAAAATTTAGATGAATAAAGGTCATGGTCTTCTCTGCTGGTCTTACTGGTCCCAGATGGCTTTGGGTGTTTTTGTGTATTAACTGTGGAGCGGCCATCCTGTGATGTCCAGCTAGGATACAGCCCCACACCTGCTTCTGCCTCCAGACATCAAGCAGTGAGTCTCTTCCCCCCACCCCAGCTGTGTTTCTGTAGCCTACCTCCCCTTGAGAGTGAAGAACTAATACAGAGCTATGGACCTCACAGGTACCTGATGGTGAGTTATCTGCTTGGCTCTCTAGCCTCAGGAAGATTTGAAAAGGTCAATTCAGTAAGAATTTTAGCAAAGTAAAGAAAAGGTCTATGTAGCAATTAACTTCTTGTTTCTGGGACAAAACACCTGACCAGAAATAGCTTAGGGGAAGAAAAGGTTTATTTCAGGCTTGCAGTTTTCAGGTGAAGCTTCACTGTGGCAAGGAAAGCAGAGGCTGCACATCACATCTTCATAACACCAGGAAGGGGATAGTCCAAGTAAGGCGGCTCACTCACCCCCAGTGCGACTTGACTAATAAACCCCAAGGACTGCTCCCAGTAACACACCTCCTCTAGCCAGGCTCCACCTTCCAGAAGTTTCACCACTGTGGGGACACTACACCCAAACTACCACAGTTGATGTTATAACCTTTCTTGTTGCAGTTAAGGAAATCATTAAGCCATATTTAATGAGAAGAGCTTATTACGTTATGATTGCTTGTAATGAGAGAAGGAGGTGATTGTGTTGAGAACATTATGAACAGGCGTGTGGGTAACAGATTATAATCCTACTAGTTATTGGGGAGGGGGTTCTTCACACTCCATATTGGCCTGTGTATACCATCTAGCACCTTCTGTACGACCTCACTGATTCTCTTTTCTCTTGATGTTGCTGGAGCCATAAAACCTGGGTTTGGCTCTGAACATCAAGAGAACAACACAGTTTCAGTTCTGGTCAAAACTAGGGAGAGGGAAATTCTCAGGCTTCTCTCTTACTCATGCCGATAGAAACGATTAAAGGAATGCAGGAAGTGTGCATGGGCAGACCAAGTCAGAGACCCCACTTAACCAAAAGCGGTGGGTAGGGCTGGAGGGATGGCTTGGCAGTTAAGGAGTTTGCCGGCAAATCCAAAGGACACCTAGGACCCACTAGCCAGATGCAAAAGGGGTTCATGCATCTGCATTTTGTTTGCAGTGGCTAGAGGCCCTGGTGCACCCATTCTCTCCCTCTCTCTCCCTCTTTCTCTGTTAAATAAAAATTAAATATTAAAAAAAATTTTAAGTGGTGGGTAAGTCCTTCTCATGGGCCAGAGACAAGAGTTTGGGAGCGGGTCAGTTCTTCCCAACGTGGTATGAGGATCCCGTGCTGAATTGGAATTTTTGAAGTTTCTAGTTTGTACACACCTGTTTCACTACCTTCCTCCAATTTCTGGTTTTAACCCTCCAGAATATAATTTCACTTTTTTTTTCCCTAATGATTGTGATGAAACTGATAAAAATAAAAAAAAAAAAAAAAAAAAAAAAAGGTTGGAAACTTAAGTGCACATTTTCAGGTCGGAAACCTGACTCCGGTCCTGTTGACACGTTTCTTCCCCCATTGGATGCTGTGGGCTAAGAAAGCTGTTGCTGCCCCTTCCTCTTCCCCTGCTGCTGGGACCAGCTTTGACGGTGACCAGGGAGTCAGCAGCAGGAGACCCTGCCTAGTATCAGTGTGCTGTCCTGTCAGTGCGTATAGATAACCATGGCCCTGGCGCTTCCTCCCAGAGCCATTCTGTACAGTCAATACGTGACCGAAGGTCACACAGCACCCTCCCCATTTTATGATCTTATGGAACTCTGTCCCAGGTGGTACTCATAAAAGTGGGGAGGTCCAGACTCAGGGTGCTGTAGATGTTTTTGAAGCACTAGCTTCCCTCTAGCCCACCGGTGTAATAATAACTTCTTCGGAAGTTCCCCAAGTCCTCTCTGAGTGCTGCTGGGCTTTCTTGATGAAATTTCTACAAAGGCACAGCACTGCAAACAGGGAGCTGACTCCACATGAACTAACTGAGGATTTTGAATTGTTTTGTTTTCACGCTGTGTTCTAGTCCTGCAGGTTGAAGCCGACTAGTCTGACATAAGCTTCAAAGGACTCATAGCATCACCGACGACATTCAAATGATACAGTGGGAAATCCTTGAATTTCCTGCCTCAATCCACATCTCAAAATACTTAAAACTCAGTGTTTAAAATTTGAACTTAGAAACCAAGTTTATGGTGCACTTTAACCACTAGTCTTTGTTTTTCTGTTTCCTCGTTATTATTCTTTTAAGTAATTACTTATTTGTTTGAGAGAGAGGGTGTGTGTGTGTGTGTGTGTGTGTGTAAGAGGCAAATAGAGAATGGACATGCCAGGGCCTCTGGCCACTGCAAACAAACTCCAGACACATGAGCCACCTTGTGCATCTGGCTTTACATGGGCACTGGGAAATCAAACCCAGGTCTATAGCACTTTGTAAGCAATCATCTTAACCACTGCAGCCTGTTTCCTCATTATTATCTATGTTATTCTTTCCATTCACTTATCCCCAGTTTCCAAAAGTCTTCTCTCCAGACTAATTAACATTAACTCCTCATTTGTGAAATTTCTTGAGAAGTTTCAAATGAGGTAAAGGAAAGGAATTAATAGCCCAACAAAAATGATATGAAAATTACTTTAAACTAGAAACACCTGAACAATCAGCTGCCACAGAGAGAATTTTTATTTTAAAGTTAGGAAGAATTTCCTGAAAATACAGGCCATTGACAGTCCTTACAAAGGGAGTTTCCTGTTTGGAAGAGCCTGACATTTAACAGTGCGAAGTGTGAACTCAGCTGTTCTGTTGATTAACATTAAAAGCTGATTCCTGGGCTGGAGAGATGGCTTAGTGGTTAAGGCACTTGCCTGCGAAGCCTAAGGACCTAGGTTCAATTCTCCAGGTCCCACTTAAGCCAGATGCACAAGGTGGCACATGTGTCTGCAGTTCATTTGCAGTAGCTAGGGGCCCTGGCTTGCCCAATCTCTTTTTCCCTCTTTCTATCTTTCTCACTATCTCTGTCTAAAAATAAATAAATAAATAAATAAAATAGTGATTCCTTAGTGTTGGGAATCCATTCTGAAAAATGCATAGTTACACAACTATGTCACTGTGCCAGCAACACAGAGTCCTTCAAGAACAGATCAATGGGACAGAGGGGCATAATAAATATCAGCCATCACTGATGTTCCATCTTGGTGGTACATCATCATTTTAGTTGAGTCTCCCAGCCAGTCACTCATGCGGCCTCTTCACTAGCAACATTTGTGGCAGATGTTTTATGTGCAGAAGCTGTGATGAAGAAAATCACATGGATTAAATCAGGCCCAGAGAAAAGGTGGAAATCAAGAGGCACTGCAAACCTGAGCCACAGGCAGCATGGTGCTTCATAGTAGATTTTTGTGTGAGTACTAGGAAAACATTCTAAACTAGTGATCAAAGTGGAACCAAAAATATATAAGCCAGGAACATTACCATTTATTATTACTATGAATATTATCTTCTGTGCATGACTGTGTTCTCGTATAGCTAGCAATATTGTAGGCTTTTCTGCACCAGCTTCACCACAAAACGCGAGCTATGTGCTTCACAGTCATGCTATGACAGGCACAATGTCATTAGGCAATGGGAATGTTTCAGCTCCTCTTACAGGACCACATTGTATATGCAGGCATGGCTAGAACTTTCTATGCTTTCCCACAGATGCTCTACACCAACCACTTTCTGTTGTTGAGATCTGACTGTGTCCTTCTCTCAATCACTCCATATTGTTTAAAAAGTGGCTTTCCAGGCTATGCGTTACCCTTGGAGAACACATTTCACAAGCAGCATTTAGCTCCATTTTGAGTGAAAATGCAGAGACAGGATGCCTCTGAACCTGGTTGTGCATGTAAACATCACTACATGTCCAGGACCACAGCTGAGAAATAACTTATTCCTAAAAGTAAGGTACCACTCTATAAACCCATCAAGGTAGATTGAGAACGTGGGAAGACATGGGTGGTTTGAATATGAATGTATGTCCCCCATAGAGTCAGGTCTTCTATTAAGCTTGTAACTTGGGTCTCCAGTGGTGTGTCTGGGGACAGATCTGATTCCAGCTGAAAGGTATAGGGAGCATTCTGAGCTCCAGGGTTCCTGCTTGCTATAGGTTTGTACTGGCTGCATTCTGGTGGTGCTGGATGGTGGTGGTCTCTCTCTCACTCTCTCTCTGTCTCTTTGGATCTGTGAATGGGAGCCACCCTCCTCCAAAACTGAAGAAACTTCCTCTAGATCTGTATGCTTGAAATAAATTTCTCCCTCCCATAAAACTGGGTAGGGTTTGGATTTTCATCCCAGCACTGTGGAGCTGTCTACTACAAGTGATTAAAACCATATATTAAAAAAAAAATACCTGAAAATTTATTGAACACACCAGACAAAGGGAAAGGTGTAAAACGCTCACCTCAACCCCATAAAAAGGCTACTTAACGCTGCAGTGGCAATAGCACCATTCTACCTGACAACCCAGTGTGTGCATCCAGGTAAAATGGGCTTCCAATTGTGCTCAGGGCTTCATCGCAGGTTGGTTCCCACTGCTGGCATGGCCTACTCAAGTTATTATCAGTTCATTCATCCATGCATCCACCCCAAACCAGCCTTGGATCTCTCCTCCATGGGTCTGTAGTCCCGCACTTGACTTTGCAGTTTGACTTGATTCTGAAGCCTAGCTCAACTCTGAGACCCTACAGATCTTGAAGCCTGGCTGTTCATCTTCAGCAGCTCTCAAAATAAGCTTATTAATAATCTTATTTAAGGGGTGGAGAGATGGCTTAGCGGTTAAGCGCTTGCCTGTGAAGCCTAAGGACCCCAGTTCGAGGCTCGGTTCCCCAGGTCCCACGTTAGCCAGATGCACAAGGGGGCGCACGCGTCTGGAGTTCGTTTGCAGAGGCTGGAAGCCCTGGCGCGCCCATTCTCTCTCTCTCTTTCCCTCTATCTGTCTTTCTCTCTGTGTCTGTTGCTCTCAAATAAATAAATAAATAAATAAATAAATAAATAAAATTTAAAAAATAATAATAATCTTATTTAACCATGAAGTGACTATCTTGGCATCTCCACCAGCTCTCTGCAACAACTTCTTCCAATAAGTCCTCTTCAAACTCCTTGAATTCTGATATGGCTTTTTAAAATCTTGCATAGCCATTCTGCAACATGTGTGTGTGTGTGTGTGTGTGTGTGTGTGTATTTGCTATGTGGTGTGCAATGTGTGATCAGAGAGCTAATATTGGTAATTAAGTCTGGGATAAAAAAAAACTTGTGATTGTCTTAGCCAGATATTAAAACAGGACTACTTAGCAATTTTCAGCAAAAATAAGTTTGTGAATTTATTGTAGTTCAATAAATTTTGATACTGTGGAAAGTTACAAATATGTTCGTTGATGTTTCTGGCATAATACAGTCATGATAGTATATAAATTTTTACTGTCCTCAGCAGAAGATGTGAGAGATCAGCTCCATGCTGTTGCTCTTTCAGAAACCTCCACTAAGGTAAAGCTTGGATTCTTGGCTTCACTGCACAAAAGAATTTTAGGACAAGTAGGAAGCAAAGTTATATTTGAATCAGAAGAAATATTGGCATAGACTTAAGTGCAGCCTATAGAGGAGAGAGTGGTACTTAAAGGGTAGCATGCACCTAAGACATGGGTCAGGCTTCCCAAGAGTCACCCTTAAGCATCCTAATAATATTCACATATATTCACACACATTTTTTGTGGTCTAAAGTTTCAATGTACAAAGAGTTCATAAGGAACTTGTCCCCCATTAATGCCCATGCACATGGACACACACACACAGTAAAGTGATTCTAGGTTCTGAGGTAAACTAGGTAGGAGTATAAGCTGATATGATCAAAGCACAGGTCTCAAGGGTTAAAGGGATCCTTACTAAGCTGGATCACAAGCGAGTTCTGTTTCATTGCCATGGTTTATTGCCACTTCAGCATTTTTACTTGAAATAAAAAATGTAATGTTTTCTCTATGTTGGCACTATTCACAGAGAGTTTTGTTAATTGTGTCAAAATTCTCAACTCTTAGCTATCAAGAGACCTCAATCAGACTCTGAGATGAGGGGTTCCCAGCCTCTCACATTTCCCCATGTTTTGCCTTGCCTTTTATGTTTTCATCTCAATGGGAATAAGGGATAGTTTGTTCTTGAGCCAAGTATGAGTGATTGTAGCCTAAGAAGATGGATTCAGGCTGCTCATAAAGACATGTCCCACTGTGGAAGTAGTTACAGGATATTTTATTAGTTACAGAACAAAGTAATAAGAAATGCACTTACCAAATACATGGGTGAGGCTACAGAAAGTGAGGAAACTCTGCTGTAGGCTTTAGATGTTTCCTGATGGCATTCGTAGCACTTCTTTTGGTGAAAACTAATGAACTTTGAAGAATACACCTTAAAGATTTTGATAGTTACGAGGATGTTAGGTCGATACAGATTTGGGCAATGAATAACACTCAACGGGACTGAAAATAGCCTAAGATGATTTGAGTCTTGTCTGCAACATTTTAACTCTCCATAATCATGAAGGTCAGTCATTTTGCTTTTAGAACATTTCTCCACCCCCTAAGGGGAACTTCAGTTTATACTTATTCTGCCTAATTTATCTATACTTATTCAATAAGCTATTGATTACTAAATATTCCCACCTACATAGCAATATTTTTGCCTTCTCATCCATTTTCAGTTAATTCATAGATATGCAACCAGTCCTAAGTAGGTAGAAAATTTTTCTCAGTATAGTTATCAATTATTATCTAATGTTATATCAAGAAATAGGGATGCAACCAGACATGGTGACACCTGCAATTCCTGTACTTGGGAAGGTGAAACAAGAGGAATCTGAGTTCTTAGCCAGTCTGGACTACATAAAGAGAGTCTACCCCCCCCCAAGAAAAAAAGAAAGAAAAGAAAGAAAAAAAAGGAAGGAGGGAGAGAGATAATATGTTACAAGTACATTTTCTATAGTTATTGTTGTGTTTCATGGTTCTCAAGAGAGGATAAAGATGGACAGTTGTTTGTATCTAAGACTTTATTGTAGTGGGCAAGTGGGAGAAGGGGCCAGAGAGAAAGGGTGGGGGAATGGAGTAGAGAGAGAGAAGGTATGTGAAAGAGAAACAAAGAGAGAGAAAGAGAAGAAAAGGAGGGATATAGACACCTGGAAAAGGAAATCAGGAAAATAAAAACAGAGAGTGAGTGAGTGAGAGAGTGAGTGAACAATGGCCAGGGAATGGAATTAGAAACTGTTCTGTGAGGTGAGTGGCCTTGGCTGGTGTGCAGAGATGTGGCCTAGAAGAAGGTGAATTTCCTCCTCTTAGTCAATTGTTATGCCAGGAGGCAGTCCCAGAGTCTCAGGCTTAGCATAGCCAGATTATAGGAGAAAGAGAGAGATGGGGGGAGAGCATTTAGAATCTAACAGTCAGGAAGGCAACTAATAAACAAATATTCACAGGAGTTTTTCTTGAGAGAATGGAAAAGGACTTTTAGAAGGTAGTGATATGGTAGTTGAGTACCACAGACCTATGCTCCTGGTCCATGCAGCAGGGGACCCCAGCCAATGCCCCAACATGATATGGGGTGTCATTGAGAATAATGAAGCCTTTCTCAGGTCTTGGTTGGGCGATAACCTCTGAGTTAGGGTAACCAGACTGTCACAGTAACACAAAACTGCCAATGAGTCAGTGACCTCCAAGTTTTTGTCTTATTAATCCAAAGAATTGAAATCCACAGACCAGAGTGTGATTTTAGAGAGCTTTTATTACAGAGATTATAGAGCTCAAAGCACTTGAGAGAAGGAAAGAAGAATGCAGACAGTTCCTACCTAAGAGAAGGCAGGAGTGGGGCATCAATAAATGGGAAATCCCTCTTACAGACCCAGATTGGGGTCTTTTAGAGGTTGAGGTGCTTAACAGAAGAAAAGAGTACAGAGCTCCTACACATAAGGAGGCAAGAGTGGGGTTCCCAGAAATGGGAAATCCCAGAACATCATAGAAGGAATTAGTGCAAAGATCTTGCCAAGGGATAGCAAGAATAGGTTCCAAAAAATGGAAAAGCCCACCTAGATGCCCAAGTTGGGATCTTTTGAAGGTTATGAAGAATGGGGGCTGAGCTAATCAGCCCCAACACCAGGAAGTCCTTGAACCTCAAACCCTGGGTTCACGCATGCATTTAACCAAAGAATTGGGCCGACCAAACTGAGAAGGATCATTATTAAATTATTATATTTATTGAGGGAAGTTCAGAATGATGGGAAGGAAAATGAATACACCCATGTAGCCTGCCAGCCCATGTGGTGGGCCTGGGAAAACCATAAGAAAAGAAAGCTAGAGAAATGAAAAGATAGAACAAAGAGCTCCTGCCGTGTGGCAGGCAGGAGACGGCAGAGAGCCATGTGGGAGTAGGTGAGGGGTTCTCCCTTTGTTTCAGCCCAGCTGGGCTGAGATGAGGGGAAACTCCCCAGGAGCTGCAGGTTCCCGGGTGGTCAGGCAGCCTGGGCAGCTTGCTGTCCCCTTGAAAACATATTTATAACCTTACTGGGGTGGGCTCTACCTTCTAGCTCAAATAAGACAGAGAGACAGCTGACCAGTCTGGACCAGAGGCTATCTCAGGAAAAGGACAGCCATGACAACAAGGGCCAGGGGCTGAACCTGACCAACCATAATGCTAAATTCAATCCTAGGAAGGAAGGCCTCCCTAGCAGGAAGAGCCCAGGCTGTGTGTGGAAAAACAGATCTAGGGAAGAGATAAGAAGTCAGGCCATACGTTGAAAAGGTGGAGACTGCAAGGATGCTTTTCTGGAGCCCAGTCACCCTAAGTGTCTAACAAAGCTCCCTGACTCCCTCTCAAAATTAGGTGTAATCCTTCCAGAAATGAGAATTACTCTAGGAAAGGGGAACTCCTTTCTAGGGAGGGACTTAGGTTGAGTTTAAGAAAAAACATCTAAGGAACTCTTTTCTAGGGTTGAGTTTAAAGAAAAACAGCCGTTAGAGGAAAGTGGGAGCCAAATTCACCTGTGACCTCTAGTAAAGTAGAGACTTTAAGGACAGGCTCGAGACCATTCCTCCCTTTTACTTTCAAGAGACTCTGTTACCCCTAAACTGCCTCAGTGGAAGAGTCACTGGTTTTTTTTTGAATGATAGACAAACTCTTCAATAATTCATGATTTCTTGATGCACACATAATATTTTAATTAAAAGAATTAGATGCAGTGAAAAGTCACAGTAAAGCCCGATATTTTAGTTGTCAATTCACATCCCACTGTCTCACATATCTTTTGAATAAATATCGCCTAAATCTCCAAGTATAAACCATTTACCTCCCAAGTGACTCACATCTGGGCAAGGGTCCCAGTGGAGCAGCGGTGGATGAGGAAATTGAGACTTAAAATTCCAGCCCAAATGTTAAGTGGATATTCAATTGCAAATATATTTCCTTTGCATTCTCTTAGGCCCACAGCCAGTATTCATGTGCTAATCAGAACTCCCAACAATGCCAGGCATCTGTACTGAAAATTAAGACAAATTGTTCATGTGAGGATCTTTCAAGAAGCCAATAGGAGCCATACTTCAAAGGGAAGAGGTAGCTTTTACTTTTTTGTGGAAAATGCAAATCCCAACCTCCTCCAAATACATCATGCCTTTCTTTTGGTGGGTTAACTGTTTTTCTATACAAGGTAAATCTCCGTTTGCAAAGCTTTTTACCTACAAACTCAGATTTCCCAGGATTTCATCAGTCTCTGAGACGCTCTTCAATGGTAGGTATTTTCCTGTTTCACATGTGTGTCCTTTAAAACACACACAGAGAGAGAGAGAGAGAGAGAGAGAGCTGGGGGGGGGGGGGGAGATGTGTTTCAGGCCTTCCTGCCACTAAAAATGAACACCAGATGTTGTACCACTTTTTGCATCTGGCTTCTATGGGTGGCTTGGGAATTGAACCCTGGCCAGCAGACTTTTCCAGCATGTGTCTTTAAGCCCTGAGCCATCTTCCCAGATCCATGCTTTAAAAATAAAAATCCTGAAACTAAAGATATACCCTACCTTTCTATGTCACAGATATATAAGTGTAATTTATTGCAGCATCACAGGTCAAAAGAAATACCACTTTCTGGGGCTGGAAAGATGACTTCACGGTTAAGCACTTGCTTGTGAAGCCTATGGACCTGGTTCAAGGTTCGACTCCCCAGCACCCACATAAACCAGATGCACAAGATGGCTCATGCATCTGGAGTTCATTTGCAGTGGCTGGAAGCCCTGGTGAGCCCATTCTGTCTGTCTCTCTGCCTCTTTCTCTGCCTGTCACTCTCAAATAAATAAAAACAAACCAAAAAAAAAGAAAGAAAGAAATACCACTTTCTGACTTGAAATCTGATGATTTGGCACTTGTATGACATTTATATTATTTTCCCATACATTCCCCAGGATAATATAAGTGACTTCTAAGAAGAAAATCAAAAAATCATGTCAGAAATATAGAAGACACATTTGTGACTTTACACAGTGTCAGAATTTCTGAATAACAACAAATTCACAAGTTACATTGATTTCAGTGGCTGCAGTTTGCCAAGTAATTCCAACTTCCCTTGATAGATAGCCAAGGCAAACACATGTTCTTTTATTCCAATCTTAATTACCCATATTAATTTTCAGATTGTTAGTGGTGACTGGACTGAGACATGGCTCCACATGTCACCCTAAGCAGCTTAAGGAGCTTCTTTAAAGTTTTAGGGACCTCAACCCAGGCAAACCCAGACTTTGAGGCAATGAAGAATTCCAGAACTGGGCATGGTAGTGCACTTGGGAGGCAGAGGGAAGAGGATCACAGTGAGTTCAAGACCACCCTGACACTACCATGTGAATTCCAGGTCAGCCTGGACTAAAGTGAGACCCTACCTTGGGGACAAAAAAAAAAGAATTTCAAGAAGAGCTAGTATAAAGCAGAGTTGGAGATTTTTATTAAAAACTTTAATAAGGGCTGGAGAGATAGCTTAGTGGTTAAGCACTTGCCTGTGAAGCCTAAGAGCCCCAGCTCAAGGCTCGATTCCCCAGGACCCACATAAGCCAATTGCACAAGGTGGCGCATGCATCTGGAGTTCATTTGCATTGTCAGGAGGCCCTGGTGTGCCCATTCTCTCTCTCCCTCTCTCTCTGTCTCTTTCTCTCTGTCACTTTCAAATCAATAAATAAAAATAAGTAAAAAAAATTTTTAAATAGTTTAGTAAGCACAAAGGAGAAAAGAAAGATGCTCAGAAAGTGAATAAAAGTGTGGGTATGGACTTTTCTAAGAGAATCACAGTAAAATGTCTTGGTGGTAACTCTATAGGAATTTAGACTCCTTTTGTAATTCCATTGTTCAGTGGGTTACTAGGAGACCCTCCTCTTCTCTATCTCTGTTCCCTTCTTGATAACTTGGATTATAGTGTAGCTCTGGAGATACCACAATCTGATGAGATAAAACCAGGACAAGAGATTTAGGGCATGGCTTTTACTATTAATTAGGTTTGGGTAAGATTCTTGGGAAATTCTTCATAACTGGGTTCAATCCATAACTGGGAAAGGGAGAAAAAAGCCTCCTTAAAGAGTTGTTTATTGTGCTGAAATTTTTACTTTTATGCTGTTGAAAGGCTTCAGTCAGACTCCTTTATATATATGGCAACAAGAGGGTTAGAGGCCGCAGCAAAGGTTAAGCATTTCCAAAGAAGTCCTACTAAAAGGCAGGAAGACAGAGAGTCACCATAGGGGATCAGATATGACTAAAGAACCTGGCTGGAGCTGTGGTCAGGTAGTCAAGCCAGCAGCAGTGTCAGAGTGGAACAGAGCTTCGGGGTCCAGTCACCTGTCTAGGCAAAGTGAAGTACTTTGGAGTTCACATTGCATTGTAAACTGAGCCAAGCTGAAGAGTTGTGAGTCCCGTGTCTATTGGTCTCCAGATACACACACAAGGTGTTCCAATAATAGGCCAGTGGGAACGACCGCCATATCGCCACTGCAGTGTTAAGTGCCCTCCTCTTTAGGGGGATCAGGTAAGAGTATTGCATCCTTTCCTTGATCTTGAGTGTCTGATAGGCTCTGGGGCTTGAATTTTCTGATATGAATTTAATATGCCCATGTGCTCTTATGTTTCCACTTTCTTTTGATAAGTTTATAGGATAATACCCTTTTTTACTTTTAAGAGATAGTTATTTATCAGTCTGTGACTTATAAATAATACCAAATAGATGGTATGGTCCATGTGCCCACCAAGGTACAAAGGCATTCTGCCTCTGTGTTAGCATTCAAAATATATTCAGGACTAGAGAGATGGCTTAGTGGTTAAGCGCTTGCCTGTGAAGCCTAAGGACTCCTGTTCAAGGCTCTATTCCCCAGGACCCACGTTAGCCAGATGCACAAGGGGGCACATGCATCTGGAGTTGGTTTGCAGTGGCTGGAAGCCCTGGTGCACCCATTCTTTCTCTGTCTCTATCTGCCTCTTTCTCTCTCTGTCACTTTTCAATAAATAAATAAAAATAAACAAAAAACTATTCAGTCTTAGACAAGGTAATTTACAGTCGTTCCTCTCTGTCCCCATAGCTGCTACTAAGCACCCTGCTGTGACTCAGCAACCCTCACTAGTAGAGAAAATTGACCATCATTCTACTGTGATTCTGTAATTCTCATTAGGTAGCCAGACCCTAACTGGCCAAGGCTGCAGGGATGGATCATGGGATACACAGTAACTAAGACCATGAAGTCCCTGCTCAGAGGAAGAATGACTGCCACCTAGTCTCAAACCACATTGGTCTAGCTGCCCCTCACATTTCACATGCCCCATGCATGCCCTAGGTAATATGTTATCAAGGCCCCTGCCTCACAGGGCAAGAATGAGGCACCCCACCCCAAGAAGCCTTAAGACAACCAACTTTCTGTCAGATTCTTTATTCAAGATAGAAGCAGAGAGAAACAGTTTTTTTGAGTACAAAACGTTATTTTAACCCAGAAGAGAGAGAGAAAAGAAAGAGGGGGGAGAGGGAGCAAGAGATTTTAAACAAGGGATTTTAAAGGGCTATAGCAAGAGGAGGAGAGAAACTGCACTGCAGAGGAGAGGCCTAGGTGGCATGCTGATAGGAGCTGGAGGAGAGGGGACGTTTCCTCCCCTCAGCCCCGAGCATCCTCGGTTACCTTTACAGAGGTGGTTCCAGAGCCGCAGACGCCCAGCCTGAGCGCGCTCAGAGGGGAGGAGGAAGAGCACTCTGGGGCTCTTTCACGTTCTATTTCTTGGAGGTCTGAAAGGTCTTTCACTTCAGATCCCTCCGTTCTCATTCTTGGTTCTAAAGAAATCTTGTGGCCTCAAAGAGCAGGTCATCTCAGTGTTCTCTCAAAACCAACCTTGCAAAATGTTGTCAAATGTAGCCTCCAAAACGGAGTATCTCAGGGCCAGGCACTGAAAATCCTGCAAAGCCACTATTTCAAATATTTCAAAATATTACAAGTGCCTAGGATTCTTTAGGGAAAAAAAAAAAAAGTAATGATAGTTGCAAATCATGTGCCAGACAGTTTGCCAAATGTATTAGTCTATTTTCTGATACTGTAATAAAATACCTGGCCCTGGACAACTTCTAAAGAAAAATGACTTATTTAGCTCAAACTTTTGGAGGCTCGTATTTCACACAGCATGGCACCATCCCAAATGCATCCCATTGTAGCGCATGGCAGCATGTGAACTTGTGAGCAGAATCACATGCGAGCCAGGAAGATGGTCTGTTACTCATTTTTCATCCACTGTGACAAAATACCTGAGAAAAACGATTTAAGGGAAGACATGCTTAGTTTTTTTCATAGCTTTAGATGTGTCAACCCATGCCTAGCTAGCTCTATTGCTTTTAAACCTGTGAAAATGATACAGGAAGCTTGAGGTTTCTCTGCCAATGTACCAACATACACCAATGCACCTATAATTTGGAAGTGTTCCTAGATCCTGGTCTTATAAATTCAAAGAATGAAATTTATAGAATAAGGTTCAGAAAGATTTCATTAGGGCATAAAGCTTTAAGAAGGGAGAACTATAAGAGAAGACGGGGTCGGGGGTGGGGGGGTTAAGGGAAGGAAGGAAGACACAGCTCCTGCCCTGGGAGGCAAGAGGGAGTTTGTGAAGCCCACCTTGAGACTTAGGTCTGGTTTTTTATGGGAATCCACACAAGTTTCTGCATGAAGAAAACCAGGTTCACAGGTCTCTATGCGACAAAGATTCCACAGGTTTCTGTAAAATGGGGAAATCCAGAAATCTTAGGTAGGGATCAAGGTTTAAGTCATCCAGGAAGGGCATAAACTTCATCTAGAAATCATTATGGATTAGATTTCTAGTGTAACTTTTCCATGGAAGGAAAAGATGAGAAAAAAAACCCAGGTTTTCCTTACAGGCTAAATGACATTTCCCACTTTTAGTAGAAAAATAAAAGCTCAAAGGGGGGGTCCTGTCACCCCTAGCCTGCCTAGCCCTAGGTGTGTCACAGGAAGGCTGATCACATAATAGCTGGCAGGAAGCAAAGAGAAACAAAAAGGGGCCAGGGACAAGACGCAGCCTTTCAAGACACCTCTAGTGACCTCCTTCCACCACCAGACCTCATCTCTCAATATTGCCACCAGCTGGGGTCAAGCCTTCAAGACGTGAATTTTGGAGACATTTTGTATCCAAACCCTAATCATCATGAAGTGGAGAAGAGCATGTCGTGCATTTTTAGAACAATCTACTCCTTGAGAACTAATTCACTCCACTACCTCCCAACATCGGCCCTCCGAAGACCAAGCTTCTAAGCATACACACCATTGGAGCCACACTCCATCCATTCTCAAGCCACAGCACTGGGAAATTCACCTCATTGTTCTCCAGCCTTACAAGGAGCTAAGCGACTTAGCCAATGACTTCACTGATACCAATCTCATTAGAAGACTGCCTCAAAACCAGCGTCTGCTTAACTTCTGTGCAGGTTTTATAAAATTCGATCCATACAACAATATGCTTCAATCCTAGGAACTAGAGAAAGGGTTTTCACAAGCAATCTACTTCCTGAAAAAACCCATCTCACTGCACATAAAATTCAATTCTGACTTTGTAATTACTGTTTTCTTTATTTGGAAATCTGTCTTGGATTTGTAATCTTTGTTTGGCTTGAAGAGATCAAGACATGGGATCTTTATTGAGTTTGGCTTTATGTGGAAGTTGGACAGTGGAATTTAAGAAATAAAAGTCATGAGGTCTTATTTACTGAGAAGGTAAATGAGAATATATATGAATTTCCTATTTGCATCTCATGAGCTCTAGACCCCATTTCTTTCTCTCAGTGAGCATTCTTCTGGCGTCTAGATAAATAAACTGAGGCTTTTTCTTCTGACAAACTTTCCAGGTCAAAGAAACTCGTAATGCAAATGTTGGAAAGTATTTTTTGTGCTTACAAATTAACCAGCAAGAGCCATATCTTTGAACAATTTTTAAGCAGTAAACAAAGAATCCATAAAAGTATTCAGTTTAGAGATATTCTTTCACAGAGGAAAAGCGCTAGAGAACCCCATCTAGGATATTCAGAGCTAAGTTCACCAGATTAATGTCTTCCAATGAGCCAATACATATATTTTTTAATTACATGTTATGCCTTGATCAAAGAACAAATAAACTTGTTCCTATTAATGGTCCCTGTCATTGCAAAACACACAGCTTTATCCTCCAAGAAGTCAAACATGAGTGACCATGGTCTGGGACCACAAATTTAGCTTATCCCAAATTCAATGTTCCAATGTGTTAACAACTGCATAAACTTTTTATAGTTACTGAGCAAACCAATGTCATAAACCAAGGCACTTTTCAAATGCATTGGTGGAAACATTAGGTAGGTGGGTCATGGCACGTGAGGAAGTCTCTGCTATAAGCTTCAGATGTTACCTGATGACATTCTTAGCCTTTGAGTTAGTGGAAGCTAGAGGTCTGTTAGTATTTTTCAAAAAGGTTTCACCTGATCACCTGATAGCCACATTGATGTTAGACAGAGGTGGGCAATAAATAGTTACTAAGAGACCTAAATATAGCCCAAGATAGTTTGGCTCTGAGTCTGCAACATTCCTTCTCTCAACAACCTCAGAAGCTCCATCAGTCAGTCAGCCTTGCTGGAGGCCTGAGGTAGATGCAGCTGCATAGGGGGAACTTTGGTTCACATTCCACATGTAATGTTAGATTAACAAACAACAAAAACTACTCCAAATATGCAATCCTAAGTCACAGTTTAAAATACGCAAATAATTATTACATTGTTGTGCAGAAAAAGCATTATAAACACTTCTGGATTCCAGCAATAAAGGACTGGAAAAGAACTGTTTATTGGGGCCAAGACTTTTATTTACTGCCAGGAGGGAATGACAGAGTCCAAAGTAAAAGGAAAAGAGGGCCCAGAAACTGAGGTAGATGACTGGAGCCAGGCTTAAGGATTCTCAGAAAGGGAAGGAAGAATATTGCACTATGAGAAAGGGACCCTAAATGGGTTGTGACTGAGATGGTAATGGGGTTTGTGGCTTTTCCTCTTCTCAGCACAGACGCAATGGATCTTATTCCAGACCTAGTCTGAGTACAGTTGATGTGGGGTGGGGGAATGGAAGAAGGATGAGGTAGTTTAGATTGTTAGATATCTAACAATATCTAAAGTGGGGGGGGTATTTTTCTAATATAAACTGTCAATTTTTTAGGGTTTTTTTTCCTTTTCTTTCTCCATGTGTGTTCAAGTAAGTTGAATGCCAACAGTGTACCAAGGGAAACACAGAGAAGAGCTGTAGACTCGATGCATGTGGGTTGACCTGGCACTTGCAGAAGAGAAAGCAGATGTGTGGCTTCTGTAGTGACCTTTATAATCATGAGGGAAGCAGTGTGGACTTTTTCCTTCCAGTGTGTTCAAATTAGGGTCTCCATCATGTGGTTGCTGTTAGGTTGTATGAGTTAATGCATGTCAAGTGTTTACAGGGCAAGAACACTGTAAGTTTTTCAGATTACTGTTTCCAATTATCATTACTACTATCATCATTACCATCATGTCATCCATTTACCTACTTTGACATTCTGCATTCACTCCCAGGTCAGACAGACAGATCACAGGACACAAGCTTAGCTTAGTATAGTTTTGCTTACTGCCAGGTAGGGACATCTATGAGAGCAAGTTCACATTCACTTTTTAGACTGGCATTTCAGAGTGGAAATTACAAGAAGATACCCATATAAGTGATAAATATCAAGTTTGAATTCAACATGTAACTCATTAAGAATAAGTTACTATCGCATAATCTCTATGACAGTTTTGTGTACTGTTTTTAATCTTTCATTTAAAGTTTGTAAGTTTAAACTTAAAAATTATAACAAAGAATAACAGAAAAAGCCCGAGTTGCTGGTCCCTGTTTCTGATGGCAAAAAGTAAGTCCAAATAATATGTGATAGCGGCACAGGGAGGGCGGGAGGTGAGAGAGATGGTTGCTAACTTTACCAAGTAGGACCTGGCATTTTTAGTGACTCCCTCCCTGAAAAAAAAATTACCATTAATAAAGGCCAGAAGTTTACATGAATACCTGATTTTTAAGGTAGATGCAACCCTTTTGTTTTCCAATTCTTCTAGCTTTCAGCACTCCTTTCTTTGCACTAATTGAGTTATGCCAACTTCTCACCACCACTGTACTAAAAGTTCATTAGGAGTAGAGCTCAGCTTCTCTTTGCATCTCCAGACTACACCTGTGCCCTACAGCGTAACAGCTTCTCAATCATAGTTTAAGAGTCAGCCAAGCATCCAAGAGTATTTAGTGGCTACCCACTGGTCTGTGTAGTTATATTGTTACAGGTTTTGAATACAATGGAGCTGTTCTCTACCCTGGATGGGTTTAGCTTATAGATTAGAGAGCTGAACAACCAGTGGTCATCAGAACTCACCAAGTTTGTTATTTTGTGACCCACAATGAATTGAGCGATGTAGACACAGTGAAGGGCAACTTAAACAAAGTTTTATTCCTAGAAGGTAAAGCAGAAAGCTCCCAAGCTGGGAGGGGCCCTGAGCAGGTGATCACTTGGTGACTTGGACCACAGGTTTTCACACCCTCAGGGGCATAAATTAGGCATCAAGTTACTTCGAATGTGTATGGGGTTCCACTCTTGGGAATGTAAATTAGCATCAAGTCAGGGTGAATTGAATTGGCTACTTGTGGTGGTTTGATTCAGGTGTCACCCATAAACTCAGGTGTTCTGAAGGTTAAGTCCCACGCTGATGACAATTTGGGAATTAAAGCCTCCTGGAGGCTGTGTATTGTTGGGGGCAGGATTATGGATGTTATAACCAGCTTCCTCTTGCCAATGTTTGACACATTCTCCTGCTGCTGTTGTCCACCTGATGTTGGCCAATCTCTGTTCATGCCATCACTTTACCCTGCCATTATGAAGCTTCCCCTTGAGTCTACAAGCCAAAATAAACTTTGTTCCCCTACAAGTTGCTTTTAGTCAAGTGTTTTCTGCCAGCAATGCGAACCTGACTACAACAGTTGGTACTGAGAAATAGGATCACTGCTGCTAGAAACCTGATTGCATGGCTTTTGGCCTTTTGGAGCTGATTTTTAAGAGGAATGTGGAAGGATTTGAAACCTTAGCCTAAGAGACACCTTGCAGTGCTGTAAGTACAGCTTGATAGACTATTTTCTGGCCAGAGTTTAAAGACCTGAATGCAGTAAGAACTATGGACTGTGATGTTTGGCTTGTAAGGGTGAAAAAGGGCTTTGTCTGGATTTAGCTAGAAGCAGTTTGTGTGAAAGGTTTCCTGTTACGCCTGTGTCCTGAGAACTTGTGCAGGGTTGCATTGTGTAGAAATGAACTGGTGTGCACAGAGGAATATGGCACAGAAAATAAATGAAATCTTTGGGCCAAAACTTCTGCCTGTTCAGCTGTAATTGAGAGATTGTACAACCATTGAGATTGAACCAGCTCACCTGCACTCAGACAACAGAAAGAATGCACTCTTTGGAAGGGTCCTGAATGCTGAAGGGATGTTCTATTCTTCAAAGTGTGCTTTATTCCCCCTGGATTAACAAATTGGCAGCCCCCTGGTATTGTGGAGCTTAAGAAATGGAGGAAAGAGAGGGTCATTGAGTTTGCAACACTCTTTGGTATTTTTGGAAATAGCTGTGGGCAGTGTGAAGCAGGCTTGCTGGATTACCTGTGTGGAGACCTGATGGAGCCATGAGGGTGAACTGGGGATCGCAGCAGAGACCCAGTGAAGATGCCAGGACTATGAGATAGCTGCCAAAGAAAGCTGCTGGCCCCAGATGAAGTTTTCCAGAACTGTTAGTGGCCTAGCTGGAGGGGTGAAATTGGAACTCCAGAGACTTGTTGCTGGTTAGTATTGACTTGGAGACTTGTCACTGGTTAGAGTTATTGGACTTAGAGCTACAGAGTTTGATGGTTGCCCTGTTTAAATCTTGTACTGGTTGAATATTTCTTTGCTATGCCCAATGCCATCTTTTGCAATGTGAATGTTTATTCTGTGCCATTATGTTTGTTTCTTTTTTGTTTTGTTTATTTTTGGTATTGTGGCTCAGTTAAAAGACTTTGGACTATGGGAATGTTTAAACATCATTTGTAGTGATAAAAGCTATTGAGACTTTTAAAGCTGAATTAATCCATTGCATTGTATGTCATACATAGTTATGAGTTTATGGGGGCCAGGGGTGGAATGTGGTGGTTTGATTCAGGTGCGCCATAAACTTGGGTGCTCTGAATGCTAAGTCCCCAGCTGATGGCAATTTGGAAATTAAAGCCCGCTGGGAGGACATACTCCAATAACAGGGTAGAAGAGAAAAAATGGGGAATCAAAGGAGTCAGGTGAAGGTTAGGAATTTAGCTAACAGCCATCTTATAAAAATTAATAGAAATTTTATAAAAATTGATAACAACAACAACAAAATAAAGCACCACCCTGGAAACTGTTCTCCATTTCCCACTGCCTACCCTTCCCTTTTCACACTTAAAGGTTAACTTATTCTTTCTCTATTGGGACTATCTGGCTCTGCAGTGGCAGTTCCTGTGCTTAGGTCTGGATTTCAAGCCCCCAGAGGGCAGGGGCCACGTCTTATGACCATTTGTCTTCCACTTAGCACAGATAAGGCTGCACAGATGGATCACATCAGGGGCTTATTTCATTTTATTAAACCATGCAGTTCCTGTGAATGTGGTACGTGCAGCTCATTCTTTTTATTTTAATAAGGGTTTCTCTCTCAAATTATGAACTTTGCAATGTCTTCATTTCTCACCTTACTCCTAGCCTTCTTAAGAATGTAGGAAATACAGAAAGTTAAATTTACAAAGAATTTCTAACTTGTTTCCAAGGGATTCCCATTATACCGATGATGAAAAATTGTGGAAGGCCATTTCCAGCTCCATCTGCACACACGATGCTGTAGGGATTCATTAGACACATTCTCTTTGCCTATTCTGAAGATAAACTATGGCACTGTCTCGATGGTGGGGCACTTGTAATCTCCCCCAGCCTGATCTACTGCAGATGCTTAGCTGCTGAGTGGAATTAGAAGTCTCCAAGGTCAATAACTCTTTCTATCCTTTCTCATTAACATGCTTACAGCAAGCGGTTTGGGAAGGAGTAATGGCTTGGAATCTGGAATAATTTTTATTAACCTTGAAAATTCACCTCTAAAGTTAGCCCTTGACAGGTTTCTTTGTGGGAGTTTCACCTCACGCCTCAGAACAAATGAAACATTTAGGAACCCCACATTCCTAAGGCCAGAGTTCCCAGGCTCAGTGCAGAGGCACACAGTGCAATGATTAGCATGCATGAGAGGGAGAAGCCACAGGGGACAGGGACTTCCACACTGTCCTGAGTGGCTCAGTAGTATGGATGGTACATGCTGGAGAGTATTTAGGAGAACTGTAAGATATCATGTATAAACATTTAAGGACAGCAGTTAGTTAAACTCTCATGGATTATAAATGATCATGTCAGCATCAAGGGGGCTGAGACATGGCTCCACAATGTCACTCTCAATAGCCTGAGGAATTTCCACAGACTTTTAGGAACCTTCAACTCAAGCTAAACCCAAGAATCATGGCTTCTGTTATGGGATTTGAGCTTCTGGAGGGACTTTATCTGCATAATGATTCCGGAGAGAGAATGGTTCTGAATGACTCACCAAACTACTGAGAAGTGACAGTGGAGTATTCAGCACTGAGACATTTCTATCACACCCTCCAAGGTTCAGGGACCATGTGGGAGGGACAGCAGGAAAAATATAAGAGCCAAAAGCAGAGGAGGAATGCCTACAATACTGCCTTTCAGACACAAAGTAGCCTCACAGTAGCTGACACTACCTACACAAGCCCTGCATGATAAGAGGGGAAAATGATTAAGTCAAAATAGAAGTGAGACTATTTGGAAAGAAGAACGGATTCAGTGGAACATGGCAGCAGTACCCATTTGGCACTGGTTTTAGAACCATGGAAAATTCAAGATTGAGGGGGTCCATGATTTCATCATGGTTCCAGAGAGCTCCTGGAGCTAAGCAGTGTGAACAGGGTTAGAATCTCCTCTTGAAGGCTATGAGAGGCCACTGTCAAAGCTGTGAAGCTGCTTCAGTTTCTTGGCAGTGAACTTATGTATGGTTTGGGTGGCTTCTGCAGTTGCATCTCAAAGGGAAGCTGAGGAGCTTGATGACTTTCTGACGTGGTTCCTGAGGAGCATTAGTAGGGATTACAGCTGATATGGTAAAGTCAAAGGTCATAAGGGTGGCACAAGGCTATGAAGACATGTTTTATAGTGAACTAAAGTCTTATCTGTGAGCTTTTCTCAAGATTGCACATCCCCCCCGCCAGCCTTTCAAGAAACCTGGCATATTTCCAAAGCTTGATGAGGAGTGATGCTACAAAGAAAGTCTCAATACATTTTAAAAATTAAACGTCATTCTCTCTCTCTCTCTCTCTCTCTCTCTCTCTCTCTCTCTCTCTCCATATATATATAGATATATATATATATATATATATATATATATATATGTCTGCCTCTCTCTAGTAAATAAATAAAATATTTTAATGGGCTGGAAAGATGGCTTAGCAGTTAAGGCACTTGCTTGTCAAACCTAAGGACCCAAGGTCAATTCCCCAGTACCCATGTAAGCCAGATGCACAAAGTGGCACATGTGTCAGGAGTTTGTCTGCAATGGCTGGAGGTCCTGGTGTGCCCATTCTCTCTATATATCTGCCTCTCCATTTCTCTCTGTCTAATAAATAAATAAAAATATAGAGAGCTGGAGAGATGGCTTAGTGGTTAAGGTACTTGCCTGTGAGGCCTAAGGACCTAGGTTCAGCTCCTCAGAACCCATGTAAGCCAGCTGCACAGGATGCACATGCACATAAGATGGCACACACATCTGGAGTTGAAGTGCAGTGGCTAGAGGCCCTGACTCACCACTCCTCTCCCTTTCTCGTTCATTCTCTCTCATAAATAAAATAAATAAATAAAATATTTTTTAAAAAAAGTTAAATGTCATCTAGATCCTGATATATACAGCCAATGACAATCAGAAAGCTAATAAGAAACACTCTTCATTAAAACCAGCAAAACCCTAGCAATGAACAAGAACAGGCCAAGGCAATGGCTCAGTGGATAGAGCATTTACCACACAAGCTCGAGTACCTGAGTTTGGAGAATGCTAGACGATGTAGCACAAGTGACTATAATCCCAGCATGCCTGCCATGAGATGGCAGAGACAGCAGTAGCCGCCAGGAGCTGTGGACAAGATAGCCCAGCAAATTCAGTGGTAAACAAGAAGAAAGCCTGCCTCAAACATGGAGGAAGGCAGGGATGGACACTCAAGGCTATCTAACCTGACCACCACATCTGTGCTATGGCATGTGTATAGCTGGAGAGAGAGAGAGAGAGAGAGAGAGAGAGAGAGAGAGAGAGAGAGAGAGAGGATAATAATGTGCAAACGACTATCATATCACACAAGACGGTAAGGGTCAGAGGTTGCTCATGTTTTCTGTCCAGGGACTACGCAGCTCTTGTCCGTGTTAATCTCCTGCACCACATACCACTGCAGCACTAAAGCATCCATAGATGATGCACAAGGAATGGGAATGCCTCTGTTCCAATAAAATTTATTTGTGACTACTGAACATTGTATTTCATGTATCACAAAATCTCTCTGTTCTTTTCAATCATTTAAAATGGTAAACACCATGCCCAGCTCATGAGACACACGAAAGCCAGCCGCAGGGCGGAGCTGGATCATTCGGTGGATCATTCTGATGTTACTCCTTGCCTGGCCACATTCAGTCTGCTGATTGCAGAGAGCGGATAGTTTTCTTCTAGAGCAAGGACTTTGGGATACACATTATGCATAGATAATTAAATGACTATGGATTTGTAGATTCTGATTAGAAAGACAGGCTTCATGAAAAAAAAAAAAAGGAACCACAAAGCCAGGATTTGAAACAAATTACCACAGGTGAAGGGTAGCAGAGAGAAGAAAGGGGAGGACCAGAGACGTGGGTTGTTGTTACAGGCCTGATTCTCATTTGGGATGGTGGGTGTGGTGTTTTGAATGGAAAATGTCCTCCATAGGCTCATATATTTGAACATTTGATTTCCCAACTGTTTGGGAAGGTTGTGGAACCTACAGGAGACAGAGCCTTGCTGGAGGAAGTGGGTCACTAGGGGCAGGCCTCAGGCTTGCATACTCCAGCCCCACAAGCCATCTGCTTCCTGCTTCCGGACTCTGGTGGAGACAGGGCTCCAGCTTCCCGCTCCTTCCCGCGCCCTCCCCACGATGCCCATACCTCCCCTTGAAACAGTAAGGGAATTAAACCCCTCTCCTTCAGGAAGCTGCTCTGCTTCAGTACTTTGTCCCAGTAGCTAATACAGGGGGATTGTAGACACTTATAATTTATTTAAATATTATAAAACTCAGTAATTCATGAACAAACACTATTATTAACTGTGCCTGACTTATTTCCAACTCTGTGTAAGTAAGCATTAGGAAGATATGGGAAAAGAAGTATGTGGAAAGAGGTAGGAAAATGGCCCAGATACAATCACATGTGCAAAAGCCCTGAGGAAGGGTATAAACAGCATGCTGCTAGACAATCAATGGGTCACAAAATCAAAAAGGAATTTAAAAACATAGCTTGAGACAAAGAGAAATGGAAACAACATCCTAAAACATATGGAAAACATGAAAGGGATCATAAAAAAAGAAAAATTATAGTGATAGAAACCAATATGAGAAAAAGAAACATCACAAAAAATTCTGTTCCATGTCAATAAAAAACAAATTGCATCTCAGAAAAAATGAAAAAGAAGAAACTAAGCCCAAATTTAGAAGAACAAAGAAAATAATACTAGTCAGAGCAGAAATAAATAAAATTCAAAGGAGAAAAACAATTGAAAAATCCTGCAAACCTAAGAGTGATTCTTTTAAAGATAAAATAGACAAACCCTTAGCTAGTCTAATTAAGGAAAGTGAGAGATGACTCAAATAAATAAAGTACAATGGATACCACCAGAGCACAAGGATTATAAGAAACTATGGACAATTGTTCCAGGATAACAAAGGAGAAATGAACAAATTCCTAAAGAAATGGACAAATTCCTAGGCACATAAAGCCATTAAGTCTAAATCATGATGAAACAGAAAATGAAAACAGACTAGTAATGAGTAAAGAGGTTGAAGTGGTAATAAAGTTTCCCACCAAAGAAAATGGTAGGACCAGATGACATTACCAACAACACGATAATATCAATTTCTCAAACTGTTTTCAAAGATCAAAGAAGTGAGGACACTCCCAAACTCATCTCATGAGATAAGTATTACTTTGATAACACTTCTGAAAATATTAGCAAACCAAATTTAAGAACACACTAAAATATCACTTACCATGATACAATGACCAGATGTGGTTTATCCCTGAGATGTAAAAATAGGTTATTATATGGAAATTAATCCATGTGAAATATCACATTAAAAACGAAGAAGAAAATTATATAACCATCTCAATAAATGCAGAAAGTGAATTCAATACCCTTTCCTGACTAAAAAAAAAAAAAAAAACTCTCTGAAGATTGACTACAGAGAAACTGTACTTCAACATTAAAACAGTCTATATGACAAATCCATAACTAACATCATTCTCAACCTTTTTTCTTTAAGTTGAAATTTTCTCCTTTGACATTAAGGACAGGAAATTTCTTTACTATAGTACTGGAAGTCCAACCAGAGAAATTAGGCATAAGAAAGAAATTAAAAGCACCCTATTAGAAAAAGAAGAAGTGAAATTTGCCGATCACTCGATCTGATATATGAGTAACCCTAAAGATTGCATCAACAAAACTTTTCAGGGCCTGGGGAGATCGAGTGCTTGAGGTGACGTGCCTGTGGTTCAAGTATGGATCTGACTTCAGATCTACAGCACCCACATAAAAGCCCGGGATGTTGGTGTGCATGTGTGATCCCAGCACTGGGGACGTGGACACAGGAGCATGCTTAGGGCTTTCTTAGCTAGTCTAGCTGAGCTGGTGAGTTCTAAGTTCAGTAAAAGACCTTGTCTCAAAAAATAAGTTAGAGGGGCTGAAGAAATGACTCAAGTGGATAAAATGCTTCCTGTACAAGCAGGAGGACCAGAGCTTGGACCTCCAGCATCCACAAAAGGTCAGGTAGATCTGGTGGCCCATCTTTAATTCAAGCACTTGAAAGGCAGAGGAACCCTACCTCTCACTGAGCGCTGTGTTGGCAAGTTCTGGGTTAAGGGAGAAATATTGCCTCAGTAAATACGGTGGAGACCAATCAAAGAAAACACCTAGTGTCAACTTCAAGCCTCCACAACATACACACACATGTACATGCATGTGTACCTGCCCACACATATGCATACACACACCCACGCCACACACACATACATATACACAAAAACTAAAGTAGAGAGCAATTAAGAAAGATACCTAGCATCGACCTCTGGACTCCACCTGCACACACAAACACATGTCCCTGCACTTACGCATGTGCCCATACACATACAAACATGCATATACACACGTGTGCCTACTACATACACACACGTTAAAAAAGAAAATAAAAAATTTCCTATTTTCTTTAGAGACAAATAAAATTCAGTTGTGCATATGTACCACATTTTTCATTATAAACTAATCAGTTGATAGAAATCTGGGCTGGAGAGATGGCTTAGCGGTTAAGCGCTTGCCTGTGAAGCCTAAGGACCCCGGTTCGAGGCTTGGTTCCCCAGGTCCCACGTTAGCCAGATGCACAAGGGGGCGCACGCATCTGGAGTTCGTTTGCAGTGGCTGGAGGCCCTGGTGTGCCCATTCCTCTCTCTCCCTCTATCTGTCTTTCTCTCTATGTCTGTCGCTCTCAAATAAATAAATAAATAATGAACAAAAAAAAAATTTAAAAAAAAAAAGAAATCTATTCACCTACTGGTTATTGTGAATACAGCAGTGATGAACATGGATGGGCAAGTATCCCTACAGTAGTTATTTGGCTCTAAGTCAAGACAGGCTGTAGCTGGAACACAACAGCTCTAAATTTTGGGTTTTGAGGAATCTCCACGGTGATTTTCACAGTGGTTGTATCTGCTTATACTCTCATCAGCAATGAATAAGAATTCCACATATCCTCAGGATTTGTTGTCATGTGTTTTCTTCACGATTGCCATTCTGACTGCAGTAAAGTGGAATTTAAAGTAGTTTTGTGTTTGTTAAGTGTTTGTATTTCTTCTGTGTTTCACTGACTCTTTGTATTTTGGGGGGAGGCTCTGTTTCATTGATTTCTGCCCCAGTCTCTTTTCTTTTTCCTTTCTTCTCTTCTCTTTCTTTCTTCCTTTCTTATTTTCCCTCTTTCTTTCCTTGTTTTGAAGCGCACTGCCATGAATTTTTTCTTTTTGTCTAATAATTTTGGATTTGATTTGTTCTTTTGCTCAAGGCCTTTGGGTGCATTATTAACTATTTGTTTGAGAAACCACTGTTTTTTTAATGTGTGGACTAAGCTGTAAACTTTCCTTTTGGGACTGCCTTCATTATATCCCATAGGTTTTAGTATACTGAGCTTTCACTTTTATTCAGTTCTGGAAACCTTTTACTTTCTTTCTTTTTAATATTCTTATTTATTTTTAAGGAGAGAGAGAGAATAGGCACACCAGGGCCTTCAGCCACTGAAAATGAACTCCATTACATGTACCTCTTTGTGCACCTGATTTCACATGGGTACTGGAAAACTGAACTTGGGTCATTAGGCTTTGCAGGCAAGCACTTTGACTGCCAAACCATCTCTTCTTGATGTCTTCAATGACCCATTAATTTTTCATAGCGTGTTGTTAAATCCACAAGATTTGTGTATTTTTTATAGTTTTTCTTGTTAATTTCTAACTTTATTGCTTTATGATCAGATAAAATACAAGGAGTTATTTCAATTTTCCTAAATTTGTTGAAACTTGCTCTCTGTTCCAATATGTGATCTATTTCAGAATAAGTGTTCATGGAGTGCTGAAAAGAATGCATTCTATAATTTGGGAATAGAATGTTTTGTACTTGTCTATTAAGTCCATTTTCCCTATAATGTCATCTAACTTCCTAGGTTTTCTTTTGTTTGGATGATATGTTTATTGGAAATAGTGGTGTGTTGAAGTCACCTTGCTATAGTTGTGTTGGGGTTAGTCATGTTCCCTCTATATGCTTTTTTAAATTATCATTTATTTTGACTAACTTATCTATTTCTTTTTACTTGTATTTGTCACCTGTATTCTTTCCTCTACATGGTACATTCTATTAATGAGACTTTTAAAAATGACTTAATGGATTTTCATTTCTAGCATCATTTGTGTTTTTAGCATTTCTACATCTATTGGATTTCACTTTCATTATCTTGGTTTGACCTCTTTTCATGTAGTTGCTTTTTGTGTCCTCTTTGAATTCATTCAGTTGTTTGTGTTCTCCTGGATTTCAGTCAGGTGCATGTTCATGTCCTTTTTGAGTTCTTTGTATGTTCATAAGCATGCTTTTGAATTCTGTGTTTGGAATTTCCTTTAGGTAGCTCTGATGGAGGGAGCCTCTACTATGAGACTGAGCATTCGCAAGGGAGACATGTCTTTGCTTTTTTGTGTTATTCATTTTGCTTTCAAACTTGTTTATCCAGTGCTATTGCATTGGTGAAGTCTTCCTGTCATCCTTATGTGAAGTGAGTGTTTGGATTAGTGCTTGTAGTTCCGTTGTCTTAGCTTGGCTCATTGTTGCTTGAAGTTCATTCATGGAATACACTGCTTCTGATTTGTGGATGTGCCCTCAGCTGGGAGGACATAAAAAGCCCCCGATCTTGAAGGTCACTACATATGCATCATGCTGGCAATGTGGATGACTGGAGTAGCCAGCAGAGAAAGGTTAAGCCTAAACTCAAAAATGGGATGGTAGTGACAGGCGGCTCATGGAGGGGCGTGTGGAGCAGGTGACTACACCCCGATGTATAACGCTATGGGAGAGGAGAGGTGTAGTGGTGGAGTGAGAAATGCTGAGTGGGGACGGATGCTCCGACTCGCACACTGCGGCAGTGGACGTGTAGGTGGAGGAGGGTGCCCTAGAGCAGGAGAGTCAAATTACGTCATTTTTATGGTAACTTAAACAAACAGGTGTGTATTTCACCAAGGATGTTTTTTAAAACCTGCATACTGAAAATTATAAATGCTGAAAAATGAAATTTAAGAAACATAGAAAGGGGCTGGAAAGATTACTCAGTGGTTAAAGGCGCTTGCTTACAAAGCCGGCCAGCCTGGGTTCCATTCCTCAGCAGCCGTGCAGAGCTGGCTGCAAAGTGCATCTGTGAACCCGGTGTGCCTGCAACAAGCAGGGGAGGAGCCAGGAAAACCCAAAGCTCACAAACCAGTTAGTCTTACATTGCAGCTTGGCACTTCATGGGCAGTGGTAAGAGACCCTGTAAAGCACATACACACCATGGTGTGAACACATGCACGCACATACACACCATGGTGTAAACACACACACACACACACACACACACAGAAATGTAAGTAAATACTTTTTAGAAGGAAACACAAATAATTGGGATAATATAGTCAAAGAATTAATGCTGTGAAATGCCCACACGACCTAACAAGTTCAATACAATCCCTATCAAATTCCTGTGTCCTTTCATAGACAAGGAAAAATCATCCTTAGTTTTTTTTTTTTTTTATGGAGCCAGACAAGATCCTAAACAGCAAAAGCATCTGTAAGGGGAAAAATAGGTATCCCCTCCCTGATTTCAAAATATAAAGTGATTATAGTCAAAATAGCACAGTGCCGACACAAAACAGCCACAGTGACCAATGGAACATTGTGGAAAACACAGAACAGACTCAGCTAGTTTTTGTCACTATGACAGAATACCTGACATAAACACCCTAAAGGAGGTAAAATGTATTTTGACTCATGGTTTCAGAAGGTTCAGCCCCGGGTTGCTGGGCCTATGTGATTATGCAGCACTCACATAGGGAGAGTGTAGACTGGAGGAGGTCCTTACCTCAAGGCCTGGACAGAATACAACCTCCAAGGACATACCCCCATTGACCTACCTCCTTTAGCTAGGTCTCGCCTCCTAAAGCTTATGGAATCTTCCAAAATAGTACTATCATTTGGGACCAAGCCTTCAGTATAGGCGCTATTTGTGGGGGGAGGGGCTAGTTTATATCTAATCTATAACTTTGCTCTCCTAGTCCCCATAAGGCTCATTTCACCTCACAACGCAAAATGCATTCAGTCAATCTCAACTACTGAAAAAGAAAGTCTTCTATGAGATGGCAAGCATCATTTTAGCTGCGAGCCTGTATAACATCAAAAAGAAAATTGCCTCTTTCCAATATAAAATAGCACAGAGTAAACATTTCCATTCCAAAAGGGAGGAATGGGTGCATAGAAAAGCAGGGATGGAAGAATACCAAAGAAGGATTGGCCCAAGGAAAAATTCTCTGGAGGGATGACATGAAATCCTTACCTCCATGGCCCTTGTCCATGGCACACGATGGCTCCATGTGAGATCCAATAGACCTAGGCAGCTCCAGTTCTCTCTAACCTTGTGGGCTTCAGCCCATACAGCCTGTGGCTTAGACAGGCTCTGGTCCCTGCCTACAGCTTTCCACAGCAAACATCCTACCTTCCTGACATTTCTAACTTTCTGGAGTCTGCGTTTTGTGTTTGATTCACCCTCACAGCTTTGAGCCTTGCCCTTTTAGGGGCTTCCTACAGGAATCCTGATCCTGTAACACATTGTCTCACATCTCAAGCCTTCCTTTTTAATTTTTTTTGCATGTACATAGCATGTTCCATGTGACGTGTGTATATGGCATGTGTGTGTGTGTGCAGATTCATCCAGCATCCCTCTTTCACCACTCATCAGTGTGTTTTCCTTGAAATGGCATTTCTCACTAATTCTGGAGCTTGCCATTTTCATGAGCCCCAGCAATTCTGTAGTCTCTGCTTTCCACAGGAATGGGGTTACAGCATGGGTAGCTTTGCCCAGGCATATCTCAGGATCCATCAAGCCCTTATGCTTGCATAGGAAGCATTCTTACTGGCTGAGCTATCTCTTCAGTCTCTCCCAAGTCTTCCTTTAAAGTTTGAGTGGAAGTTACAAATTCACCATCACATAGAGAATGTCTATGCCATCAGCTGGAGGAAAAAAATAAACATTCCTTCTTAGTCCATGTGAGAGCACCCCAGAGCTCTCTTCTCTAAGTAATCTTTCAAATAAGTTAAAATCTTCACTCCCTTGAGCTATCTATGATGGGTGGATTCTGACCAATTCCTGCAGTTCTTTAAAGGCGTCTTTCAGGCCTGATACAAAGTCTACTGCTAAAAAAAAATGGTGGATCTAATTTCTTGAACAATCACACTTCCTTGTCAGTGACTTTAAACACATTTTCTCTATTGCAAAACTACAAGTGTTTCACTTCATTTTGTTTTGCTTTTCACTTCCAATTCTCACTGTAAACTCAGTTAAAAGCAGAAAGCAATAACCATACAAAAACCTGAATTGAGTTGCCTTGAAATTTCCTACCTCAGATTAATTAGTCCACTGCCTTTGAACTCAGCCTTCCTCTTAGTCTCAGCAGCATGGACAATGCACATGTGGCCACTGGTCCAGTTCCCAACAGCCTTTGTTTCCATCTGAAGCTTCATGAGCAGTCTTCATTGGTTACTTCCTACTCACATTTGGGTGTTCTGAGTGCCCACTAAATGACCCACTGAGTACTGAGCACCCATTAGAACCACTCACTCAGTCCTGAGCACCGATTAGAACTACCCAGAGTCCTGAGTATGTGTTAGAACCACCCACTGAGTCCTGAGTACCTACTGGCCCATTCACTGAGTCCTGAGCACCCATTAGAACCACCCACTGAGTAACCACCTGCTAGAACACTCTGGGTTCTGCCTGAAGCATCCTAATGCTTCTCTAGCTCATATGTCTGAACATTTATGGATTCCTCCCACAAGATTATTAAGTCTACAGACTGAGAAATCAGGTCAGATCTAGTCATAGAAATAAATGTACTCCTCTGGTACCAGCATTCTGGGGCTTTTGTTACTGTGACAAAAATATCTGACATAAACAATTTAAAGGAGGAAAGAGCTATTTTTGGCTCACAGTTTCATGGGTTTCAGACCTTGGCTCCCTGGCCCCAAGGGCTTCGGCAGAAAATCTTGCTGGTGATGTCTGATGGGAGAGGTTCCTTACCTCATGGTGGCAAGGAAGCAGAGAGGAGGGGTTCTCTATAACTTTAATTCTAATCTTTAAAAAATACTTTACAATTACACATTTGCTTTATCAAATTGAGGCAAAGATGGAAAAAGAGCCTTGCTCCAAACCACAAATAAGCTGGTCGCTGTGGACCACGCTGACAACACAGGCACATTCATGGTCTTCCTGCCGCTGAGGCTCACCGGCTTTCTCCAGTCACCCTGACCTGGCAAGGAGCTCCCCCTTAATTGCCAAGTCTTGATGGTCCTGGTGTCTCCATCTGGGATACAGCCTGCAATTAAGGGGAAGCACCTTGGCAGGTCAGGGTGACTAGAGGAAGCCAATGGGTCTCATCAGGAGGAAAGATTCTGCTGCAATCCAGAGATGCCCTAGTGTGGTGCCCAGTGGCATTCAGTAAATGTGTTTCAGAGCAGAAGTGAGCCCCCTGTCCCAACTGCTCAGAAGGCTCTGGGTCACCTTCGCTGCTCTTCCCAGATGCCAGTGTCTTATCAAGGCTCATTTCCCACCTTTCGCAGCATTGACCTCCTGGCGACCCGCCTTTCAGCATCCACAGCAGAGCCCAGCGCTTGCTCCCTAGGGGCATCTGGGATGTCACATTAGGATTTTAGTAAGGGAGCTAGCTTCCCAAAGCAAATTCTTCCTGAAGCATATTTTAAAACTCAAAGAAAGTGCCAAATGTTTTCATAGTCAAGGTTCAAATGTGCTTTGTGAAAGATAATCAGCTGACCAATGGAAACTTTAGTTAGTGGTTTGTGTGCCAAGATCTTTAGGGGTAGAAAGTCAACAGGCCCTCTTTGACACACAGGGCTGAGGAAGACAGGCCATGAACACTGGGCAGAACCCCTGTGACCAAAGCCCACTCCAGGGTGCTCACTAGTGACAAGTCCACTGGTAGCAGTGGTCCAGTCTCTCCTCTTCTGGTTGGCTTTTTGCTTGCTCCCCACCTGGCATCCTCACCTGGGGTGGGCCCACAGGAGGGACTAGAAGACCGATTCTGTTACGGCCTCAATGATTAAATACAGGTGTGGTATTTCTTTTGGAGTGTAAAAAAAATTCCCACACACCACGAACTTAAATCTTACATTACAGACAGGAAACAGTACCCCAGGGATCCACAACTTGAGGACCAAAATGGGTCTTCTCTCAAAGAGGGTCTGTTTCTTCCAGGCAGAGGCCAGGACTGTGCCGTGTAATGGGAAGGGCAGTTCTGCTTGATGGCCTTGGGCTGCTCAAGGCTCGGCTGGCCATAAATTACATTTTAAAAGCAGATGGTTTGAACTTGATCCCAGTCATGCCATCTCGACAGAGCCAGTCCTTGTAAACTAGCCATTAAACTCTCCCTAAAATCGCAGTCTTAATGTGCATCAAGAACTAGGGGGAGTATCAGGGCAGTCAAAGGGAAGAGCTAGGGAAGGAAGGGAGATGTTGAGAGCAGTAACAGCCTCATTAAATCTAATGGCTTTCTAATGTGTACTGAGATCCAGGACAATTGGAGGAGGGCCTTCCTGCATCCTTTGCTTCCAGCCCAGCCCCCAGTCATGTGCACCTTCTCACTCCACCATCATCATCAGTAGCTCAGAGGCTTTCTTCCTTGTTCTTTTTCTTTTTGAAAACATACTTATTGAGCTGGAGAGATGGCTGAGAGGTTGAAGGCTGTTGCTTGCAATGCCTGATGGCCAGGGTTCAATTCTCCGGTGCCAATGTAAAGCCAGATGCACAAAGAGGCACATGAAACTGGAGTTTGTTTGCAGTGGCAGGAGGCCCTCGTGTGCCCATTCTACCTCTCTCTATCTCAAATAAATAAATATATAAAAATTTAAAGCTGGCCGCAAACTCATCCTCCTCCTGCTTCAGCCTCCCTAGTGCACTTGGATGCCTGGTAGCCTGATTGTCTGGAAACATGGTTTCATTCAAATAGCCCAGGCTGGCCTTGAACTCACAGTAAGCTTCCTACCTTAACACCACCAAGTGCTGGGATTACAGGAGCCTGCCACTATACCTAACTATGACTGACTTTGAAGAGTGCTTAAGGGAGAATTAGTCAGAAGTGGGTTCAAAGGAGGGAATGAAAAAGATGTATCACCACCTGCCCGCTCTAGCAGAATGGAAATTCAGAGTCTGATCCAGTCCCATCCAATCAGCTCGCTCTTACTCCTACCCAGGTGTGCAGACCTCTTCCTGAGCCAAGACCAGTCAGCTGCCTTTCAGACTCACCTGAGTCTGAGGGTAAGGCCCACCACAATCAGACTATAAACAGCTCCCTAGCAGGTGGGCAGGTCTCTTTCTGGCTTTCCCCCTGTCCTGAACTCCCAGATCCCTGCTCTGGTAAGCGCCCTTAGTCTCAGCCCTACTGGGCTGAGATGCTTAGGGGAACCACGGCCCCTACTTCCACACGGGCTCTCCACCCCTTCCTGCCTTCCACGTGGCAGGAGCTGTCTTACTTCTCTTTTCCTCTCTGAATCTAGTAAAGTCTTTCCATGTCTTATCCTTTGGTCTATGGATATAATTCTTTAAATTCATAAGATAAGGATCCAGGGATACCCTAAACTTATTGGTCTGTTTGCATTGGCAAGGAGCCCCCAAACTCCTGTAACATGCTGACAGGCTTGGGAAATTTGGAGGGACGGAGCTGTGAGTGACCCCGTTTTGTCACTGACAACAAAATGACTCATCTCCAGCTCACTTCTGCTCCTGATAGTGTCACTGAAGATTCTAGTTCCAGTTCGTACCGCTAAGACTGTCTGCCCCTTTATCGATAGGGGCAGAGGACGCTGCTGATGACAGGAAGGTGGTTTGGGTCTGAGACAGGAAGGCCCATAGGAGAAATATGGACCTTAATTCCTATCTACCAAGCAGAGAAGAAAACAACCGGCAGCCGCTTAACATCGCCCATTCACCCTGACCCTGCCGTGTGCAGCAGTTGCCGCAGAGTGGGAATCACACAGGTGCACGTGTTTGAGCCCAGTGCCTTCCGGACACTGCACGCAGGTGTGCTGACTTCTTCCAGATTCAGCCCCGCAAGGCTTGTGGCGGGCTCTTTCCTCTTTTCTGGCTCCTGGGCTGTTCCTCTCTCAGCATCTGAGGGTTTCACCACAGGTAAGGTTTTGGCCTTCCCAGCCTGCTGCTGGGGTGGGAAAGGATATGCATGGGCTCTTAGACCATGTGCATGTTCCCACTCCTCAACCTTTGATCTCAGACTAACTTCCCCTGCCATTCCCCTTGCTTTGGTCCACAGATTCTCCCTCACCTTCCTATTTAATAAACATAATAATTCACAAACATAATCCTTCTCGATCTTTGTTTTATTTCAGTTCTTTAATAAAGCAGACACAAGTTCAGACTTGAGGTTTGTGTTTGAACCCCCAAAAGTAAGTCCCATTTCAGGTTGAACCCAGGCCTCGTGTGAGCATAGGCAGGTGGGAGGAGGGGAGCTCTGGGCTCTTACAGGTTCCCTAAGGAAGAGCTGCTGCACAGGCAGGATGAACACCTGCCCTCCAGAGACACCTGAGCCATCACAGCTGTTTGTCATAATTGTTGTAGACGGACAGCTCAGTTCTGTGGTTATCAGTGCATGCATGTGTACATGGGTGTGTGGTTGAGAATATCAACACTGAATTCTTTTTATTATTATTATTTGACAGAGAAAAAGAGGCAGAGAGAGAGACAGACAGAATGAATGTGTGTGCACCAGGGCCTACTGCAAATGAACTCCAGATGTATGCACCTCCTCGTGCATCTGGCTAACGTGGGTCCTAGGGAATCAAACCTGGGTCCTTTGGCTTTGCAGTCAAATGCCTTAACCACCAAGCCATCCCTTCATCCCCAACACTGAACCCTTTAATCCCTTGTTTGATGCATATCTTAATCAGAAGTTGTTTTATTTTACGGGGGAGAGAAGTGGCATGCCAGGGCCTCTGGCCACTGCAGTCAAACTCCAGACACATGCACCACCTTGGGCACATCTGTCACCTTGTGCGACTGGCTTACATGGGCTCTGGGGAGTCGAATGTGGGTCCTTAGCCTTTGCAGGCAAACACCTTAACTGCTAAGCCATCTCTCCGGCTCCAGAAGTTGTTTTCCTTTCATTGACAGATGAGGAAACTGAGGTTTAGGAAGAGTTGCAACTTGACTGGCATCACTTATCAGGAACCCGGGGAAGCACCCATGCCTCTCTCTCTGACATTGCGCTAAGCTGGCTTGAAGAGAGAAGGGAGATCTGATATGTTTTACAACAGATATGGGATTCAACCACTTCCTGGGAAATGACTCCTGTCATTTCCGGTAGGTCCCACGCTGCCTCCCAGAAGCGTGTATCAGCAGGCACTGCAGGAGCAAGAGCTAAGGCGAGGGTAGGTACTGGACAGAGCTGAGGCCAAACTGCGGGCGTTCCGTGGTCCCCACGGACGTTAGGCTGCGCTGGTGTGCCCGGCTGTAGCTGAATTCACAAACCACATGGACACAGCCCCCGACAGTACGGCCTGTGGGAGTTGCACCTCAAGTTCTTGAAGCAGTGAAGATCCCCAAGCAAAATCACCTCAATGCAGCCAACCCAGCTCTGACAGAAACGCCGCCCCCCGAAGTAGCCCCGCACAAGGCCCTGTCACTGTCACAGGGCAAGTCCCCCTCCCCCACGCGCACCTCACACCCCAGGACCTAAAGACCACAGAGGCGTTCTTTGGAAAGAAATTGTCCCCAGGGTCCCAGTTCCCTTGAGACAGACACAACATATCGTGTGGAAATCCACATAAGAGAGACCAAAATCCCTTCTGGGTGATGGATGCAGGCATCTTTCCCTGAAGGGAATAAACATTTATAAGAAAAAGAATTGACAGTCTGGCTCTTTTAAGGATTTGAGCTTATTTTTCTCCCAGTCAAGGGCTTGGCCAAGACAGGGATTTTGTTTATAGCAGAAAGAATAAAGAAAGAAGATTTTTAAAGAGATGAAAAGAGAACCCAGCATGGGAGGGAGGATGACAGGACTTCAGAAGAGGAAGGCAAACCATGCTCTTCCCACACAACCAGCCTCCTGTCCGTCCAGCCCTGATGCCTGAGAACTACAGCTCTCAAAGCTGCCCTTGAGTGCGCTGGCCTAGAATGCCACCCGCCCCATCCCACAGTAACCCAACCACCAGCCCTACCTCTCACGCACAGAGTGGGCCCCCCAACAGTTTTCTAGGGGACTTGATTTCTATCCCACACACCAGCTCTTCTGAATCTGCTATCCTTCTCAGCGCTGCAGAGCTGAGGGTTTAAACCTGCCTCATCACAGCCCCTCCGGAGCAGGGGCCCCACCTCGGTATCTGCCTCTGTCCTGCTGTGTCCCTGGTTCATTCCCTTTCTTGGCCATCAGATGGCACTATGGTACCACAGGTCACCCAGGACTGCCTGCCAGGTGTCTGGGAGGGGAAACTACACCCGCCACTGCCTCCTCTTTCGAAGTGTGCCATCTGTGAGGAGGGAATCCTTAAAGCCCAGCTGCTCCTGGAAGAAGTTATGTATACCTGGACATCTTGAGGCTGTGACCTTCTGCAGCGAGAGCTGGGGTGGCCCGCTATCTGCATGGTGAACATTGAAATCATTGGCCACTTAAGAACACAGTCCCTGTGTGCTGAGAGCCCTGTGTGGCAATGAGACAGGGTCTTGGTAGGGACAAGAATGGCTCCCAATTGCGGAGGTTCTCTGGATGGAGGAACCTGGCTTTATCATTAAAAAAAAAAAAACAACTATCACTGTTGTCCTAGATACCCCCAAATCTACTCTTCTGTGTGCTCAACCCCTTCCCTCACATTCCTGATATAAGCAGGAGACCCTGACCTATTTAGTAATCCCAAATGAAAGCTGTGTGAGCCAAATGGAGAATGCCCATAGAGGCTCCTCTGGCCACAAAACGCATTTTCCCAAATCCTGAAACAGTTTGTTTATACAGTCATTGATGAACATGGAAACTCCTGGAAACTCTCAGAAAGATTACCATTTCAAGATGATGTTTTTCAAGCAAATAGATTTTTGCCAGTTGGCCTTTATTCCCAGAAGGCATATCTACTAGGTGACATTGAAGGATCTTGATTCCAAACCAGCGCCAACCAGTGCTGTGTTCACAAAACCAAGAGACTCCTCACGGCCCTGTGTGACTTAGGCTGTGGGCTTGCACGTACAACCCTTGCTGCGCACTTCTGAGACTGTAAGCCTCCTGTGGGAACTCCAGTGACGAGGCAGAACAAGGACAAGCGGGCAAATCTGCAGACCATTTAAACCAGCTTGAACAACAGTGCTATTTTTTACTTAAAACCACATGATATATTTAGTATATGTGAATGCGAACAGTCTGCCAGCAATCACATAACAGTGCACCCATAGACACAGCACACAGCTGTCTATAAGTGGATCTGTGAGTTCATGGAATTCCCCAGACAGGTTCTAAATTTTAATCTTCTCTCCTGCCCAATATGCTTGTCTCCTGTCAGTTTGTAAGAGAAAAGGGCACATTGTAGACATCAGCCATCACGACTGTTTATACTCCAACTTGACAGCCAAAGGCTGGGACTTGGGGTCGGGTTCAGACACCACATCAATATGTCTACAACACTGAGGCTGTAGATATTTTAAAAACATTTGAAACCTTTCTTCCCTGGGGCACCCGGAACTTTCTGCTTCTGACAATCGTGGGGCTGACTCCCTTTTCTGCCTATCTCAACCCCTGGACTGCTGGGGATACTCTGACTATGTGTGGTGGTTAATGCTGCCAGTTTGATTGGATTAAGACAGTGCCTGTGGTATGTCTGAGAGCATTCCAAAGGACGAGGTCGTAGGGGCTCCAATCGAATGAATAGTTCGATTCAGTCATAAATTGTGGATGTTAGGAGGCGATAAAAATGTTGGTGAGATCTGGCTGGATGAAGTGGGTCACTTGGCACTTGTCCTTGAAGGTATATCTTACCAGTCAAGGCCTTGTCCTGCTTTCTGTCTGCCGCCATGACATTCTGCCCAATCCCACAACACTAAGGACCATGGAGTAAACACTCGGAAAACATGAGTTAAAATAAGCTCATTCTCTCAGGCATTTTGGTAATAGCTATGGAAAAGTAACTAATCCAGGGCTGAGAAGATTGCTGGTGGTTAACGGTGCTTGCTTATGAAGCCCTACTGGCCTGGGCTCAATTCCCCAGGACCCACAATAAGGCGGATATGCACAGAGTTACACATGCATCTGGAATTCACTTGCAGCCCTGGTGTCTGTCTCTGTCTCTTTTTCTCTCTGTTTTTCCTCTCCCTCTCCTATCTCATAAATTAAAATATTTTTTAAAACAAACAAAGATAGCATATCAGGCTTCCTCTCCTGGTTTACTGTGGCCCCAGCTAACAAGAGCACTGACATCTCTTCCCCAAGCAGAATCAGACAGAGTCACGCTGCAGAAATACTTGGTCTGCATACTCCCTAAAATGAGCATTTGGAACCTGTTCTAGCTAGAGAGACCCCTTTCACCAAGGTCATGTGTTTTTCTGAACTGAGAAAAAAAATACATATTTTTTTTTTAGTCACAGGACTTAAAAATCATACGCTTGGGGATGGAGAGATGGTTGAGCAGTTAAGGTGCTTGCCTGAAAAGCCTAAGGACCCAGGTTTGGCTCCCCAGGACCCACATAAGCCAGTGCACAAGATGGTGCATGCATCTGGAGTTTGTTTGCAGTGGCTAGAAGCCTTGGCATGCCCATTCTCTCTTTCTCTCTCCCTCTTTCTCCCCTCTTAAATAAATAAATGAGTATAATATTTTTTTAAAAAAATTCATACACTTCTCAAACATTCATTATTAACAAGGGTGACAGGATTAGGGGATTGCTTCTGTCTTGTCTCTCGGGTTATATGCAGATAACTAATGGAACCAAAGAGGCCACACAGAACTCAGGTCTTCACTGTGTCTCTCAGGGACCACAAACACTCTCTCTTCTGCAGATGCCCTTTCTCTACCTCACTGCAGGCTCCCTCTCCCCTCCCTCTGCTTTCTTTTGTTTCATTGTTAGTGTGCAATTCCATTATATCCTTACATAGTTACCCGATCATGCTATAGCTTCTCCACTGTAAGCTGGTTGAGGACAAAGACTTGATCTTACTTACTACCATAGTTTCAGGGTGTGAAAAGGTACTCAGAAACCAGTAAAAATTTCATAATATGGGCTGGAGAGATGGTTTAGTGGCTAAGCGCTTGCCTGTGAAGCTTAAGGACCCTGGTTCAAGGCTCAGTTCCCCAGGACCCACGTTAGCCAGATGCACAAGGGGGTGCATGCTTCTGGAGTTCGCTTGCAGTGGCTGGAGGCCCTGGCACTCTCTATCTGCCTCTTTTTTTCTCTGTCTGTCGTTTTTAGATAAATAAATAAAATAAACCAAAAAATTTTCATAATATTTTCTGGATTGATGAGTAGGTAGGTGGGGAGATGGATGGATGAGAAGATAGATGAGTGAATATTTACTTAGTAACTGCCTCCTATACCAAATAACCATCTTTTTCCTCATTATCTTATACCCAGTTCTTAGCACAGTATCTGTTATATGAGCATTGCTTAACTCGTTTGGAATTGATACTTATCTTGACTAAATGAGCAAATTTTTCCTTGAGTTTTGAGTTGAAAGGTATAATTACAAAGACAGACGTTATACCCAGGTTGCTAAGAAGTATTTTGTAAGACTTACTATAAAGACGTCCCCAAAGCTTCCTACTTTCAGAAACAAAACTGATATAGATTATAAATAAGGTGGTTTTCTCCTGGTAGGTAGTTAGCTAGGGCCTGGCCCACAGGAGCACGGATGACTCCTTGCATGCCCTAGCAGGACCAGATCCTGTGTTTGATCCAGGCTCATCTAAGGTGGCTGCAAGCCTCAACTGGAGTATTAGCTCCCAACTTTTCCCAGGATTAACACCTGAGGGGTGGGCCTTTCCTGAGTCAGTCTCAACCAATCAGATTCTCAGTTCTTTAATGTGGATAAGAACCCAGGACTTGAGAGCTGCTGGCATGGAAGTTCTAATCCCACAGAGCTCACTCCCACATCAAAACAACATAACACTGGGCCTATCATTTTTTTCATATATAAGCTCACCATGATTTTCTAAAGTGGATGTTCAGGAGGATGGAGAGGTAAAGTGGGGGTAGAAAGTGGAGTGAGTGATAATTGGGGAACAGGAGGGTTTGCCCAACCTAGTAACCTTACACACTTGAGTTTGGTGGTGAGGTGTATTCTGTCGGGACACCTGACGCATGCCACTAGACCTGAGCTATGGGTCTGACCTCTCTTACCTTTCCCAGCCTCTTCTTTCCCTGTGTGAGGAGATCTTCCCAGCCTGCCTGGGAGGGGGAAGAATTACTTTTGGCCTGGATGCTTTCCTGCTTTGCTTTCCCTCTTAACGCTCACTAAAATAAATCCCATAATTTATGACTTACCCTCCTCTGAGTCTGCATTCTCAGTGCTTTGTTAATGTGGAAGAACTGGAGACCTGAGATCTGCTGGCATGGAAGTCCTGATTCCACAAGTCTCTCCCACATCAAAACTACATAACACTGTGCCTATTATTTCCAGCTATAAGCTCACCATGATTTTCCAAAGTGCTCAGACGAGTGGAGGGGAAGGTCCAGAGTAGAAAGCAGAGTGAGTGAGAGTTGGGAAACAGAAGGGTTTGCCCGATCTAGTCAGAGGTAAGGCTTATTGGGTGTGATAATTTACATTGATTGTCAACCTGACAGGAACTAAGCTTGCCTCTTCCTCTGACAGGCTGTCTTTTTAAAAAGTATACTTAATTATTTGAGAAAGAGAGAGGGAATAAAGTGAATGGGAGAATGGGCCTCCTACCACTGCAAACAAACTCCAGATGCATGCACCAGTTTGTGTATCTGGCTTTATGTACCCTTAACTGCGGAGCCCTCTCCAGCCCTGAGAGATGATCTCCATGAGGTTAATTCCTGTGGGAAGACCTACCTTAATTGTGGTTGGGGTCCTGGACTCTATTTAAAGGAGAGAGCTGGCTGAGCACCAGCCTCAGCCACTCTGCTTCCTCACTGTGGACTGAATACCGGCTGCTTCAAGCCCCTGCCACCATGCCTTCCCTGCGAACCCTTCCTCCCTTCACGTGATTTTTAAAAAACATTTCACTTTTATTTTTATTTGAGGGAGAGAGAGAAAGGGAGAGAATGCGCGCACCAGGGCCTCCAGCTGCTGCAAACGAACTCCAGACACATGCACCCCTTGTGCATCTGGCTAATGTGGGTCCTGGGGAATCCAACTTGGGTCCTTTGGCTTTGCAGGTAAATGCCTTAACTGCTAAGCCATCTCTCCAGCACCCCTTAAGCTGATTTTTTTTTTCAGGTGTTGTGTCTTGGAAAGGAGAAGTTGACAGACTGGGTAATTCTGATGCTGTTTTTTCCTCCACATCAACCCGTTGCCCATCTCCTATTCCCTACCCTCATAGTAGGCGTCAGTCAGTACAAAAGACCTCAGCATCTCAGCCTGTTTTTTTTTTTGTTGTTGTTGTTTTAAATTTATTTATTTGAGATAGACACAGAGAGAAAGGCAGATAGAGGGAGAGAGAGAATGGGCGCGCCAGGGCTTCCAGCCTCTGCAAACGAACTCCAGATGCGTGCGCCCCCTTGTGCATCTGGCTAACGTGGGACCTGGGGAACCGAGCCTTGAACCGGGGTCCTTAGGCTTCACAGGCAAGCGCTTAACCGCTAAGCCATCTCTCCAGCCCTCGGCCTGTTTTTATTTATTGCCATCAGACTGAAAAGACAAACTCAGTCGGGTCCTTTTTTTTTTTTTTTTTTTTTTTTTTTGGTGGGGGTGGTGGTGTGTTATGGTTTCTGGTGGGACAACAAACTCTTCCCTTCTTGTGCAAAAGCAAGCAAATGCTGCTGTCAGTAAACATCTGAGCCCGGCTTTGCACTACCAGACTTCACTCACAAAACCAGGGCCATGGTTTGTTAGTCCTGAGGTCCTTTCTAGACGGGTCTCTGCAAGGTGGCTGCCTTCTTCCATCAGAAGGCGCACCAGCCCGCCTCTGTGCCTGTTTCTTCAAGCTTGGGGTGAAGACGGCAATGCCATGCCAGCTCTGGGGTCTCCACTCCTTTCCATAACATCCCTACACTCTCCCTATACTTTTGAAAGAGTGCCTTTATTCAACCCAATTTCCCAATTTCAGTTACTTTGTGCTTACTACATAACACTACCATGTAACATATATTTCTGTGTATGTGCCAAACGAAGTGGCCTGCACTTCGCACTGGGACAGGCGGCTGAGAGGAGGCTCCCGCTGCTGGTGCTTGAACAGGGCCACTGACCTGACCCTGGGGGTGTGCTCTGCAGAGGCCTGGAGACGTGCCGGAGGAGTCACCTATCCAGGCAGGAGACACTAGTGGTTTATGTGTGTGTGGGGGGGGGGGGTCAAGTTCACATCCTTCACCCCAACCTAACATAGAAGAGTCTCAGAAAAATGTCTAGATTCTGTGAAAAGACCAGGGGAACTTACAGTCCAAGTCTGTGCCCTAACCTGCCAGCTGTTGCCACAGCCGCCTAAGGAATGAGGCACAGCTGCCTCAGAGAGTGGGAGAGAGTGCCCCTCTCAAACAGCCATGAGCACCATGGCCTTTGGCCCCCATGGACACCTGCAGAGCAGTTAGGGAGGCACCGGTACTTCCAGAGGATCCTGGGTGCCTCCGCTGCAATCAGCCTGGTTGACAGGACTAGACCCAAGCCCTGGGCACTGAGAAGCTGAAGGACATTGAAGAAACAGCTGCTGTGGCTCAGAAAGCAGGGGCTGCAACCTCCGTACATTGCACTGCTTCTGTTGTTGTTGGTGGTGGTGGTGGTTTTTTTTTTTTTAAAGCTAATATTTGGTCCATGGTGAGCAGGGCATCTCCTCATTGTTTCCCAGTACAAACCAAAGCTATGACGTGGACCGGGAAGCATAGACGGACGCCCTCAGCAGTCAGACGCGGGCTTCCAGGCAGACGCTGCCGCCCGCGTAGCTGCCAGTCCTGCTGGTCGGTCTCTGTAAGTCGCCTGCCAGAGGCATGCAGGTGTCCACAGCCCACTGCCCCAGAGCCAGGGAGGGAAGAGATGGGAACCTGCTAAAGCTTGCACTGATTCTAGCCCACAAGGTGCCATCTGCTCTGCTCACGCAGCCCATGGGAAGCGGGAAGAGGGTTTCTTTGACCTTGACCTCAAAGGCTAGAGTTGTTGCCTCTACTTGTTTTTTATAATGTTAGCATGCACAGGTGTATGGATCTGCAAAGAGTTCTGTATTGAATTCTCTAAAGTCGACTACCTTTGAAATAGCAGCACTTCTCTGTTTATTTTAAATTCTACTTCTTCGAGCATCTGGAAGTGTGCAGAGTTGAGCAGTCTGGAAGACTCTCTTGGGTGCAGCGTTTCAGACTTTGGTCCTCTTGCTGCTGCCCCATCTGCCCAGGCTGCATGTATTTACTGAGCACCTACTATGGGCCCCAACCATATTTCTCCTTTCCACTCAATGTGCGTTATTTTGTTTGCCCTTATTTCTTCCCCTTGATTCATCTAAATTGTTTCATTGACTTCAAAGGTGAAATGGGCAGGCTACCTTTGCGGGGACCTTGGTACTGACGTATGTCATCCACTGGAACATGCAACAAGGCTGCAGCTTCATGCAAGGCGGTGATCATTGAAGTTCACAGACTTGGGTTCAAATTCTGGCTCTCCACTCCCTCCAGCCTGATGCCTATAGACATGCTAACGACAGACTTTGAGCCTTAGTAATCTCCTACTCTGTAGAATGGGAAAACTCACCCTTCTCTCAAAAGACTGGTGAGAAATAAAATTAAGACATATTCACATGTGAGCTGGGAGCAGTTTGCCATAGGAGCCAAGGCCGCTTGCCCTGTTACACAAGAAAGTACGAGGCTGCAGTCATGGCGAAGAGCCAAGAGGCCCCAGATGGGAAATTGTTGACCTCTCAATATAATGCAAATGAGTAGGAAAAAAAAAAAAAACAAAACTAACTCGTGCCACATACAGCTTGCCCCTCAGGATGAGACTGTTGACACCTCCTGTGCACTGGCCTCTCTTTCTTCAGGGGAGACTTCCTGCAGCCGTGCAGAGGGTAGGCACACAGAGGCATTGGAAGACTTGCATGGCACTTAGATAATAGGGAAGGCCACCTCTGCTGGCCACCATTACATAGAACGGTGTGAAGATGTGTGAGTCTGTACTCTCCAGGCCTGAAAGTGGATGGAGTGGGGAGCTCTGGGAGACACGTGATCAATAAAATTATTGATAAACAGCAAAGACTCAAAACCCTTGAGGATTCCAGGCTGGGAGCTATGATTGACTGTTTAAAGGCATTTGCAAGAGCCAGGGATGGTGGCACACACCTCTAATCCTAGCCCTTGGGAGGCTGAAGCAGGAGAATGGCAAGTTTCAGGCCAATCTGGGCAAACTAATGAGCTCTGGGCAAGCCTGGCTACATATACAATGACTTTTCTTTTAATGGGCTAGGAAGATGGTTCAATAGTTAAAGGCACTTGCTTGCAAAGCCTGCCAGCCTAGTTTCAATTCCCCAGGACTTATGTAAAGCCACATGGACAAAGTAGCGCATGCATCTGGAATTTGTTCGCAGTGGCAAGAAGTTCTGTTATGCCCATTCCCTGCTTCTCTCTGCTTGCCAATTAATTCATTAATTTAAAAAAGATGCAGACTGGATATGTGTGAGTGCAGGGCCCCAGAGAGGCATAAACAATGTAAACGAGTCCCCAACGCTGTTGAGGGTGCTCAGGCTTTTCTGTGCCCCGCTGGTGGAACCTGCAGTGACCAACTTGTTTCCATACTTACTGTCCACTGGCTCACCAGCAGATGCCTGTGCTGTGTGCTCCCCTCAGGTGCATCCTTCTTCTAAAAGGAGCCAAAGTCAGGAACCCCTGTGTGGTAGGTGATGGGAATTTGGCAAATGCGTGTCCTGTGACCCACTCTGAGGCCTGTGCTACAGCAGAAATGAGGGCCAGGAGAACAACTTGGCAGGGGGGCAGTCACCCCAATACTGCTCCCCACTTGTTCTCAGGGGAAGATAGAGGTCGGAGAAAGTGGAGGTTGTTATCCATGTTGGGGTGAGAGCTGCCAATGCAGCTTCTTTGGGGGTCTCCAGTCTTCTGTAAGTAATCTATCATCTGTGCTCTGTCAGAAAGCCCAGTAAATTCATTGGTTCAGTGGAATTGGCTTTTAGTTCGTTTTGAGTGACCTGCCTAGGGGAGCAAGCAATTATCAGTTTCTCTCCAGAAAAGAGTTCATGTGATACAGAAGAACATCAAATAACTCAGACAGTGGTAGAAGCTTCCAAGCCTCATGGTGGTTGTATCAAAGCAGTTACTTCTCACCTGGAAGCTGCATATGAACATAAGGGCAAAGATGGGCATTGAATCATATCTGGGAGGCTTCTAGAAGAACTGATGCAAGTAAGAGATGCAGCGGATATAAACTCTCTCCCATGACAAAAGTAAAACTAACCCTTTGGGGACTGGGGAGACAACCTAATGGGGAGAGTGCTTGCTTTGTAAGCATGAGGGCCTGTGCTCAATTTCTAAGTGCACATTAAAATGCCTAGTGTTGTGGCATGTATTTCTAATTCCAAGCCCCTCTGGGGAAGTCTAGCCCCGGAGCTCACTGGCTCACTGGTGTAGCCTAACTTGTGAGCTCCAGGTCAATGAGACCTGTCTCACAAAGACATGGGCAGTGTTCCCGAGCATAACACCCAAACTGTCCTCTGGTGCACACATTCATTGCACATGCACTACACATACATAAGTGCACACACACACACACACACACACACACACATGAACAAACATACACAAATACATGAACACCACATATATATGCAAAAAAAAATAGGAAAACAAAGCAACCTTTTGTGGGAGGATGGGAACAATTTTTCCAAGTTGAATCTTGGACCACCTGCTCTCCTAGTCCCTTAGTATGCTCAGATGAAGCTCACCAAATGTTTTTAATATAGTTATTTATTTATTTGCAAGAGAAAGAGGTAGAGAGTGAGTGAGAAAGAGGGAGAGAGCTGCAGAGAATGGGCATGCCAGGGCCTCCAGCCACTGCGAATGGACTCCAGATGCGTGTGCCCACTTGTGCATCTGGCTTATGTGGGTCCTAGAGGATTAAACTGGGATCCTTTGGCTTTGCAGGCAAATGCCTTAATCACTAAGCCATCTCTCCAGTCCTCACCAAATGTTTTTTACATTAAGGAAAAGGTCTGCTGATGGACTTCATTGAAGCTCTGTGGTTTGCAGAGCAGCTCAAACTGTTGTACTTAAAGCAGGGTGGAATTACATAATCCCCAACAGCAGAATTTCATCAATTCCTCAGCTTCTGTGCTCAATGAGCTCCATATTTCCACAAACAGGGTCTCACCTCAGGGTCTTTGCAGTACACAGAAGATGTGCACAGACTGGGGGCTAATGGAGACTGTGTGTGCTAACTGGGGTCATCAGGAATGGAACAGTTCTCAGCACTAAGCCTGAAATAATCAAACACATCAGGGTCACACAGCCCAGAGTCTACAGCTGTGGACAAAGGGACATTTCTGACAGGGTATCAAGGTTTGGTCCTTCTCTCACTTGATTTTTCCCACAATCCACAAAGATTTGGATCAAGGGCAGCCTGTGTACTTATCCCTTCACTTCACCAACTTTCTGCTTCCTCCATCTCCATCTTCCTCTTCTATGTCTGCTAAACTGAAATAATGCTGTAAATAAAAGTTTTAATAAGTCAAATCAAAAGTTTAGTGGAAACCCTAAGCAAGATAATGGATAATGTGGAAGACAAAATATAAGAGTGTGAAGATAAGGTATAGGAATTGAATCAAACAGTAAAAGTCATTGATAAAATTTTCCTAAAAATATGAATGGAATATGCAAGATATTTTGAGTACCTCTAAAAGACTAACTCGAGAGATTATGGTCAAAGAAGAAGAACCCTATGCCAAGAGCATAGAAAGGGGCTGGAGAGATGGCTTAGCAGTTAAGCACTTGCCTGTGAAGCTTACAGACCCAGGATTGAGTCCCCAGTACCCACATATACCAGATGCTCATGGTGATGCATGCAACTGGAATTTGTTTGCAGTTGCTAGAAGCTGTGGAATGCCCATTCTCTCCCTGTCTTTCTTTCTCTCTCCTTCTCTCTCTAACAAATAAATAAAAATAAGGTTTTTTTAAAGCAGAGAAAATATTTTCAATAAAATTATAGAAGAACATTTCTCAAATCTCAAGAAAGATATACCAAGTTAGATACAAAGTGCATGAAGAACACCAACTAGACAATATCAGAGGAAAAAAAGTACTTATAAACAGTACTCAAAAACTCTAAATATACAAAACAAAGAAAGTACAGTGAAAAGCTATGAGAGAAGAACCAAGTCACATATAAAGGCAGGGCCGGGCTGGAGAGATGGCTTAGCGGTTAAGCGCTTGCCTGTGAAGCCTAAGGACCCCGGTTCGAGGCTCGGTTCCCCAGGTCCCACGTTAGCCAGATGCACAAGGGGGCGCACGCGTCTGGAGTTCGTTTGCAGAGGCTGGAAGCCCTGGCGCGCCCATTCTCTCTCTCTCCCTCTATCTGTCTTTCTCTCTGTGTCTGTCACTCTCAAATAAATAAGTAAATAAATAAATAAATAAAACTTAAAAAATAAAATAAAGGCAGGGCCGTCAAAATAACAACTGACTTTTTAAACAGAAACTCTAAAAGACAGAAGCTTAGAATGATGTGTTTCAAGATATGAAAAAGCACAGCTGCCAAGCCAGATAATTATACCCAACTAAACTACCTGTCATAATTAAAGGAGAAATAAAAACATTCCATGATAAAATCAGGTTAAATGAATTTATGGTTAAAAACCCAGCTCAAAGAGAGTACAAAAATAAATACTTTGGCATAAAGAGAAGACTAAACACATCCACAGAACGACAGGACCAGCATGATTGGGACTAGGACAATGGATAAAGAAGTGAAGTGTAACAAGACGCCAACTAAAACAGAGAATCAACAACATGACAGGAATGAGCAAACATTCTTCAGTAATAACTCTGAATATTAACACAATCAATTCCCCAATCCAAAAAGCAGATTAGAAGTTTGCACTAGAAAACAGGACGCCTCTTTTTGCTGCCTCCAAGAAACAAACAGCACCATCAAAGACAGACACTACCTTAGGATGAAAGGATGATGCACCACTGCTTTCCTGTTTCTGTGAGCAAGTATCGGACCAGAAGCAACTTAGGGAAGGAAAAATTCAATTTTGAGATTTAGTCAGAGAGAGGAGAGTCCATCACAGCAGGGCAGGGCAGAGCAGCATCAGAGCTACTCAAAATTGCAGCAGTCGGGAAGCAGAGGGAAAACAAGAAGTGGGATCAGACCACCAAAACTACAGGCCCACCCTCAGTGGCCCGCATACTCTGGCAAAGCTCCACAGCCTACAGGTTTTCACATTCCTCCCAAACACATGAGCCTGTGAGGCACATTTTACATTCAACCCACAACTGATATAAAACTGTATTTGAAGCAAATGGTACCAGGAAAAGAGCAGTTGTTATGATTCTAATATCAGACAAAATAGACTTCAAACCAAAACTAGTCAGAAAAGCTGTGGACGGTCACTGTGCTGGTTTGAATGTAAATGTATGTCCCCCATAGACTTAGGTATATTTGATCAAGATTTTTTTGCTTAATTCTCCAGCAGGCTCTGGGGGAGGATCTTCAGTCCAGCGCTACTGGGAGTGTTGGAGCTTGGGATGTTAGTGCTTGCTGCTGCTGGCAGATGTATTTCTCTCTGCTGTGGATACTAAAATGACCCAGCTTCCTCCTCTGTTGATGGTGCTGTTCCTGGATTGTGAAAGCATGAAATAAACTCTTTCCTTTCATAAACTGGTTCTGGTTGGATGCTTGTTCCATCAATAAGAAGGTAACTGCAACAGAAAACTGGTACCGAGAAGTGGGTCATTGCTGTGATGAATTTAGCCACGTGATTTTTGGTCTTTTTGAAATGTGTTTGCTGGAGGGGTGTGGAAGGATTTGGTACTTTGGATAAGCCTTACAGTGCTGTTAGCAGACCTTTATGGACTATTATGCTTTAAAAAATTCTAAATGCAGAGAGAATTGTGGACTATGAAGGCTTGACATATGAACTTTCAAAGGGGAAAGAGAGAACTTTTTTGGGACTCAGGTTCCAGCATAAAGACTGCCTTTGTTGTCCCACTACTACCCAAACACTTTGAGCAAGTTGAGTTTAAAAGTAATGGACTAGTGTGCTTGGTGGAAAGTATAGCACAGAAAGAAATGAAAGATGTACAATTTATCACACAGGAAAAATTCAAGCAAGCTTGAAGTTCATGGCACAGAGACCAATTTTGGGTTACTTAAGTTGCAATTGTTAAGAAGATTACCACCATCAACTGTTTAACATTGAAAAAATGAAAATGATAAGGGTGAGCCTTGGAAGACTAAAGCTGGTAAGGATGCAAATTCTTCTGAAAGGAGGTGCTTGAAGGAAGACTGGTGAAAAAGTATCCTGCTCTTCAAGATCAAGCATTATTCCTCCCTGGATTTACAAATCTGGATACACTGCTTACCTGGTATTAGTTTTGGAAACATGAAAAATGCGGGGCAGTGGGTCATGAAGTTAAACTGGCTCCAGGAGCCACTGAGATGTGGCATGTGATTCAGGGTTGAAATCCCTGTATGGAGACCAAGTAAGGCCATTAAATGCACATAAACCAGTTTCAGGAGCCACAGAGATGCAGCAATGTGAAACACAGTTGAGTTTCTTGTGTTGGAGCCCAAGTAAGGCCATTGTATGGAGCTATGAAGATGAGCCACAATTTTTCAGTGTAGACCCAAATGTATTTTAGATATACCAGGACTGGAATAGCTGCTGGCTCAGGATGGATTCTTCCCTGAGCTGCCTAGCCAAGGTGGAGGGATAAAATTTGAACTCAGAGATTTCTTCAACAATGGTTATGACAGCTTATGACCACTAGCTACAAGGATTGGAACTATAGATGTTTAATGTTTGCCTACTGGTTATTGATTTTGCATTGGTCCAGTCTCTCCTTGTTAGGTCTTTATGCAATGGGAATGTTTAGTCTGTGCCATTATGTACTGGAAGTATATAACTTATAGTATATAACTTTTTGTTGTTTTTTTTTTTTTTTTTTTTTTTTGAGGTAGGGTCTTGCTCTAGCCCAGACTGACCTGGAATTTAATATGTAGTCTCAGGGTAGCCTCAAACTCACAGCAATCCTCAGCCTCCCCAGTACTGGGATTAAAGGTGTGTGCCACCATATCTGGCCTATAACTTGTGTTTTGATTTTAAGGGCTCATAGTTATGAGACCCTCCTGAATTTCAGATGAGACTTTGGACATTTGAACAGTGTTTAATTTGGTAAAGACTGCAGGGACCGTTGAAGTTGAACTGGATGCAGTTTGTGTTATGAAAGTGTCATGATCAGTCTATAGGGTCCAGGGGTGAAATGTTGTGGTTTGAATGCAAATGTATGTTCCCCATAGATTTAGATACTTTCTAAAAATTTATTTTATTTATTTGGTAGAGAAAGAGAGAGAGAGAGAATGGGCATATTGGGATCTCCAGCAACTTCAAATGAACTCCAGACATGTGTACCTCCTTGTTCATCTGACTTACATGGGTCCTGGGAATCAAACCTAGGTCCTTTGGCTTTGCAGGCAAGTGCCTTAACTGCTGAGCCATCTCTCCAGCCCAGATTTAGGTACTTTTGATTAAGTTTTTTTGCTTAATTCTTCAGCAGGCACAGCCCTGTTGGAGGAGGTATCACTGGGGGCAGATCTCCAGTGCAGCCCTCCTAGGTGTGTGGAGAGCCAGTTTGAGCTCTGGCTGTTTGTTCCTACTGTTGTTTCTCTCTGTGGATGCTGAAGTAAGCCAGCTTCCTCCACCATGTATGGTGCTGCCCCTGGATTCTCTAAGCCTGAAATAAACCCTTTCCTACCAGAAGCATAAGCTGCTTCTGATTAGATGTTTGTCCCAGCAATGAGAAGGTAATCTCAACAGTCACTGTGTACTGATTAAGGGAACCACCAAGAGGACATTACACTTCTAAACATAATGCATTGAACCCAGGTTCATAAAATACCCAATTTCATAAAATAAATACCACTAGCTACAAGGTTACCAGTACAGTAATATGAAGGTGTGTATGAATCAAGCACTTTGAATACATGTATCAAATTTTCAGCAATAAATACAGTAGTAAAGAAAACTCCCTAAGTATCCCCATGATGACTAGTAAGAAAAGAAGAAAATGCTTAGTGCAACTTCCAAGTTCGTTTATTTTATGTGAGCATGACAGAGTGAGAAAGAGAGAGGATTGGTGTTCCAGGGCCTCCAGCCACAGAAATCAAACTCCAGACATGTGTGCCCCCTTGTACACATGTGCAACCTTGCACACTTGCATCACTGTGCATCTGACTTACATGGGATCTGGAGATTTGAACATGAGTCTTCAGGCTTCACAGGCCAGCACTTTAGCCACTAAGCCATCTCTGCAGCCCCCAAGCACTTCTTTAATTGAGCTCCTGCCTATCTCTTTTTCATTTTTATTTCCTCTCTCCCCTCCTTTTCCCTTCCTCCTCCCTTAATAGAACTTTGCTTGATTTCCCTTATTTTTTTAAATGCATAAAGCACCAATAGATTTAAATACAAAATGTATGGTTGGAAAAAGACATTCCAATGTGGTCTTTAAATGAGAATCCAGGTGGCAGGTAGGAGTGGGTTACTTCCCTATAAGTTATTTGCAAGGGAGACTCCCACAGACCTCCAAAATGATTAGAGAGATTATGATATATCAGCGCACTTCCCACACTGCCTCTGACTAAATGTGTTTCCCCATGGCACTGAACTCTCTAGAGTTGGAGGAGGAACAAGATGCTTCTACTCACAGCATTTTTAAATGAGTAAAGGATTGAAAGTATGAATGGGAAAAAAAATCTTCCCAGAAAGAGATAATTTGGTGGGGTTTTCTTCCATACAAAGTATGTCTATCCTTTGAAGGATCTGAAGCTAGAAATGTCAAATAATATCAGGTAGCTCTGACATATTTCTCTGTTTACCTGATAGAAAAGAACAATTATCTGTTCCGTGTGTGTGTGAGAGAGAGAGAGAGAGAGAGAGAGAATACAGCAGTAATACATAATTCATAATTTTAAAAAACATTTATTTCGCAAGCATGCAAGCTCACACGTGTGTGTGTGCATGTGTGTATTAGCACACCATACACCAGGGCCTCTTGCCACCACAAATGAATGCCAGACACACAACCGCCTTGGCTTTATGTGGGTGGTGAGGAAGTGAACTCAGGCCATCAGGCTTTGTAAGCAAGTGCCTTTAACCACCGAGTCATCTCCTCAGCCCTCACTTCATAAATTTTTGTACATCCACAGCTCTATTCTTCAGAGTCTATTGACTGAAAATTCTAAGTCATGTCAGGCAAGTTGTACAAAATTTGGATCTTATTCTCAAAAACTATTTATTCATCCACCCCCACATACCACATGCCCTTTATTCCTACCCTCTGAAGAAAGACATCCTTGAAAAAAAAAAAAAAAAAAACAAGTTTCCTTGTTCTTTCTGGAAAGATCTATTCCAGTAACTTTTTTCAATCATTTCCTTATTTAAACATGATATTTGAATGCTTGTTATATTTCTCTTAATAAAATGACAAAATAATGTTGATGATTATAGTTAATTCCATGTGTCATTTCACAGGGCATGTAGTGCCCACATATATAGTTAAACATTATTCGAGGTTTTATTCTAAGGGTGTTTTTTCTTGATGAGATTAACATTTAACTTGTTGACTTAGTGAAGCACAGTGTGGGTGGGGCTTATTAACTGAAGACTTGAACAAATTTGTTGTCCCAGTCTGAGTAAGAGCATGATGATCTCTGATGGCCTTTGAATGGTTCTGCCTGGATCTTGAGCTGCTTTGGGATCATAATGCCACCATTGACTTTTCTGGGTCTCCAGCTTTCCAAGTGTATATCTCCTTAATCACAATCTTTACATTAACCCATCCTTTACCTCTCTCTCCCTCTCAACATACATGCATGCATTGTGCTTGTTCTGTTTTCTGTTCACTGACTAATATAGTGACCTCCTAAGATTACAGTGATTCAGAGTTTGGAATGTGTGAGATGTATAAGATGTTAGTCACAGCCTTGGTAGGAGTCAAGGACCCAGTGCAGTTGGGCAGCTCAACCTTGTCGCAAGTCTGGCCTTGTTCAGTTGCTTGCATTGTCATCAGGTCATGCAAAAAGAGAGGTGCCTGCCTCAGGATTGGGCTGAGCACACTGGAAGTGGGTGAAGTCTGTTTGAGGCATATTAGTTACCTTCTTATTGCTGTGAATACCTGACCAGCTTAGGAAAGGAAAGGATTTATTTCAGCTTATGTTTCAAGAAGATATAGTCCATCGTGGCAGAGAAGACATGGGAGTCTGGTTTGTCACAGTGCAGTCTGAGTCAGGAAGCGAAGAGCATGCAGGAAGTGGGGTTCAGACTATAAAACCTCAAGGCCCACTCCCACTGACCCATTTCCTCTAGCAAGGCTCTGTCTCCTAAAAGCTCCACAACTTCCCGAAACAGTACCTCCAGTGTGGAACCAAGTGTTAAAACACATGAATCAGTATGTGACATGGTAATTCAGACCACAAGAAGTGGTTGCCCTGCTGAACCTCATATCTCCAGATATTCTCTGCATGCACAAAGTAAAAGTTTAAGATGTGAAAAATTTCTGGAAGCCAGAAAAACCTTGAAGAGCTATTGAAATCATCACTAGAAGTTGTCACCCAGGGCTGTGACGCATGCATGCAACAAGTAATGACCCCAAGAAAATGTCATTCCCCAGGCCATTCAGAAGGTAGGCTGGAGTCTCCAGCTTGGTCTTGTTGATCCTGAACAGCCTTACAGCTTATTTCAGTGACTTGATCCTATTAAAAATACATTCATGTTTTACAGAAGAAAGGGCCTCTCTGCAGTCATAATCATCAGAAAAGGTATTATTTTCTATATTCTAGATTCTTGGATTACCTGGGTCTCAGACACATAGCAATTTGGAGTCCTAAGATGATCCAAAGTAAAGCTCAGAATTTCTCACTTTTGACTCCATTTTCTTTTTGTTATTTCCAGTTTAAAGATTATTTTCGGTTGTGGAACAGATGAACTGACTGAGATTTGATGGCTGTGTTGAGTTCAGAAGGTGCCGTAGAAAGCTGTCCTTCATTCCAACTATAGTAGACCTAAGCTCTGGTCTTATTTGGCCAGTAACTTATTAGCACCTTGACCTTCTTAATGAACCTAAACTGCCTTGGATTTTTTTTGTTTCTGCTGCAAATCAAGAACATTAGATTGTGTTTGTGAAGGTTTATTAGACTAAACTGCTATAATAAGAATACCTCAAAATGCAAGAGTTTCAATAAATTAGAAGTTTACACCTCTCTCATAAATTCTAAAAATAAGGTATTTGGGATCGTAGTTCTCAGAAAGATCTCCCAGGGAGTCAATCTTGTTGGTCAACATAACCCTCCACTTCCAGAGCCCTAGCAGCAGAAACCAGAGGAAAGTGACACAATGGTTTCCCCTTTAAGGTGATTTACTATAAGTGTTACCCAGAATTACACACCTTGTTTTGTTCATAATCCATACAAAAAAAAAATAAAGCTGAGAAATCCAGATTGTAAAAATGAGTGTCCACAAAAGCTGGTACAGCTGATAAATTGGAAAGAAGAGTTCTGTTCGTAAACAAGAGAAGAATTAAAAGCAGTGACCTCCTACCACTAACAGGATAATCTCCAAAGTCTTTCTGGTTCTGTATGCAGATGCTAGTTTCTTAAGCAAGTATTCAATATTTCCTAAGTGTTGGCTTCAAGCTCTTGCCATTTCTTTACTCCAAATAGCTCATTTGTTGTTTGGCACATTTGATAATTCACTGTCACCTTCATTTCGACATCCTTCAGTGGCTGGCCTGGTCATGCACCTTTCCCAGCACGGTTCATGTAATCTCAAAAGTATGAGCTCATGAGGACATTTCAAAGGCAGCATCTCTATTTTGTTGGTGACATCTGTTTTCCTCTCTTTGCTATTATTCCAGCACTGGTTGGATTTCTACATGTTGTGGAATTGCCTAGGCTATTTTCAGATGGAATTGCCTAGGGCATTTTCAGATGGTTTTGCTCTTGGCCATGTCCTTTCCTAGTAATTATGGTCTTTGTATGGCAATATCCAGCATCCTCTTCCTTATTCTCCCTAGAAGTTTCTACACATTGAATAACTCTGGGACATGGAATCGAAATTAGGTGTCAGTCCCCACATCATTTTCCTTTCCCTTGCAAAGGTAAAGGACGTGAAGGCAAGTCACCATTTGTGATAATTCAGGTGTTGTCAACTTATCTGTTTAGTAATATACAGAAATCCCTTTCAGGTAGGTCTCAGAGGTTGCTTCCAGGAAGGATCAACGAAAGGAGGAAGTCCTTCCCTCAGAGTGAGCCCTTCCCCAGAGTAGGCGGCCCCGCTCAGAGGGAGACTTGATATAAGGAAGCCTTGATATAAGGAAGCTCTGGGTGAAGAGACCCGCCTCCTTCCTTCCTTCCTCCCTTCCTTCCTTCCTTCCTTCCTTCCTTCCTTCCTTCCTTCCTTCCTTCCTTCCTTCCACTTGGCTGCCAGAGCTGCTCACTGCCTCCAGCATGGATTGAAGACCAGCGCAGACTGAAGACCAGCATCAACTGAAGACCCACATGAATGGAAACCCAGTGGCTCCTCAGGAAGCTTCCAGGCTTTCTGGCACCATCTGCAGTGCCAGGTCGGGACTGCTGAGGCATCTGGCCACATGGACTGAGCAGCTACCAGGTTCCATCTCAGGCCTGCAACTGCTATCAGACTACTGTAAGATAATCTAATAAATTCCCTTTTTAAAATAATTCATTCTAGCAGTTCTGTTCCTCTAGAGAACCCTGACTAATACACCAGTCACAAGACTTGGTGTTCAATAAACTGACTATTGCTCTATTGCATGCCCCTCCACTTACAGAGGAATTTTAATACTTTGGTACATCACCTACATCACCACAATGAATGCCACTGTCCCCCAGCTTTGGGCTGCTAATCCTCAAGACCATCACTGTGTAGCACTGCCGTGCCTGGTTCAAGAAACACAGCAAAGCCAGTACTAACAATATACCAGTATACCAGGCAGAAGTTCTGCCCAGTGCTTCCTTTAATGCTTGAGCCACTGTCTCTCTCTCTCTCTCTCTCTCTTTCTTTCTTTCTTTTTTTTTTTTTTTGGTTGGGGGAGAGGAATTCTGACTATTCAGTCCAGAGGAATCCAGAGAAGAGAAAGCTTGCCTGAAAGGAAGAAGAGAAAGAACAAAGTGTGCAGTACTGGAGGAAAGAGGAGAGCCAAAAAGACCAAGCAACAGGCAGAGGGTTTGCTGGGGCCAACACTCCAGGGCTAATGCTAAGACAATGCCTGCACCCATAAATGGGCACAGCCAACTGTCTAAGTGGAAGACTCTGGGCTGAGAGGCCCTGGGGAGCACACTGGGAGTGTGGAACAGAGAAAGGAGGTCCCATCATGCAGACCAGATGAGAAGCTGGTAAACAGATGGAGAAGAGAATGAAGAGCACTGGAGTGCAGGGGAGGACAGAAGCCCATCAGAGAGGCCAGGAGCCACAGCCTGCGGGTACAAGCAGGAACACTGCCTTTTGTGGCAAGGAGAACAGAGAGGCCCAGGATGCCTCACCCTGGTTTTACAGAGGCAGATGTGCGCCCACCATTGCCCTCTGAAGTTTGCCCCAGACCATTCCCAAGTGAGGCCAGGGAGGGGGAGGTGGGTATTAAAGCACAAAAGAAAGAGCGGAGGGAGTCATTCTGTTTCTTCGCATCTAAGGCTCAAAATAATAAAACTAGTTGGCCTGAGCCTGGTGATACCCTGGGTTGACCGGCGCAACTTCTCACTACTTTCGACTTGTAAAACCACCCACCGAGTCAGTTCCAGGTTTAGCAGGGGAAGGCCAGGGTCAGGATGGTCATTGTTTGGTTCAAATGCAGGAAGAATCATCTCCCTTAGGATGTCTTCCATTTCAGATGGCCCCAAGGTCAGGTGAAAGTCAATGTCATAGCACCGTCCGTGTCCTCTGCCTCTCAAGCAGAAGTGTCCTTCCCTCGGCTGAGATGCGGGAAGCCCAGCAAGCAGCCAGAGTCCCTGGGGCCCCAGAGGTGAAAACATGGTCCGGGGGACAGGACAGGAAGATCGTAGGTTTTATTCTCAGACGACCATCTCCTCAGGCTCTGACTCCTTGGATTTCAGTCAGCCACCTCCAATTCGTTAAGGCAGAAGACTGCGAGGTGATTCATGATGCTACCATTCCTGGACATTCCATGACACAGAGGCCATCCTGAGGGACCAAAGATTACCAGCTTTCCCAGGACCTAAAAGGAAGCAATAAAAACCCTCCTGAGACCTTTCTTATGCTCCTCGCAAGCACTTGACAAGTAAAAAGCAGGTTAGAATACAACTGGCTGCCTTGAGAAAGAAAGGTCTTCCAAAAGGATGGTCCTATCGAGCTGCCTGCAATCCCTGGAAGCACAGATGAAGGTAGGAGGTGACCTACCTGGTGACATGTAGGACCCGGAAGGCGCTCAGGGCTGAGTGAATGTGAACTTGAAGACTTTTGCTTGTAACAGTAAGGATTTGTTCCACAAATCATAGGTACAAGAAACAACCCCTTTCCTGTATTTTTGTCTTAATGGGCTTAAGCCTGGCCCAGCCAACCATGTCAGTTTCATTTCTTTTGGCGTTACAAAGAACCCCCTTCCCTGGGGGGTACACACTCAGGAGACTTGGGAAAGGGCCTCCTTCCTGTCTTCAGCATCTCGGGGTCAGCTTGATGCCCAGTTTGTGGGTTCTGCTCCTCCAGGCAACTTCTCACCAAGCCAAAAGCGAGGAGGTGCTCCCTGTCCGCCCCACAGGCCTGTCCACACTCACTCCAGCCTTGTGGAGGCCTAGGAAGCACGCACCCCGCTCCCAGGGACCCCAGCTCCCATCTGTCCTCTACTTCAGGAACCCACTTGCAGTGGGGAAAGCCCTCCTACTTCGGGATCTAGAGTTCCTCCCTGCACAATCCTGTGCTTGTTTCTCCCCAAGGGTGAGGGAACCATTCCTCTCCCTCCCAGGGTCTTTGAGAGGTGATGGCAAGTACTGTTCATTCTTTGGGAAAGCATCAAGGCTCAAGTGAAGAGAGAATGAGTTTCTCTTCCAAGTGAAGAGAGAATGAGATCAGGCTGGTTCTGTGGAAGAATTGTGTCTTTCTCACTGTGAGCGATTTCCCTGACGTCCTGTAGAAAAGTGGGGGAGTGGTACTGTGGTGGTTTGATTCAGGTGTCCCCCATAAACTTAGGTGTTCTGAATGCTAAGTTCCCAGCTGATGGAGATTTGGGAATTAATGCCTCCTGGAGGGACTGTATTGTTGGGGGCAGGCTTATGGGTGTTATAGCTAGTTTCCCCATGCCGGTGTTTGGCACACTCTCCTGTTGGTATAGTCCACCTTATGTTGGCTAGGGGGTGATGTCCACCCTCTGCTCATGTCATCATTTCCGTGCCATCATGTTGCTTACCCTGGAGCCTATAAGCCAAAATAAACCTCTCTTTCCCCACAAGCTGCTCTTGGTTGGATGATTTCTACCAGCAATGCGAACCAGACTGCAACAGGTACCCAAGACTCACGTTACAGTCTCTTTTATGCCCTTCAAACAAGGTTCCCTCCAGGTGGACCTCAGGCTCTGCTATCTGCTGTGGCCGTGTTTGCCCAGAGAAGGTCCCTTGGGCTACCTCACACAAAGGCTCTGCATATGTTGGGGCAGCCTAGTCCCATAAATCTTGACGAGTCACGAGCCTCAGGATACCCCAGAAACAGTGTCTGGCACTGTGAGAGTTCAGTGGGCCACGAGGAAGAAACAACACAGGAAGGGGAACTCTGGTGCATGATATCCCAGCCTGCTGGACAATGTGGTCCAACTGTGCTGGTCACTGTCAGGTCAAAGCAGGAATCTTCTCCCGCTGGGTGGGCTCCTCCTAGAATTCCTCGTCCCCAGCTGGGGACGCATACTCAGCTTCCTGGAAAGAATGCTGTAAGCAAAGTGAGGAAACAGTTTGCTAGGTCTTTCAACAATTAGGGAAAGATATTTATTTTCTCCAGTCCTCAGTTTCCCCAGCTCCAAAATACTCACCCCCCTCTTAGGGCTGGTAGAGATTCACATTGGATGAGCTAAATTGGATGACACAGGGAAAGGATGAAGAATGCCACACACAAGAGGAGAGGAGATCTGCTGGGTGGAGGACCTTGCCTTCCAAGTCACATGGTGTCCTGTTCCAGGCCCTGTGCAAATAGACACTTTAGGCATCCATAAGCACATCCGTAACATCCCACAAACTCTCTTCCTCTTTCTTCTTTTGGTTTTCCAAGGTAGGGTCTCGCTGTAGCCCAGGCTGACCCAGAATTCACTATGCAGTCTCAGGGTGGCCTCTAACTCACAGCAATCCTCCTAAACCTCTGCCTCCCAAACTTCCACAAACTTTTTTTTGTATTGAACAAAACTATCTCCCATTTCAGTTGGACAGGGGAAGATGGATGATCTCTCCATCTTTGCAAACTGTCAGGCAGGCACGCATTCCAGAAGCAGGAAAGCATTTTGTCTACTCAGATCGGGCTTCATGACAGACAGCTCGTGCCCCAGACCTCAGCAACACTGGGGAATGGCACCCCCGCCTCCCCCTCACACGTATCCCACTTGACCTGCCCTTTTGCCCCTTTCTGGCAATGTCAGCCAAATACAGCTCTGGGGAAGGAGAGGAGTGGGAGAGAGAGGGGTTGGTACAAGGGGGCCTGGAGATGGGAGGCAGGAGGGGAAAGGCTGTGAACCCTAATCTCCCCCGACAGATCAAACTTGTATTCTAAAAATAGTTCCCTGATGTAATCCTCAGAACAAAGGATTCTTGGCTCTAGGAGGAAAAAATTCTCAGTAGGAATTCAATGGAAAGCTGTGTTTCAAATACTTTACATGACAGAACCCATTAATATCTCCAGCTAATAGCTCCCAGTTTTGTAATCTCTGTGGCAAAAGTACTAGCCAGGTCAATTAAGGGGAGTGGTTCTGTTTTATCAGGGGACCTCCCAAGTTCCTGCAAACCAAGTCGCACTTGGCATGTAATTCAGCCCAGAACCACGTCAGTGTGATTTGGTCTTAAGTCTCTGTTGCCCTGTCAATCCCTAACGGATTCTCTAGGCCCATCATGTTAGCGGGAAATGAGACAGAACTACAATGCCGCAATGGGACCCAGACATAACTGAGCTTTCTTACAGTTCACAGCAAGGAGAGGCAGAATCTCAGTTAGCAAACACGTTTGGGGAACTGCTTTGGGCCGGATACAGGAAACAGAGCTGAAAACTTGCTTTGCAAATTGGAACAATTGGCTTTGATGTGTGAAGCTCAGGCCCCAAAGAAGACAGTCAGGCTCTGAAAAGGGGACCCAAATCATCATGAGCAGAAATGGACAATTCCAAATATAGTAGCTCAGGGCTTTGGCCCAAAAGAAGGCTGTGTAGAGAAAACAACCTGGTTTCTCTATTCGTAAGAATTTCCCCCAAACTGAGCACGGCGTACATGCCTGCATGCCCAGCATTCGGGAGGTGAAGGCAAGAAGTACGGTAATTCGAAGTCATCCTTGGCTACACAGTGACTTCAAACCCAGCCTGAAAGACTTGAGACCCTATCTCAAAAATAAAAACAAAAATATCCATCCATCAAATGAGCAAAAAATAAAATAAAATAGCAACCACCACCATCAGTAAGTATAACAAAAGACCTAAGACACAGAGGGGTCACTTCTGCCAGGAAACCTAAGAGAAGTGTGCTGTCTGGAACCCGCTAGACCTATTCCCCTTGGTAGTCATGTGAAATGTCTAGGATAGTGAGGGAGGATTTCAAGATGGGAGGGGAAACAGACCTTTCCAACCCATACAAAAAGAATCAAGGGCTGGAGAGATGGCTTAGCGGTTAAGGAGCATGCCTATGAAGCCTAAGGCTCCTGGTTTGATTCTCCAGGTCCCACATAAGCCAGACGCACATGGTGGCACATGCATCTGGAGTTCGTTTTCAGTAACTAGAGGTCCTGGAGTGCCCATTCTTTCTCTCTCTCTCTCTCATAAATAAATAATTTTTTTTTTAAAAAAAAGTCAATTCTCCGCTTGGGCAAGAACTTAACTAATTCAGCTGAACATTTTTTTTTCTTCCAGACCTTATCTCCTGGTACTTTTGGTTTGGTTTCTTCCTTAATTTATTGTTACATTTGTTTGCTATTATTTTTATTAGTGACCTTTGGTTTTCTGTAATAGAATTTCACTCTATACCGCAGTCTGGCTTCAAACTCTTGGCAAAACTTCTGCCTCAGCCTGTTGGGAATACAGGAGTGCATTACCCCCACCTGGCTAATTCATTTTCAGTGCACTAATTTCCTTGTATTTCAGGTGAGTTTACGAGATTGTTGTAGTCCAGCTTCTGTACTAGGAGCTCAGAGTGCCATGAGCAGCTGCAGTGCCATATAAGGCTGGCTGTCCTGTGGAAGCGACAGTCGAAGGGATTGGTGCCCTCGTAAGATGAGCTCTAGAGTTTTCCACCATGAGGGAACGTACGTGAGGATGCAGCACCTAGGAGAAGGTGGCTCCTCACCCGAGTGTCAGCACCTTGACCTTGGACATCCCAGATTCCAGAACTGTGAGATACTAAGCTTCTGTTTTATGTTTAAATGTCACGCATTGGTGCCTTTTGCAACTGCAGCCTAAATGGCTTCAGACTTCGGCATTAGAGAATGCGGAGGCTTTTGGAGGGTGTCAGGAGATATGATTTTTTGGGGGGGGTGTCTTTTATTCTTTCTTATTGTTTTTGCTTTGTTTTAGAGGATTGGCATCTGAATGTGATGGCTGAGGCAGAGTTCTCTACAGCACGATTCTTATTTGTTTTGTTTTGAACAAGTCATGTCTTGGATGCTAACTAAAATTCCGTTTGGCTGCACCTTCTGTCATGATCTACCCTGGGTTGTGTGGAAACGTCAGGGAGATGATGAGTGCACAAGCTGCTGTCAACAACTCAAGGCAGAGCCCACGTAACCAGCAGGTGACCTCTGCATCAGTATGTCCGTGTGCCCCGGGCTGGCCTTCAGAGCCAGGTTCTGACGTGGTTCCTTGGGCATGTGTTCTTGGTGGCCTTGGAGAGATGTCTCTTGTGGGTGATGACAGTTTCCTGGGGCTGAAAGCTGTGTCTGGCGCCTCTCACCCAGATTTCAGATCTAGAATGGGAGCTGCTCAGAGCAGCCGCTAGCTTCCAAAGTGCTTGCGTTAACCAAGAGCAGCTTTAAGGCTCCTGTTATAAAGTGTGGCAGCTACAGCCCAGAGATTCCCACCCAGCCTGAGGACAGCTGCTTCCCAGGTGGTCCTGCTGATACATGCTCTGAGGCTAGGCTAAGAAACCACCTTTATGTGTGACCCCCTCCCCCACCGTGCGCGCACGCACACACACACACACACACACACACACACACACGACTGCACCATTGGCACCAGACATCCTCCCTTTACCCACCACAGCCTTTCTCTGGGGCCAGATCCCAGGTTCAAGGTGAGGTGCCGCCTGAAGGAGTCACATTCTGGGGATTACTTGCAGGGTCTTAGTCCTGACCATGTCATCAGCTGATGGTCCATGGTACCAACTACTCCATCTCCTGGGCTCTCAGGTATGGGTTTTATACTCATTTCTTGGAAAAAAAAATAATAATCAGTTTGAATCACGTTTCACTCTATGCTCTAGGGGTCCTAAAAGCTGCTAGTGCCTTTCCCCTGTGATAAATCTCTCTCCTGCCCCCCTATCAAAGCGAATCAAGCACAGTTCAATTTCTTCCTCCCTGCCCTCTTCCTTCTCTATTCCCTGTCCTCACAACAAGGGAGGAGGGGGGCTGATGGAGTACATGGCTCCTCAACTTTGTGTATTCACAGGAGTTATTCTCAAGGCAACAATTTTCCCAGCAACTATGTAATTATGAAATATCACTCAAAGACATTGGATGTTATTAAATGTGTCATTTCTGGATCCTGGCCAAGAGCTTAGGCAAAAAGGCCACTTAGTCTTACAGAAGGAAAAGAGGGAGCAAAATTAGGAACATGTCCTTCCTCAGAGCTGCTGTAGAATGAAACCACATGTAGGTTTTCTGGAAGAGAACATCCAAGAGGAACTGCTCTGGGGCACACGGCACAAACCAGGGGTCTTCTCTTGGGGCCTTTGGAAACAAGTGACTAAATAATTTCACATGGAATGGAGTGCTGTGTGGAAGTGATTAAGTAAGCACAGGTTATTACCCAGTACCTCACTAGTGGCTACTTGGAGACGGGATATGGGCAAACAGAGCTGTCCTCAGAAACTAAACTGGGGGTGTCATGGGGTAACATTCATTCTTGGGAAAGAGCTGCAACTAATTATATGACATTCATTAATAAAACAAACCCCTGTGGGAAAGGAGTGCAAGACCCTCACCTGCAAGGCCGCAGTTACCTATACCTGGGCGGAGAAAAGCCTTTGGCTCTTCTCCTGCATCACAAAGGTACACCCCAAAGCCTGTGTGTCTTGGTTGGGTTGTATTACAGTCATTCATTCATTTATTTGTAAATTTATTTGTTATACTCAAGCCATGATTCTTGAATAACTTCTGTGAATAATATAGGCAATGAGAAGATCTGAGGGAAATACATACTATGATGAAAACAGAAAACCTGCACTGCTAATCTAGATTAACAACACAGGTCTGACCCAGGCTGCATGTACAGGAGTAGTGAAGGAAAGATGCAGGTAAAACTTTGGAGAAAAGTGAGGCTCTGTTTTCCCGGGTGATCTGAAAAGGGTGGGATTTAGCATTACTGGTGAGTGGTCCCAAGGGAGCAACCCTACTGGGGGGAGATCCTCCCCTTTTGCCTTCCAATCAGGGAGAGCCATGGAGAGCCCCGCCGGTCAGGTCAGGAGCACTGCTGATCATATGACAGCTTCCAGGAAAGAAGGCCAAGACACAGATCCCTTCCCTGGGGTCAAAACACAAGCACGGAACTTGATACCGTGTCCCTTGTCACGGTGGGTGGTGCCAACAGTCTAGAACACTGTTCTTTGTAAGTTCCAGCATGTTCTGAGCCCTTTATTTCCTCGGGTGGGTGAGGTGCTGAGCCTCTGTCCCCAGAGGTTCACCACCAACAGCTCTGTAGTCACAATGTAAGGGCCCTTCTCTGGCCTGAGCCTCATCTCTGCCGAGGACAGCAGTCAAGGGGCCCATCCCAATCTTCTCCAGCTGGGCTGCTGACAGCAGGTGAACTCATGACTTACCCTCACGCTGGCTTCAATGTGGGTTAGTTCCAACAGGAAGTCCACAGCCTCACAGATCCAGGGAAGAAAGGCATATCTAGAGATGGGCCTCCAGTCTGGCCAACTCATCCTCCATCCCATATAGTGACAGTAGGTGTCACTGAAAAGACCTTTGGAGTACCCCAAGTGGATATATCCTATTTCTTTCCCCTAAGATCCTTCACTTGTATCAAGATACCCAAAATGGTGGTGGCTCCTCTTCCTTTTCTTCTTCCTCCTCCTCCTTATAGTTCTCCCTTCTGGTCTTTGTCTTCTTTTGGAAGAGTTTCCATATGTAGTCCAGGTTCTTCTGGATCTATGTAGCCAAGGGTGGCCTTAAACTATCAAACCTCCTGCCTCAGCCTCCCTGATGCTGGGATTACAGGTATGGGCCCAGATTCTGGTGTTTTTTGACTTCTTCCCCAGGTCCTCAGATCACTCCTCCTTTCCTCCAAGTTTAGCAAATCCCAAATGATTAGTATTACCTGCCAAGTTATACTCCTGCTAGAGCTGAGGAGAGATGCTGAGGCTCAAATACAGAAGGAGTCTATGAGGGGAGGATGTTAGAATTATCCCCAACTGATGAGGGGAGGAAGTTAGAGTTATCCCCAACTGATGAGGAGAGGAAGTTAGAGTTATCCCCATCTGATGAGGGGAGGAAGTTAGAGTTATCCCCATCTGATGAGGAGAGGAAGTTAGAGTTATCCCCAACTGATGAGGAGAGGAAGTTAGAGTTATCCCCAACTGATGAGAAGAGGAAGTTAAAGTTATCCCCAACTGATGAGGGGAGGAAGTTAGAGTTATCCCCATCTGATGAGGGGAGGAAGTTAGAGTTATCCCCAACTGATGAGGGGAGGAAGTTAGAGTTATCCCCAACTGATGAGGGGAGAAGGTTAGAGTTATCCCCAACTGATGAGAAGAGGAAGTTAGAGTTATCCCCAACTGATGAGGGGAGGAAGTTAGAGTTATCCCCAACTGATGAGAAGAGGAAGTTAGAGTTATCCCCAACTGATGAGGGGAGGAAGTTAGAGTTATCCCCATCTGATGAGGGGAGGAAGTTAGAGTTATCCCCATCTGATGAGAAGAGGAAGTTAGAGTTATCCCCATCTGATGAGGGGAGGAAGTTAGAGTTATCCCCAACTGATGAGGGGAGGAAGTTAGAGTTATCCCCATCTGATGAGGAGAGGAAGTTAGAGTTATCCCCATCTGATGAGGGGAGGAAGTTAGAGTTATCCCCATCTGATGAGGAGAGGAAGTTAGAGTTATCCCCATCTGATGAGGGGAGGAAGTTAGAGTTATCCCCATCTGATGAGAAGAGGAAGTTAGAGTTATCCCCATCTGATGAGGGGAGGAAGTTAGAGTTATCCCCATCTGATGAGGGGAGGAAGTTAGAGTTATCCCCATCTGATGAGAAGAGGAAGTTAGAGTTATCCCCAACTGATGAGGGGAGGAAGTTAGAGTTATCTCCAACTGATGAGAGGAGGAAGTTAGAGTTATCCCCATCTGATGAGGGGAGGAAGTTAGAGTTATCCCCATCTGATGAGGGGAGGAAGTTAGAGTTATCCCCATCTGATGAGAAGAGGAAGTTAGAGTTATCCCCAACTGATGAGGGGAGAAGGTTACAGTTATCCCCATCTGATGAGGAGAGGAAGTTAGAGTTATCCCCATCTGATGAGAAGAGGAAGTTAGAGTTATCCCCAACTGATGAGGGGAGAAGGTTAGAGTTATCCCCATCTGATGAGGAGAGGAAGTTAGAGTTATCCCCATCTGATGAGGAGAGGAAGTTAGAGTTATCCCCATCTGATGAGGGGAGGAAGTTAGAGTTATCCCCATCTGATGAGGAGAGGAAGTTAGAGTTATCCCCAACTGATGAGGGGAGAAGGTTAGAGTTATCCCCAACTGATGAGGGGAGGAAGTTAGAGTTATCCCCAACTGATGAGGGGAGGAAGTTAGAGTTATCTCCAACTGATGAGAGGAGGAAGTTAGAGTTATCCCCATCTGATGAGGGGAGGAAGTTAGAGTTAGTCCCATCTGAAGAGGGAACTGAAGAGAAAACTGTCCAGAAAGGGCCTATAGGCACAACTAGAAGGAAAGGCAGTTTGAACTGAAACAAAGTAAAATGGAGTTCATTGTTCGGGTGGCCTGACTACAGAAATGATTGATATGCAAATTGCCACATCTTGTTTGTTCACTTACCCTTCTCCTCAACAATGAAAACTATAAAATGAACATAAAATCTCAGGTCAGGTCAGAGCTTCTGTGGAGTGCCGTGTCAAGCTCTTTGGTCTCCGGGTAAATAAACTCTACTTTCTCTCATCCTGGCATTGGAGTGATCCTTCCAGAGAATTTCTGCAACAAGATTTAGTCAACATGACTTTTGTAATATACTCTGGAAATAAAAACATGAATGGCTCACTCTAGTCAGGAGGATATAGCCCTAACTGGCTCCAAAGGTCTCACCTCTTAATATGTCATAGCAGGGATTGTATTACTTTTCTTGTTGCTATGACCAAATACCTGAAGGAAGCAGTCCATCCCTATCAGGTATGGATGGCTCCTGAAGAGAGCAGTTCATTCCATCCTTCCTCCTTGATGCAGCCTTGGGAAGGTATGCCTATATTCTGAGTTCCATTAGGACAGGGCTTATTTCATCCATCACCCCCACCATCTTCCAGCCCCTATACTTGTAATGTGCTCTAACAGGAGATTCACTTGTTATTGTACCTCATGTTCCTAGGAGTCCCTGCCAGAGGATTTGAAAATATTAAATATTTTCTCCATACAAGTCTGTTATTGGACTTACACATAAGTACCTTGTACTTTATTTGAAATGACAGCTTTTAATTATTCCTAATTGATATGGAGATACTGTTGATATTGTATAGAACAATCTTCTGAGAGCTCTAAGAATTTGAAAATTCATATGGTTTTCCTATGTAGGAAGTTGAGTTGTTAGTGGAAAAAAGTACATCTTTCATCATTATAAGTTATGTATTTTTTAGTTTTTGATTTGATTTTAATTTAATTTAATTTTTTAATGTGAGAGAGTGGGGCAGCGTGGGCACATCAGGGTCTCTTGTTGCTACAAATGAATGTCTGTCCAGCTTTACATGGATGGCTTGGTAATTGAACTTCAGGCCAGCAGGCTTTGCAAGCAAGTGCCTTTAACAGCTGAGCCATATCTCCCACTCTATAAACTATATTTTAAGAAATTTTGTCTTTCCTTTCTGTGTCTTAAAACTACCATGCAGTTAGTAATAGATAGAAGTGGTGATAATGGCCATCTGCTTTTTTTCTCCATTTTATTGACAGCTTACCTCCTTACCGACAATAAATCATGATAATTCCCTTCCCTCCTCCACTTTCTCCCTCACAAACTACACTCCATCATATTCCCTCCCTCTCTCCATTAGTTTCACTTTTATTTTGATGTCATCATATTTTCCTCCTATTATGAGGGTCTTGTGAAGGAGTGCTAGGCACTGTGAGGTCATGGATATCAAGGTCAATTTCTGTCTGGTCAGTTGCATTGTAAGATGTTCTACTCTTCCTTTGGATCTTACATTCTTGCCACCACTTATTTGGCAATGGACCCTGAGCCTTGGAAGATATAATAGGGATGTTTCAGTGCTAAACATTCCTCCCTCCCTTCTTCTCAGCACTGTGATGCCTTTTGGGTCATCCCAGTGGTCACTGCTATCTGAAAAGGGAAGGTTCTCTAACCAAAAGTGAGAGTAGCATTAATATATGGGTATGAACATTAAGTAAGGTGCTTACAGGGCAGTTTGGTGAGCATAATATATGCATTTAGCCAGACAAGAGCAGGCATTACATTTCTAATGCTCATGACCTACCCTGCCATAGGCTTTTAGTTAGGTTTTCAGTACCAGGCATGTATTCCCTTAGAATAGGTCTCCAGTCCAATTAGAGAGCAGTTGGTTTCCCCCAGAACAAACATGCCACTATTGCACCCATTGGCTAATTTGGCCTGGTTGGCCAAACTTGAGGTTTGCAGTGTCCACTGTTTTCACCACTGATGACTTCTGTCTCCCATAATGTTGCATGTACTACAGCCTTTTCCAGCTTTCTGTCAGCTGGTCTACCAGGAGAAGGTTTTCAGCTCAGCCCATTTGATTTCTCTGTGACCTTGTAGCCCAGGCATGCAGAGTTTTCAGCAATAGGGTCTTATTATCTATTCCTGGTGGGAAACCAAGAGTCTTGGCAATAGCCTGTAATGTCATGGAGGTATCAGGGACCTCTCTGGCCAACAACTCACTGGAAGGTATCCCTTCCCTGGCATTGAATTTTTTCTAGTAACAGTGTATGGCTTCTGGGTGTGATAATGGCCATCTTTATTTGATTCCAAGAACAGTGTTTTTCCATTTAGTACATTTCTGACAGATACCCTTTATCAGATTAAGGAAATTCATTTTCTGGCTAGGATAGTTTAATGGAATTTTTGGCTTTGTCTTTGAAATAATGCATAAATCAATTAAAATAATCATGAGTTGTTATGAGATGAATTGTTTCTTCTCCAAATTTATATGTTGAAGTTTTAACTACTGGATACCTCAGACTATGACCGTATTTAGAGGTAGAGACTTTAAAGAGGGGAAGAGGAGGAGATTAGGATCCCTAGAGGGGCAGCAGATGCATGGAGAGAGACCATGTTCACAGATGATGAGAAGGAGGCAGGCTTTGGGAGAATCAAGGCCCCAAGCAAGTGCTCTTCAGCTTCCAGCCTCCAGAGTTGCAAGTGTGTGAAGCTTTACTGTTGGAGCCATCAGGCTGAAACTGAGTCAGGTAGCCTAAGCAGACTAACACATGGGTTTTCTCTCATTTCATCTGTTAATGTTAAATTATACTAGTATATTTTTAAAAGATAATAAATCTTTTATTCCTATATTTGGCAAAAGTTACTTAGTATATTGTAATAATTTTTTTAGAATTTTTACATCTATATTCCAAAATAAGATTGGCCATTATTTCCTTATTGCATTATTTCTATCCCATTTTAAAAAGTATTTTATTATTTATTTACTTGAGAGAGAGTATAGGTGTTCCAGGGCCTCTTGCCACTGCACATGAACTCCACTGTGCATTTGGCTTTACAAGGGCACTGGGGCATCCAACCCAGCTGTTAAGCTTTGCAAGCAAGTGCCTTTAACAACTGAGCCATCTTCCCAGCCCCTAGTCCTATCTTATTTTGGTATTAAAAATATTAAAATAAGTTGAAGATCATGTTGTGAATAACATTCATCTCTAAAATTCAGACCCTCAGTGCAACTTATGGACAAATCTAAAAACTTAAAGCTTGGATCCACATATGAGAAATAACATGAGGTATTTATCTTTCTGAGCTTGACTTACCTGACTTAGTATAATATTTTCCACTTCTACCCATCCTCATGAAAATTTCATAATTTTGTTTTTCTAAATAAAACTCCACTGTGTATGTGTACCATGTCTTCATTGTCTATTCATCAATTGAGGCTAAATCCATTTTATACCAATAAAAAGGAATGAGTCAATGTCTCTGTACTAGGCTGTAGAGACCCTAGGGTATATGTCCAGCATATGGCATAACTGGCTTATATGGTGGTTCTATTTTTAACTTAAAAAAAAAACTCAGCAATTTCCATAATGACTGTACCAGTCTGCACTGTTGCCAACACTGAATGAGTTCCTCTCTTCTCATACCCTCACTAGCATTTTTCCATGTGTTTTCTTTTTTAAATTTTATTTATTGAGAGAGAGGGACACACACACACAGAGAGACAGACAGAGAAAATAGGCATGCCAATGCCTCCAGCCACTGCAAACAAATTCCAGACACATGTGCCACCTTGTGCATCTGGCTTATATGGGTCCTGGGGAATCAAACCTGGGTCCTTCGGCTTTTCAGGCAAGTGCCTTAACCACTATGTCATCCCTCCAGCTCCCATGTGTTTTCTTGGTGATAGCCATTCTACCCAGGATGAGATGGAATTTCAATGTAGTTTTAGTTTGCATTTCACTGATAACTAAGGATACTGAATGATTTTTCAAATATTTATTGTTCATTTATATTTCTTCATTTGAAAATTCTCTTTGGCTCTATATCCCCCCCCCTTTTTTTCTTTTTTTGAATCAGGTTTATGGTGGTTTGATTCAGGTGTCCTCCATAAACTTAAGTGTTCTGAATGCTAGGTTCCCAGCTGATGGGGATTTGGGAATTAACACCTTCTGGAGGCAGTGTATTGTTGGGGCAGGCTTATGGGTATTATAGCCAGTGTCCCCTTGCCAGTGTTTGGCACACTATCCTGTTCCTGTTGTATACCTTATGTTGGTCAGGGGCTGATGTCCACCCTTTGCTCATGCCATCGTTTTCCCCTGCCGTCATGGAGCTTCCCCTTGAATCTGTAAGCCAAAATAAACCTTTTTTTTCTCAAAAGCTGCTCTTAGGTGATTTCTACCAGCAATGCAAACCTGACTGCAACAGTAAAGTTGGTACCAAAGGAATGGGATTGCTGCTAGATACCTGACTTGTGGTCTTGGCCTTTTGGAGCTGATTTTCAAGAGGAATATGGATGAATTTGAAATCTTGGCTTAAGAAACACCTTGCAGTGCTATAAGTACAGCTTGATGGACTATTCTGATCACAGTTGAAAGATTTGAATGCAGTAATAATTTTGGACTGTGAGGTTTGGCTTATGAGGGTGAGACAGAGCTTGGCCTGGACTGGGCTAGGAGTGGTTTGTGTGAGAGGCTTGCTGTTATGCCCATGTCCTCAGAATTTGTGCAGGGGTGCATTGCATAGAAATGGACTTGTATGAGCAGAGGGATATGCCACAGAAAAAAAGTGAAAACTTTGAGCCAAAACTTCTGCCCATTCAGCTGCAATTGCATGAGAGATTACAACCATTACAATTGGGCCAGCTGACCTGCACTGAGAAAACAGAAATAATGCAGTCTTTTGGAGGGGTCTGAATGTTGAAGGAGCGTCTTGTTTTTCAAAGTCTGCTTTATCCCCACCCCTCTCCAGCCGCCGGATTAACAAATTGGCACCCCACCTGGTATTATGGAGTATAGAAGTACAGGAAAGAGAAGGTCATTGAATTTGCAACATTGCCTTGTGTTTTGGAAATGGCCACAGGCAGTGTGAACCAGGCTTGCTGGATGGAGACCTGATGGAGCCTTGAGGATAAACTGTGGGTTGCAGTGGAGAACAAGTATAGATATCAGGATCATAATTTGGCTGTTAAGGAGAGATGGTGGCCCCTGATGAAGTTTTCCAGGACTGTGAAGAACCTAGCCGGAGGGACAGAATTGGAAGTCTATAGGTTTGTTGCTGGTTAGGATTATCTTATTGGACTTGGAGACTTATCACTGACTAGAGTTGTTGGACATGGAGCTACAGAGTTTGATGTTTTCCCTGGTTGTTTTAAATCTTGTATTGGTTGAATATGTCTTTACTATGCCCAGTGCCATCTTTTGCAGTATGAATGTTTTTTCTGTGCCATTATGGGGTTTAGGTTTTTTGTTTGTTTGTTTGTATTTTGGTATTATGGCTCAGTTAAAAGCTCTCAGACGATGGGAATGTTTGAACATCATTGGGATTAATAAAAACTATGGAGACTCTTAAAGTTGGACTTAACGCATTGCATTTTACATCATGTATGGTCATCAGTTTATGGGGGCCAGGGGTAGAATGTGATGGTTTGATTCAGGTATCTCCCATAAACTTAGTTGTTCTGAATGCTAGGTTCCCAGTAGATGGAGATTTGGAAATTAATACCTCCTGGAGGCAGTGTATTGTTGGGGACAAGCATATGGGTATTATAGACAGTTTTCCCTTGCCAGTGTTTGGCACACTCTCCTGTTGCTGTTGTCTACCTTATGTTGGCCAGGGGGTAATGTCCACCCTCTGCTCATGCCATTGTTTTCCCCTGCTATCATGGAGCTTCCCCTCAAGTCTACAAGACAAAATAAACCTTTTCTCCCAAAAGCTTCTCTTGGTCAGGTGATTTCTGCCAGCAATGTGAACCTGACTGCAGCAGGGTTGATTCCTCATTTTTTAGATTTCTAGTTCTTTGTATATTCTAAACTTCAATCTTCTTTCAGATGTATAGCTGGCAAAGATGTTCTCCCATTCTGTAGGCTGCCTCTTCACTCAATCAATAATGCCCTTTACTGAACAAGTGGTTTTTAATTTCATGAGATCCCATTTGTTGTTGGCCTTATTTCCTGAGTGACTAGAATCCTATTGAGAAAGTCCTTACCTATACCTATATCATGAGGTCTTTCTCCTACTTTTTCCTATAGCAGTTTCAAAGTTTCAGATCTCACATGAAAGTTTTTGGTTCATTTAGAGTTGAGTTTTCTGACAAGTGGGAGATAAGGATCTAGTCTCATTCTTCTATTTGTTCTCCCAGCACCATTTTCTAAAGAGGATACCTTTTCTCCAGTGAGTATTTTTGGCAATTCTGTCAAACAACAGGTGGCTATAGCTGCATAAGTTCATATCTAGATCTTCTGTTCTGTTCCACTGATCTATATGTCTGCTTTTCTGCCAAAACTGCTGTTTTTGTTGCTATGGCTCTGTAACATATCTCAAGATCAGTTATTGTGATACCTCCAATCTCTTCCCACCTACTCCCATCAGGATTACTATCCAAGGTCTTTTGTACTTGCAAACGAATCTTACAATTACTTTTTTTTTTTTTCTATTTCTTTGAAGAATGGAATTGGAATTTGATGGGGTTTGCATTGAACCTGTAGAATTGATTTTGGTAAAATAGACATTTTCTCACTACTGATTTTTCCAGTTCATGAGCATGGAAGGTTTTTTCATCACTTAATACATTCTTAAACTTCTCTCTTATCTAAAGTATTTTAGTTTTCATTGTTAAGGTCTTTATTCCATGGCTAAGTTTGTGCCAACTATGTTTTTTTTCTTGTTTGTTTGTGGTTGTGAATGGGTATTCCTGATTTCATCCTCAGCATGCTTGTTAGTATATAAAAAGGCTATTGGCCTGAGCTAGAGTGAGACCCTACTTTGAAAAACCAAAAAAAAAAAAAAAAAATGGCTATTGGTAGTTATCTCTATGTTTTGTATCCTGCCACTTTACTGGAAGTGTTTGTCAGCTCTAACAGTTTTCTGGGGAAGTCTTTAGAATTTCTTAATTATAGGATCATGTTATCTGCAAATAGGAACATTTTCATTTCTTCCTATTAATATCCTTTTTATTTGCTTCTCTTGTCTAATTGTTTTAGCTAAGACTTCCAGTACTGTATTTAATAAAAGTGGAGAAAGTTGATGCCTTTATCGTGTTCTTTATTTTAGTGGAAATGTTTTGAGCTTTCTAAATAATGTTCACTGTAGGTTTGTCATAAATAACCTTTACTATATTGAGATGTTTCCCTTCTATTCCCAGTTTCATTAGGACTTTTATAACCAAAGATGTTAGTTCTTTGTCAAATACCTAAATGCTTCTATTGAGATGATAATGTGAATTTGTCCTTGAGTACATTTGTATGACATATTGCACTTATCAAATTTGCATGTTTAACCATCCCAGCATCTCTAGAATATAACCAACTTGACCCTGGTGAATGATCTCTTTCATGTGTTCTTGTATTTGGTTTGCAACTATTTTGTTGAGAATTTTACATCCATGTTCACTGGGAGTTTAGACTGTGACCTTCTTTTTATGTTGCCTTTATAAATGTTTGTATCAAGGTAATAGTGGCTTTATAAAAGTAGTTTGGTAGTGTTACTTTTCCATTTATGGAATAATTTGAGAAGCAATGGTGTTCATCTTTGAGGGCCTGATAAAATTCACCAATTAATCTATCTGGGTGCTGGGCTCCTCCCTGGCAGGTAGGTAGTGCTGAGGAGGGACCAGGCCAGCTGGTTCCTCCCAAGGGGCTGAGGAGAAGGGAGAGCGACAGACGACTCAGAACCTCTCCTAGTCACCGGAGAAAAACCACACTGAGTCGGGAGTCTTGTTGAAGCAGGAACTCACAGGAACTCACTTTATTGTTACAAGCAGTTGCCTATATAATGTTGGGGACGAAGGTGGGGATTTTAGGATGGGGGGAGAGGTAAGGGCCAATAGTAAACTGCAACTATTGAAATGATAATTCCAACTCCTGTGCGGAAGTAGCAAGCAAGAAGCCATTAGGCGTCTTGCTGAATCCTAGCTGGCCAGAGACAGGTCGCCAAACTTTAGCTAGGCTCAGGAAGTTCCACTAGGCCTCACGCCCAACATCTCTCAAGGCCCAACATCTGGGCATGGACTTTTTATAGTTTATAGAGAGGGTTTTTTTTTTTTCCACAACTACTTCAATTTCAGTGCTTACTATAGGTGTGTTGCAATTATTCATTTCATCTTAGTTAAATTGCATCTGGGATATTTTTTTAGATTTTCCAACTTTATAGGGTATAAGTTTTTAAGGTATATCCTTATGAATTCTAAATTTCACTGATATTGTCATAATAGCTTACTTTTAAACTATAATTTTATTAATTTGAATTTCCTCTTTCTTTTGGTAAGTTTCACCAGAGGTTTATTGATCTTGTTTATCTTTCCAAAGAAACAACTCTCTACTTCATTGATTCATTTTTTGTTTGATTGTTTTGGCTTTTCAAGATAGGGTCTCACTCTAATCCAGGCTGACCTGGAATTCACTATGTAATCTCAGCCTGGCCTCAAACTCATAACAATCCCCCTACCTTGGCCTCCCAAATGCTAGAACTGAAGGCATGCACCACCATGCCCAGCTTGCTTCATTGATTCCTTTTATATTCTTTTTAGTTTGTATTTTATTATTAATTTCTGCTCTGATCTTATTTTTTTTCTATCTACTGATTTTTGATTTTAGAATGTGCTTTTTGTCCAAGGCCCTAAGTGTATCATTAAGTTATTTATCTGAGCCCTTTCTGACTTCTTACTGTAGGCACTTAGAACTTAAGAGTAATAGACATTATTCTTAAGGAATTTTTTCATTGTATTATATAGGAAATTTTTATTTTCTTATCAGTTTATTTGATGACTCATTGACCTTTTGATAGTGTATTGTTTAATTTCCATGAGGCCATGTACATTTTACAGTTTCTCTTGCTATTGACTTGTTTATTCTATTTTGGTCACATAAAATAGAAGGAAATATTTCAATTTTTCTATATTTATTAGGACTTGCTTTGTGTCCTAAATATAAGCTATTTTAGAGAAAGTTCCATGACCACTGATAGAATATGTGTTCTGAAGTGTTTGGATGGAATTTTCTGTACATGTGTACTAGGTGCATTGGATCTATAATAACATTTAATGATATTTCTGTCTCTATTTTTTGCCAGGATAACCTGCTTGAATCCATATGTTTCTCTATTTATCTTTTCCAGGCAGATATCAATTGGTAAGAGTGTTCTAAGGTTACCCACCACAATAGTGGTAGAGTGAAATTTATGACTTTACATCTATTAGTTCTTGTTTTATGAAATTAATTGCACCCATACTTGGTTCATGTATGTTTGGAATTATAATGTCCTCTTGTTAGATTGTTTCCCTTAATAATTTAAAGTGACCTTTTTTATCTCATTGATGTGAAGTCTATCATTTCAAATATTAGAACAGTGACACCTGCTTGCTACTACTTGCTTTAAGTACTTTTTCCATTCTTTCACCCTAACGTTCATGGTGAGTTGTGTTTCTTGCAGGCAACACACAGAAGGATCCCATATTTAATCCATCCTGCTGGTCTGTGTCTTCTGCTTGGAGAACTGAGACCATGTATATTCAGATATGTTACAGAAAATTTTGCTAATTCTGTCATTTTTGTTAATTTTTTAGTGTTTAGCATTTTTCTATTTCCCTCCCATTACCTAATATTCAAGTATGATTTATTGTTTTCTGTGGCTTCATAATCTCCTTTAGCCTTTTTGTTTGTTTGCTTTTTGGTTTTGGTGTTTTTTTTTTTTTAAACTGGGAAAATCTGTTTCTACTATGGAAATTTCTTTCTCCTTCAATTATGACAGACACCTTTGCTGGTAGGAAGTTTGAGTTGGGAACTATTGTGCAGAACTTGAAATACATCATTCCTAGTTCTCCTGAATTTTAAAGTTTTTGTTGAGAAATATCTTGTTATTCTGATGGGCTGACCTTTACAACTGACTTTTTGCTTCTCTATTGCTACTTTCAATATACTTTCTGTAGTTTGTGTATTTAGTAGTTTAATTACAATGAAGGGAAGTTCTTTTCTTGTATTGTTTGTTTGATGTTCTAAATATCTCCTGTATCTGTATTGGCATATATCCTTAATAGTGGAAAGTTTTCTTCTATGATTTATTTAATTATTTATTTAAGAGAGAAAAAGGGAGAGAGGAAAGAGAGAGAATGGGTGTGCCAGGGCCTCTATCCATTGAAAATGAACTCCAGACACATGCACCATCTTGTGTTTCTAGCTTACATAGGTCCTGGGGAATCAAACCTGCGTCCTTAGGCTTTGCAGGCAAGCATCTTAACGGCTAAGCCAGCTCTCCAACCCAAATATTTTATTTATTTAAGAGAGAGTCTTCTATGATTTTACTGAAAATATTTACTACGACTTTAGACTGAAAATTTCCTCTTCCTGTTTCCACAGTTCTTAGATTTATTCTCTTCATGTGCCCTGAATGTCTTGAAAGTTCTGCTTATACATTCTTGATTTCTCTTGCTGAGATGTTCCAATTTCTTCATCTTGATTTCAAGCTCAGATGTTCTATCATCTCTTCTCCTTGATCTTTTCTATTGATAAGGGTTTTCACAGTTTTTAAAAAATATTTTTATTTCTCTATTTGAGATAGATAGAGAGACAAAAATAGAAATGAAGAGAGAGAGTATGGGCACACCAAAGTTTCCTATTGCTGCAAATAAATTCCAGACATATGTGCCACTTTGTGTGTCTGGACTTATGTGGGTACTGCAGAATCTAACCCAGTTTTGTAAACAAGTATCTTTAACCACTAAACCATCTCTCTAAGCCTTTTCAAAGTTTAAAATCTGAATTATTGTATTTTTCATTCCTACTATTTCATTTTGGTTTTTCTTCAGCATTTCTACCTCTTTGTTGAATCCTTCCTTGATATCTTGTATGTGTATGTGTGTTCTTTGATTTTTTTCTTTTTGTTTGTTTTTCAAGGTAGGGTCTCACTCTAGCCCAGGCTGACCTGGAACTCACTATGTAGTCTCAGGGTGGCCTTGAACTCATGGTGATCCTCCTACCTCTGACTCCCAGGTACTGGGATTAAAGGCATGAGCCACCACCCCCAGCTGAATTCTTTTTTTTTTTTTTAATTTCTTTTAACATACTTACAATCATTCTTTGGAGTTCACTGTCTGATATTTCATATTACTCACTCTCATTGTAGGCCATGATTATAGCATTGGTAACTTTTGGAAGAGTTATGTTGCCATGATTTTTTATGTTTCTTATATTATTACATTGAGATTTATGCATGTGTGTTAATTTTTACTCAGACTTACTTTTTTCTTTTATTAGCTGGGTTCTTAAGTACATAGTTCAAAAGTTATATCCTCAGCCTAAGAGCTCAATATTCCTAGTGTGTGGCCTCTATACTACTCCCATAGTAGAATATTACTAGCAGGAATGACTGCAGCTAGTGAATATGCCTGCTATGCAAATGCCATAGTAGCTAATTAATAATAACAGTTCCTGTTAACTTCAATAACTGTTGTTGGATAATCAGTTAGCATGGATTGTATGGAATATAACAGAATTTTGATTGCTAACATTAGATGTGGAAGAGAAGAAGGATAGGCTAAGATACATACTAGTTTATTACTATTATTAATTATTATTTTGCCTCTTTTTGTTTTTGAGTTTTGTTGATGAGGCTATCTTACCTGGGAGTCTCCAGAGTAGATTTGTTTTACCCTTGTTCAACTATTATAAAGGATATGCATGGGATGCAGAGAGGCTTAGGGGTTAAGTGCATGTTCAACTCTCCAGATTCCACATAAGCCAGATTCACAAAGGTGAGGCAAGTGCAAGGTTGCACATGCCCTCTAGGTGGCACAAGCTTCTGGAGTTCAATTTCAGTGGCTGAGGCCCTGGCACACCAATTCTCTCTCTCCTCTCTCTCTGTCTCTCTCTTCCTCTGTCTCTCTTGCTCTCACTCTCTATTTCTCTCTAAAATAAAAAAATAAAAAAGAATATGCATGTGTTTAGGTTTATATGCCTTTTAAATATATATATGTGTGTATATATGCTAATTTATATTTTCTAAGATATTGTTTCATTTTGTCTAGGTTCACTATTCAATATATTTAATTCCTAAATATAAAAATAATAATGTTTTTAAAACATTAAATATGTCATGAATATCAGCATCATTCAAAATAAAGTACCTAGAAATAATCTAGCAAAGACTGCACAACATCATTAGGTAGGGTACAGAAGAAAATTAGAAACACTCATGAAATAGTGGAGTAAAAATACCTGAAATTCAGCTCTCTAAAAATGGTACAAGTACACTCAATAATTTGTGAAAAAATAACCTTTCCAGAACTCTGGAAATTAATTAAAGGCGATAATTGAGGGCACCCTTAATTAAAGAAAAACAACCAAATCTCCATTAGAACGATGTGTTTTCGGCCGTGTCTCTCTGCACCAACCCCACCATCATCTTCTCCCTGATCCTGCTCTAACCTTGAAAACCAATAGCTTCCTAATTAAGCTATCTTTGAAAATAAATGTCTAGCAGCTGCTACTTGGGGTAGAACAAGTCTGGGTTTGTAATGTCTCAAAAGTTGCAGAGAACTGCCAATATTTGACTTGCATGGAAGATCTCTGTAAAGTTCCACTCTTAAGAGAAGCCTTTCTTCGATGTCACCAGGGTTCCCGCTGTATGAAAAGCCCAATCTACTGCATTTGTCTAAAACAACCCAATCAATTATTTGAAACTATGGTTACTTAGGCGGTGTTACAGTTTGGAGTAATAAGATGCTTACCAAAAAACTTAAAGTTCCACTATGAGTCCAGGAGCCACCCATGGCTCCAGGGTGTTCCTCTCACATGAGCCATCTTCCAGCTGTGAGTCTCCTCCTCCCTCTTGCCTGAACCATTGCTATATGTGATTTTGGGGTTCACTGGCCCTCTCAGAGTGGCCAGATCCCCCCATTATCACCCTCCGCTGAAGTCAGGAGTTTGAGTCTGAGTGTAGGCACCTGCTCCACACACAAACCTCCCCAAGGCAACATCTATTACCTTCTGTGGTTGTTTGAATGCATGTCCCCCATAGACCGGTGTGTTACTAAAGCTTGTAACTTGAGTCTCCAGCTGCCTGGATGAAGGAGGCATCACTGGGTGGGGGTGGATCCTGGGGTCCCGGCCCTAAGGTATATTTGGGGGTGAATATGATTTCCAGACCAACGTGTGTAGAGCAAGCAGTCTGAGCTCTGCCTGGGTTCTGTGTGCTGGTTCTCTGCTGCTTGCTATTGGTTTTGCATTTGCTGTTTGTTGGGGTTTGCTGGCTGGTGTTTTCTCTCTCTGCTTGGATGTTTGGAAGTAGCTGCCTCCGCCACTGATGGAACTGACCCCCCACCACCGGATCTGTAAGCTTGAAGTAGATCCCTTCCTCCCCTAATCTGTGCCTGGTTTGGATGCTCATCCCAACCATGTGGACATGACTACAATCCCTTCCGTGGATGAAGTTAGGCTCAGCTGCCTGCGCCACATGCCCCTCCCCCACTCCTCCCACCTGCATAACACACATAAACTGGTGGGGTAGTTTACAGGTAAAATGTCTCACATAGCCTCAAAGTGTTTGTGACTAAGCTTCCTACTTAGTCCTCAACTGGTAGAACCTTTGGGAGGTGGAGCCTTGCTGGAGGAGGTGTGCCACTGGGGTCAGGCCTTCAGGTTTTCAGGTCGTACTAGTCTATCCCACTGAGAATCCAAAGCCAGCTCATTCTTGCTCCTCCCCCCCCTCCTGTCAGTGTAGGAAGAAATATATGAGCCAGTTCATGAAGACACTTCCACTTGAAACTATAAACTTGAAATAAACTCTTCCCATAAGCTGTTTCTGTTGGGTGTTTTGTCCATAAGAAGGTAATGGTTGAAGATTAGAAGCTACATATGCCCTCCCAGCAGAACTGAGGTTACCTACACCATCCATTAATCAGCACCAACTATTTCAAAAACTGAACTTAGGGCATTGCTGAGCCAAGCAAAGACAAGTTACGATAAGGGAACACCAAGCACTGATTCAAACACTCATTAAACAAAGATGTGTCAGAAATAGTGACCAATGCAATATTTCCAGATGGGTAAGTCTCAACACAATATAAGTAACATGAGACACCAAGGTAATATGTCTCCTCTAATAATGCCCCAACCCATAGCAGAGGCCCCACATGAGAGCTACTTGGAGGAAGTGCCAGACGAAGAACTCAAATGTGTGATTACAAACACATTTAACTGATAAGTGCCTGAATGAAATCCATCTGAATGGAGTCAGAGGACATGAATGGAACCTGCATGAATTCCAAGAAAACACAAATAATAATTGGTATGAAGAGGTCAAACTAGGATGCTAAGATGGAATTAAATAAAGAGACAGAAATGCTAAAGTAAAGTCAAACTGAAATTATGCTTGAAATTATAAAAAAGGTAAACAAACAAAAATGTAAGGAAGTCTCACCAACAGAATGTACACGTGGGAGACAGAATATCAGGGCTTAAACAAGACAGAGGAAATAAATCATGTAGTCAAAATCAATGATAAATTGAAAATGAATACAGAAATGGAACACTAGAGACATTGGACCACCACAGAGAGATCAAATTTACTATTAATAGGCATAGAAGAAGAAACACGTAGCCTAGGGTGGTGGTACACATCTTTAATCCCAGCACTCGGGAGGCAGACACAGGAGGATTGCCATGAGTTCAAGGCCAGCCTGGGACTAAAGAGTGAGTTTCAGGTCAGCCTGGACTAAAAGTGAGGCCCTCCCTAGAAAAAAAAGAAAAAGAAAAAATTAGAAAGAAACATGTCAGGGAAAAGTAATGGGAAACCATTTTGGTAAAATTATAGAAGAAAACTTCATAAGTCTAGGAAAAGAGGTGTTCATCCAGGTACAAGAAGCATACAGAACATGGCAGAGATGGAACAGAAAAAAAAAATCATAAAACTCCTCATGTTACGTTAGAGTCAAAACACTAACTATACAGAATAAAGTCACATATAAGGACTCCCATCAGAATAAGGGCCAAAATTTTTAAACAGAAACTCTAAACCCAGCAGGGCTTGGAATGCTATATTTCAAGTACTGAAAACCCATTACTGCCAACCCAAACTACTATGCCCAGCAAAATTATCTCTTATAATAAAAGCTACAATGAAAAACGTTCTATGATAAAAGCAGGCTGGAGGAATTTATGTCCACTAAGTCAGCTTAGTGATTACCACCAATAAATAATCTGTAACACTACTGTAGACCTATCTAGCATGGTGTTGTTCTGTTCCAAAGTTTCCATGGCTGTGGGGACAAAGTATTCTCTGCCTCAAAATGGCATCATGATATACTTGGAAGGAAAAAAAAATACCATTAAACATATACCAGTACATTTTAAGGAATGTATTTATTTACCCAATGATCTGATTCTATTCCTAGATGGGAGTTTCCTCAAGGGAAGAGCCTGTCTCTCAATCGTCTCTCCGATAGTGCACATCACAGAGTATACACTAAGCGGTCAATCAGTATTGCATTCATTCACGCATTAACATCCTCATACGTGAATCCTACAGAGCACTATTTTCTCTTTATCTCTTAATATGTCCTTATCCTCATCATGGAATCTTTTCTTCTGTTCTTCCCTCTGCCCATAATATCCTTTAGTCCTTTTTTCCCCATTTATTCACTTATTTCTTTAAATATTTTCTGTAATCAATACTTGAAATGGACCAAGTGAAAGAACAGACTTTAGGATGGCTATACGTCCACCAGAAGATTAATATGTAGAATACACAAAAACTCAAAAAGCTAAATGATAAGGAATTAAACAAGCCAATGCATAAATGGGTATATCACTTACTTTTCTCATTGCTGTGACCAAATACCTGAAAGGAATCAGCTTGCTGGAAGAGAGGCTTGTTTTGGCTTAGAGTTCCAGGGGACACATGCACCTTAGCAGAGAAGGCACATTGGCATGAGGGGTGGGGGACGACAGGAAGCAGAAGATGAACAGCAAGTGGGGCTAGCCTCTAAAACCTCAGGACCCATCTCCTTAATCCACTTCTTTCAGAAATATTCTACCTCCTAAAGATTCCACAGCCTTTCCAAACCATGCCACTGTCTTGGGTACCAAGTGTTCAACATGTGAGTCTAGGAAGGACATTTCATATTCAAGTCACAACAATGGGCTGATGAAATGAGCAGACTGTTCTCAAAAGATGGAGTACAAATGGGCAGTAAGCAGATGAAAAATATTCCAACATCACCAACTATAGAGAAATACAAAAAAAAAATACTTAGAGATTCCACCTCATCCCAATCAAAAGCACAGTTCTCAAGAAACCAACAAATGCTGGAAGAATGCTGGCAAGAGAGAAATCTCCTCTGCTGGTGGGAATGAAAACTAGTCCAGTTACTAGGGACATCAGCACAGAATTACCTCAAAAGCTGAACAGCAGTTCTACCATGTGACCCAGCTATACCACTACTTGGTATTTACCCCAAAGGACTACAAGCCAAAATTTAATAGAGATACTTGTATATCCACATTCATTGCAGCATTATTCATAATAAGTTGTGGAGCCAATCTAGGTGTCTAACAACAGAGAATGGTTAAAGAAATATGGTATATATAGGAATTTTTTTCAAGAAACAAGAATTAAGTTATTGGGCTGGGGGGTTAGCTTAGTGGTTAAGGCACTTGCCTGCAAAGCCAAAGGACCCAGGTTTGATTCCCCAGGACCCGTGTTAGCCAGATGCACAAGGTGGCACGTGGGTCTGGAGTTCATTTGTAGCCACTGAAGGTCCTGGTGCACCCATTTTTTTCTCTCTATCAAATAAATAAAAATAAAATATTTTTTAAAATTTAAAAAAAGAACAGTTATTATCTTGTAGGAAAATAGGTAAAATTGGAGATAATCATGTTAAGCAAATTAAGTCAGTCTCATGTAAACAAAAATTGCATGTTTCCTCCCATTTGTAGGATCTAGACATTCTAGACAGAAAAAAATCATGTATGTTCTGAGGGCAGGAAAGTAGAAACAAAGTTGCCTGGAGAGAAAAGGGACTAATGGGAAGGGAAGGGTAAAAGAGGCAGAGGTAGGAATATCACTATAAGTTCAAGGCCAGCCTGAAAGTACATAGTAAGTTCCATGTCAACCTGGGCTAGAGTGAGACCCTACCTCAAAAAAAAAAAAAAAAGCAAAAACGAACAAAAGTGTGAAAGTATACGGAAAGGCAGTGATCATTGGGACACTGGGAAAAACAACAGAGTGAACACAGCACAGTATGACCCAACACAGCACGGACTTAACACTACTCAGAGCAATGGTTTCTTGTTCAGAACACTGCCTGCCACCAGCCTTTGGGTCGAAGCGTGCATGATCCTTTGTGTTTGTATAACATTTTCTGCTTGTCAAGCTATTTGTATGTCATGATCTCGTCGGAGCTCCGTGTGACCCTGGACCTGTTGCACAGAGAGGCTCAGGGACTCGCTGACATTAAACAGCCCTCAAATGTCAGGTGAGGGTTTGAGCCACTGTGTTCTGACTCCAGGCCCATGACAATTTCCTCTGCAGGCGCGCTCCTAGAGCTCAGCAGTTCCCACTCTGCCCCATCGCCTCTCCAGCCACTGCAGCAGAACGCTTGTCCTTTAATTGTTCATCCTCTGTACGATCAGACTCGACTACATGGTGACCCTTCTGAATGAGTCAAGAGAGGCTCCAGACCCAAGAGAAGCTTGTGTCGCCCTATGCCAGGGGCTGAGCCAGCCCAAGATGCGAGCCTGCATCTTGTCAGCAAGAACCCCGCCTGGGCCAGTCGCCTCGCTCCCTTAGTCATCATATTTTCTCCCCTCTGGGCTGCTCTGCAGAGCTCACACAGACACTGTCTGGCCCAGCACCCCTGAAGCTCACCACTGGGGCCAGAGCCTCTGCAAATCTGTCTGTGAGAAAGTGCTCTGCGCACCGTTGCTTTTCTGTCCCCTGAAGATGCTCACTTTCCACCGTACCTCCACCTGTCCTGTTTCCAGTGCCCCTCAAGGCCTGGGAGCCTTGCAAGCGTGGACAGGTTAGCCCTTTCCTCACTGCCAATTTGACTGCATCCCATAAACCCAGGGAGCTCAGGCCTGCCAAGCAGACACCATGCCCAGAAAGGCAGCTATGGTCTTGCTGGGCTACATTTTAGGAAGAGGCTCAGGGCTCCCAGGAAGGCTGCTGGCCTCCTTGCTCCATAAGAACCTGGGCCCAGCTGCTCTTGGTAGGAACTGCTTAGCAAGTAAAAACATGTTTCCCACAGGCACTGCCCTGGGCCTAGCCTTTGACAGGAGGAGGTGTGCAGTTGGGGAAAGTTATGGGGCTTGGGGGACATAAGGATCAGTGCGCCCTGCCCCGGCTGAGTGACTGCAGATAAGCCATCTGATCTGCTCCCCCGGCCACTCGCTGCCTTCAGTGCTCCGTCCGTACAAGAGCAGGCAAGCTTACCACGCAGCCCACGTTCAAAGAGCCGGGGAGGTGGGAAGCGACCCAAGCAGTGTGCAGGCCCAGCTCTCGGTGAGCTGGCAGAGCAGTTCTCCGAGGACACGGGTCCCCAGCTGTGGGCAGCACCTGGCACGTGTACAGCGGCTTCTCCGTGGATGTCTTTGGATTCAGCCTGCCCTGTTGTTCAAGAAACTACCAACCTGGCGGGGCAAGACAAACACTTTGTGGAGGATACTGGGATTATAGAAATGTCTGTGGACATTTTAACTGAGGCCTATACAAAGCCAGTGCTCTGCCAGGGAACTTCCAGCCCAAAGGAGCACCCGTGTGTGGCAGGTGTTTGCTGAGGAGAGCCCCGAAGCTAAACAAAATCAGATGGGGAGCCTAGAGCAACTCTGGCCCTGGGCCAGACGTACCAGCCTGGCTGGTGGCCTACATCAGATGGAGTCCCCAGGTTTGGGGGCTGGCCTTTGGCCCATCAGGAAAAAAGAAAAAGAAAAAAAAATGCTAATCAGACCCCTAAGGGACACTTGCTTTTGTCGGTGGCAATTTTTCTCATTTTAAGAATCACTGAGTTTTTAATGGGTTCCTTTTTTGTTCAATCCTATGAAGAAAACTGGTTTTCTTCGCTGGGTCTCGGGCTGTCTCTTGACTAGACTTTTGGATTCTGCTGGTAGACACAGGGGTCATCTGGAGCCTGGCTTCCTTTTCTTGGAACACAAAGCCTATCAGCTTTCCATACACAGCCCCGAAGCCACAGCTTTTATCATTCTCTAAAAGGTCAACATTTCTGAACCTGCTCTTGTGTAAGCTCTGCAGATCTGCCCTCCGCCCCTCCAAGCCCCGCCAGCCACTGGGGAGCTGCATTCTTTCATGCTGAATTCCTTCCATTTTGGTGAGCCGCCTATCTGAGAACTTACTTTCCCGTTTGCTATGCTCTAGGAAAACTTAGTGGCAAACCCTGGATGGATGGATGGATGGATGGATGGATGGATGGATGGATGGATGGATGGGTGGGTGGGTGGATGGATGGATGGATGGATTTGGAGCCACTTTTACTTCTTGTTCTACAGAACAATTTGTTCCCAATGATGAGATGGCCACTCTGGAAACGGTGATTAGCAGGGAACTGCCAAGAATAGGGATGCAAATTCCAGGGCTTCCTCAAGCATGTATACACAACCACACCTGCAGGAAGACCAAAGAAAGTATCTGAGGAATGGCTGCGTGTGGGTTTGTGCGTGTTTCCTCTTATGGTTCAGAACCCAGGGCTTGAATCTTCTCTGAACTTTGATTGTGTGGGACTTTCTGTCTTCCATGGGAGGGGGGAGTGGCTAGGACTTTCAGCTGGCCACATGTGGACAGCCCACAGCACTGGGAACATGCTTGGCAGAGGCTCCGTGGGCTTCAGCTAAACTCGGCTCAGTGGGGTTGGAATGGATAGAGTAAGACAGATACTTTTTCGCACTGAACTCGGCACAGCTCTCTGACCCCGTCATCCATTCATTTAATAAGCAATCCTGAAAGCTGAAGCTTCACTCAGCCTTATGTCAAGACTGAACAGACAAGGGATTTCTCATCCTTGGAGAACTTATATCCCAGTGGCAAGTACTCCCTGCCCTTTCCTTATCATTAGTTATCCTTTCTCAGGAAAATTGAAAAACAGACAATTTTCCCTTTGAGCTATCCTCTAAAAGCCACCAGTCGCCCCTCCCCTCCACTAGGTCGGCACCACAATCCATGGAGCCTCAGACACAGTGCTAATGACACCATGGTCCTCTAGGCTGGCTATACTTCAGACTTAACTGTATGGATTTTCTGGAACATATACCTGGGACCTGCTAATTTCATAGGTCAAGGTGAAGGACAGACATCTGGCCCAATACTTCTGCTTTCTACCTTCCCTCCCATCTGACTCAGTTGTGTTGGGGGGGGGGGTGAGGGAGCTGATTCTGATGGGAGGAAGGGCTTTTCTAGCAGAAACATATAGAAAGCAAAGGACAGTTGGAAAACTGGAAAGATTACTGGACCGACCATCAGTTGCTTATTCGCTAGTCTTAAATGCATCACTGGCCTCCTAGGTACTTTAAGGTACCTTAAGGTCCAGGTCCTGAGGATAAATCATGAAGAAATCAACATTAATACTCACTCTAACTTTGCAAGTCCATGACTCGGAAGCAACAGACGGCTCGTGCCCCTCAAATGTAAAATGGAAAGAAATTTACTAACCGTCTCATGATCTGGTTTGAAGGCCATCAAAGGAGTAAATACAATTCTTTTTTTTCTTAAGTTTTAAAAATTTTATTTACTTATTTATTTTTCAAGTAGAACTAGATTGAGAGAAGAGAGACAGAGAGATTGAATGGGCATGCCAGGGTCTCCAGCCGCTGCAAATGACTTCCAGATGCACGTGTCACTTTGTGCATCTGGCTTTATGTGGATACTGGGGGATTGAACCTCGGCCGTTTGGCTTTGTAGGGAAGTGTCTCAACTGCTAAGCCATCTCTCTAGCCCTAAATACAATAATTTAACAATCACAAATGTCAGAGGCCTCCCAACCCAATGAGTTAAGACCCTCCATGCTAGGATATTCCATCCACAACAGGGCTACAGACTCCAGCAGATGGTGTTGAAAGGTCACCCTCTCATCCGAGCCCTGAGATGGAAGTACGCTGACTTCACTGGGTCACTGCTGCATGTGTGAGTCATAGGAAATAATGCACTGACGCTGCTGACTGCCTCGCGGTGGTTTGGAGCTTCAACTTGTCAGGGGTTTAGAACAAGCCTCCTAAGTCAGATCTGAGAGAGGCAGTGGCATGCACACACTTGGTTCTCCCTTGGCAGAGCGAGGCTCTAAAGGTGACAGTCATCACCCACGATCAGTGCAAGCTGAAGCGCTCACCCTGGATCATAGGGAGTCGTGCATGAATGGTGTCCTTCTGTCGGCTTATGAAGGCAGCCCTGACAGGGGTCAACAGAAGCAGAGGGCTTGTTCCCTGCCACGCTAGGTAGAGGCAAGCTGTGCCTGTCCCCGCTGTCAGTCCCCACCGCCTGGCTCTTGGGTTGAGAATAAGAGTTTGACAGAGGCTTGAAGAAGGAAAAGGCCCTTGGGTTCAGTGTGTTCCCAGGAGAGGCCCAGCCTGGCCCCAGGCAGGGGGAGGTGTGGGAGGAGGGTCTCCAAGGCTGACACTGGGGGAGGAGGGCCTGAGCATGGCTCACTGGTGCGGGGCTCGGATCCCAATGCTAGCTGAGTCCTTGGGTCTGAAGCAGCGCGCTGCCTGGTGTAGCGGCCTCTCTCATCCCGGTTTCCCTTGCTCACTATGGCTGTGCTCCTGGGCGCCACCTGTCGAGGGAAGGCGGTTCAGCGGCAGCCCAGTTAGGTAGGCTCTCTCCTGTAATTTCTTCAATCGGGGGGGGGCCCTATCCTCAGCGAAGGCTTCTGCAAAGCAGTGGGTCTTGTCAGCCATTCAGAAGCAGTCACCCATGCCAGTGAGGCCACAGGGACAGACACAGGCCTCTGTCACCTATTGTCATTGTTGGAGACTCCGCTGTGCCTCTGGGAATGACAGCTATGTCTAGTCCCTGTGGATGGAGCTACTATAGTCCAGAGGAAGAAAAACTTGAGAAACTTCCAGAGGGAAGAGCAGACATGGAGGGACAAACACTAAAATGATCGTCTCTGTTTGGGTTTCTCGCCGGGGCCTTACAGGCTTTCCGAAGCTGCCAGGCCTTCAGTGACAAGGAAGATGTGGCCGTTCCTCGGTAGCACCATTCTCTTTTCACAGCCTTGGCCCAAGATGAGACTTTCTATGGTTGCTCAGGAAAAAAAAAAAAAAAACTATATTCCACCTGCCTTTCAATATCAGAGCCTCTCAAGTGGTCTCTTCACCGGGCATAAGCATGGATCTTGCTTTCCAAAGTCCTGCATATCCCTCAAGCCAGGCCAGTATCACATGTTTGCAGGCCTCTGACCTCACCCACATGCATCACTGGCACAAACCGCTTCCTCAGCCTCCATACCCATCCAAGGCCAAGTCCATAAACACCCACCTCTACCAAGAACATGCCAGCTGACATCTTCACCCACTCGGGGTCCTTCATTTACCGTCCCATTTAGAGGAACATGAAAGTCCTCAGGCAGCCTACGACTTATCGTCTCATGACTTTCCACTTGACTTTATGCTTTGAAGGGTAGAAATAACACCCTGAATCTTTCAGTGAAGACTTCATGTGGAGGATGGACTTGAACGTCAAGAGTTGGAGCAGCTTGGCCGGAGTTTCCACCGGGCAGTGGAGTGGGGTAGGCTCTGCTGTGGTGTGAGGCCCCTACCTAGGAGGCTTCGCCCCGAGTTTGCACACACTGTTGCTGGTCTTATCCCAGTTCCCTGACATGAAATTGCCTAACTTGTTTCTGTATCTAATTTGTGTCCGTGTACCACTCCAAAGACTGTGATTCACTTAGACGACAAAGTGACAGTCACTCACTTGAGTGGCCCAGGAAATCACCTGCACAACCGCATGTGGAAATGTCACCCAATTCCCAGATACCTGCCTCTCCATAGCCATCTATGTAGGGCCAACACAGGTTGAACTAAGCTTGGAGTGCAGATGAAAATTCTGCTCCGTGACCATTCTGAAGTCCATTTGCCAATGAGGCTGAGCAGCCCCTGGCATCTGATGGCAGCCCTTACTCCCACTTCATGATGTAGGAACTCTAAGCAAGATTTGGAGCCAAACAAAAGGATAACCTGTTTTGTTCTGACAACCATCAACAAGCCAATTCAAACTTTTGGCCACAAATCATGGAAGCTTCTGGATGCCAAATGAATTCCCAACACCACAGTCTTTTGCATTTTCTTTGACCCAAGAGTATCCTGACCTCATAGGCTGCCCACAGACTTGTGGGGAGCCCATCACCAAGGGACTGAGCCCTTAGTCATTCTATTAAGAGTTTCCAGACAGTGCGTAAGCATGGACAATTCTGCAATAAGCAGGAAATTCTAGAGGAGAGAAAGTGACAGGGTGTTTAGCAAATGTTAAGCCAAGGCAGCTGAAAAGGTCTCTGAGCATTGTTAAATAAACATGAAGGATGACTGAGAGGGTCGAATGTGAAATGGAAGGGAAAGTGTGAACATATTCTGTGGGTGAGAGAGGCTCTGCCATTCTTCCATCCTCTCCTGGGTATGGGCTACGGGGTGCTCAGAGTCATCTGAACAAGGAAATCCAGCTGAAAACCATCACTGTCCCCAGCCAATCAGAGGCTTCTTAGAGAAAAGGAACAGGGACCGGGTTGACTCTGATATCTGTTCCCTGAGATACCAGACAGCACTCAAGTTCCAAGATGGTCCCACCCATGGCACGCCTGGCACAGGACCCACCTTCCAAGATGCCTCAGCTTGATTAACCATGGGCAAACCAGCATGGAGACCATACAGCTCCAACTGAGCACCAAACACCTAAATGACTCATCATACGGCTCACAAACTCCTACCAGAAAAGAGAAACTGAGGCTGTGAGGGAACACAGTCAGAGCTGGTGGCAGAGCCAGAGTGTGAACTCCAGCCTCCCTGACCCCGTGCCCAGTGCCACCATTCACCATTTCTGGCAAGTGCCCTAAGAGGTTCTTGACGAGCCCTTTCTAACAAAGAATGATGACTGGGGGGAAGGGGGCATTGTGAGACCAAATTCACAGTGAAAGGGGACAATAAGCTAAGTGACAAGGAATCTGATGGCGACCACAAACCCTGAGAGCTTTCCAGAACCCAACATTTGCGGTCCCCTGCCTGTCCTCACTCTCGCTCTCCTCGCTGCCCATGTGCATGCGGCAGGCTGATTTTCACACGGTTCCCCATGGCCGAGGGAAAGGGCTGGGAGAGCGGGTGTGCCACGGATGAGGAGAGTCCAGCCTGCCAGTTTGGGGCAAGTCCTGACAGTGTGACATTAGCAAAGAACTGGAAACTTTTGTCATCTGCTGAGTTAGCTAATTATTTTCTCAGTGCTTTCTGTATTCCTGACTTCCATGTTCATAAGCCTAGTAGGTCTGTCTGCTTAAGACAACCCCTTACCCAAAACACAGACACACATGTGTACACGCCTACCTCTTCCCCACATGACCAGATGGCCAAACACTAGGGTTTATCACAGGCCTTCCACACCACAGAAGATCTTCAGAGCTCACAACTAGAACTTTAAGCCAAGCCAAGTCAGGCAAGGTGAGGAAATAAATAATACTAAATGCATGGAAAGCCACAGAGCCCAATGCAGCAGCAGTTCCTTCCAGAGCCTCAGATGTAGGCTGGACCCATGGCCTTTGCTGATAAGCTTATCCCATAGCCCTGGTGTGGTGGTTTGAACGTTTCATGTCCCCAAGGACTACTATGTCTCAATACTTAATCTCCAGTTGATGGCTCTGTTCAGGAAGGCCATGGAAACTTTTAGAAGGCTCAGCCTTGATGGAGGACAGATATGTGTCACTGGGAACCCTGTTTGCTGTTCTTTCCACTTCCTTCCTGCTGATGTGATGCCGGGATGCTGGTTTCCTGCCCCTGCCGTGTTCCCCCTGCCATGATGGCCACTACCCTCGGGAACTGCAAGCTGAAATGAACTCTTTCCTTCCCTAAGCTGCACCTGGCTGGGTATTTTGCTCCTGCAGTGAGAAAGTAACTGATATACCTGGCATCTTTCAAGCCATCTCTATCCCCAGGGTCACCTCCAGGATCCCCAATCGGTATGTCACAGTAGTTACCAGTGCCCACACTGCCCTCCTGTTAGACATTCGAGTCCGTCAGTGTCCTGAGCTTTCCCACCTGTCAATCATGTCCCACAAGCCCCAGGTTTCTTCAGCATCCTCTGGCTCAGTGCCATGTCTGCCTCTGAGGGCTGCTCCCATCCTTCAAGGCCACATTCTGCCTTCTTCTGTGGCCCCCTCCAGGCCTGCAATCTTCCTTCCCCTCACTCTTCCCAACAGTTTCAACCCTGCAGCTTGGCTTCCTCCCCATGTAAATTAGTAAATTAGTTTCGATTCTTTGCCCAGCCTCTTGATCCTCGGATACAGAGGCCGCAGGGGCTCTGCAGTGCCATCTGGCAGATCGCGAGCTCTCTGGCCTAGGAAGGAACTTGGGTCCTTTTGGCGATAAAGTCAGGCCAGACGCAGTCACTGAAACTGGGTTGGCAGCTGTTGGTTCTGGCTAACGGGTTGTCTCAAAGTTGCAGTAAACATACACCAAGGACCTCAACCACACCCCAGCACCTGCCTGGGTCTGTAGCAGTTTCGGGTTAAGCCTCAGATGTCAAACTTGGACCTGTTTGTTGTGTTGTGCTGAATCTAAATCTGAATATGGATATGAATCCAGCCACACTGCAGGGAGAAAGGGAGAACCTTGCAAACAGCTAAGGCTGTTCCTCATTGAATACGCTCAGTCTTCTCCACTAGGAAGTTATTTTTATAGTTTAGCATAGCGACTCCACCAAAACAGTCACCATTATGTGATTGCAGCCGCTGGCAGGACCTTTCTGAAGCCTCCAACATGTGGGTTTGCTTACGTGGGCTGGGAATTTTAACTGTTTAGTTATAATTTTGCATTTTATGTATGAAGCTCTCTTCATGGGAATATTTTCAAAAGTACGTTCCATGTTAGGAACTGAATTCCCAAAGGCACAAGAGAGAGAGAAACAAGAGGACAGATGGCAGCTATGAGGTTGACAGAGTCTGGAATCAGGTAGACTGGTAAAGCCAACTCCAGGGGTTTCTATGAGAGTTGCAAGAAAAGATTAACTGAACAGGGCAATCTACCCTGAATGTGGGCAACACCATGCCATGGGCTGGAGACCAGAATGGAATGAAAAGATATAAAGGAAAAAGCCAGCCCAGCACCAGCCTTCCCTCTTCACTGCGTCCTGTCAATCACCACTGATTCCCATCATCAGCTTCAATCTCAGCAAAATCACTAATGCCATGAGCCAAAACCAAGTCCTTCCTCCCGAGCTAGTTCTGCTGGTCATTATGTTGCAGCAATAAGAAACGTTAAGTATGGGCATGAGATCCAGGACAAAGTTCTACAAAGACCTGGGTACAAGAAAACAGAGGAACAGGCCCATGAGCACCTTCCTGACCCCAAGGATGAATCTCTCCCAGGCCAGCATCTTACTGCTTGACACCTAGACCCTGCTCGTACCGAGGGAATCAGCACGTTTTGGCTCGTAGAGACGCAGCTGCAGAGTGCCTGGCCATCCAGTGTCTCCCAAAGAATTGACGTTCAAAAGGCCAGTGATGTATGTTTTCCAAGCTTTGCTATCGGTGCGTGTGCTAAGTGAACTTGATCTTCCAAAACTCCGGGCCTAGTCCCGGGTCACCGTGGCCTTCCAGTGGTGGCCTTTCTTTGTAAGATCTGCAGGCCGAGGCCTAGCCTTAGGTCAATGTGGCCTGCCAGACACGTTCTTTCTTTGTAAGATCTGGAAGGCAGAGAAAGTGTAGAAACCAGATTCCTTTGACCCTTAGATGGTTGGGGCAGTGGGGCCACATACTGTCACAGCATTGCCATCCAGAGCCGTTTTCCAACCTACTACTTCTGCCTTTTCAATGCTTGGGCAGGAGTATCTCAGCTCTGTGACAACACCAGCTTTCCTTGAAGAAGATACATCATGAAGTCTCAGAGTGAGGTGGGAGAGGGGTCACATGAGCACCAGTCTATCCCTGTGGCTGTATATTGTATGTACAGGTTCCAGAGTAGCCTCAGTCCATCCACTTTGTGACCATCGGCAGTGGTGTGATTCAGGTGTCTCCCATAAACTCATGTGTTCTGAAGTCTTAATCCACCAGCTGATGGCAATTTGGGAAGTGGAAACTTGTTGGAGGTGTGTTACTGGGGGCAGGCTTATAGATATTATAACCAGCTTACTCTTGCCAGTGTTTGGAACACTCTCCTGCTGCTGTTGTCCACTTGATGTTGGCCAGGAGGTGATGCGAAGCCTCTGCTCATGCCATAGTTTCCCCCTAACATCATGGAGCTTCCCCTCAAGTCTGTAAGCCAAAATAAACCCTTTGCTCCCATAAGAAGCTTTTGGTCAGCGCTTTCTACCAGCATCGTGAAGGTGACTGCAACATCATGTTCCCAAGTTCCCAGACCTCCTGGCTCAGGACTTAGCACCTGCCTCCAATGCAGCAACCACTTGTAGAACATCAAGTGTGTGCAGATGCAGCCTCTCATAGACATCCTCAAGTGTGTGCAGATACAGCCTCTCATTGACATCCTCAAGTGTGTGCACATCCAGCCTCTCATAGATATCCTCAAGTGTGTGCACATCCAGCCTCTCATAGACATCTTCAAGTGAGTGCAGATGCAGCCTCTCATAGATATCCTCAAGTGTGTGCACATCCAGCCTCTCATAGATAACATCAAGTGTGTGCACATCCAGCCTCTCATAGATAACATCAAGTGTGTGCACATCCAGCCTGTCATAGACATCCTCACGTGTGTGCAGATGCAGCCTCTCATTGACATCCTCAAGTGTGTGCAGATACAGCCTCTCATAGACATCCTCAAGTGTGTGCACATCCAGCCTCTCATAGATATCCTCAAGTGTGTGCACACCCAGCCTCTCATTGACATCCTCAAGTGTGTGCACATCCAGCCTCTCATAGACATCCTCAAGTGTGTGCAGATGCAGCCTCTCATAGACATCCTCAAGTGTGTGCACATCCAGCCTCTCATAGATATCCTCAAGTGTGTGCACATCCAGCCTCTCATAGATATCCTCAAGTGTGTGCACACCCAGCCTCTCATAGATAACATCAAGTGTGTGCACATCCAGCCTCTCATAGACATCCTCAAGTGTGTGCAGATGCAGCCTCTCATAGACATCCTCAAGTGTGTGCACATCCAGCCTCTCATAGACATCCTCAAGTGTGTGCACATCCAGCCTGTCATAGACATCCTCACGTGTGTGCAGATGCAGCCTCTCATAGACATCCTCAAGTGTGTGCAGATGCAACCTCTCATAGACATCCTCAAGTGAGAAATAAGTTCTCTGGAATGAACCTGGTTTTTCTGCAAGTGCTTTTCTGACTCAAGGTAATAGCATTAATGACCCCATGTGTCTGCGTTCCAATACACATGGTATATAGTTATCATTTAAAATGTGTTGTTTTAAAGGTGTATGTACTGTATACAGACTACTGCAAATGAAGTAACATATGCATTACCTCATGCAGTTACCATTTTGTTGAAAAGACACTCAGCCATTTTCAAAAATGCAATTCATTGTCATTCACTATGGTTGTACAAGAGATCTCTTAAACTTATTTCTTCTGACAATGTTAATGTTCTTTGATTTAACATTCCACACCATCCCTGTGCAATAAGCACCATCTACTGCCTAATTCTATGTATTTAACACTTTTAGATTATACAAAAAAGTAGAATCATATTGTATTTGCCTTTCTGCTTTAATGTAATGTCCCTCAGCTTCCTCCGTGTTGTCTTAAATGACAGAATTTGTTAGATATACATGTAAGTGTCACATATTTTTTATTCCCCCATTTGCTGATGTAAAATTAGGTTTATTCCATATCCTTCCTGTGAACACTGCTAAAATAAATATGGGAATGCACATGTCTATTCCATGTACTGTTTTCATTCCCTTTGGATATATATCCGAAAGTGGTATTAGTGAGTCCATTCAATGGAACATTGCTCAGCAATAAAAAGGAGCAAGATAAAGATATATATAACCTTGATCTTAAGACCACTAAACTAATGGGGAAAGGGCTAATTTCAAAAGGTTATGCACGGTGCCATTTACATAACATTCTCCAAATGACAAATTTGCAGTAACAGAGAACATTTGTAGTAGTGGGTTAAGTTTGGAGGAGGCCAGGTTAGGTTTGGGTTAGGTTATGAAGAGGCTGCATGTGAAATTCTCTTTGGAATGTTCTGTATCTTCACAGTAGTGGCCATTATGTAAACATAAGCATGTAATAAAATTTTGTATAACTATGCCAAAAATGAAATTTAAATAAAGTCTGCAGTTAGCAATACTATACCATTGTGAGTTCCTAGTTTGGACATCTACATTATGATTATTGGTGGGGGGAGCTCACTAAATGGTATTGAAATTCTTTTCATTATTTTTGCAGCTTCAATGTAAGCTTAAAATTATGTCATAGCATGTTCTGAATTAGGTTTCCCAGTACCCACATAGAGCCAGATGCACAAAATGGAACATGGATCTGGAGTTTGGTTACAGCAACAAGGGGCCCTGGCACATCTATAGTCTGCCTCTTTCTCTTTCTATCTTTTTCTCTCAAATAAATAAATAAAGGTAGATTTTAAAAGACAGGGAAGCCCTAAGACCATAGGCTTTTACTGGTAAATCCCAGTGCCAGAACTGGGTTACCCTCCACAGTGAGCTGTCAGTCAAGGGGGCCTATGAGGTCCCCAAAACAACGCAAGCTATTGCCAAAGCCCTTGGTTACCCACCACATCTACATGGTAATACTCTACCACTGAAAGCTGCAGTCACAGGACCTTGAGAGATGCTGGAACTGAGAAGGAAGTCGGTTTCCTTCTGTCTAGCACTCATAGTTCTGGAGAGTGCTATGTGAGATGCTAGAGGATAATGGTCACCACTGGTGTGAGCAAGCGCAGGATAAAACGAGTATAATGGAATAAATATTACTAATGTTTAAACTTATAGTGGAGTTTCTGCAAGAGAGGTCTTGGGGTGCTCTGGAGTTTCCTAGAGCCATGTTAACACATCATTACAAACAGACTGGCTTGAAGCAACACAAATTTATCCCTCACAATTTTGGATGCTAGAAGTCCGAATCAAGTGTTCCTATGAAAGCCTCTATGGAAGGGTTCTTCCTCACCGGAGCCAGTCTCTGGTTTCCCCAGAAATCCGTGGGCTTTCTGCAGTATCACCACACCTCGGCATCCATGGCCTGTGTCATAAGACCTTCTCCAGTGTGTAAGGCCAGAGTTCCTCTTACTAGGTTAGGCCCCACCCTATTCCTAAGCAGGGTCATGAGGACCTATCTGTTTGAGGGACATAATTTAACAAGCAAGTGGTCCTAGCTTAGTAGTCCTATGATTAAATTCATAGAACTAATTGTGATAGAAATATAATTAAACTGGATAAAAACTAAGAAAACCACAGGTAAGAATGAAGGTTTGGGTCACTCTGTAGACAGGGTGTGCACTTTCTTTTTCTTTTTCTTTTTTTTTTTTTTTGCTTGTTTGTTTTTGACCCAGCAGCTCATATAATCCAGGCCTGCCTCAAGCTCTCTATATAGCTGAGGATGACTTTGAACTTCTGATCTTCCTGCTCTAAACTCCCAAGTGTTAGGATTATAGTTATGGACCGTCATGCCCAGTTTTGTGTGGTTCTGGGGATTAAACCGAGGGATTCATATAAAGTAGGCAAGCGCTCTACCAACTGAGATCTCCCAGCCTGGCCAAGGCATTTTCCAGGGGCAAAGGGAGAAACGATGGAATGAGAAGGACTTCTTATAACAAACAGCTCTACGATGTCAACAACTACAGAACAAGCTACAACAGCTGCACAGTATTGACTGGTATATTCGAAAATATTTATCATGGTGTTTGAGGCAGGAGTGAGACAGGTTCTCATGTTGTAGGCCATGATGTTCTTAAAGTTGCTACATCGCCCAAACTGGCCTTAAAACTCTGGTGATCCATCTCCCAGTAATCCTGAGTGCCAGGATTACAGGTGTGAACATGTTTCTGTACATATTAACTAATGTTTCTCTCTCGCGCCCCTTTCTAATTTCATACAGCCTAATATAAATTGCATTAATGGTAGTGAACCCCTTTTCTCACTATTTAAGTTAGAGAATATCAAGGGGGGGAGATGTATCTTAGCTACAGATGGACTGAATCCCCTCCACAGATTATAAGGGACATTTGTATCTTCCTTTAAGGTAAAGGTTATCATGTTTTCAATGGTGTGAAAGATAGCTGCAGTATTTTAGGGGAAATATGTGACTTTATCAGGGAATTAAGTGTTATGTAGTTGTAAATGGATAAGAAGCATACAATGGAGCGATTGTGGTAAAATTCCTATCAAGTCAATGTAGTTAAACTGAAACTATGTTTCTGGGAAATTCAGGGTTACCACGGGCCACAGCTCTATTCTCCACATGAGATCTACAGGCAAAGGGAGCCAAAGAAGTCAGTGCGGTCACCAGGACCAGGGCATGCCCCGCTGGCCCTCCCCCACTGTCCCCGCTTGCTGGCGCTGGGTCCCCCTCCACTCACCCAGCCCTGAGTGTGCTGCCCGGTGTCGGTGCGGGCCGCGCCGAAGCTGGAGGCTCCCCGCTGGCCTGCACGGGCTCAGGGGTCCCCTCTGCAGCCCCGGGAGCACTGTCTGCCCACACTGCAGCAGACCCAAGGATGCGTGGAAGGCCAGGGAATAGGGGTGGAGCTATGGCTTGCCTTCAGTCTCGCACGTTCTTATCCTGTGTCTAGAAAATGTCTCTCGGAGATGCGCGAGAAGCCTGCAGAGAAGAGGGTGCCCTGAAGAGGCTTTCGGCCGGCATGACGTCAGGGTCGTGGCCCATCAGCCCCCACGCAGTGGTCTGCGCCAGCAAACGCCGGGCGGTATTACAGAAAACCAAAGGAAGACCGTCGTCTCCATGTCGTGTTTGCCAGGATTCTAGAAAGCAAACGGCAAAGAGACTCTCACTGCCAGCCTGCCAATAATGGCTAGGATGGCAGTAACCATGGTGCTACCAGTATTCAAGACTTCACTGCGGACTCAGGAGGACAAGTGTCACATGTGTCTCACATTAGGAGTGTGTGTGTGTGTGTGTGTGTGTGTGTGTGTAGTAGGGGAGGCCTGTGAGGAGAGGATGAAATCTAAAAGGAAGAGAAAAGAGGGGAGGAGGTAGGAAGAAAGACAAACTATCACATGTTGGAAGAAATCAAAGTAAAGGTGCTGAAGTTGGCCAAAATGGAAACTTGAATTAGATACCTTTTCTTAATTCTAAGATGACAGTTACCTTCACTTTATACAGTTGTATATTCCTTATTTAGGCATCACTTAAAGTATGCAATTTAACATTAAGAACAATAACACAGTATGCAAGAACTTAGCTTATGATAACGTTAAATACCATTAGTTGGAAACATGTACTCCTAGAATTCAAAACCTTCCCTTAAGAATTTGAATATTTAAGTATCAAGATAAGTATCAAGATGCTGAGTGTGGAGATCATTCATTGCAAAATATGTCTGAGACTGGAGGCTCTATGAACTCAGGTCAGGGTTTCTCCAATCAAGAGACATGTGGTTTGTTATTTCACACCGACATTGGTCATTTCTTATTACTGTAATGAAGTATCTATGGCTTGGTACTTCATAAAGAAAGATTAACTGAGTAATTAATTAACAATACTGGGGGTTGGATGCTGGGCCTTGCACATGCTGGCATGCCCTTTACCATGCAGCTGTGCCCAAAACCCTTTTATTCTTTTTTATGTTTTTGTTATTATTAACAACATATTTCATATGGATGCATCATGTGGGGTACCCTCTTTGCCCTCATCCCTCCCCATTTCATTGGGGATGCTACTCAGTAAGGGTTGTTTATCTTCTGCTAAGTTATCACTGAGTTGCCCAGGCTGGCCTTAACCTCACAATCCTCCAAAGTAGCTGGGACTACAGCCCTACACCACCGGGCTTGTCAGATTAGTTTATTTGAGTTCAAAACTTAAAGTCCAAGATCAGTGATTTCATCAGCTTAGGCTCTAGTGAGGGTCTAGTAGAAGGCATGGTACAGGTAGTACAGGGAGAGGTCACATGACAACAGACAGGAAGTCACAGAGTGGAAAGGAGCCAATAGTGACCTTCCACTAAGACTTCCCTCTTAAAGTGCCCTCCCACACTGGTCATATGCATCCAAAGCTGTCCTTAAACTCGTTATGTAGCAAAGGATGGCCTTAAACTTCTGATCTTCCTGCCTCCATCCCCTGGCCCAGAACTGAGATTACAGGCATATACCACCCTATGGTTGATACGGTGCTGGGGACTGAACCCAGAGCTTTGTGCATTCTAGGCAAGCATTCTACCAAGTGAGTGACGTCCTCAACCCACGTCCCACTCTCGCTGTCACACCAAGGACCAAGCTTGTCACACATGAACACTTGAGGGACATCCTCAAGCCATAACTAAACATAGTAACACTTTCTCATGCTCTTTTATGTGGTTAAGTCCAATTCTTATTGTTTAGAAAACTACAGTGCACCAAGTCCCAGGGCAGAAGGAGGTTTCATAGGCTGTGGGACACCAACATATCTTTGCAAAACAAAAGTCATCTTAGGGCCGTGCAATGAAAGAACAGGGATGAGTGCTATACTTCTGAATTCTTAATTCTTCTAGTCAGCTGGAAGACAATCTTCCCCAGGTGTGCTGCAAAAGCAACCTCAGCTTGTGGTGGGAAATCCCAGTCACCCGGCTCATCTGTGAGTCTAAGATTCTAAAAATCAGTTACATCTAGCATTTCCATCAAGGGTCCCTTCAACTTTTTGAAAAGTGACTATCTTCTTTTCAGTCTCTTAGACATTAAAACTCTAAATCCTTTTGGTGATTGATAAAAAAGACCCACTTTCAAGCAAATACCACTCACTTTTACATTACTAACTGACCCTCACACTGTGAGACGAATCCATGATTCATGTTGTGTAGTCGTTTCAGCATTTCCCTGTTGGACTAGTGTCATCATTTATTTAGCTTAAATTGCTTATGTAAGAAAAAGTAGACTATATTAAAAAAATTAGCTTTAGGGCTGGAGGGATGGCTTAGCAGTTAAGGTACTTGCTTGCAAAGCCAAAGGAACCGGGTTCAATTCCCCAGGACCCACATTAGCCAGATGCACAAGGGAGAACGCACATCTGGAGTTTCTTTGCAATGGCTGGAAGCCCAGGTGCACCCATTCTCTCTCTCTCTCTTTCCCTCTTTCTCTTATGCTAATAAATAAATAAAAATAAATTTTAAAAATTAGTTTTATGATGATACATTGCTTTATATATGATTTGGGGACTGAATGTGTATCAGAATCCTGTAGGAAAAAATATCAGATGTTTTCTCTCATATATGGAATGTATATTTAAATATGCATACATACATACATACATGCATGCATACATACATACATACATACATCATACATGCAGCATATGCCATGAGGCAGAAGGTAAGCTGTTTTAGGGGAAGGGAACCAGTGATGATGGAGGACAGTGGAGGGCAAATATGAGCAAGATGCAATGATATATACTACAAGAATGTCACAATTAAGCCCATTCTTTTTGTGCTAAAAATTAATAAGAAATAAATGAAGATCTTACTGCTTGGTTTGTGGCTCTGAATAAATGGTGTCATCACTCTTGGCTTAGTTTTCACCTTTAAGTGAAAGAAGGACTGTGAGCCACGGAGCTTCGTTGGAGAGATCCCACGTGTCCATCAAGGACCTGCTTTCCTCTGATCCATAGACCTGGTGCTGGGGCGCAGTTCTAGATCAAAGGCCACAATTCCCAGATGCTCTTGGGCGTCGCTCTCTGGGGTGGAATGATAGTTGGAAGCCACTGGATCATCTCCAACCCAAAATGGACAAGATGCACCCAGGGCAGCACTGGCAGCCAAATGCCCACAGCCTCAGCCTCACCATTAGAACTTGGCTTGAATGAAAAATAATCTTGTGTTCTGTTGAGCTAGTAAAACACAGCTAGATTCAGCAGATACAACCCTTAGCAATATGTTGGCAACCAAATAATAGTTCACAAACCTTCTCTCTCTCTCTCTCTCTCTCTCTCTCTCTCTCTCTCTCTCTCTCTCTGTGTGTGTGTGTGTGTGTGTGTGTGTGAAAATCTCTGTGGAGGCCAGAGAACAACCTCAGGGGTCAGCTTCAAGAATACCTTAAAATTTAAAGAGGAAAACTCAATGATGCTTCTTCTTCCTAAGAAAACCACTGCTAACATATTGGTATATCCCTTTGGAGGTTGCTCTCTGTGGGTCTATAAATATTAATTACATTTTTAAAGTTGCATCAAATAGCACAAGTGTTTTATTACTCTGCTTTGTTCTCTTAACATTTATAATAAGCATTTTATTGCCCTCAAATACTCCTTCCAAGCACCATATTTATAGCTGAAAGATAGTTTCTGGACACTCAGGACATTTGTAATTTCTCAGCATGATATATAATGCCATGATGAACATATTAAAATATAATTCTTTGATCACATTTCTGATTAGTTTCTTCAGAATGCCCTTAAGAGTAAGATTATTGTGACAAATGATATAAACATTTTTAAGAAGTTTCTTATTGCTGAGTTATTTCCAAAAATGTTGGACAAATTTACAGTTTTATCACCAATGTGCTGACATGAAGCATTGCAAAAACAAGTCCATATTTGTAAATGTTTCTCAAGTTCATGGGAGGAAGTGGTGTTTCATTATATTGATTTACAGTGCTTTAACTAGGGTTCTATTGACTGACTCTTGGGCTTGGAACCATTTGAGTTCTTCTCTTATGGATGCGCTGCTCCTTTTAGCTGGTTATTTTTCAGCTAGGGTGTTATTATCTTCCATGACTTGATATAATTATGACTGAATATTCTTTGTCATTCTTTTCACTTAAAACTGTATCAGAGAGAGATTTCAAAATGCAGAAATTTTGGTGCCATGTTTGCTTGTATTATGTAGTCAACACTAACAACAGTTCCCTTTGTGTGTGATCCCATGGGTTCTATACTTCTAAGGCTTTTCCTCCCCAAGATCAGTTCAGTGTGCCTCCATATTTGCCTTCAGATAATTAAAGAAGTACACAAATCATAATGCATCAGAATTGGAAGAGCTGTCAAAATCCTTCAACATTTATGAAACCTGGGCTTAGGAGGTGTATTATTAGACAGGGTTCTCTAGAAGGATAGGACGGACAGAATGGATTGTATGTATTAAAAGAGAATTTATTGGATTTGCTTATGGCAGTCCAACAATAACACTTCGCAGGCCCAAGAGCCAAGGAACCCAGTAGCTGCTCAGTCCATGAGGCTGGATGCCTCAGCAGTCCCAATCCAGCACTAAAGGCCTGGAGGCTTCCTGAAGACCAGCTGGTCTTCAGTCGGTGTTGGCCTTCAGTCCACGCTAGTCTTCAATTTGTGCTGGTCTTCAGTCTTCACTGGTCTTCAGGGCATGCTGGTCTTTAATCTGTGCTGGTCTTCCGTCCATGATGGTCTTCAGTCCACACTGGTCTTCAGTCTGCACTGGTCTTTAGTCCATGTTGGAAGGCAGACAACAGCACCTGCAGCGAGGTGGGAGGAAGGAATTCCTTTCTCCTAGAGCTTCCTTCGATAAACCCCCACCAAGAAGAGCTGCCTATTCTGGGTAAGGGCTTACACTGGGCCAAAGACGTCCTCCTTCCGTTAATCCTTCCTGTAAGCAACCTCAGAATGTCTATGAATTCCTACACAGATCAAGTTGGCAACAAAACTTAACCATCACAGGAGGTAAACTAAAAAACCAGTTCATATAGCCAGGAAATACAAAAACCAAAGTTTTATTTTTTCATTAAGATACAATTACCCCGTATAGTGCTGGAAAGTGCTACATGAGCTGCCGGGGGGAAAAGGGCCAACAATGTTGAGAGCAAGCAGGGGGACGCTGCTATATGAAAGCAACCAGCCTAACATGATATACACACCTGTGCAATGGTGGCACCCAGCCTAGGTGGGTAACCAGTGGTTCTCTGATTGGTAAAAGCTCTAGTCCACTCATGGAAGGGAACCCATAGCTGGAACTGTGAACCAAGTTAGAATCCCATGGAGCTCAGGATTATGGACTCCAATGAGAAGTTCCCACTAGTCTTTGGTCCAAAGAGAGGCTATATCCATCAAAATCTTTAACATCTGCTGATCTCACTCTCCATTAGAGAATCTGTTTTTCTTTTCCAGAAGGCAGTGAGAACTGAGCACAACCAAAATGTATCATCAAGACACAAAAAGATAGCTGACTTTCTTTCAAGAGATGAGCCACCCTTCACACATCAGCCAAGGCCCAGGTGAAACCACACAGGAATTGGCAAGATGAACAAAAGTGCTACTTCCATGGTGAGCCTGAAAACCTAAGCCAGGGTGATGGAGACAGACACTGAGGATATTCAAAATACATCAAAGCAGAAATCTAGAAACTACTAAGAGATCAACACTAAAGTAAACATAAAACATACCCACCAAGGCTCAGTAAATTGTTCAGAGGAGGAGGGCATAAAGAATGGAAGACCCACAGGGAAGGAGGGAATACCAAGAGGCATTGCACACCGCCCCCCCACACACATATACACAAAATGACTGACTGCTGTTCTCACAACTCATAACCCACAACTCATGGTGAATACCAGAAATCCCACTGTAGTAAACAGCTTTTGGTTTGTTGAGATGAACTTTCAGTCCAGGCACAGTTATGGAGGAAGGGATATTTATGGAAGCTTAAAGATCTAGGAGAAGTTCCATAATGGCAGAAGACATTAGCCTGTTTTCACAGGTCCCAGCAGAGAGAGAGAAGCACAATCCAAAAGCCAAAAGCCTCACAACACACTTTAGGAACCCCAGGAGGAACTCAGACACTTTGTGTATCTTTAGATTGGAAGTTCAAGCCGGGCATGGTGGTGCACATCTTTAATCCCAGCACTCGGGAGGCAGAGGTAGGAGGACCACTGTGAGTTTGAGGCAACCCTGAGACTACATAGTGAATTCCAGGTCAGCCTGGGCTAGAGTAAAATCCTACCTTGCAAAATAAAAAAAAAATAAAAAATAAATCTACCCCCACAACTGAGGGCTGGACCCAAAGATCCACCTTCTTCAGGCAGGTGGCTGCAGATCCAAACTACAAACTAATAAAGTACTGTACATACTGAGGGCCATCTATTCAAACTACCACATTTTGTCCTTGGCCCCAACTAGATTTAAAACTATTTATAGATTGTAAATTGTATTTAGTCTAATTTTAAAGGTTTTTACAGTTTTGACTTACTTAATATAGTTTTAAAGTCTTAAGTTATCTTTGAGATTTAAGATTGGCTTTTAGTTGTGAGTTTTATGAAATCAAACAAGATAACTACTTTTACAGATAAAGACACAGAGTAAACATTTTGAGTGGTATAAGGCATAAGAGAGAGACACTAGAATAATGTAAACTTAACAGTCATCAAACAAATATCAAGCTTTTGTAGTTTAATATAACCAGACACTGACAGTTTTTAGATTTTTAATATTGTCTCTCTAGCTGAGCAGAGTAGCCAGGGAACATTTTCATTCCAGGCCAACAGTGTGTTCCATAGTAGTCTTTGTATACTTTTAGGATATCTAAAACATCTTTGGGTTTTTATATCAACCACAGTCTATCTTTTAAAGGCCTTTTTAGTCTATTGCAGTCATCATGCCCTCATGTTGTATCTCAGCAGTGGTTTTTGGAACTGTGTGTAATTTATGATTATTTTATGTTTTTAAAACTAATATTAGGTGTGCGGACACAGTTATATTTTTAATTTAGTGACTAAATAAATTATAACCTTGAAAAGCAGTTTTTAAAAATATTTTATTTATTTATTTAAAAGAGAGAGAGAGAGAAGGAGAGATACAGAAGTAAGCAAGGAGAGAGTGAGAGAGAGAAAGAGCAGGTTGTTTTTCTACTTAACTCTTTTCAAAAGAGTTTGTGTCTATCATAGTCCCCCCCCTCCACCCAGTATCCCTTATATTGTTTTAATGTAAAGCAGTTGAGCCATCTTTCTTAAGATTATTAATGTGTTGAGAATAGTAGTTTTAGCAACCTAAAACCAGTCTCAGTGTTTGTAATTTTCACTTGTTTGAGTTTTTTAACTTAAAATTATAAATCTCTCAGTCCATTACCTTTAGCCAAGCAGATTAGTCCATTATAAATTTAACCTTGATCAAACTATCTAGGCATGGGGAGCAGAATGCAGCCAGCCCTTATGTAAATAGCCCAGCCCAACAAAGCTCTCTGTAGTCTTATTTTCTCTGCTTTTGAATTTTTTTAACATTTTTTTTCAAATTTTTATTAACAACTTCCACAATTATAAAAAATATTCCATGGTAATACCCGCCGCCCCCCCACTTTCCCCTTTGAAACTCCATCCTCCATCATATCCCCTCCCCCTCTCAGTCTCTCTTTTATTTTGATGTCATGGTCTTTTCCTTCTCTTATGATGGTCTTGTGTAAGTAGTGTCGGACACTGTGAGGTCATGGATATCCAGGCCACTTTGTGTCTCAGGGGAGCACGTTGTAAGGAGTCCTACCCTTCCTTTGGCTCTTACATTCCTCCCGCCACCTCTTCCACAATGGACCCTGAGCCTTGGAAGGTATAATAGAGATATTACAGTACTGAGCACACCAGTGACTTCTTTCCAGCACCATGATGCCTTCTGAGTCATCCCAAGGTCACTGCCATCTGAAAAGAGAAGATTCTCTACCAAAAGTGAGAGTAGCATTATTATAAGGGTATGAACATTAAGAGAAATGCTTACTGGGCAATTTGATAAGCATAGTGTATACATTTAGCCAGACAGCAGCAGACCTTATACTCCTAGGGCTCATGACTACCCCTGTTTTAAGTTTTCAGTATCAGGGATGTATTCCCTCCCATGGAGTGGGCCACCAGTCCAATTAGAGGGAAGTTGGTTTCCACCACAACAGACATGCCACTATTGTACCCGTTGGCTCATTTGGCCTGGCTGGCCAAATCTAAGGCTTGTAGTGTCCATTGTTGAGTATCTTCACTGGTGGTATCTCTTTCTCCCATTGAACTGCATGCAGAATGGCTTCTTCTAGCTTTCTGTCAGCTGATCTACATGGAGGTGGTTATCAGCTCAGTTCTAGCAGGATTTCTCAGTGGCCTTGAAGCCCAAGTATGTGGAGTCTTCAGCAATAGGGTCTTACCACCTATTCCTGGTGGGGAGCCAAGGGCCTCAGCAATGGCCTATGTTTTGGGGGCATCAGGGACCTCCCTGGCCTACAACTCACTGGAAGGTATCCTATCCCTGGCACTGAAAATTTTCTAGCAACCATCTATGGCTCCTAAGTGTTCCATTGTCCAAAACCAGAGGATTCTATATGATTTATTTATACCCTCTTAAATTTTGATTAGCCATTCCTATACCTTTCCTTTACTCAATCTCTTCCCCTGACCTCACTTTGGGCCTTTTCACCCCCATTAATCTATTCTTCTACTTACATATATACAATACCATCCTATTAAGTCCCCCCCCAAACTAAGCCTTTAAGTTTAATTTTTTCTATACTTAGTATTCTTAAACTCTTATCAGAATAGTCCATAATACTTCTCTTACTGCTTCAGAAGTCATCTTTAGTTATAAGTACCAAGTTCATGTCTGTGTTTTTCAAAACATTAGAAACATTAAACATTAAAAACATTAAAAGACCAAAATTCACATGGTCAGGTTTATGTCAACCCCACTTCTGGTACCAATTTCTTATAGTATATAGCTTTAGGTTTGTTGAGATGAACTTTCAGACCAGGCAAAGTTATAGAGAAAGGGATATTTATTGAAGCTTACAGATCCAGGGGAAGTTTCATAATGGCAGAAGAACCTGGCCTGTTTTCACAGGTCCAAGCAGAGAAAGAGAAGCCCCAAGCTAAAAGCCAAAAGCCTCACAGTACACTTTAAGAACTCCAGGAGAAACTCAGATACTTTGAATATGCTTATATTAAAATTTTAAATCTACCACCACACCTGAGGACTGTACCCAAAGATCCACCTTTTCCAACCAGGTGGCTACCGAACCAAACTACAAACTAATGAAACTCTAAATATATTGAGGGCCATCTATTTAAACTACCACACCCACTGAGGAAGGCCTTCAGTGGAATGGATGCAGGGAGGAGGGAAATGATTGTATCAACACATTATGTGTCCATTAAAAGTTTCTACATTGGGCTGGAGAGATGGTTTAGTGGTTAAGCGCTTGCCTGTGGAGCCTAAGGACCCTGGTTCAAGGCTTGATTCCCCAGGGCCCACGTTAGCCAGATGCACAAGGGGGTGCACGCATCTGGAGTTCGTTTGCAGTGGCTGGAAGCCCTGGCGTGCCCATACTCTGTCTGTCTCTATCTGCCTCTTTCTCTGTTGCTCTTAAATAAATAAATAAACAAAAAAATTTTTTTTAAGTTTCTACATAATAAAGATATAATTAGAAGGCTGGAGGGATGACTCAGCAGTTAAGGTGTAAAGCCTTATGTAAAGCCTGATGACCTGTATTCAGTTCACTAGTACCCATGTAAAACCAAATGAGCAAAGTGGCACATGTGTCTGGAGATCATTTTGCAGCAGCAAGAGGACCTGGCACACCCATTCTTTCTTATTCTCTATCTCTCTTTCTCCTTGCAAATAAATAAATGAAATATTTCTTTAAAAATATAATTAGTGCATGATGAAATGCATAAGTCTTTAGCATTCAGTTGAATGGGTTTGGCAACTGCATACATCTTGTAGTCATCACCTGGCTGAGATGCAAAATAGCTACACCACCACCAGAAAACACTGTCTGATGCTTGCCTATATTTAGGTTTTATAAAAATGGAATCCAAAGATATGTTTTCTGTAATTGGCCTTCACTCATTTGACATGGTATGTCTGAGATTCTACCCTGTTTCTCAGAGGCACAGTGGTTAAGGTACTTGCCTGCAAAACCTAACTACCCAGGTCTGATTCCCCAGTACCCATGTAAAACCAGATGCACAAATTAGTGCATGTGTCTGGAGTTCATATGTAGGAGCTGGAGATACTGGCAAAGCCATTCTCCTCTCTGTCTCTCTTCTCTCTCTCTCTCTTTCTGTACTTACAAATAAATAAATCAAAATATTTGGGCTGGAGAGATTCAGCCCCATCTCTGTATTTATAACTAGCTCATGCTTTTGCATTAGTGAGTAGTTTTCTATGGTATGAATACAGTATAATATGTCTATCTATTTTCCCACTTAGGAAGACTTGTAGCATATTATGAAAGGGACTGATATGTGCATGGGAATATTTATTTAAAAACATGATTTCATTTGCCTGGGAATATAATTGTGAGGCCATTGCATAGATTCATGATTGACTTTATAACAAAGTATATCAAAGGTTTATTATCCAGTGGCCCTGCTAGCTCAGTCAGTAGAGCATGAGACTCTTAAAGAGCAGACCCCCATCCACTGGACTGCAGTGTCCCTCACAGACCCAAGCATTAGAAGGGAGTATTTTGATCCCTTTCCTTGCTGTGGAAAGTTGGGCAAGATACTCACTTAATTCTTAGTCTGGTCATCTGTACCAGCTTTCTAGGATGGTTGTGAAAAGTCAAATGATGAAGCAAATAAAGCACTTGGAATGGGGGGTCTCACCCAAGGACGATCTTACACATACTATAGAAGAGAATGAGTCTAAGGTTGTCAAATACTGGATTTTGGAAGTCTCTGTCTTATAAATAGCCAGGAGACTCCCTCCCTTGTGGAAGGTAGAACTTCCCCTTTAAGGTTGCTGGTGGCAGAAGGCTGTACTTAGTTAGAATGTCCAGGCTGCTTCCATGTCAGGAAGACACAGCCTTTGCATCTCAGTACCGAGGAGGCCGTGGTGTCCCTGGCTGAAAGGGGGACATGGGACATAGAATAAGCAAAGGCTCTATGCCTAATCCTGGCGCAGAGCCTAAACTTTGCAAAAATGGCTAGTATGCTCCCTGCCCCCAAGGAGCACACAAAGGCACTCTGACAACTGTTCACCCAGCAGCTCACTCAGCCAATGCTCTGAAGGAGCGCAGGACTCTGCGGTGGGGGGCTCTTCACACTGCAACCTAGCGAGGAGGGGATGCACAGCCGCCGGGGAGCGGCCCTTGGCTAGAGGAGGGCTCACTCCACCAGGGAGACCAGGGGGGACGGGGGAGGTCTGGTGCCCAGCTGAACGGCGCCCTGCCTCCAGTCAAGAATACACGCGCAAGAATTACAGCACGCACTTATCCTCCAAGTCCTCGCCCCGCGTTTCCTTAAACATGGGAGAGTTACAGCGCACATTTGTCTCTTCTTCAGCCCTCGTCCGTGCACCTTTCTTCAAACGCTGACTTCCCCAGGTCCTGGCCCCTGACTGGCCCAAGCCCAGTGCTGGCAGGCCCTAGCCATAACTCTCAAAACTCCAAACATCCACTCAGAGCACGTAAATCTCCAGCTGCAGAGTCGGGGCAGAAGTGCTGGAAAGATGCGCACGGACTGGACGGCGATGGAGCTCGTCAGTGCGTCTGGCCTGGGCTGAAGTCTCGGGTCTGCCACTGTGCATCCAGGACTCGTCCCTCTGACGCTTCCTTTCTTCACTGTACGAGGACAGGCTTGCATTTCCCGGGTGACTCCAGCTATCCTTGTGTTCAGCATGCTAGGGATGATGGATTTGTACCGTAAGCCGGGTGGCTCAGACTAAAGGAATTTATTGTCTATCTCTGGAGGCTAACAGTCTGGAATCAAGGGGTTCATCATCCTGAGGCCCAAAGGAGACAATCTTGTTCCAGGAGTCTCTGCAGCTTCGGTTGGTTTTCTGGCAACCTGTGACGTTCCTCAGGTTGACACAGCACTCCGATGGCTGCCTTCCTACACAATGTCATGCTTGGTGGAGGGGCAGACTTTTCCTTTCCTTCTCCCTTCCTTCCTTCCTTATTTCCTTCTTTCCTTTCTCTTTTTCTCTTTCTTTCTTTCTTTCTTTCTTTCCCTCTCTCCTCTCTCTCTCTGTTTTTTGAGCATGATCTCTCTATGAAATCCAAGGTGAGCTCAAACTCCCCGTCCTCTCATCTCACCCTCCCAAGTTCAGGGACGAGTGCATGTGCCACCATACCGGATGAGACATTCTTGCTATAGGACAAAAGCGACATTGGACTAAGGGTCCATCTTATTGCAGTATGACCTCATCTTAAATGCTTATAACTACAATGACCCTATTTCTAAATAACGAGGGCCACATTTTGCGGTATCAAGGGGATGGCAGTTCCATGTGTGAAGTTTTGGAGAGCTTACTTTAAACCATAGCAACTGCTCGGGAACTCTAACCTCTCCTCCCCAGGGCCTGGAGGCAACCCTGAGAACAGGGGGATGAAAGGAGCCCTGCTAACTATGAAGGCAGGCAGCAGACAGACCTGAGGTGGGCCCAGGCAAACTAGAATTAGGGTTCTCCAAGGGGCATCTAGGACAGAACTGAGGTGTCCAACAGAGGACAGGAGAGCAGAGGTCTGGATCAGATCAGTGGCTGCATCCCAGTGGGACATTCTGTCAAGATGAAAACCACATCCCATCTCAAAGTAAGAAGTGGGTAAACTTGAGGAGAGAAAAGTCAGGGAGGAAAAGACACCAGAGAGTCACTGAGGGCTGCAGGGAGGTAAGTCCTGGTGTGCTTGTCTGAAGACTAGTTGGGGAAGAGTCACTCTTTTCTCCATAAATCACTATTTATTATTCTGTTCAAAGAACCAAGGTCAGGGCCCACTGACATTTTATTACATTCTATCCTTTTCATTTTACCAATTTACAGTCTTGGTCATTTTTTTCCCCTTGTACTTCTTTGAGCTCTTTTTTTGTTCTAGATTTTTTTTGGGAGGGGGAGGTTCGAGGTAGGGTCTCACTCTGGCTCAGGCTGACCTAGAATTCACTATGTAGTCTCAGGGTGGCCTTGAACTCTCAGCGATCCTCTGCCTCCCTAGTTCTGGGGTTAAAGGTGTGTACCACCCCGCCTAGCTTTGTTCTACATTTTTTAAGTGGCCATTTATATCATTGATTTTGAGTCTTTCTTTCCTTGTATAAATATCTGTAGGTTTCTCTCATAGTCTAGCTACATACTCAAAACATTGATATATCATAGCTTGTGAATTCAGTTCATGTTTTTCTAATTTGCCTTGTAATTTCTCTAAGTGAGTCTGTTATTTAAAAAAAAAAAAAAAAACCCACTGAGTCTTGTTATTTTATCTAGCCTGGCCATCTCTACATTTTTATTGGTGGTGTTAAACTATTCACACTTATTATAATTAATGACCCAGGGAGGATTAAATGTATAATCTTGTTAGCTGTTTCTATAAGTGTCATCTGGGCTTTTCACACCTTTTTTAGCCTTGTTTCCTGCTTTCTTTTTAGATAGTTTATTTCGAATAATATAGTTTGTCATCTCTATTAGTCTCTCAGACTTACTTCATTGTTTAAATGCTTCAGTGGTTCTAGGATTTACAGTCTACCTTCGAATGGCATACCCATAATACACATGGCTATATACATTTTAAATTTTGCAGTGCATTATGATGAAAGCATCAATAATTTTTAAAGGAAGTTTAAAATGAAGGCAACAGCTCATGTGCTTAATCATTTTTTCCGCTTCTGGCACCTCTCATTCCCCAGGCACCTCTAGGTCTCTCATTCCCCACCCTACCTCTAAATCTCTCATTCTCCAAACATCACCGGGTCTCTCTGTCTCTCATTCCATCTCTAAATCTCTTTCTCTCTCTCTCTGCATCTCTGTCTCTCATCCCTCCATCTCTAAATCTTGCATTCCCCAGGTGTCTCTGTGTCTCTGTCTATATTTTATTTCCTCAGCTTTAAAATTCCCTTAAATATTTCTGGCAGTAAAGGTCTCTTACATAAAAATGTTCTGGGCTGGAGAGATGGCTTAGCGGTTAAGTGCTTGCCTGTGAAGCCTAAGGACCCCGGTTCGAGGCTCGATTTCCCAGGACCCACATTAGCCAGATGCACAAAGGGGGGCATGCATCTGGAGTTCGTTTGCAGTGGCTGGAGGCCCTGGCATGCCCATTCTTTCTCTCTCTCTCTCTCTCTCTCTCTCTCTCTCTCTCTCTCTCTCCCTCCCTCTCCCTTCTTCTCTCTGTTGCTCTCAAATAAATAAATAAAAGAAAATGATCTTTGCTTTTATTTAAAAAGAGTTTAGGGTTTCACTTTTTAAGGGAAGATATTGTCACTTGGAGTAGAACTCAAGGTTGATGAGTTCTTTTGCCTCCTCTTCTGTTTCACAGGACATGAAGTTTCTGACAATAACTTAAATTCTAGTTACCCCTGAACGTATCATGCGTTTTCTTGTTTCTCCTGCTTTTGGAAAGTTTTCATGTTGCCATATATTCTTTAAAACTTGGAGATACTGTTCCTGGCATGAGTCTGGGGATGATATGCCTGGCATGCCCCTCAGCATATTTTGCTTGAGATTCTCGGGACTTTCTTTGATGCGTTTCTATCCCACTTAAGCTCAGAGAATTGCAGTCATCATCTCTTCCTTTCCTGGGATCCGAGTAGCGTGGGTGTTGACAGGTCAGCTCTGCTCAGCGTGCCAGGAGCTCTCTGTGCCGCGGTTTGGACTCTCCCTGGTCGCTGCTGCTGCTTGCTTCATGACTCCGGGCTCCTCTTCTGCAGTGAGCCATGAGGTCTCCCTCTTCTTTCTTAACATACCACTCAACTTCTTTTTAATTCGATTTTTAGCGATTGCCCTGGTATTTCCAGTCCACACTTGGAACGAACCCAAGCCCACCTCTAAGCACACTGCCTCACAGGTAGCATCTGTACCTTATGCTAGCAAAATCATCCCAGTTCCTCCTCCGTGCATCATTGCTGTCAGCCTCACACATAAACAGAGGGGTGTAAGTGTTCTTCTATCCATTTCATACATAAGGTATGTGTTCACTATGCACCCATGTAATTATCTGAACATAAGTAGGGCTAATTAAATACATACTTACTATTATTATTATTCTCAACAAGCTTTTATTTTTTAGGTCAATTAAGAGTAATAAAAATGCTGGGCATGGTGGCACACACCTTTAATCCCAGATGCACAAAGGGGTACACGCATCTGGAGTTCGTGTGCAGTGGCTGGAGGCAGAGGTAGGAGGATCGCCATGAGTTCAAAGCCACCCTGAGGCTACACAGTGAATTCCAGGTTAGCCTGAGCTAGAGTGAGACCTTACCTCAAAAACAACAACAACAACAAAAAAGAGTAAATAAAAATAAGTTATTTGATCTTCACTATTTCTTCTTGAATTTCCTTCTTTTATTTATGTAGATCTGAATTTTAGACCTATACTGCTTTCCTATTTTCTCAAGAATTTGTTTTATTTGAGGTCTATTGCATAGCAGGGAATTCATGCCTGGTACTAGCCAAAGGAAGGGTAGGACTCCTTACAATGTACTCCTCCAGACACAAAATGGCCTGGATATCCATGACCTCACAGTGCCTGACACTACCTACACAAGACCATCATAAGAGGAGGAAAAAGATCATGACATCAAAATAAAAGAGAGACTCATTGAGATGGGGAGGGGGTATGATGGAGAGTGGAGTTTCAAAGGGGAGTTTCATGCATATGGTGATGACTACTAGGGATACTCAAAACTCAGCAAAGGGCTGGAGAGATGGCTTAGTGGTTTAGGCGCTCGCCTTCATAGCCAAAAGACCCAGGTTTGATTCCCCAGGGCCCACATAAGCCAGATACACAAAGTGGTGGTAGCGCACGCATCTGGAATTCGTGTGCAGTGGCTAGAGGCCTCTTTCTCTGCCTGTTTCTGTCTCTGAAATAAATAAAAATAAAATATTTTTTTATGAACTCATCAAAGTGCTGAGAAGAAATGACAGCTGAGTGTTCAGCACTAAGAAAATTCTATCACACCTTCCATGGCTAAGAGAACATGACAGAAAAGGAGGCAAAAACAATGTAAGAGCCAAAGGATGGGGAGGCGTGTTTTGGAACACTGCCTTTCAGACATAAAGCAGCCATTGCATTCACATCCTCACTGTGGCTGTCACAATCTGCACAACACTGGGTCCATCAATATGTCGTAACTGATGGAGAAGGGTAAAATGTCAGCATAGCAGGAGACAGCTAGACTAGTTGGAAAACAAAGAAGGGGCTCATGGGAAGAGAATTGCAGAGGAAGAACAAAAGAAGGTAACTGTAAGTGATTATGTAATAGTACATTACATATACGCATGAAAATCATCAATGACAAGTTTTAATAAGGGCTGGAGAGGTGGCTTTGTGGTTAAGGTGCTTGCCTGTGAAGCCTAAGGACCCAGGTTCAACACCCCAATACCCTTGTGATCCAGGTACACACGGTGGTGCATGCATCCAAAGTTTACAGCAGCTAGAGGCCCTGACACATCCATCTCATTCTCTCTCTCTTTCTCATCTCTCTCAAATAAATAAAAAGCTAAAAAAAAAAATTTAAAAAAGTTTTAAGAAAAAGAATTTGAGGGGTGAGAATAGGGAGATAGTTTAGTCAACAATTATCTTGTCTCATGAGCATGAAGACTTGAGCTCAGCCAAAAGAACTCACATATAAATGTCAGGCATAGAGGCACATGCCTGTAATCCCAATACTGAAGAGGTAGATATAGGAGAATCCCTGGGCTCTCTGACCAGCCAGTCTAACCTACTGTGGTAAACCCTAGTCAATGAGAAATTCTGTCTTAAAAAGAAGTGGATGGGGCGTGTGAGGAACAACCCTCGTAGCTGTCCTCTGGGCTGCACGTGCTCATACAAAAAGAATCTCTTTTGAAGTAGATGGAGTGGCAACAACCTCTCTGAGTTCTTTTTGTCAGAGGATGTCTTCATTTTTCTTACTGTGTTGAAGGATAACTGTGGAATACTGAAATTTACACTGGTCCTTTCTTCCTGCAACATATCATTCTCAACTTACAAATACACTTCCTGGGAAGTCAGATATCATTCTCATCTTTTCTCCTCTAAAGTAATTTGTTTTTTCCCCCTTGGGTTTCTTTCAGAATTATTTTTATTTTTGATCTTCTGTAATATGAAAAATATATGCCTAAGTATGGTTTGGAGGAAATTTATTCTTCTGGGTGCATATCCTGCAGAGTTATTTCACAGAGCTTGGATAGCCTATTTCGTTTTTTGTCCTGTTTCTCTCTGTTTTTTGGAATTGGGGATTCGTATCTCTGCGCTCAAAGATTCTTTCCTCAAAAGCTGGGCATGGTGGTGCACATCTTTAATCCCAACACTCAGAGAGACAGAGGATTGTCCTGAGTTTGAGGCCAGCCTGAGACTACATAGTGAATTCCAGGTCAGCCCAAGCTAGAGCGAGACCCTACCTCCAAACAAACAAACAAACAAACAACAACAACAAAATGAACAAAGATTCTTTCCTCAACCATGTCCAGCCTACTAGAAGTCCATCAAAGACTTGTTCACTCTAAAGCATGTCCACAGCACATTCTTCGTTTGTGCTCCTGCACTCTGCATCTCTAGCATTTCTTCCCCCCGCCCCTTAGGATTTCCATGTCTCTGCTCACAAGGTTCATCTGTTCTCACCTGCCATCTACTCTACCTGCTAAATCCTATTAGCCAACCATGTTCTAAATCTCCTGCCATAGCTACAACATCTCTGCCATGTCTGCTTCTGAGGCTTGTTTTATCTCTCTTAAAACTATTTCTCTTTGCCTTTTAGTGTCCTTGTCATTTCCCTCAAAAGCCAGACATGAAGTACTGGCCAAATAAAGGGCACTGCAGGAAATAGCCCTTCTATAATGTGATGGATGGGATGGCATAGCAATGGGTGGCCTACTGTCCCACATTTAGAGCTGTCTTTAGTGACAGGTCTGCTCAGCCACCTGTGTGTCCCTTTGGTGGGACAGGAAAGACAAAGCTGGAGGTAGATTTTCCCTTCTCCCACATGGAAAGGTGGGGCTGGCTAGATAGAATGGGGTATTCCCTCTCCCCAGGTCAGATGCTCTCTGATAAAAACCCAAGCAGTGAGCTGGGTGTGGTGGTGCATGCCTTTAATCCCAGCACTTGGGAGACAGAGGTAGGAGGATCGCCATGAATTCCAGGTCAGCCTGGGCTAGAGCAAAACCCTACCTCGAACAACAACAACAGCAACAAAAAAGCAGGTAGGGCTTTGATGGACTAATTTCTCCTGAAGAAAGACCTGATTTAGAAGGACAGAGTTGCTATGGCATATTTCAAAATGCTTCATTCCCTCCTCATGTTAGTCACACTTCCTTACTTCCTATTACTGGACAGAAACAAAGGGAAGAGGGTCTATTTTGCTCATGGATTCAGAGGATTCGGTTTACCATGGCTAGGGCAGAATATCGATCTCCAAACTTTGAGAATTGGAAATGGGAAAGTTGTATCATTTTTATTTCAAATATATTTTTCAGCTTTAGAACTTTGATATAGCTCCTTTTTTTAGATATCTTCTATTTCTCACCTCATTATTTTCATAATTTTCACTAGGGTTTTGGGCATATTATATAGAATTATTTATAATTAATTATAAATTATATCTATAATTATAAATAGGTTTTCAAAAAATTTTGTATTTTATAATAATTTTTGTAGTTTTTTAGAAAAGTTATTAAGGTGACATAAACTTTCTTTTTTTTTAATTTAATTTATTAGTTTTCTTTTCAGTAAATACAGGCAGCTTGGTACCATTATTTAGGCTCATCTGTGATCTACCCCTTCCCATTAGACCCTCCTTGTTAATGAAAATGGGTCGTTCATTGTGGAGTTAGCCCCCAGTTATTGGTATGATAAATGTCTCTGCAAATCATGACCCAACATGTGACTCTGACATTCTTTCTGCCCCCTCTTCCACAAAATTTCCCTGAGCCATGTTGGGTTCATTTTTGGTCTGCTTCAGTGCTGAGGTGTTGGGGGCGACATAAACTTTCTTCATACCACTCTCCAAGTTCCACATAATGTAACATCTTGGGTAATTAAGGTATAGTTCCTAAAATTCAATGTTATGGGTTGAATCAAATTTACCAAAAAAAAAAAAAAAAAGGCACACTAAAGTCCTAACTTTTATATGTGTGAACATGGCCCTATTTGGAAATAGTGTCTCTGCAGATTTAATTAGTGAGGTTTTAATGAGAGGATCCCAGAACACAGTGGACCCTCACTCCAGTATAGCCAAAGTCACTTTTAAGAAGAGACCCAAGAGAGAATATCATGCGCTGATGAAGGAAAAGGTTGGGACAATGAATCTCCAGGGTTTCCTGGTGACCACCAGAAGGAAGAGCAACAAGGATAGTTTCTCCTTTAGACCTGACCTAAAGAGCATGTTCCTATCAACAAGTTGTCTTCAGACTACTAGCTTTCAAATCTTGAGAAAATAAATTTCTATTATTTGAGCCTGCTAGACTATAATACTGGTTACTACAGCCCAAGAAAACCAGTACAAATGAGAAATTAACATCAGTACATCACAACAATCCGAACTCCAGGCTTGATCTAGCTTTCAATATCTCTTTCACTAAGGCCCTTTGACTGCTCCACAATCTAACCCAGGACCCTGAGTTGTGTTACCCAATGCATTTCTCCTCAGTATCCTCTGGATTATCCAAGGTCTCCTTATTTTTGTAAATAGATTTTTTTCTAACATCTAACCTCATTGTAACCTCACAGTTATATAGTGTGGGGAAAATAATGCCATGGGAGTGAAATGTCCTCTCATGGCACCACATTAGTGTATGATATTAACATGATGTGACATACACCTCAGCCACTTGAGTTCCCACATTTCCTGTCCCTGCTTTCATCTTTGGAAGTGAGTCACAGAATTTAAAAAAAAAAAAAAAAGGAGAAGGAAGAGAAGAAGGAAAATGTGACTCTTTTGGCTAAAATCATCATGTCTATTATTTCTGGATATGGCACTTTTGAGCAATTTTTATTTTCTCCTAGTCATGGGTTACATTTTTATTTCTTTGAATGTCTAAGAATTCTAAGAATCTGAGAATTTTGTGAATTTTACATTTTTTCTTGAACATTAGATTTTGCTATATTTCTTGAAGAAGTATTAGAGTTGTTTCTGATAATTGGTTATGCTATCTTGCTTACCAGAAGTCTTAACCTTTGGGGATTTTTTTTTCTTAAATCTTGTTCATGCTGGGCTGGAGACATGAAATATCCTTGTTCAGGTAGACGTCTTCTAGGGCTTTCACAGTGTTGAGCAAGGCTTTTGCATGCTGTCTGGAAGAATGGAATGGGTCTTAGGTCTGCATGAGCTCAATACTGGTTCTTCCCTCACTTTTATGCTCTTTGTTTAGTCTCAGGGAATCATCCGGCTTAGCCCTAAGGCTCAAAGAAACCACCACACATACCTTTTTATTTCCTTCCCTTCATAGTTCATGCCCAGTCTCCACATTCAGTCTCTGTCTCCTGAACTCCACAGGCCTCATGGGGTCTGCCTGTGTCTGCTCTCCTCACATACCATTCAGAACTTCTCATCATGCAGATGGCCAGGGAACTTGTGAGCGTCCCTCCTGTTTTTCTTCTTTCCCAGGAGCCATAGTCCTGGGACACTGCATATGTTTTGTCCATATTTCTGGTTACTTATGGCAAAAGAGAAATTGTGGACACAATCACCACTTGCCGGGTTCCAAGCTCTCCTAATTCCTTCCTTTCTTCTGCTTCCAGAGAGGACACCTGCATGCTGCCATTCCTAGTCCTTCAAACCTGGGCAACCTGTTGTGACTTTTCAGTTCTCCAACAAGGATGGAGACTTGCATTGTTCACCATTATTTATATTGTCCCTATTAAGATAATGCATGTTTTCCATCTCCTGCCAGGCCAGCCATTGTCCTTCAATTTCAGAGGGTAAAAAAGGAGCTGGAGGAAGATGGATAAGGAGAATGTGCTTCTTGGAAGATGGTTAGGGATTGGTATGAGTCTATATAAATGTCCTCCTCTTTTTTGCCACCTCAAGCAAAGGGAGCCCAGGAACCAGGACAGAAACCAAAAGGAGAGTTCCCAGGGCATCTTAAGAGGTGTTTCCAGAGCTGTTAGGTACTCAGCAGGAGAGTTAACTGGAAAAACCCAGTGACAAATGCTGACCTCCCAGACACCATAAGACCCATGTTCCCATTCTGCCAAGGAAATGCCGAAGGGGGTGTACAGACATGGTGTGGGTCTTTTGGGATCCATCTGGAGATGTGAAATAAAATAGCAGCTATTTTTAAGGTTAAGCCAAAAAAAAGTCTTCATGACACAAATTATCAGTAGAACAGAGACAAACGAACTCTCACATTGAGATTTCTGCACTTATTTCTTCACAGGCCCTACCTGGTTCCATGGAACATTCCCGGATCTATATAAGCCCAGCCAATGGCTATAGCCAATCCTGGTCATTGCACTCTATAGGCAGCCACTCTTAAACCCCATCCTCCTCCTCTCAAACACAGCACTGCTCCAGCAGGCCAGCCTCCCACTCTCTTTTCTCACCCATCAGTCTCTGATCACCACACCCTCCTCTCACCGTCAGGGAGATCAGCTTTACTACATTCCTCTCATGAGTGAGATCAGGTTATACTTGTTACATTGACCATTACTCCATGTATATGTGAATCAGACATCATATTATATCTCATAAATGTGTGCAAATATTATGTCAATTAAAATGAAGTACTTAAAAGATTTTTTTTTTAAGTTGCAATCCATCTGTCCAACTTAGGCTATGCCATTCATGTCTTGCTGCTCTCTGCAGCTTGCTTAGAGCTGGTGCTGATGGGAGGCACTGACTACAGCATTGGCCATCAGTGAGTCTCCAGTGTCCAACCAATTTCTGCCTCAACATTTCCTCTACTCTGTTTGCCCTCTTCTCTCCTGCACTCCAGTGTTCTGCCTTTCCTATCCTGCTGAGATCCCATCATCCCTCTGTGATCTATTAGTTCAGTGCCTATACTTCTCCTAATTCACCTGCCATTCAGCACTGTGACTCTTTATATAAGTCTTACCTTCCTTGTGAGATCACATGATGCTTGGTGACAGGTTTCATGTCTGCCTTATTTTTTTGTGAATGAAAACAATATATTCTTCTCTCCCGATCTGGATGGAGCACACTGGGCATAGGTAAACAGTTATTTTCCTGTTCTCATATTGTGGAAAGTCCTGGTTGCTAAGTGAATACTTTGGAAGGGTCCTGTGTATCTCTGAGCTCTTCAGAAATGAGGAGAGCAGTGGCCATGGGCTCAGCAAACCAGGACATCTCCTTTTGTCTCTCTCAGGGCTCTGAGTGGGCAATGGAGCCCAGTGCCAGTTATTCCAAGATGGGGAAGCCAGCCTGACAGACCAAAGACAGGACGGAATTCAGTGTATGGGAAGTCCTACCTTTGTTTGAGCTTAGTGTTCACATAGCCTTAGGGCTTAATGTCAGGTCACTGATCTCCGGAAGGAATGTGCCACAGGCTAGGGAAACAACAGTTAACTTGTTTGCTCCTATGCCAGAGAGTGTGCCAGGGCAGTGACAGCGTGCGGGCACAGTGCACCACATCTTGGACCCAAACCCTCTCCACAGAGCCTAGAGAGAGATGACTTTTCCTGCAGATCGGATGTGGCTTCCAGTCAGATGCCACCTGCACAGGAAAACTGAGAATTGCCAGATGGGGAACAGAGTATGGGATAGTCTGATCATATCCTTCCCATCCCACACTGTCTACGTCTGACCTGATATTGGTCCCTCTGCCAAGCAATGCATGATCAATCGACTCTAAGGGGAATCAAGAAGGAAATACAAAAGCAAGACAAACAGCAAGTTTAAGAGAATTGTGAGGGATATTGTAGATTGGGTAATCCAAGATGGAAAAACCCTCCATAAATGCAGGTAGCACTATCCCATGGACTTGAGGCATTAAAGAAAAAAAAAAAAAAACACTGTAAAAGCTGAACTGTATACAAAGGAAAGTTAATAACTGGAATTCATTGCTGTCTGCTTCCTGATTGTGGAGGCAATGTGGCTAGCTGCTTCATGTACCCTCCCCTCCATGAGGGATGAGTGTAACCTCAAACAGAAAGAGAAAATAAACCTTTACTCATTAAGTTGCTTCCATCAGGTATTTGTTCACAGCAGTGAGAATTGTAACTTATACATAAAATCGGTGCCAAAAAGAGGGGCCCTCACTGTGATAAACTTGACCATGTGGTTTGTAAGCCTTGGGAATTGGTTTATGGGTGGTGGAAGAGTTTGAAACTTTGGGATAGAAAAGCCCTAGAATGCTGTAACAAAGCTTAGTGGGGGGATGGAGAGATGGCTTAGTGGTTAAGCACTTGCCTGTGAAGCCTAAGGACCCCGGTTCGAGGCTCAGTTCCCCAGGTCCCACGTTAGCCAGATGCACAAGGGGGCGCACGCATCTGGAGTTCGTTTGCAGAGGCTGGAAGCCCTGGCGCGCCCATTCTCTCTCTCTCCCTCTATCTGTCTTTCTCTCTGTGTGTCTGTCTCTCTCTAAATAAATAAATAAATAAATAAATAAATAAAAAAGCTTAGTGGGTCATTTGGGTAGGAATTTGGAAAGCCAGAATGCCAAGAAAAATGCAGACAGTGGAGGCCCAGCTCATGATGTTTCAGAGGGAAACAAGGACTCTGTTCGGCACTGGGCTTGAAGCTATTCCTGTGATATTCTAGCAAAGACTCTCACTGTACTCTGCCCATTCCCTGACAGCTTAAATGAGGCTGACTTGAAAGTAATGGGCTAACTGGGGAGAAAAATCCAAGACAGGACATCATTCTGGGTGTGGAATTGCTACTGTTGATTGCTATTCAGATCTATGGTGAGAGAGAGCAAGAAATGAAGCAGAAAAACATGAAAACTGTGAAGTTTGACAAAGAAGAGAATTTGTGCAAGCATAAAGTATCTTACAAGCTGAGAAAACAGCTGCAATTGTTAAAGAGGAATACTGTGCTCTGCACTGGGACAAGAGAAAAGGTGTCATAAGAACAAGATCCCATCCAGTGAAGGGTCTAAGTTGTGAGCATCCAAATTATTTTGAAAGGAGAGAGCCAAGACAGAGAATGACACAAGTGAGGCAGAAGGGCTCCCTGCTCACAAAACAACTGCCTAAGGAAGTGTTTTCACAAATTCGGTAACCAAGGCACGCAGACACTGCTAGAGCTGTCATTCATGAAGCCAGGCTACGTCCAAAGCTGGCAGCAAAACTTGGCGACATGGTACTGGCTTTGGATAAATGAAAGATGCAAGATGGAGAGGGTCATAGAGCCTGGCTCCACAGATCAAAGAGTCACCAAAGTCAGGCAATGTGTTACAGAATCAGAGTCCCTGCAAAGAGGACCTGAGAGGAAGATAAACGCTAAGCTGCAGTGGAGACCCCAGGATGTTGGAGATACCAGAACCATAAGACACCTACCAAGGAAAGTCGTAGGCATGGAGTGGGGCTTCCCCAAAAGAAAGTGTACCAGGTGAAAGAGCTAGGAGGAGAGGGGCTTTCCAAAGCCCTGGCGATTCCACGGTGGGTCCCAGATGTTGGACTGGGAACTGCAAGATGTGGAGATTGTCTTCATAGGTTTTGGTCTTACTTTGGTCTGATCTTGACTTGCAACTCTGTTCAAAATAGTAAGTGTCTTTTTGGAGACTCAGGAAAACTCTTAAATGTGAGCTCCTGTGGCAGGAAAAGTCAGGCAGCAAACATACAGTAACCCAGAATAGACATTATCATTCTAAAAGACACTTACTATTTTGAATAGAGTTGGAAAAGTTAAAGACCTTTTGAAGTTGGATAGAATGCATCTTGGAAAGGGGTGGAAGGTTATGTTTTAAAAGCATTATGTCTGAGTGTCAAGTAGCCAAGGGGGAGGACTTGTGATAGTTAATCTCTGTTGTCAAGCTGATAGGATTTTGAATCATCATGAAAACAAATATCTAGGAATGTTTGTTAGGGAGCTTCTAGATCAGGTTAATTGAGGTAACAAGATCTACCATAAATATGGGCAGCACCGTTCTATTGGCTGGACTGGGGGGTCTGGGTTGTATAAAAAGAAGAAAGCCAGCTAACCATCATGACTCATTGCTCTTTGGTTCCTTATTTAGGAGGCAACGTGTCCAACTGCTTCATATTCCTGCTTCCCTGCCTTCCCTTCCACAATGGAATGTAACCCTTAACTATAAGATGAAACAAATCCTTCCTCCTTAAGTTGCTTTTGTCAGATATCTTATAAGAAAGGGAACTACTACAGGAATGGAAGGGGTTAGAGACAGAGATATGACCTCATTTAACCTCAAGTGAGAGGAAAGACAGAAAATCATATCCCAGTCTCAGGAGTAAATTTCTTATTAATTTATAAATTTCTTATTAACTGATAGGAAATATTTCTTAGATTCATTTTGTACTGGGCCAACATTTTTCTCTGCATCACCAGGAACAGAAGTGGGTCACACAGGTAAACTCACTGTGAGCTGCCAGGTGTAATCCAAGCTTAACCTGCCTCCCCCTTCTTCTAGGATCCAGGGAGAGAAAACATTCCACTGCTACCGGCTACCTGAAAAGTGCAGTCATCTCTAGGAAGATGTCTGATGAGCTGGCTGGAAAAGGGTATGTGTGTGTGTACATGGGGAGAGGGAAAACTTGCCTACCGGAGTTGGAAAAGTCTTGCCTTGCCACTGTGAGAGTTCTGATCACTTTTCTTCTCATGTCTCTGGTTTATTTTCCTATTGTCATCCTCAGTGTGGCAAGCAGGAGGAGGTGGAAAACACACTCCCTGAAGGTTTTTTCCACTCAGAGGCCACTGAACTGCATAGTTCAGTAAATAGGGCCAGCTACACCCACAGCTTTCAGCTCACGTGGTCCCTGACTTTAGGGGAAAATGAGAGAAAGAACAATATCTTTTAATGTTTTTTTTTTCACTTTGGGGTTCTGCAAAGATGGTTCAGTGTGTAAAATACTTACTACACAAGCATTAGGATTTGAATTCAGATCCCTACACGAAATGTCAAGCATGGTGGCACATGCTTGCAGTTCCAACATTGGGGAGCTCTGGGGCTCAGTGGCTGCTGGTCTAGCACAACCATTGAGCTCTAGGTTCAGAAAGAGACCCCATCTCAAAGAATAGGGTGGAGAGCAATTGACGCAGACCTAACCACACACATGGAACACATGTGCACATGAATGCATACCACGTCCCCTGGAACTTTCACATTTCTTTCATTGTTGTTTTTAGCTAGAATTTGCTATGTACTCACTGCCTTCTGCCTGCTTTGTTTATAAATTGACTACTATGCTTCACATAAGTGCAGAATTACTTCATATGGATAGAATTACGTAGTAACTGTCTTCTGTGGCTGCTTACCTCAATATATAGTTTCCTCAAGCTTTACTCATGGTATAGCATGGGTCCAAATTTTCATGCTTTTTAATGATGAATAATGTTCTACCATATGTATCTACTGCATTTTCTACTCATCCACTGTTTGGCTATCGTGACAATGCCTTTATGAACATGGAAATACAAGTATCATTTTGAGGTTCTGCTTTTATTGATTTCAGGCATATGACCAGAAGTATGATTGCCATGTTGTATTTTCTTGTGTCCTTGGAATTGCCATACTGTGCCCAACAGCAGGTATCATTTTATATTCCCAGTAGCAGTGCACAGGGCTCTGATCTCTCCATACCTTTACCAGCACTTGTTTCCTGTGGTTTGGTTAGGTTTTGTTGGTGTTAGTGGTGGTTAAGTGGATGGGGATTTTCTTTTTTAAGTTGACCTCAAACTCATGACCCTCCTGTCTTAGCTTCCAGTGTGCTGAGGTTCCAGCTGTGTACCCCCACCCTCAGGTACTTCATTTGGTTAGACTGGCAGCCATCCTGATGGATGTGAGGTGGCATCCCAGGGTGGTTTTGATCTGTATTCATCTAGTGACTAATAAAACTGGACATCTTGGTGTTTGCTCATTGGCCATTTGTATGTCTTTGGAGAAACTTCTGTTAAAGTTCTTTGCCCACTTTCTAATCAAATTGTCTATTTTCATTGTTAAGTTGTACATAAAGTTACTCCTTATCACACATGATTTGAAATATACTCTCCCATTCTGCAGAAGATTTTTTTCTCTAGTGATTCATAGAGGGTTTTTTTTTTTAATTTTATATGTAATACAACTTATCTATTTGTCCTTTGTTATCTATAAGAAGCAGTGCTTTTAAGCCAACTTCTGGGAAGAAGAGGAAGATAATTTTTTTTCCTGTGATTACAATGGGTATGCCTTAGTTTCTCACCCCCACCCCCACTAATCATGCTCTACCAGGCTGGGACCTAGGCTGCCATTCAGTGGCAGAGTTTGTATGTGAGGTTATCAGAAATCCTTTCTTTCAAATCTATGTTAAACAGAGGGCTTTATATTTTGAGTTACTTTATTTGTTGATGTCTGATTGGGTTTTGGTTTGATGGAGGTCACTTTTGTTTGGTTTGTTTTTTCTCTACATTCTGAGTATGTTTTTTAATTAATTAATTAATTGCTAGCGCAGAGAGATAGAACAGAGAGAAAGATAGAAAGAATGGGCACACCAGGGCCTCTAGCCCCTGCAAATAAACACCAGATACATGCACTACTTGGTGCATCTGGATTTATGTGGGTACTGGCGGATCAAACCTGGGTTGTTAAGCTCTGCAGCCTTAACTGCTGAGCCATCTATCCATCCCCCTAAGTATGTTTTGTTTTGTTTTTCTTTATTCTTATTTTGTTATTTGTTTGAGAGAGAGAGAGAAAAAGAGGCAGAGAGAGAGAGGGAAAATGGTCATGCCAGGGCCTCCAGCCACTGCAAATGAACTCCAGACTCATGCACCCACTTGTGCATCTGGCTTATGTGGGTCCTGGGGAATCAAACTAAGGTCCTTGCACTTTAGAGGCAAATGCCTTAACCACTAAGCCATCTCTCCAGCCCCTGAGTATGTTGTTGTTGTTCATTTATGTATTTGAGAGCAACAGACACAAAGAGAAAGGCAGATACAGAGAATGAGCACGCCAGAGCCTCCAGCCACTGCAAACGAACTCCAGACGTGTGTGCCCCCTTGTGTATCTGGCTAATGTGGGTCCTGGGGAATCAAGCCTCAAACCGGGGTCCTTAGGCTTCATAGGCAAGCACTTAACCACTAAGCCATTTCTCCAGCCCTCTTGAGTATGTTTTTTTAAAGTCCTATAGGGAGGAATCCTGAAAAATTAACTTCACATGGAAGGTCTGAAATGAATCGCTTATTTAGAAGGAAACACCTGGGTTTGCCAGCTGGCTCATGTCTTCCTGACTCCTCACATGAGGAAGGATCATCCCTCACAAGAAAATCCATGGGCTGAGGGGAGCAAACCAAATGCAGACATTGAGTTTTCTGAAAGATAAGCAGGTGAAAGGAGCTTTCAGGGACCTGGCTCAGCATTTCATGAGCCTAATTTGTGTCCAGTGTCAGCCACTGGACCCTCTGACAACAAATGCTAGGAAACCAGCTTCTCTCTCATTTCATTGGCATGCCACCAGCTGATAGGTGCCCTTTTTGAGGCAGACCAACCTCCAGACATCCAAATTTAGGCAGGGGGATGGCTTGGTAGATAAAGCACTTGCTGCACAGGCATCAGCACCCAAGTTTGGAACCTCAGCACCCATATAGAGTGCTGGACATTGTGGCAGGCATTTGTAACCCTAGCCATGACAATGAGCACAAAGGGAGGCTGAGGCAGGGGAATGCACTGGAAGCTGGCAGACAGGAGTACAGCTAGTCTACTGACAGCAGCAGTGAGCAACATGAGACCCTGCCTCTTAAAGGAGGTGGAAGGTGAGGAGCGACACCCAAAAGTTGTCCTCTGACCTCCACATATGTGCCACAGCACATGCATGCCTGGGCACAGACACATGGACACATACACACAACAAATCTACTAACATGAATTCACCATTTTTCTCTTATGATGGGCAAACAGAGCTGCTTGAATGGAGGCTGACATCTACCGAGTGGGACGTAAGGCAATGAGGAAAGGGCTTCCATCATTCAATCACTGCAACACCATCTGAGCTCTTCACCCTCCGTAACTTCCCTCCCTCCTGGGGGCTCTACCAGTGAAACACTCCAAGGTCCAGTAGCTTCCTCCCATTCTTTGCCTTCCATAACTGCCCAAAGCAAGTTGAGCAAAGACCATGTGTCAAACCTGGGCAAGAACAGTGGAGGAGGATGACACAGAACTAGTATTCCCATAGTTACTGTCCCCGTGGTGCCTCCAAACAAGGCAAAGTGATGATAAGACATACAGGAAACAAAAGTGGTCAGTGCACAGAAGGCTTGGTACCAGTAAAGTGGGTGAGGAGACCCCCTCTATGAGCTGGTATTGGAGCCACATGGCACACAGAGACACTAATACAAATATAAGCAGCCACATCCCAACAACAATACCCACTGTCAGCTATTCACCAAAACACACACACACACATACATACACACACACGTGTGTGTGTTTAGGCACATACCATAGAAATGTGTATTCTCACACAAGTTCAGGGATCATTTTTTTTTACACTCTCCTCCCCCTCCCCAAAAGAAATTAGTTGAGCAAGTGAGATGGCTCAGTGGACAAACACTTGTCATGAATGCATGAGGACCTGAGTTCAAAGTCCCAGCACCCATTAAAAAAAAAAACAGACACTGAGGCAGGCATTTGACTGCAAGCCACACCTGTGGGTGAGACAAGAGAATCCTCTGGAAGCTTAGGGGGAACAACTCATCTAAATCCACCTCAAAGGAGCTGGAAAGGCAAGAACTGACACCCAAGTTGTCCTCAAATGCGGGAAGGGGCACACATGTACCAACATTTCCTTACACACTCACACACATACACACATATCAACACTATACACACACACACACACACACACACACACACACACACAGGAGAAAAATCAGAAGTGGAGTAGAAACTCAAAACCTCCCTAAAGAAATTCAGTGGACTTCTGCCAAATTTATGATATATCACCATCTTCTCCCATTCAAAAAAAAAAAAGTTTCATGTACACCCTACAAGAAAATGCACCCTAAATTTCCAGAATGGTAGGATCTTATCAAAGAGTAAATTGGTGTTCACAGAAGGTTGTTGAAATTTGGGCTGAAGAATTGCCAAGCCAGGCTTGGTGTGTTTGTTGTAGAATTCTGCATGCTCCCTAGATTATCATACTTTTATTCCTGTAAGTGGATGCTGCTCTTTTTCTTTTTCTTTTTTCCTGTACCCTGGCTTGCTTTCAGCACAGGTCAATCAAAATGCTTCACCGGGACAGTGACGGGGCCTTGATGAGAACCAGGTGTTTCTGATTAGGTCTTCCCCAGCAGAGAACCCAATCATTTCCAAGGTCAAAGTTCCCGTCCCTGCCTGCCAGGCCCAAGTTCCAATCCTGATGGAATGCGACTTCCCTGGATGACAGACTGGAATCTTGATTTCTTCTTCCCATCTACCCGTTCCCACAAAAAGTCACCGAGAGAAAAACCCAGCTTGAAACAGGGGCCCCAGAGGTTTGTCTGGGCGCAGCCACTGTCTGTAGATCAGCATGCTAATGAGTTAAGTGCACAAGAATCAGAAACACCAGGGTCACATTTCCTCTGAAATACTTGAGGGTGGGGGTGCACAGTCTACTCTAATCCAAAATCAGGAGGCCAGCCAGGCTCTTGTCAAATCTCCCTTGTCCTGATTTTGGCCCAGCGACTGAGAATGGTTCACTCCAAGCCCTCAGGCCAGTTGGTTTCTGTGGCAGACAGTATGTGCATGTGACAGCCAGGGCAGCAAGGATGCCAATGGCCAGGCGGGATGGGGGAAGGGGGCAAGCAACAGTGAGACCAATGACAGGGGCTGCTGTGGAAATTTCAATAGGAAACAAGCAATTACAGGAGAACAAATGCTCCCAACACTGCCCTTCTCACATCCTTCAGACAGGTAAAAACTGACAGCAGAAAGTTAAGCACTGGAGCAACTCTGGCCTTGGGATGGAGCCGTGACCACCAACCATGTGTGGCCACGTCAGCACAAGCACCCTGCACTTTTAAAACATGTTTTCCTTGACTTGGTTTATAAGCTGGATCTCTTCCTTGCACTTGCATCCACTTCCTTTGTCTAGATCCATTTCCATCCACCAGGTGGGGAGGAATGGGGAGTCTGATGGGAGAGACAATCTCTGGACCTGTTGGCAGTTTGGCCTCAGATCTGTGGTCAAGGGGCCAGAAGAGAAGGGAGCCTCGGCGTGGAGCTCTGCTCTCTAGCTCGGGGCAGAGACAGGGTCATGGTGAAGAGGGTCTGGGAAGAGCAGTGTATTGGTTACTTTCTCTTCGCTGTGACCAACTAGCTGAGAAGAAGCAACGTGAGGAAGGGTTTATGTTAGCCCCAGATTACCGTCCACCGTGGCCGGGAAGGCAAGGCAGCCAGAGCGGGTGGCAGCTGCTCACATTCAGTGCACGGTGAGGAAGCAGAGAGCGGTGGATGCTCAGCCTGCTTTCTCCTTTCCACTCAGTCCGGGATCTCAGCCCATGGAATGGTGGGGCCCATAGTTAAGGCGGGTCTTCCCATCTGAACTTAATCTGGAAAATCCCTCACGGACATTTCCAGAAATTTGTCTCCACAGTGATTCTAAATCCTGTCGAGTTGACAACTGGAGATTCACCACCACAGAATTTTCGAGGAGCCAGACCAACTGGAACACACACCAGCCATTCCTTTTCTTCAAGAATCATGGCCCAGACAAACCAGTGCCTCAACAATGAATGGAAATGCGTGTGCAGTCCTGACGTACATGTAACATGTCCCTACGTGTCTCCATCATGACTCCTCCTGAGGCAACCTGAGAAAATCATGAAAGGCTACAAACACTTACCCATAACAGAGATGGGCAAGTGGAGGGTAGAGTCCAGAAGGCTTCATAGTGACCTGAACTATGCTTTGGTGCTGATTTTTTCTCTCTAGCTGTGGTGGTTGGATTCAGTTGTTCCCTGATAAACTTAGGTGATCTGAATGCTAGATTCTGAGCTGATGAAGATTTGGGGATAAACGCCACCTGGAGGCAGTGTATTGTTGGGGGAGGGCTGATGGGTGTTATAGCCAGTTTCCTTTTGCCGGTGTTTGGCACACTCTCCTGTTCCTGTTGTCCACCTTATATGGTCCAGGGGTTGATGTCCACCTTCTGCTCATGCCTTTGTTTCCCCCTGCCATCATGGAGCTCCCCCTCAAGCCTGTAAGCCAAAATAAACCTCTTTTTTTCCTACACACTGCTCTTGGTTGGGTGATTTCCACGAGTGATGTGAACCTGACCTCAACAGTAAAGTGGTACCAAGGAGTGGAGTTGCTGCTAGACACCTGACTGTGTGGCTTTGGCCTTTTGGAGCTGATTTTCAAGAGGAATGTGGGAAGATTTGAAACCTTGGCCCAAGAGACACCTTATAGTGTTGTAAGTACAGCTTGATGGACTATTCTGGTCAGAGTTGAAAGACCTGAATGCAGGAAGAACTATGGACTGTGAGGTTTGGCTTCTGAGGGTGAGAAAGAGCTTTGCATGGACTGGGCTAACAGTTTATGTGAGAAGCTTGCTCTTGTGCCCATGTCCTGAGAAGTTCTGCATGTTTGCTTGTGTAGAAATGAACTGGTGTGAGCAAAGGGATATGACACAGAAAGAAAAGTCTCTGGGTGAATTGCTGCCTGTTCGCCTACAATTGAGAGATTATAACCTTTGAGATTGGGCCAGCTGACCAGCACTGGGGCAACAAGAAAAATGTAGACTCTTTTGAAGGGGCCTGAGTGCTTAAGGAGTGTCCTATTCTTCAAAGTCTGCTTTATTCCCCTCTGGATTAACAAATTGACACCCTACTTGGTATTGTGGAGTATAAGAAATGCAGGAAAGAGAGGGTCATTGAGTTTGCAACACGGTCTTGTGTTTTGGAAATGGCCATGGGCAGTGTGAAGCAGGTTTGCTGGATGCCTGCATGGAGATCCCATGGGGCCATGAGGATGAACTGTGGATTGCAGTGGAAACCCAGTGGAGATGCCAGGAACATGAGATGGCTGCTAAGGAAAGCTGCTGGCCTAGGATGAAGTTTTCCAGGAATGTGAGTAGCCTAGCTGGAGGGGCAGAATTGGAAGTCCAGAGACTTGTTGCTGGGTAGAAGTATGGGACTTGGAGATTTGTCACTGGCTAGAGTTGTTGGACTTGAAGCTACAGAGTTTGATGTTTACCCTGATTGTTTTAAATCTTGTATTGGTGGAATATTTCTTTACTATGCCCAATGCCATCTTTTGCAGTGTGAATGTTTATTCTGCCATTATGGGTTTTGGTGGGGTTGGTATTATGGCTCAGTTAAAAGAGCTTAGACTATGAGGATGTATGAACATCGTTGGAATAGATTTAAAAAAAAAAACTATGGGGACTTTTAAAGTTCGGCTGAATGCATTGTATTTTATATCATGTATGGATATCAGTTTATGGGGGCCAAGGGTGGAATGTAGTGGTTGGATTCAAGTGTCCCCATAAACCTAGGTGTTCTGAATGCTAGGTTCTCAGCTAATGGAGATTTGGGAATTAACACCTCCTGGAGGCAGTGTATTATTGGAGGCAGGCTTATGGGTGTTACAGCCAGTGCCCCTATGCCAATGTTTGGCACACTCTTCTGTTGCTAGGGTCCACTTTATGTCGGCCAGGGGGTGATGTCTACCCTCTGCCCATGCCTTTGGTTTTCCTGCCATCATGGAGCTTCCTCCTCAAGCCTGTGAGTCAAAATAAGCCTCTTTTTTCCCACACGCTGCTCTTGGTTGGGTGATTTCCACCGTTAATGTGAACCTGACTGCAATACTAGCCAGCCGGCTGCCTTAACCTTTTCCTCTTCCATTCTTCCTTCTTCTGCAGGAGCCTCTTTAAGACTGGCCCAAGTCAAGGGCTAATCTACTATGCTAGAGGAAGGCTCTGCAGTTAGAAGCCACTGCGTACACTCAACTGGGCTCCAGTGGCCTCGGGGTCACCTTGGAAAGGAGCACTCAACTCCAAGGAATCATATTAATTCTGTGAGGCTTGCCCCAATTGTCCCTGGGTGACGCTGTTCTGTCATAAAATCCCTCCATCCCTCTAGATGGTGAACTGATTTCTTGGCAAGTAGGCAAAGATCCCACATTTGTGTAGCTATCGCATCTTGAGAATTACTTATCAAAGTGGAAACTAAGGCTTCGTGCTGCCGGCCTCCGTGCCCACCTGAATGGTGGCAGTGGGGCTGGCAAGTATCGTTACTAAAGGGCAGAGGGGGGATCCTGTACAAGATGCTGCGCTACCATCTCCTGTTCTCCATCTCTTCAAGGTCGGGCAGGCAGCTCTGCGGTTTGAGCATTCTCTCTGAGTCCTTATACCCAGGGTTTCTCAGAGCTCTGTCTCTGGGTCCCACCTGGCTTCGATGCAGGCTTCCTGAAGGAACACAGCACCAGGGTCCCCGACTCAGGCACTCCTGGGAAGGGGGAAGTAAGAACTTACCCTGGAGTGCAAGGCTGCCCGCAGCAGAGCTTGCCTGAAACCCCAGGACAGGGCCATGCGAATTCAGATCCTTCTCGAGACCCCGCCCAACGCTGCCATGGTCCGGCACATAGGTGACAGAAAGGTCGTCCTAATTAAAACCGCTCTGTGGAGGATCAGCTGTGGCAACTTGCTGGCTCCGTTCTCCTTCTTCCCACCTCTTCTTTTTCTTCCTAAACATACCTGCTGCCGTCCCTCCTTCTATTTAAGCAAACATCTCTCTCCATGATTCAGCACTGCCCCCCCGCCCCGTTATCTAAGTAGTACGCAGATGTATAAAGACACAAGAGCTTTCTGCTCCTATTAGGAGCTTGTTCTGTTACCCATCTTCTCTCAAGCCTACAAAAAGCAGCCTTCCTTGGCCAGAAATTTCCTAGCTCTGGCCTCCCCCAATAAATCAGCTCCATTTGGCAGGTGGTCTTCCATTTGTCAGAGATGGGATTTCCTCTCCAAAGACTTCAGTCACCACGCCCCCACAGCTTCGGCTCTTCCCACAACCAGAGTTTGAAACTGGCCAGATGTGAACAAAAGGAACGTTAAAAAGTCCACTTCTGTTGGCAACTTCCTGTCTTGCTGCGCCGTCCAAGCAACTCTGCCAGTTGTTGGTTAACTCTCACCGCCACTGTGAGGCAGGAATGGGGACTGGGTATCAAGGTCAGCTGAAGACACAGCTTGGAACACTAACAGATTACTAAGGGGCGAGGGGATGATGATCCATGGGACCAGAGAAGAATCCACAAGGAAGGGCTAGTAATCTAGAGACAGGAGTGTCGCTCAGTGGTAGAGCACTTGCCTAATCTATACAAGTTCTAAGATCAGAGCCCCAGCACCGAAAAGAAGAAAAAAGAAAGAAAAAGTTATGATTTAAGAAGTTTAACCCCAGTTTGGGGTTTATATCTAGCTCTGACTCAGTTTGTTGTTGTCATTGTTGTTGGTGTGTGTTTTTCTTCAACTCAAGGTATGGTTCATATTTCCAGTCCCGAGGAGATGACCTCTAGATGCCTAAAATGTGCTCTGTATTTTGAGAGTTCCCACTGCCATGAGAGGTACGAGCTCACTGGCAATGGGGAAATGCCTTGCCTCCTATCTGCAGAATCAGTATCGGTGTAAGTCAGAGCCTGCTCCTGTCCCGGTGTGACTCACACGCGCCTGTTAAGTGGAACATGAACCCAAGCACTAAGGAAAGAATAGCCTCATTCCAGGCCTACGTGACTTCCCCTCGATTAACGGGCGGTTGACAGGACGTCAGGAAGGGCTGAGGCTCTGTGTGGAGGAGGACGGGAAAGAGAAGCCCCAAAATGACCGCCTGCCTCTCACCCTAAACTGTGTTTGCCCAATTCACATGCTTTATGAAGTAAAATGCAATCAAATGAGGTGAGGCACCTAATGCATCAGCTAAAGCTTCTGGTTCTAGTGTGTAGTGCTTAATCTTACTGATTTATTCCATTGAGAAACGCCTAGATTAGGAGGTTTTTTTTTTTTAAATTTTTTTTTGTTAATTTATTTATTTATTTATTTGAGAGCAACAGACACAGAGAGAAAGACAGATAGAGGGAGAGAGAGAGAATGGGCGTGCCAGGGCTTCCAGCCTCTGCAAACGAACTCCAGACGCGTGCGCCCCCTTGTGCATCTGGCTAACGTGGGACCTGGGGAACCGAGCCTCGAACCGGGGTCCTTAGGCTTCACAGGCAAGCGCTTAACCGCTAAGCCATCTCTCCAGCCCAGATTAGGAGGTTTTGAGGGAACTTCCACAGGTGATTACATCCTGCAGACTCTGGCCTCATGAATGGCTTAATACGGTGATGAAATAAAAATGTGGATAGACCATTGGAAGGGGAAATGTGGAGATCACACCACATCGACACTGGATGTGGGCACGTTCCCGTCAGTGACATCAGATCTGGACGTGGGCACGTTCCTCTCAGTGACAACAGATCTGGATGTGGGCACGTTCCCCTTAGTGACATCAGATTTAGACATGAGCATGCTCACTTCCGGGGCATCCACATGTACTGAAACTGAAGAATGCTTCTCTTTCCTTACTGTGCTTGCTACTGGATAATTGGCATCAGATTTTCCTGTGAATGTGCCAGCACTCCTATGCAAGAAGATAAGTGGGATCAACCTTACTTGTGTCCCTTGGGCAGGGGTCCTGGATAACTTCTTGAAGATGTGTGTGTGTTATACAGTTTGATGACAAGCCCATGGTTCTTGGGAGTTCCTAGGATCCCTAAGCACAAGGCCCATGTAATCTTGGCCCTGAGCAACCCTCCCCACAAAGTATATGGTAACCCCAAAAGCTGGAGTTATCTGTGTAGCCCTGCATCATCACTGGGCTGACTTGTTAAGAGAACAATTCAAAGCAAATCACATAATTATGGTGGTGGGGCCTCAATGAGTGTAATAATGACATCTACACCCAGCCTTAAAAAATTCTCTTCTTGGGCTTGAGAGATGGTTTAGCAGTTAAGGCACTTGCCTGGGAAGCCTAAGAACTCATGTTCGAATCTCCAGGTCCCGTATAAGCCAGATGCAGAGTGATGCAAGCGCATAATGTTGCATATGTGCACAAGGGGGTGCATGCATGTGGAGCTCATTTGCAGTGGGTGAAGCCCTGGCATGCCTATTCTGTCTGACCCCCTCTCTCTCAAATAAAGAAAAAATATATATATTTAAATTCTCCCTTTAAACTACAGGGGAACTAAGAGGAAATGCTCTCACTGTTCCACCACTCAAATAGATGGGGTTGTGAATATCTTCCCATGCCTGTACATGACTTCAACAGGATCTAACAAGCCCTTATTTCTTGCCACAAACATGGCGTCTCTGCGATCCGCAATGTTAGAATCTATCCCGTGAGATAACTGCATGGTTTCTCCACAGTGGAAAAGATACTGGGGGAGTGAGGATGGCAACGAGGGAGGGGGACTAGGAAGTAGCTGGATGGACCGCAGAAGCCCAGGGCACTTTAACCCGACTCAGGAGGACCGTGGAGTATGTGACGCCTACAGGCCTAGGAAGATGCTGTGGAGTGAGTGTGGCAAAGTTCAAAGGCTCTGTCTGTAAGTGAAGATGCCAAACACAGCCTTCACCTCCACCTCTGTCACACACTATGACAAGGAGTCTTTTTCAGTAGTGTAACTGATGCTGCTTCTCGCCATCATTTTGAAGCTGAAAGTGGGTCTACTGAGTTCAAGCCAGAGCAGTGTGTCATGGGATGGAGCCACATCTGCATTCTGGATGGGGATTGCCTGCAAAGGAGAATTAAGTTTCTCCTAAGAGCAAACTGTAGGATTCGCCTCTGTCCTTTATATTTACTTTTAAAGGTACACTTGTTCACCTACCAGTGTTTGCAAAACCTTGTATGTGGGATATTTTTTCTCTAATAAAATATTATCATTTGTGAGGAAAAAAATGGTGTCCCTAGGCTTAGGTGAGGTTTGGGGTGCGTTGGGAATTAATGGGGAAAAGTCTGCCAGTTGTCTCTGTGTGGAGGTGCTTTATTAACCTGGGAGAGCCGTGCCACGGAGTGACCACTGCAGTGGCCGGCAGAATTAAAAGCCCCATGGAAGAATTCTTTAGGCAAGAAATCCAACAGGAAACAGCTTGGGCTCAAGAGAGTGGGTCACTCTGGCTCCAAAGAGAGGCCCAGCAGGTAATTCCCACCCTATGCCTAAAAAACTAGGATTCGGGATTTCTGGGTTTTAATTAAACACAGGGTCTTCTAGGAAGTCCCAGCCACGCTGTATCTTGGACCTCTCATCTATACAGCATTTCGATGTGGCCTTGGCTAAGGTACCATATGGAACATGTTGGCCACATCATCTCCGAGTTTTAGCTAGTAATCCGAACACTGAGTTGGACCAGTGAGAAAAGAGGACCTGAAACCAGAAATATGGAACAGAAGTTTGGACAGAGTTGAAAACCATACTCTACAGAACAAGTATTAAACCCGTTCCCTGAGCTGAAATCCACACAGCCGGGAGACAACCTTGCAAACTTTACTCGAAGAGATGATGAGCAGAAAAGGAGGGCAGGGCAGGGAAGTCCTTGGTATTCCTCAGGTCTCTTCTACCCCACCAAACCCAGACACAACCTTTAAATTGTTGAAGCAGAACCAGAAACACCATGAGACTCTTCAAGGACTATACACGGTGGAGGGTGGATATTGCATGATGGGGTGCAGGTGAGTCACGAGTCACACTACTTTTGATTGGTGATTTTTTTTTTTTAGTCAAGTGAATACATGGTAGGAAAAGCATGAAAACTAAATGAACACATATGGGAATTACTATTAACATTAAGTGATAATATCAAAACATCTGCTCAAATGTAGTTTAAAAAAAAAAGACACAAAAGAATTGGAATGTAAAAACATCTTCACAGTATTCAAAGCTTTTGTGAAAGTTTTAGACTCTACAAGAGGAGATGGCAGGAAGGAACTAAGGGAAACAGGAATTCCATCCTGTACCCTCAGGATCTGCAGTGCCAGGGCAGAGCAGCCAGCATATCATCCCAGGGAAGTGGTTAAGAAATGCTTCCAAACGAATCTTGAACCCACTCCAGCTATGAAGTTAAACAGTGCAACTGGCTACATGGAGTCTAACGAGGAAAGCAGGTTTTAGGTTTGGGAAATAGGATTTCTGTAATTTACAGATTCAACTGAAAACTGCAGTTCTGATTAGATGATGCCTCAGGGAGAACTTGGTGCTAATCCAGACACTGAGAACGAGTGTTACGCAGGGTATTTTAATAGTAAAATATTCTTAGAATTCTTGCCTTCCATTCTGTCTTCTAAGACAACTACTGACATTCTGTAAAGATTGAGCAGAGCTCTGCCAAGCCTCCTAGGACTCTCCAGACTGGCTTTAAAGCTTTACAAATCCAACCTTTGCACTAGCAACAATGATCCAATTGCATGTGGCCTTCCTCCTCTAGAAACCCACCACTAACCAATGAGTCTGCACATTGGTTTTTGTTGTATCCTTTGTTGAGGACAACAAAGATTAGTGATCGTGAAGCTTCAGGCCCAGAGTGTCTCCCTCTTTGTGCTGAATTGCTGATGTGGTGGAGACAAAGCTGGTATGTGTCTACTGTCCTCACTAAAGTACACAGTGGAATTCCAAACCCAGGGACCCTGAAGCTGGCGGAGGGACAGGGGAACCAGACGCTTCAGTTCACATCTCCAGTTTATTGTGACTCCTTTCTGGCAGTGTTTCTCCCTATGGGGAATTCCCATTTAGAGAGCTGCCCAACATGGCCACTTGGTTGTCTTCCATAGGAACTGCTGATGCTCGAGGTAAACCCACCCAGAAAAGGCCATGCTACAGAGAAGGCCCAGCTGCAGAATGCTCTTGGCAGAGATGAGGAGGTGGGCCCAACTTCTGAGCTTACGACTCAAGGCCCAGCTCCAGGCACTCATGAAATCGCTTTGAATGTCAACTGGACAAGAGGAAAGTAGTGTTTCTAATTACTAAAATATATATATATAATATACATTTTAAATCTTCCAAAATCATAGGCAAAAATCATTTAAGGTCCTCAGTACTTCATGACTAAAGGTCAGAGAGAAGTGGAAAAGGGTGTTGGGATAAATGCGATCTGTGTGTAATTAGGTCAGGACCTCACTCAGAAAAATAACCAAGTCGGCACGCTGCTTTTCAGGCTAGAGTCTTCAAGAAGTTCACAGAAGCTTTCACTGTCTCCGGGTCGGCCCAGGGCTACAGGGAGACTCCTTAAGCTCACTACTGCCTCTGCATTGGGTACAAACATCCACCCAGGGGGACAACCTCTAAGGTCCTTGACAGGAAACTGGGGATGAAGAACCAGGCTTTGCTGGAAGAAACTAGCATTTGTGTGTGTGTGTTAAGTTTAGAACTACTTCCTCGTGTTGGATAATAGGAGTAACACTGTCTAAAAGAACTGAGGAAGATTTTGGTTTGCTTGGGGAAACTGCAGAGGTGGTTTGCCTTTAAAACGGATTTCTCACATGGGGACACTGATCCTCTGCAGAGGCGGTGTGGGAGAAGAAGTACACAAGCGAAACGTGGAGGGCCAGGCAGGCCGCTGTTCTGCACTGCCCACCTTTAAAGGGATGGGCTCCTCTGTAGGAAAGCAGAAGACCTGATGGCAGCCAGGCAGCCAGGCCCATCTCCCACTGCACATGCGAGAGAGCGCTCATGAGGGCCAGCCTCCTCTGGGGTCAGGAGACCTCTGTCTTGGTTCACCTTTCAAATGCTCAGTGTCGACTTCCCCCCAAACTGTGGCCAGCAAGGGAGGTTTTTTGTCACTTATATGTTGATGTTTTTAAAAAACTAAAAGGAACTGCGAGAGGAAATGAGAGGAGAAGCTCTTCACCTAGTTTCACAAGTCCCCCTTCCTAGTCATCTGTGGGTTCTAGATTTTTTTTTTTTTTCTTTGCTATGTTCGTGAAAACCACTAGCCATTACCTTGTCAACTGCAAACTCCTGGGCCCTTCACGTCTCCTATAATCCTCTTCCTTACACAAAGGCGGCACACCCAGGCTGACAGAAAAGGCACTTGGGGACATCTGAGACTACCAGGTTCATATCAAAGGCAACGGATACAGAAGCAGAAGGCAAGGCAGGCAGTGGCGGCCTGGCCATCCTTGTGTCTCACTGTCACAGCCTGTCCTGGACTTCTCCTTCCCACCCAGCACCTTCAGAATCGACATGAGTGCGGTGTGTCTCTTTCAATCTAATGCATACAAAGAATTGCCCTGGAACTAAAAGCTACCGACCGGACAGTGGCCAAAACTTTCTACTCCCTCCAAAGACTTAGATTAGCCAAAGGACCTGTAAGCTACTTGTAATGACACTTAGGATATGTAATGTACGTTTTGCAGCCCTCTCACACTTCACACTTTTTGCCTTTTTTTTTTTTTTTCCTGAACTGGCAAACATTTTCTTTCATTCCTTCTTTTTGTGCCTGCAACTCTGGGTGAAAAGGTTCTGCCCCTCCTTTGGCACAGTGACTACCAGTCCCCACTATAGCCTTTAAAAGCCTTCCTAATCTAAAGGGTCCTGACCACAGCTGAAAGAGGCTATGCTGGGGTCGAGCATGCTGTGAAGAGAGGGGAGTGGGAATACTGCAGGAACAGAGCCAGCCGTGGAACAAGGACCACCACAGCCATGCTGGGCAGGAGCAGCGTGTGGGGGAGCTCCAGGAGCCAGGGCTGCCCACTCCCCCATCCCTCAGCCCAGCCCACACTCCCTCCCCAACCCGCTCCAGGATCACTTAAAGACGGACTGGAAAGTGGGGCACTCGTGGTTTTTCATTTTCTTCATGAAGTTCTTGAACTCCCTGTTCCTCTTGTCCCACTTGTGGATGGCGGTGAGCAGGTACTGGCTCTTCACCTTGCGGCCCATGATGAGGAAGTGGTGGCTGAGGTCGTCCAGCTGGCGGCAGGGGCAGTCTGCGCCGTGCTTCAAGTGCAGCACCAGCCGCTTCAGCTCCCGCCTCGTGATGGGCCCAAGCTTCAGGGGCTTCTTCTTCCTAGGGACAATCTTCTTGTCACCATTCTCCTTCTTTACTTCTTTTATTTTCATCCTCAGGGCTAGGATGGTGGGGGCAGGAAAAGAGAGAAAGGAAGGGCAGGAAAGAGAAGGTGTTTAGAACACAGCTTTTCACGGAAAACAACAGCCTACACTTAGGGCTCCAGTGGCAGACAGAAGCAAGAGTCAGCTTCCTAGGAAACAGCCAGGGCCTCCACCACCACGTCACTGGTCCTGATCTCTAGTCTTGTGGGCTCTAAAGACAGTGCAGGAATTGTCATAGTATGCCACGAGCCTCAAATGAGTTTTCAAAACCAAGTTATATATGTTTTGCCAAAACTCAGCATCTTGGGCTGGAGTTGTGGCTCAGTGGTAGAGTTCTAGCCTAGCATACACAGGCTCTGGGTTCCATCAAAGCACAGAAAAAAAAAATCAGTGACTCAGACCATCTACAATGCTTTACTTAAAGGGGTTTGACTAACAATACCATATGAGGCCTGGAGACATGGCTCAAAGGTTAAGGCATTTGCCTGAAAAGCCTAATAACACAGGCTAAGTTCCCCAGTGCCCACACTGAGTGGCACGTGCATATGGAGTCTGTCTGCAGTGGCTGGAGGCCCTGGGGCATGCGCTCTCTCTCTCTCTCTCTCTCTCTCTCTCTCTCTCTCTCTCTCACACACACACACACACACACACACACACACACACACACACACTCTGTCTCTCTCACACACACACACACACACTCTCTCTTGCTCTTTCTCCCTCTCTCTCCTTGCAAATAATAAATAAATTTTATTTTAAAAAAGGAATACCATATGGCCCAGTGATACTACCCCTGGGAATATACCACAAAGACAGATTTATTGTAGCACTATTCACAATAGCCAAGATAAAGAATCATTCTACACGGCCATGAACAGATGAATGCGAGATGATATGGTGCATACACACACACACACAAAACATTTACTCAACCATGAAGAAGCACGACATGATGTCATGGACAGGAAAATGGGTGGAACTGGAGATCTTCACGTGTCGTGAAGTAGACAGCATGTCAAAGTGCCATGGCTGGTTGCATTAAATACCCACCTCCAACCTCTGCATGGGTAAGGTCAGAAACCAGGTGGCCCTGAGTGGATAGCAGGTGCTGCTGGTGTTCCGTCCACACTGGTCACCAGCCATGGCTATCATAGATTTCAGGCACCCTTATGTCCTCTAAACTGAGGAGACTCCCACAGAACCAAACTCTGCTTTGACCGATGGCTCAGAGCAGGGCCGGGTGAATACGTCCAGGTGACGACCTCCCTTCAAGCCCAGCATGGTGCAAGAGCGGCTTCGGTTCTTAGCACCAGCGGGGGGGGGGGGGGGGGGGGGGGGGACAACCTACTCATTAACAACTCTTTTCGTTGTCCCCACAGATTCTGCCTTCGGGTGTGTGTGTCTGTGTGTGTGTGTGTGTGTGTGTGTGTGTGTATGTACTTGCGTGTTGAGGATAAAACCCAAAGCCTCACTGTATATATGCAGTCAAATGCTCTGCTGATGAGCTGTACCCCACCCAGCCAGGAACATTATTTAGAACCCGTGGATCAGATTCTTCCTGGGATGATGGCCATTCCAGGGAGTACTGATTAAAGACACTCAAAAAACTAAAAGTCGGGGCTGGAGAGATGGCTTAGTGGTTAAGGCATTTGCCTGAAAAGCCAAAGGACACAGGTTTGATTCCCCAGGATCCACATTAGCCAGATGCACAAAGGGGTGCATGCATCTGGAGTTCGTTTGCAGTAGCTGGAGGCCCTGGCATGCCCATTCATTCTCTCTCTCTCCCTCTTTTTCTGTCAAATAAATAAATAAAAATAAAATATTTTTAAAAGAACTAAAAGTGCAGTAAACACATGGTATTGGTATCCCTTTGAAACTGGCCAACTCTAGGTACTTAGATTGGAAATCATTTTCCAGCTGGACATGGTGACACACATCTTTGATCCCAGCACTTGGGGCAAACATAGGGGAATTGAGTTTGAGGCCAGCCCGAGACTACAGAGTGAGAGTCAGGTCAGCCTGGGCTATAGCGAGACCTACATCAAAAAAAAAAAAAAAAAAAAAAAGTTTAGATTGGAAATCATTTTCTAGATGTCAGTCACCAGATAATGTGTACATCCTCTGAATTCTTCTGAGATTAAAAATTATTCTTTATTGAAAGGTGTGAAGCAATTTACTTTACAATTTCAGTAATAAATACTGTACAAAAATATTTCAGTTTATAATATTAAAATGATCATTTAAAAGCTGAGGAGACATCCAATTTGCATATATCCCACAAAGAATACATGAAAGTGAGTGAGCCCCTGATGTCTGGCCATGGCAGTAGAACATGTGTTTCTTAGCACTGAGGAAGCCAAGAAGGCAGACTACAACTGTGAGGAAAGCCAGAGCTGCAGAGTGAGAACCTGCCTCAGGTGTGACCGCAGAGCTGCACAGAGGGAAAACCTGCCTCAGGTGTGACCGCAGAGCCGCACAGAGGGAGAACCTGCCTCAGGTGTGACCGCAGAGCCGCACAGAGGGAGAACCTGCCTCAGGTATGACCGCAGAGCCGCACAGAGGGAGAACCTGCCTCAGGTGTGAAGATAGAGCCCCACAGAATGAGAACCTACCTCAGGTGTGAAGACAGAGCCCCACAGTAAGAACCTGTCTCAGGTGTGAAGACAGAGCCACACAGTGAGAACCTTTCTCAGGTGTGAGGACAGCCAGAGCTACACATAGAATGAACTTGTCTCAAACAGAAACAGAAACAAAAAACAAACTGGCATGTCTATATGCATGTTTAGAATGTCCTGCAAGTCAGTACTTATTTTGGGCAGGGGCACAATGCACCTTCCTGATACATTTACAGAAAGTTTCTCAGAGAAAATAAAGATAGATAATTCAGCATTATTTCTGGCATCTTGAAGGAGGTGGCCTCTTCACTTTGATAAGCTAAAAAGTTTAATATGATAAATAGTTTATAAAAAATGCAAAATTCAATTAAATGACTAAGCCTCTCTCTTTGTATGAGTGAGAAAATGAAAGAGAGAGAGAGAATTCGCATGCCAGGGCCACCAGCCACTCCAATCGAACTCCAGATGCGTGTGCCATCTTGTGCGCATGTGCAAACTTGCACCCTTGCGTCACCTTGTGTGTCTGGTTTATGGGGGATCTAGAGAGTTGAACATGGGTCCTTAGGTTGCACAGGAAAAGATAGTTTAGTGGTTAAGCCTCTCTTTCTTCAGGACTTCTACCCATAAACCATGAAGAGTCTTGGTTTGAAACCACACTCAACAGCCAATGACTAGGAAAGTGTGTGGCATGTGTGTTAAGTGTATAAGCATTCTCCTTGCACTGCTTTAATGGATGGACCCTAGTAACTCCATGAGGAAGGTACAAGTATTTTCTCCATCTAAGCATTAAGGAAACTGATTTTAAGGAGACAGCTAATGTGGCTAGTTACTAATCCTACGTTTGAGCCCATGTGCATTAGTCAGCTCTCTATTAGTATAATAAAAGCACAGGCAGACGCTCTACCTCAGAGTCTTTGTTGACTATTAGATAGGACACATCATTAGTACGTTATTACAGTCAAGGAGGGAACCCAGACTATATCCAGTGAGAGCACAAGGTCAGCTCATAGTCCTGAAGAGACACAGTAAAGATTAGAATCCATAGGCCATTGCTCTCTGTACAGTCCATGGCTCAATTTAAATGGCTATTGCTTCAGAGAAAAACGAGTTCTTTTAATGTTTATATTTATTTACTTGAGGGAGAGAGAAAATGGGTGTGTCAGGGCCTCTCGCGGCTGCAAACAAACTCCAGGTGCATCTGGCTCTATGTGAGCACTGGGAAGTTGAACCCAAGCTGGCAGGCTTTGCAAGCAAGGACCTTCAGCTGCTGAGCCGCTGACCTACCCCTTACTTCTCTTGTTGATTTTGCTGCTTTTGAATCACAAGTCAGATTTAAAAATAATAATAATGTTCCTCTGTCATGACCCTATAAAGGAATTTGGTTTCCACAGGTGTGAGGGGAATCAATGATGGGGATGTGTCACGCATCAGAACTCTCCCAGGCTCACGCTCTCGGAACGGGGAGTGCAGGGAAGAAGATGCATGCAGCCAGAGTTGCTAACACCACTGCATCTTTCAAGGGTTCAGTTTAGGGTTGAAGACTACCAGCAATGTGTGGAGAGGCAATTACTTGTCCAAGGTTGATTCCCACATGCCTGTGAACGCCTTAGCAATACCCACCCCCAGCACCACACCACACCACACCACACCCGTGGCTCCCGGAGCAGGAATGGATGGGCGCTCAGAACAGCCAGGGACTGATTGTCACTGCTTCCCCGAGTCCTATCATGTCCCATGCCAGGACCCCAGGGATTTCAATGCACATGGCAGTGGACATCCAGGAGAAGACCCCAACACAGCAGATGAGGTAACAACTAGACTCAGACAGTGCTAGGTTCTGGGCACCCTCAAACACTCTGGTTGTAAATGCCTTGTCTCAATTTTCCTATCTATGACCATAAAACCCAGTCTGACTGCTGGGTGACAGAGGTGCCAGGCAGACGGTGCATGCCTGGCAAGACTAGGAAGCATGGGTCACTGCCAGCCTGCCCCCGCCCGGGCTCATCTCTTCCGCCCTCAGTGCCTCCCACGCTCTGACAGACAACATAACATTATTCTCAGACCCTCGATCTCAGCCACTTGTGATCAGAACTAGACCCTGCCAGACCCAGAACTAAAACACAAGAACACAAAACCAAACAACAAAAAACCCTCCTTTTTCCCCCTTAGTAACAATTTAATATCCTCTAAAGTAGGATGTTACTCCCACCTAATCCTTACTGCCATCAATAACTCAAGAAACTTTAAAAATTGAGGCTGCAATTTTGTACTGCCTGGGTTTTTCTCAGCACTTAATGTCAACCATTAAAATTTCATTCATCTTTCAGCCACTTGAACCATGTTTTTTGCTCAAAAATTATACTTTCCTGACAGCCTCCCCACAAGGCTTGGCCATGTTTCTAAGGCTGAAATGAGAATCAGAAAGTCACACTAGCCAGCCCCAAACCACACTTGTTTGCAAACCATCTCTTCCTCTCGACTCGCCTGTTCTTCCTGAGACCAAGACATAGCCACCCACCAGATGTCAGGCAGCCACTGGCCAAGGGTCAGGCATCTCAACAGCCAGTAATCTGGAACTGCTGTAGTGGAGGTGAGTCCAAGTCATGAATCAGACTTAGAGCTCATCTGGCTAGAGTCACAGGTAAAATGAAGGGGAAAGAAGAGGGGAAAGAATAAAAGGGGGGACCTCAGGAAGTACCTTTGCTGGAAAGAGCTACTAGAAGTCAAGGGGACTAGGGAGATGGCTTGGTCCGCCCTAGTAAGCATGAGGACCCAAGTTTGATCCGTAGTGCCCATTTAGAAATGCTGGATACAGTGGCATGAACTTTTGATCTCAGTGCTGAGAAGATGGACACAGGAGGATCCCTGGAGCTTACTGGCTAGCCAGGCTGGCCTAACTGGTGAGCTATGGACCAATAAGAGAACCTGTGTCAAAGCAGGTGGATGTTGTTCCTGAGGATAACACCTGAGACTGTCCTCTGGCTTCTGTATAAATGCACACATGTATACCTGTGTGCCCCCGCCCCCCCACACACACAGCCATCAGGGCAGGACTTTAAAAAAAAAAAAAAAAAAACCTAGGCAGTTGTTTCAAACAGAGGAGCTTGTCTTCAACCCAAAAGTTTTAGAGCTTTAAATGTGCCTGAAACTGGACTGCAAGATGATGAGAGGTCCCTGTGGAAGGACAGGATCCAAGGGGATGGGGTGATTACAGTAAGCTAAAAACCAATGTCAAGAGTTAAGAGACAGAAGTATGACCTATAATACATGACCAAACCCCAGAATGCCTGTGAAGTTACAGCCACTGGCTACTGCTAGCCAAGCATTCTAGACTAAGCACAATCAATACTCTCCCTTCTTCCTGAAGTCACCTAGAAATCAGTTTTAAAAAGCACAAAGGTAGAACTGGAGAGATGGCTTAGCAGTTAAGGCACTTGTCTGTTCGATTCTCCAGGACCCACTTAAGCCAGATGCTCAAGGTGGTGCATGTGTCTGGAGTTCTTTTGCAGTAGCTGGAGGTCCTGGCGCACCCATTCTCTCTATCTGCTTGTTTTTTGTTTTTTTTTTCCTCTCTCCCTCTGATAAATAACAAAATATGTTTTAAAAAAAATCACACAGGGGCTGGGGAGATGGCTCAGAGGTTAAGGTGCTTGCCTGCAAAGCCTGACAACCTGGGTTCAATTCCCAGCGCCCACGTAAAGCCAGATGCCCAAAGCAGGCCATGCATGTGGAATTCATTGGCAGTGGCACTATGCCCTGGCAACCCACTGTCTATCTCCCTTTCTCTCTCTTTTTCTGTGTGTGTGTGTGTGTGTGTGTGTGTTTCTCTTTCTCTGCTTGCAAATAAATAAATACAGAAATAAAAGCATTTTTAAAGGCACTCAGGTCTAGGGAGGTGGCTCAGTGGATAAAGCAAGTGCCACACAAACTTCAGTACCTGAGTTGAGTTCACTTCCCTAAAACCCACAAAAAGACCGGAAGCCGTAGCACCATGGTGTAATCCCTGCGCACCTACGTGGGAGGGGAGACAGAGACAGACAAACCAGCTAGTCTGGCGTCCAGAGAAGCAAGCAATGAGAGACTCTGCCCCAAACAAGACGGAAGATGAGGACTGACACCCAAAGTTGTCCTCTGACTTCTGCATGTGCCCCTGCACTCACACACGGACATGTGGACACACGGACACACACACAAACACACACGCACACACGGTAAAGGGAGCAAACATGTAATTCAGAGTTTGGATAACAGAAAGAAAATGAAGGGAAAAACCTGGCTTGTCAGAGAAGACAAGCTGATGCCTGGTGCTTCCAAGCAGAGATGTCAGGTACTGGGGAGAGGCGGCTGGTCTACATGGCAGAACCCACAGGTGCTCAGGGGCTGGGGACACAGGATGCACCTGTGGACCAAGCGAAGGCCACTCACCAGCAGCAGCTACGGCGTTGTGTTGGTTTTTCCCCGGCACCGCCAACAGACCAAAGACACAACTCCACCCAAGTCTAGCTTAGTTAGCGGCGTAGGGCACGGGATTAGGGGCAACTCAGAAACAGCTGCATTACCAAGAAGTCCACCCAGCAGAGGCGACCACTCACAAAAGCTGCGTCTCGGGAGCTCAGACCAGGACTTTGCAATCAGCTGGGCTGCTGGGAAAATCTTGCCTCCCTTGGAATTCTCAGTCCTTACATAACCTAGGGAGGAGTCTTGTAAATTTCAAGAACTTCCTGAGACTTGTGATTTGCTTATCTCCTCACTGAGCCTTTTACTTACTGAGCCTGAGCCAGCCTAAGTTCAAACTGAAACTTCCTGAAGAGCTTCCTTAGCAAATTGCTGTACAACAAACAGGCAAGATATCCCCCCCCACACACACCCACACAGAAGGTTCAAACCAGATGCATGGGAGAGAAGTTGGTGGGGTTAAGTGAAAGTCTGCCTGGTAAACAGTGGGACCCTCAGATCCGTATTTTCCTCCCTGAGTCAAAGGTTAAATGGTTTCTCTCCAAGAAAACTAGCAACTCAAAAGTAATGACCATGGGTCTTCCCCCACCAAAATAAAAGTCCAAATGAAGCCCAACGAATCACAGATTTCAATTCCAAGCCTTTTAAATTCAAATGTGTAAGCAAGAATTGGGAGACATTTTTAATATTTTATTTTTATTTATTTATTAGAGAGAGAGGAACAGATACATGCGCCATCATGTACATCTGGCTTACGTGGATACTGGAGAATCAAACCTGGGTCTTTAGGCTTTGCAAGCAAGTGTCTTATCCACTGAGTCATCTCTGCAGCCTGGCTGGCAGACTTTTAAGGAGAGTCTCTAAATGTGAACAATGCAGACCAAATGAACAGAAAGTGGGGGAGGGGACTCAGAGGTAGCAGAGACAATGCAGAGAGCACAATAAAACTCTATATGATAATAACATTAAGAATGTTATTTTATTCATAGAGCAAGAACAGAAGGCGGTTAAAGGTAAAGGTTACAAGACAGGAAAGAATAGCTTGAATATTTAAAATATAGTAGGATAAACGAATTGAATACAGTTTCTTGTTATTCTAAACAAACTGACAAAGGGGGAACTAGGAAAAAGTAAAGTAAGATATCAACCCAAGAGCTTCCGTACCTGAGTAATGGAATTATAGGAAAGAGAGCACAGAAAAGATGGTAGGCAATACCAAAGCAATAACATAGGTGCACTTTCTAGAGATAAAGAACTTGAATTCTCGGTTTGAACAGAGCACAGCTCCAAGAGCCATAACGTTGTTGGGCTGGAGAGGTAGCTCAGCAGTTAAGGTGCTTGCCGGCAAACCCTAATGCCCTGTGTTCAGTTCCCCAGTACCCAAGTGAAGCCAGATGCACAAAATGGCACATGGGTCTGTAGCGGCAGGGGGCCCTGGCACACCTGTTCTCCCCCTCCCTCCCTCCCTCTCTCTCCCTCTCTCTCTCTTTCTGTGTCTGTTTACAAATAAATAAAATATTTTTAAAAAATGGGTCAGGGGGCTGAAGAGATGGCTTACTGCCTAAGGTGCTTACCTGCAAAGCCTAAGGACCCATGTTCCATCTCTTTCCAGATCCCACATAAGCCAAATGCACAAAGATGACACTTAAAGATGAAGCTTAAGCGCAAGGTGTCCACATGCCCACTCGGTGGTGCAAGCATGTGGAGTTCGACTGCAGTAGCTGAAGACCTGGCGCGCCAGTTCTCTCTCTCAAAAATAAGTAAATAATAAAAAAGAGTCACAGTGTTTAAAAACACTAGGTATTAAAAGAAATCTTTAAATTTTCTACAGAAAAAGAGTGTACATCTAAGTGGAAGTCTCTTGCCTGCAAACCATAATGACCTGGGTTCAATTCCCCAGAAGGGCACAGGATTTATTAACAGCAACACTACGTCGTAAGACAATGAATGAATGCCTTTAAAATTCCCAATGTGACACTGAGCCAGACCATGTGACCGTGGAATGCAGACATCTTCAGATACTAAAGGGTTAAAAATATTTCCCATGTTTCTTTTTTTAGGAACATTATTTATTTATTTATTTTTGGTTTTTTTTAGGTTAGGATCTCACTCTGGTCCAGGCTGACCTGGAATTAACTATGTAGTCTCAGGGTGGCCTTGATCCTCCTACCTCTGAATCCCGAGTGCTGGAATTAAAGGCATGTGCTACCACGCCCAGCCATAATTTTTTATTTTATTTATTTTTATGAGAGAGAGAAAGCATGCACGTGCATGTGCAAGAGAGAGAATTGGCACGCCAGTGCCTCTAGCCACGGAACTCAAACTGCAGACATATGCGCCACCTTGTGCATCTGGCTTATATGGGTTCTAGGGAGTCAAGCCTGAGTCCTTAGGCTTCACAGGCAAGCACTTAAACTGCTAAGCCATCTCTCCAGCCCAGGAATCTAATTCTCTTGCAAAAATAAAAAGGAGGATCCAAGTTTCAGTTAAATAAAAATCTAACACCAGAAAAGATTAAAAAACAAAAAAAACAAAACAAAAAAAAGGCTTGGCCAACAGGTACAGCGGGAAGCTTAAGTGACGGCAGCAGCAGCACCTGGGAAGGGGCTCAGGAGAGGGTCTGCCCTGACGCAGAGGGTCGAGGGCTCAGATGGCCTGATGTGCAGCTGCCAAAACCTTAACAGCAACAGGAAGAACAGAGCAAATAAAATGACACAGCTGCTATCTCAAAGTAAAACAGAAAGATGTCAAAGAAAGGTCAACATTTAAAAAAAAAATTTTTTTTAAAAAAAACATGAATGTGGTGCGGTTTACTGCTCAGTTACAAATAACATTATATCATTTTAACGACTTAATAATTGTTAACCTGGCCCAAAGTGTGATGTGATTATTGGGAAGATGCTGTAAACAAGTTAGTCTACAATTTAAATCGCAGAAAAATAAAGGATGTCTGCATATGGGGCTTAAGAAACTAAACTAAATAAATAATTTTTTGAAAAAAGACTTCAGAGATTGATAAGTTTCGCTGTTAAGGCACTTGTCTGTGAAGCCTAAGGACCCAGGTTCAATTTCCCAGTACCCACGTAAGTCATATGCACAAGGTGGCATACGCATCTGGAGTTCATTGGCTGTGACTAGAGGCCCTGGTACGTCCATTCTCTCCCCCCCATCTCCCTCCCTCCCTCCCTCCCCCCCCCCCCTCTCTCTCTCTCTCTCTCTCTCTCTCTCTCTCTCTCTCTCTCATCTGCCTTTCTCTCAAATAAATGTGTAGGCATGGGTGCCAGGGCTGGAGTTTGTTTGCAGTGGCTAGGGACCCTGGCACACCCATTTTCTCCCTCCTCCCCCTCATAAATAAACAATATTTTTAAAAAAACAAATATGCACTTGTTGTGTGCTTGGTACAACTTATTAACTATCATAAGTAACTACAATTACAGAAAATTATTACTTCTGGGTTATGGGAAGCTGGAGTGGAGGGCATGGTGGGAAGAACTGCAGTTTTCCTTTATTAAAACTTCTATTCCGCCCTGTTTTGGAGGTGTTTGTGCACAAACCTGTTTTTCTTTATCAGAAGGTAGCGAGACCCAAGGGGATAAACCACCCCTCACATCTCAGTGGAGGCCCAGGCAAAACCGCAGAGGCAATGGGGGGACGAGCAAGAGCTGCTTCCGTGGTGAGCCTGACAACCAGGGTCGGGGTGAAGGGGACAGACACTGGGGATCAACCCAAACCAAAGCAGAGATCCAGAGGCTCTTGAGAGCTCACCACTGAAGTAGACTTAAAACTCACCCACAAGAAATGAGCAAGGGTGCTGCTTTCTTGGTGAGCCTGGTATTGGCACAAGGGTGAAGGAGACAGACACAGAGAACACTCAACTCCTACCAAACCAGAGATCCAGAGACACAGAGGCTCTCAAGACCTCAGCACTGAAGCAGACTTAAATTCGCCCAACACGGCTCAGGGAAATTTGCATATGTTGGGACATTATGCACAGAGACATCGCAAGCATGGCAAATCTAGGGTCCACTGACTGGACCAACACCTGCACACACCATCACCAATAAAATACCAATTAAAGCCAGGCATGGTGGTGCACACCTTTAATCTCAGCACTTGGGAGGCAGAGGTAGCAGGATCGCTGTGAGTTCGAGGCCACCCTGAGACTACATAGTTAATTCCAAGTCAGACTGGACCAGAGTGAGACCCTGCCTCAAAAAAAATAATAATAATAATACCAATTAAGATTCAACCATAAGCAGACATAAGACAAATACCTGGATTCCTAAGAGATTTGCTTTATCCTGAAGTACTTTCTCAGAGAAGTCCAAAGTTCCCAAAGAGATGGTCTAGGGAGCAGGGGTGAGCCAGTCTCAAGAGCTGTTAACTTCACTGCAAAGTTCCCTTTCACCAGTCAGAGTCAGCTGACCAATGGCTGAGGAAGATGGGCAGCCCGATGCCTCAGTCATGCCATCCAGATTACACACCTTCTGCCATATGGAACCTCCAGGTGAGAGTCCAGCTAATAACACTTCAACAAGCCATGAAAACAAAGGGACTCAATTTTCTGCGCCCTTACCCCCATTCACAAATCTCTTGGCTGGCACCCTCCATCTCTGGAAGCCCAAGGCAAAAAGAACCTTCCTGGAATCCAACTGTGCAAATGAAATTCAGTAACAGTCGGGGCAAGGAAGAGCTCAATGTCAGCACTGCAGCCTCCTGCCCACACACAGCAGAGGGTCTGGGCCCCATGGTGAGCCGGCTTTGAGGTACTGGTGTTCAAATGAGTCCTACTGACAAAGGCCTCTTGATGGTGGCTTGACAGAACCCTCAGTCCCATCAGGGGCTGGTGTTTAATTTGTTTCACAAAGAAAGGAGCTGGCACTGTGTCACAAGAACTCAAGACTCTCCATGACCACAAACCACAGGCTGCGTATTTACATGCATTTACTGTACAGGACATATTTTAAAAAAGAATAAAATTTAAAAAACACACAGTTGGTGGTACACGCCTTTAATCCCAGCACACGGGTGAGAGGCAGAGGTAGAAGGATCGCCATGAGTTCGAGGCCACCCTGAGAGTACATAGTGAATTCCAGATCAGCCTGGACTAGAGTGAAACCCTACCTCAAAAATAAAATAATAAAAAGCACACAGAGGGCAACTGCAGCATTCATCCCTCCTGCATACAAAGAACAGCAGGTATAGAAAATGTTCTTGAGTGACTCATTTGAGGACAATAGTTAAATTGTCCTTTTGTCTGCGCCCCAGATGACTTAGAAAAGTGACCATGCAGGAGAATGGTGTGCCCCTCCCAAACTCCTTCCTCCAACATGCACATGTGTACGTACACACACACACACACACACACACCAGCACCTGCATAGCCTTCCCAAATCCTGCTGCCTCTCTGACGTCATCGATTACGTGAAATCTCCTCTGATATGGGCTGACAGTGCAAAATGGAACCTCGACTTGGAGACCAATGTGCTGCCCAGGGTGACTTTGTTTTAGAAGGCATCTGCACTGGTGTCTCTGGGCCCGAGTAGGATGAAAATCTTTGCTCCTTCCCTTTCTTGGAATACACTGTATTCCCACCACCCACCCATCAGGGAGCCCAGGAGACAAGAAGGGTCACTTAAGTCAGTGAGCCATCAGGACTGGCTGAATCTTGGCTCCAAGAAGGCAAATGTGCATCAAGGCCAACAGCTGTTCCTACCATGAGGTCATTCGGCTTCCAGCCCTCTCCATGCCACCTCCTGGTGTTCACCCAAATGGCAAGTTGGACATGCCATGGCCTCTTGGAAGGAAAGGGATGAGGAATGGGGAATAAGCTTCAGAACCACTGAACTGGAAAAGCAGTGAGCCCCCTACAGCTCTGAAATGGCCTGAGCATTAGAATCAACTGCAAGGCATGTTTACCATACAAGCTGCTGAGCTCCGCTTAGAATTTCCGATTTAACAGCAACTGGAAGTTCTCGAGAGATGCTGCTGCTGTGGGACTGGAGACCATGCGTGAGAACCACTGGTTTCAAGGGTGTGCCCATGAGACTAAGGATGGGTCTAGCACCATTTACGCAGTCAATGTGGGCACATGCGGAGTACGAAACAAAGCCTTTGCGAGTAAGGGGCAGCGCATCATGGAAGGAAAGGGACCCAAATCCGGAGTCAACAGACTAGCTAAGTGCACCACCAGCTTTTTGTACAAGCGCGGGTAAACTTCTTTATTTCTCTGGCTCTCAGTGTAGCCACTTATAAATCGTTTATAAAATCATTTCTAAATTGAAGGTGTTAGGCCAAGTTTAATGTCCTAGGCCTGGCAACCTAAATCTAAATCTTTTAATTGTTTTCCTGTCTTTGAATTCTAACGCTGAAGCCCAGGCCACCCAAGGGAAAGTATCTCAGATGGTAAAGGTGGCCCTCACCTGCTGAGACCACCCAGGAACTTCAACTACTGTTGCCTCAACGCAGCTTGACAGGAAAAACAATGACACCAGAGTACCACCATGGTCATGAAGTTATCTACACTAGGACTGCCCCACCGAAGGACCCAGCAAACTCTAAGCATGGTGTAACAGGCCTTCATGCCATTCTGTTTAACGGACGGCAAGAAGAGACATGGGGCAGGTGCTGTCCCCTGGATGGCATCTCTTTGAAGCAGCAATGAATCTAGTGCCTGCGAACAATGGTGACCCCAAACAAACTACAGAGTTCATTTTGTTTTTAAGTTTCTCAGGTTGATCCATGTAGAGGCAGGCTGAACCCCAAGCAACTGGAATGCTCTTCCCACCCATCTTCAGAGTCAAGACATGGTCCATCTCTGGAAGCCTCCAGCCAGCCAGGTGCAACCTCGCCCTTCCTGGCCTTCCCTGTCTCAGTGGTGAGCACAGGTTTGCATGGTAATGACTCATACGTGGGCCTCATCCACCCTCCTGCCCACGGTTAGTTCACACAAGCCTTTACGTCTCTGTTCAGCCACGAGCGCAACGCCTCGCCCCTCAGAGCACTCGCTGAAGCATTTCTTAGACACACGAATGAACTACAAGATGCTCATACAAACCCACAGGGAATACCTGCAACCTCACTGAGGAGGGTCCCCAGAGGAATGGGGGCAGAGATGAAGGAAAAGAGGGTACCAACCCAAATGTTGTCAGTAATACTAATACATTATGCACAGAGACACTGCCTCTCCCCTATTACTGACTGCTGATCCCACAATGCACGACCCACAATCCTCATGGGGATGACCTGTATCCCCAACGAAGTGGGTCCCTTTGGTAAAGGGGCAGAGATGAGGGAAAGAATAGATGTGTTGTTTATATACTAAGTATGTCCATAACTAATAAAAATAAATTTAAAAAAATGATAAAAATAGTACTAATAAATGGCAAAAAAAAGATGCAAATAGAGAAAAAATATATTAAGTGAACTAAGTCTGTCTCGGATAAATATCTTTTTTTTTTTTTTCAAAAAAAATAAAGTTGGCAATACATACAGTGGTGGCTTTTGAAGGAAAATGTCCTCCACAGCCTCGGGGATCTCTGATTAAGCGTCCTCCTTGGTTGCTGGTTAGCAGAGTCTTTGGGAGGTGAAGCCTTGCTGAGGGAGGTACACCGCCGGACGCAGACCTGGGGTGTAGTGCAGCCGTGCGGTGTGAGTTCGGAGCCAGCTCACGCTTGCTGTTCTCTCTCTGCTGCTGAAGCGTGATGGTGTCGGTTGGTCGCTTTTCTCGCTTTCCCTTGAAACTGTTAGCCTGAAATGGACCCTTTTTCTTCCCTATGCAGCTTTTGGTCAGGAGTTTTGTCCCAGTTTTTTTGTCAGTTTTGTCCCAGCAACGAGAAGCTAACTAACACAGTCACTTATGGCCTCACTGACTGAACTCAAATTCTTTACACAAACATGTCCTTTAGCACTACAAGCCTCTGCTCTGCGTACTACGTATGTAAACTCCTCAAGTCCTCAAACAGTCCCAGGAGGAAGGTACTCAGATCAGAACAAATTTCTAGATGAAGCAACCAGCGGGAAGGGTCGTTTGCCCAAATTTCAACTAGTCCATGGTGGAGCTGAAATAGGATCCCAGAAAACCAAGCTCACAAAATAGATGTACTATCCAGGACCCTCATGTCCTGGGTCCCCTCCTTCCCCTGTGGACGTTTATCTTCCAGTGTTTCTTCCTGTAGCTCTGACAGAGACGGACTCAGAAGCCAAGAGTTGGAACCAGGTTGTTTAGCTATAGGCTGATCCCTGTGGCCTAGCCTAGTGCAGGCCAATTCAGAATCATGTGGAAAACAATGACAACGCCTAGACAACGGAGATGAGACCGGGCCTCGTGCTTGACATAGGCCTCGTGCTGATTGCGGTTTACTTTTTAGATTCGTGGCTTCAACCAAACCCATCTCAGGCCAACACTAACTTGACCTTGGAGAAACCAGCCTTCCTCTTTGTCCTACTGGGCATACTCTGGCACCCATCTGGATCTGTGCATGCTCCCCATGGCTCTTTGCCATGTGGGTGACAGCACAATAAATTTAACTTTGCACAAGACCACGGCTACAGAATCTGCAAAGTCACTCCACAGAGTCAACTCCTGCTACCGCCAAAGATTCCAGCACGATGGGGAGTGGGGAAGCATCGTGCCAGCTGACTTGTGGGCAGTTGTGTATATGCACACGCTATAAACAGCCATGATGCCACTTAGTCATAAGGCAGTGTGGCTTCACAGCAGGCACACCATGTTCAATCACCTTCACAGCCTTCAAGGAGATATGGTGTGCCATGTAGGCAAAAAGGTCACACAGTCTGAAATCAAGGATTTTTACTAATTTATCTATTTGACAGAGAGGGAGGAGGAGCAGACATACACAGAGAGAGAATGGACAACCCAGGGCCTCCAGCTGCTGCAAACAAACTCCACACACATGTGACACCTTTGCATCTGGGTCTAGGTAGGTACTGGGAAATCAAACCTGGATCCTTCGGCTTTGCAGGCAAGCACCTTAACCGCTAAGCCATCTCTCCAGCCTTGGAATCAAGAATTTTATACACATGCCATCCTGGAGATGTAGGGCGGATCCACTTCTGCTGGCTACACTGTTTCCTCATCCACCCTCAACAAAAGTCACCCAGAATAACGTTCTGTTGCCTGTGGAGTCTCGGCTGAAATAAATCAGGATTCAAGCTCTACAAACAGACAGAAAAAAATGAAAGCATGTTGTTTCCCAGGACACTATGGGTTTATATTGAGATGTAACATGCTGATTCAGAACACTGAAGTTTTGTTCTATTATGTTTTTGTCTCCCGCCCCCAGCCCTTCACCCTCTCTTTTGTAAAGGCAACTAACTAGTCCAGGAAGGATCCTTCAGTGACATAAAGTTTTCCTTTATGAAACATCATAGCTCCCATTCATATGCTTTTCTTTTTCTTCCAATTGGTACACACAATTTTAAGAGCTCTTGCATTTGGGAGTCTGAAAGGTCCCAGAAATTAAAGTAGTGCCTTGATTTCGCTGTATTTATTTTATTTTAATTTTTAAACTAAAGCTATATAAAGCTTGTGGAGTCAAAAGAATAAATTGCTAAATGAATAAAAAAAATTGTCACATTATCCCCATGAGCAAGTAAAGTTTTAAAGGGTCCTATGTGACAGAACAATTTAAAACAAACTCCTGGATTTTTTACTAGAATACACAAAATTTTGAGCACATTTAGCATAGGTAAACAGTCATAAGGCAGTGTGGCTTCACAGCAGGTACACCATGTTTAATCACCTTCATAGCATTCAAGAGGCTATGGTGTGCCATGAGGGCAAAACTGTCACACAGTCTGAAACTGTCACACTGTTGCCTTAAAGAACCTGCTATATTGACTTCTGTGTAGGAGTTGGTATCTTTCTATGACTGCACCTCATGCGCCCTGGCTGCACAGCAAAAAACATTTTACCTCAGGTTTGCACACACACTCCTCATGACTAGAAGAACCACCTCACCTCAGGTGTGCAGTCACACGCTCCTCATGACTAGAAGAAACACCTCACCTCAGGTGTGCAGTCACACGCTCCTCATGACTAGAAGAACCACCTCACCTCAGGTGTGCAGTCACACTCTCCTCATGACTAGAAGAACCACCTCACCTCAGGTGTGCAGTCACACTCTCCTCATGACTAGAAGAACCACCTCACCTCAGGTGTGCAGTCACACTCTCATCATGACTAGAAGAACCACCTCACCTCGGGTGTGCAGTCACACGCTCCTCATGACTAGAAGAACCACCTCACCTCGGGTGTGCAGTCACACGCTCCTCACGACTAGAAGAACCACCTCACCTCAGGTGTGCAGTCACACGCTCCTCACGACTAGGAGAACCACCTCACCTCAGGTGTGCAGTCACACACTCCTCATGACTAGAAGAACCACCTCACCTCAGGTGTGCAGTCACACTCTCCTCATGACTAGGAGAACCACCTCACCTCAGGTGTGCAGTCACACGCTCCTCATGACTAGAAGAACCACCTCACCTCAGGTGTGCAGTCACACTCTCCTCATGACTAGAAGAACCACCTCACCTCAGGTGTGCAGTCACACGCTCCTCATGACTAGAAGAACCACCTCACCTCAGGTGTGCAGTCACACGCTCCTCATGACTAGAAGAACCACCTCACCTCAGGTGTGCAGTCACACTCTCCTCATGACTAGAAGAACCACCTCACCTCAGGTGTGCAGTCACACGCTCCTCATGACTAGAAGAACCACCTCACCTCAGGTGTGCAGTCACACGCTCCTCATGACTAGAAGAACCACCTCACCTCAGGTGTGCAGTCACACGCTCCTCATGACTAGAAGAACCACCTCACCTCAGGTGTGCAGTCACACGCTCCTCATGACTAGAAGAACCACCTCACCTCAGGTGTGCAGTCACACGCTCCTCATGACTAGAAGAACCACCTCACCTCAGGTGTGCAGTCACACGCTCCTCATGACTAGCAGGAACCACCTCACCTCAGGTGTGCAGTCACACGCTCCTCATGACTAGAAGAACCACCTCACCTCAGGTGTGCAGTCACACGCTCCTCATGACTAGAAGAACCACCTCACCTCAGGTGTGCAGTCACACGCTCCTCAGGACTAGAAGAACCACCTCACCTCAGGTGTGCAGTCACACTCTCCTCATGACTAGGAGAACCACCTCACCTCAGGTGTGCAATCACACGCTCCTCATGACTACCAGGAACCACCTCACCTCAGGTGTGCAGTCACACGCTCCTCATGACTAGAAGAACCACCTCACCTCGGGTGTGCAGTCACACTCTCCTCATGACTAGAAGAACCACCTCACCTCAGGTGTGCAGTCACACGCTCCTCATGACTAGAAGAACCACCTCACCTCGGGTGTGCAGTCACACTCTCCTCATGACTAGGAGAACCACCTCACCTCGGGTGTGCAGTCACACGCTCCTCATGACTAGAACCACCACCTCACCTCAGGTGTGCAGTCACACGCTCCTCATGACTAGGAGAACCACCTCACCTCGGGTGTGCAGTCACACTCTCCTCATGACTAGAAGAACCACCTCACCTCAGGTGTGCAGTCACACTCTCCTCATGACTAGGAGAACCACCTCACCTCGGGTGTGCAGTCACACGCTCCTCATGACTAGAAGAACCACCTCACCTCGGGTGTGCAGTCACACTCTCCTCATGACTAGAAGAACCACCTCACCTCAGGTGTGCAGTCACACGCTCCTCATGACTAGAAGAACCACCTCACCTCAGGTGTGCAGTCACACTCTCCTCATGACTAGAAGAACCACCTCACCTCAGGTGTGCAGTCACACTCTCCTCATGACTAGAAGAACCACCTCACCTCAGGTGTGCAGTCACACGCTCCTCACGACTAGGAGAACCACCTCACCTCAGGTGTGCAGTCACACGCTCCTCATGACTAGAAGAACCACCTCACCTCAGGTGTGCAGTCACACGCTCCTCATGACTAGAAGAACCACCTCACCTCAGGTGTGCAGTCACACTCTCCTCATGACTAGAAGAACCACCTCACCTCAGGTGTGCAGTCACACGCTCCTCATGACTAGAAGAACCACCTCACCTCAGGTGTGCAGTCACACGCTCCTCATGACTAGAAGAACCACCTCACCTCAGGTGTGCAGTCACACGCTCCTCATGACTAGAAGAACCACCTCACCTCAGGTGTGCAGTCACACGCTCCTCATGACTAGAAGAACCACCTCCCCTCAGGTGTGCAGTCACACGCTCCTCATGACTAGAAGAACCACCTCACCTCAGGTGTGCAGTCACACGCTCCTCATGACTAGCAGGAACCACCTCACCTCAGGTGTGCAGTCACACGCTCCTCATGACTAGAAGAACCACCTCACCTCAGGTGTGCAGTCACACGCTCCTCATGACTAGAAGAACCACCTCACCTCAGGTGTGCAGTCACACGCTCCTCAGGACTAGAAGAACCACCTCACCTCAGGTGTGCAGTCACACTCTCCTCATGACTAGGAGAACCACCTCACCTCAGGTGTGCAATCACACGCTCCTCATGACTACCAGGAACCACCTCACCTCAGGTGTGCAGTCACACGCTCCTCATGACTAGAAGAACCACCTCACCTCGGGTGTGCAGTCACACTCTCCTCATGACTAGAAGAACCACCTCACCTCAGGTGTGCAGTCACACGCTCCTCATGACTAGAAGAACCACCTCACCTCGGGTGTGCAGTCACACTCTCCTCATGACTAGGAGAACCACCTCACCTCGGGTGTGCAGTCACACGCTCCTCATGACTAGAACCACCACCTCACCTCAGGTGTGCAGTCACACGCTCCTCATGACTAGGAGAACCACCTCACCTCGGGTGTGCAGTCACACTCTCCTCATGACTAGAAGAACCACCTCACCTCAGGTGTGCAGTCACACTCTCCTCATGACTAGGAGAACCACCTCACCTCGGGTGTGCAGTCACACGCTCCTCATGACTAGAAGAACCACCTCACCTCGGGTGTGCAGTCACACTCTCCTCATGACTAGAAGAACCACCTCACCTCAGGTGTGCAGTCACACGCTCCTCATGACTAGAAGAACCACCTCACCTCAGGTGTGCAGTCACACTCTCCTCATGACTAGAAGAACCACCTCACCTCAGGTGTGCAGTCACACTCTCCTCATGACTAGAAGAACCACCTCACCTCAGGTGTGCAGTCACACGCTCCTCATGACTAGAAGAACCACCTCACCTCAGGTGTGCAGTCACACGCTCCTCATGACTAGAAGAACCACCTCACCTCAGGTGTGCAGTCACACGCTCCTCATGACTAGAAGAACCACCTCACCTCAGGTGTGCAGTCACACGCTCCTCATGACTAGAAGAACCACCTCACCTCAGGTGTGCAGTCACACGCTCCTCATGACTAGAAGAACCACCTCACCTCAGGTGTGCAGTCACACGCTCCTCATGACTAGCAGGAACCACCTCACCTCAGGTGTGCAGTCACACGCTCCTCATGACTAGAAGAACCACCTCACCTCAGGTGTGCAGTCACACGCTCCTCATGACTAGAAGAACCACCTCACCTCAGGTGTGCAGTCACACGCTCCTCAGGACTAGAAGAACCACCTCACCTCAGGTGTGCAGTCACACTCTCCTCATGACTAGGAGAACCACCTCACCTCAGGTGTGCAATCACACGCTCCTCATGACTACCAGGAACCACCTCACCTCAGGTGTGCAGTCACACGCTCCTCATGACTAGAAGAACCACCTCACCTCGGGTGTGCAGTCACACTCTCCTCATGACTAGAAGAACCACCTCACCTCAGGTGTGCAGTCACACGCTCCTCATGACTAGAAGAACCACCTCACCTCAGGTGTGCAGTCACACTCTCCTCATGACTAGGAGAACCACCTCACCTCGGGTGTGCAGTCACACGCTCCTCATGACTAGAACCACCACCTCACCTCAGGTGTGCAGTCACACGCTCCTCATGACTAGGAGAACCACCTCACCTCGGGTGTGCAGTCACACTCTCCTCATGACTAGAAGAACCACCTCACCTCAGGTGTGCAGTCACACTCTCCTCATGACTAGGAGAACCACCTCACCTCGGGTGTGCAGTCACACGCTCCTCATGACTAGAAGAACCACCTCACCTCGGGTGTGCAGTCACACTCTCCTCATGACTAGAAGAACCACCTCACCTCAGGTGTGCAGTCACACGCTCCTCATGACTAGAAGAACCACCTCACCTCAGGTGTGCAGTCACACTCTCCTCATGACTAGAAGAACCACCTCACCTCAGGTGTGCAGTCACACTCTCCTCATGACTAGGAGAACCACCTCACCTCGGGTGTGCAGTCACACTCTCCTCATGACTAGAAGAACCACCTCACCTCAGGTGTGCAGTCACACTCTCATCATGACTAGAAGAACCACCTCACCTCGGGTGTGCAGTCACACTCTCCTCATGACTAGGAGAACCACCTCACCTCGGGTGTGCAGTCACACGCTCCTCATGACTAGAAGAACCACCTCACCTCGGGTGTGCAGTCACACGCTCCTCATGACTAGAAGAACCACCTCACCTCGGGTGTGCAGTCACACGCTCCTCATGACTAGAAGAACCACCTCACCTCAGGTGTGCAGTCACACGCTCCTCATGACTAGAAGAACCACCTCACCTCGGGTGTGCAGTCACACGCTCCTCATGACTAGAAGAACCACCTCACCTCGGGTGTGCAGTCACACGCTCCTCATGACTAGAAGAACCACCTCACCTCAGGTGTGCAGTCACACGCTCCTCATGACTAGCAGGAACCACCTCACCTCAGGTGTGCAGTCACACGCTCCTCATGACTAGAAGAACCACCTCACCTCAGGTGTGCAGTCACACGCTCCTCATGACTAGCAGGAACCACCTCACCTCAGGTGTGCAGTCACACGCTCCTCATGACAAGAGGATGTAATGTGTCCACAAGAGACACAGAAATTTAGTCACAAGGGTTGGGAAGCTTCATTCACCCTCCCTAGGCTGCTACCTGGCTTCAAGTCCCATTTCTATCATGTTACTTTGGGGAAGTGAGTCTCTGAGCAAGTTCCTAAGTTTCCTCAAATGCAAAAGGAAAATGAAATACTTTCTGCACTTCCGAGTTATAAAACTAAGTAATTTGGGGGAAAGGTTTTGTCTATCTCTTTTTTCATTGCTGGGAATGGGACTCATGTCTTATGCACACTAGGTAAGTGTTCCACCCTAAGCTTCACTCCCAGCTCATATGGGTGAGTAACTTGAAAACAGTAATCTGTTCCCGTTGTTTTGAACTCTATTCCCCTTGGATATTTTGCAATATGTAAAATATGAATAGTCTGTATAACTATATGTAACGTATTATAATATGAATATATTTGCCTTTTTAAAACTAAATTGCAGATTCAAAAATAAATTACATGTGGAACATATTTGTACTATATTTGCACTATGATTTACATTCATTTCCTTTCTCTTTTGACCCATTTTTAAGTATTGCTCCACCTCAGATACCAGGAAATGCACAAGGTTTTTACTCTGATCAGGACCAAGTAACTCCCGCTTTAGAAATCACAGTCCACCTCCCTGTGTTCTGTCAAGAGCTCTGTAATCGTACTACGGCAGAGCACATTACAGAGACGAGCTCAGCTTGGCACGGATTATGGCTTCTTGCGACCCAACTCTGCCGGCACGTAGGCTCTGCTTCTCCCATGCTGGCATGGACAGCCCGGTATTTTTATGTACTAAGCTTCAAGACTCAGCCATGTCTTCTTCTTGCAACTACAAGAAAAAAGTACTTTCCCCTGACAAGTGCTGCCCTGGGACTACCAGGTGGGCATCACCTTGCCCTTTCGTCATCTGGAGGCATCCCTGTGCACTGCGAAGGGAATGGCTGTCTGGCTACTCCTAGAACTCTCAAGTCCTCCACGTCAGTCAGACCTGAAGGCTGGGGGGAAACCCGGGAGACCCACTCTGGGCGTGGCACTCCTGTGGCTCCATGACAGCTGGCTGTCAGCAAAGACCCTTGGCCTGGTGGTGGGCGCAGCTCTGCGCATGCTCGCCCAACCAAGGAGAGAGGCATGCACGGGAGTCACGGAGCCGACAGCCTCCATTCCGCCGCCTCGGCCTGCGGAGCCAGGGGCAGCTCAGACAACGGTGCCTGGAAAGGGCAGCACAGGGAACTGAGTCTCAACCACTCCAGTGGGCTCAGAGCCACTGGCAAGAAGCTGGAGAGCTCCAGCAAGTACAGGTGGGCAGGATCCCACGGTTTGGACAGAAGTGTCATCATTCCCACACACACTGGCTGCAAGGCCAGGGGCCACTTGGACAAGGCTCTGATGGCCAAGGCTGAAAAGTACAGAGTTCCTTACTGATTAACCTCTGTCCTTCTCCTGAAGGCAAACATTCTCCCAGATGTCCCAAAGATGTGCCCAGAAGTAGTGGCCACGCCCATGGACCATGTTGCCCTCTTCTTTCCTAGTGGCCCATGCTAGCTGGCTTTTTTGTAATCATCTTATTAATTTATTTGTTTGAGAGAGAGATAAGAGTGACTGTAATGACAACCAAGGAACAATTTCCCTTAAAGAAAAGATGCTGCTTTCTTTATGGCATGTGTGCTTTTAAGATTCCATTTGTGGGCTGGAGAGACGGCTTAGCGGTTAAGCACTTGCCTGTGAATCCCAAGGACCCCGGTTCGAGGCTCGGTTTCCCAGGTCCCACGTTAGCCAGATGCACAAGGGGGCACATGCGCCTGGAGTTCGTTTGCAGTGGCTGGAGGCCCTGGTGCACCCATTCTTTCTCTCTGTGTCTGTCGCTCTCAAATAAATAAATAAAAATAAACCAAAAAAAATTTTTTTTAAAAGATTCCATGTGTTTTTCTTGTGGCACTAGGATAGGACCCAGAGTTCTGTGCATGCTAAGCCTGGGCCACGAGCCCTATGCTTAGGTGACATTTAGCACAGAGATACGAATCCTTAGATCAGAACAAGACTTAAGAAGCCATGCAGGCAGATCACATCAGTTAAAGGTCAGAAAGCAGTGGTCCAGAGTGGACACGGGACCAGCACTGCCCAACGGTCAGCAGCTAAACAGACCTCGGGGCCAGCTGCCACCCCACAACTGGACACTACTGACCACTGACTGACCACTCCCCTCTGTCCTCTGGCACTTCTTATTATTTTTCGAGGTAGGGTCTCACTCTGCTCCAGGCTGGCCTGGAATTCACTATGTAGTCTCAGGGTGGCCTTGAACTCATGGCAATCCTCCTACCTCTGTCTCCCGAGTGCTGGGATTAAAGGCGTGCGCCACCACGCCCGGCTCTCGTGCACTTCTTTTGGTGTCCTCTTCCCCTCCACACGCACTGTTTCAGAAGCCCTACTCTCTCCCTCAAATGCAAACAGCCCTCTCCCATGCCAGCAGCAGAACAAAGGGCCCATCCCACTCTGGGCAGCAGTAACAACCCAAGTTCCTATGGAATCATATCCTGAAAGCGCTGCAGCAGAGGAGGAAAGGCAGGCCACAGGTCCCTCCACCGACCCTTGTTCCCTGAGTTCTGCTCTGGCAGGCTTGTTTGGCCCCCCGTCGTCCCAGGACTACTGACTGGACCAGAGGAGCCCCACACTCACAGTCCTTCCCATCCAACACAGGCAACTCTCCCAGTTCCCCTGGGGCTTCTCCAGAGCAGTCCCTCCTCTGTCTTCTAACCAGGTAAGATAGGAACCATCCATGGCTCCTCCAGGCCATGTCAAAAGTTGGTGTCAGGGCTGGAGAGATGGCTCAGCAGTTAAGACGTCTGCCTGCAAAGCTTAATGACCCAGGTTTGGTTCCCCAGTACCCACGTAAAGCTGGATGCACAAGTAGTGCAGGTATCTGGAGTTTGTTTGTAGTGGCTAGAGGTCCTGGTTTTTCTCTCTCTCTCTCTCTAGCTCTCTCTGTCTTGTCTGCTTGCAAATAAAAAAATATTTTTAAAAAACATGTTGTGGGGCTGGAGAGATGGCTTAGCAGTTAAGCACTTGCCTGTGAAGCCTAAGGACCCTGGTTCGAGGCTCAACTCCCCAGGACCCAGGTTAGCCAGATGCACAAGGGGGCGCACGCATCTGGAGTTCGTTTGCAGTGGCTGGAAGCCCTGGCACACCCATTCTCTCTCTCTCTCTCTCTTTCTGCCTCTTCCTCTCTCTGTCACTCTCAAAGAAATAAATAAAAATAACAAAAATAAATTAAAATAAATAAAAACATGTTGGTGTCCTGTGCTGGAGATTTTGGGATGTGGGGATCCTCAGAACATCCTGGCTGGGCAACTTGTGAACTCCAGCCCAGGTTTTTCATTTGAAGGAAGCTGGATGGCAACAGGAGTCCAGACCAGAGGCTCCTCATCATCAGACTTCCAAAGAGCATGAGGGAAGGAGGGCCGGGATGGGGCCAGTGAAAGGAAAGCTCCTCTGCATTCCTCTGCTTGCCTGTTCTCCACATGGAGCGAGCAGCAGCCACAAACAAGAGAGGGCACCAGGAGGTGCATTAAAGCTGTAAGAGAAGAAGGCTGCAGGCAAAGAGCTGTCAGTCACAGGGAAAGGAGCACGGCGCACTGTTTCTAATCCTTGCCCTGTGAAGGGCAGCCTGGGCATGGCCTCTTCTCACCTCCTGTCACTCACAGGGTAGTGCAACTGCGAAGGCAAAAAAATATAGATCATCAGGAAAACTGATATCACGGGGACCTTAGTGGTGGGAGATGGGGCCAGATGTTCCTGCTTGTGAGAAGGGCGGAGGGGAAGGAGACTTCCTGAGGGCTGGGCTTCACCGCCTACCTACCAACCCTCCTTGCTGTAACCGGACAACTGTCCCTCGGGTCTGATGGCCCACGGTGTCTGGTCTTTGCCTGTAAGACGTGGGACTCAAAGTACCTTCTTGATGCTGTTTTGGCCCAGACAGGCCTCCTTCTTCTCACATGAGGTCTGTCTGTAAGGTCGGGGACTTGAAAGAAACAGACCCAGCGATGGGACTCCTCCACTGCTGGTGACCTACTCCCCTTTCTTGGGAAAGTCATCTTCAGCACCCAGAGGAAGGAAGGCCCATCGCAACCCAGCCCCCTCCACTGGCAGGAGACAAAGAGCAGGTTTTCCAAGAGGAACTGCATCCTGAAGTCTGAAGGGTTGGGAAGGACCGTATGGGTAATCCCTTCTGGATTCCTGTTAAAGGCATGTGCCAGGGGTTACACACTGGAGGAACTCCGCCTCTGAATACTTCTCATCTCTTGTTTGCTTGCCTGTTTCAGCGCCGCATACAGCATAAATGCTTCAGGGAACAATGGCCCTGCAGGGCATGCCACCAGGCGCTGATCTGAGAAAGAAGCTGCCCATGAGGATGCCATGCAGAGCTATAGATGGCACCTGTGTCTAGCTGCCACAATGACCGTAGGGCATATGGGAAGTGTGCTTTGTACTTTCCAGGACATTGACATGATGCCATGGGGTGTACACACCATCTCAGGGAAGGACGTGTGATCATCCCCGTGTGATGAGAAAACTTTCGCCCAAAGACATGGCCCTGAGCAGAGTCACACGTTGTGGACGCTGAGGAAGAAAAGCCAGCAAGCATCTACTCTACGTCTTCACAGTGCCCCGTGGAGGTGATGAGCCCCCCCCGTCACCCACCTCTGGGCCTCTGACAGCACACAGGGAAGAACGAGAGACCCTGGACACACTCAGGAGGAGACCCTGCATGTGGGGGGTGGCCCAAGGGGCTGAGGTCAGAGTCACCGGCAGGCACGCAGCTGGAGAACGCTGGTCTCCAACGTCCACACTCTGCAGTGGTCCTGCAAGCCTCCACCCATCCCGTGCTGCTCGTCACCTGCTCCAGCTCCTCAGACACAGGCTTCTCTCCCAGACATTCCTGAGTGAGACAAAGGCTGGTGTTTCGGGTGGCCATGCCTAGGGAACAGGTACGGGCCAGCAAGAACGCTACATCAAGACACCGAACCACGGTTTTGCCAGCACAAGCCCACAGCGTTTCCAAGCTGCGGGGATCATCTGTGCAGACTCCCCTTGCGTCAGGAACTTGGAGAGGGGCTTGAACTGGCTGGCCCGAACTACCAAGGTGGTGAGTGAGAGATTCTGCTCTCAAGACAGCACAATTTGTGCTGTTTTCTGACATGACATATTTTATCTCCTAGGATGGAAATGTTTATTTATTTGGTTTTCACAAGGAGATAAACTGGACCACAAAGTCAAGTAGGGCGCCTGCACCAACGTGGCAGACGGTGGAGGCAGGCCTTGCACTCAGGCCGTGTGACTCCTAGCCCTACACATACCCTTTATAAATGCTTTTCAGGGCTGCACAGATGACTTAGTGGTTAAGGCTCTTGCCTGTGAAGCCTAAGGACCCAGATTTGATTCCCCAGTACCCACATAAGCCAAATGCACAAAGCAGTGTATACATCTGGAGTTTGTTTGCAATGGCTAGAAGCCCAGGAGGCCCTGGTGTGCCCATCTTCCCTCTCTCTCCCCTTCCCTCCCTCTCTCTCAAATAAATAGTTTTTTTAAAAATATATGTGCTTTTTAAATCCTGGGGGGATGCCATGCTCTATGTGACAATTCCTGTCAAATGTTCAAGTCTGCTAAGGAAGGAATCCTGCCTGAAAAATCAGCAGTCGAAATGGACTTGCTGCAAACCCTAAAACCTATCTGCAATGGGTATATTTGACATTTGGAGTAATAAATAAGAGCACCGAGCCAATAGCAGTGTGCCCCAAACCTAGAAAGACGGCCTGTGGTTGTACAGAGCTGTAGAGAAATCCTCCACAGGCTTCTCCAAAGCCCTGCCAGGCTGGGGAAGGCAGCAGCACACCCAGCCTCTCCGGGAAGCCCTGGGGAATAACTGAGTCCCAGACCCCGAGTGGACACTAGGTGCTTGATGATGCCAGGCCAGACTTCCATTCGCTGCACAAGTGGGTGGCTGGCTCAGTCACACTACCCCACAGATGCGCTGCGCTCGTGACAGACGTGCAAGAGCCACGAACACACAGCCCTCCCACCACTCACTGTGCAGGTGAATAGACATCTTCACCTCAGACACACCACGTGCTCAGCGATGTGCACACACACACACCCACACACACACACACACGCACACGCGCGCGCGCGCACGCACAACATGGACACCTCTACCTTTTCCCCAGATTATAGTTATAGCCTCTTGTGCCTTTCTCCCCCAGAGAAGCCCAGACTCCTGAGCTGACCCAGGCCCTCAGCCTTAATCACTGTCATTACCAGTCCAGTCATTGTGGGGCTGGTTCCAGAAGCTCTGTGTTGGCTGCTTTCCAGGGCTACCAACATGCTAGGAGAGAAAAGACAGAGCAGTTCACGACAGCTCTTAATGACGGCTGCTCTTGGTAATGACCAGCTCTGCGGCGACCCAAATATGAGCCGATGGTAGGCTCTGGCTCCTGCCCAGCACATGGCTCTGCCCTGGATGCTGGGTAGCCGTGTTGACCTCATCAGGCCTGCCTCCTTCAGGTGGGTGGCCCTGAGCTAGCTCAGATCCAGTCAGCAATGCCGCAAACATTAAGAGGCAAATTCATGGGCCTCCTTTCCTCCTCTCTCCCGGGCTGTCCTACGCATCTCGGCCACTGCCGTTGGCTCTTTCTTAGTCTGCATTAATGAGCAACTTCTTGCAGTATTCTTCACTCTCTCCTCTTCCCCTCCTTGTATGTACTTCTTATTTGAGTGTCATTAACATTTTAAAATAGATTCCAGATGCTTAAATGCCAACCAGGAGATTTCTCTGTTCTTTGGCATGGGCAGCAAGACCCTTCATGAATCTGCTTCTGCCTACTTCTCCAACCTCATTTCTAGATGCTCAGCACCATATCTGCCGGGTGATCTGACCACACGGACTCACCGTTCTCCTCTCCAAAGCGCGGGGACTTGTCATGCCTCCCCATCTTGATCCCTGCTGGGCCCTGGGCTAAGAACAGCTGCCTGAGCCCATCTTTCTGCCTTGCAGGCCTGCATGCTGTCTTCTCTGCAGCTTTCCTTGGTCTCTTTCTAGGAGGAATGCTCCCTCCCTCCTCTCCACCACTGACCCCAGTTGGGCTGCTACAGAAAAGTCCAGCACTTAAGCAGGGAGCACCCTACGTGCCCTCTGACCTCGGGATGGTCGTCTTCGCACTACACAGCCACTTCATGTGCACTCACCAGGAGTGAGCCTGCCCAGCTCACCCAGAACACAGCCAGTTCAGTCCCATGGGGCCCAGTAACGGCACCAGTGTGAGATCAAGTTCTTCCGCACACTATACTTCTCAAAGCAGGAAATACCATAAGCAGAATCTATGTGCCAAGGCGGAACAGAGGCACCCTGAGGAAGCTCAGTGAAAGCGCAAAGATTTGCTTCAAGCTAGCCCTAAGAATGTGGATAGAGGGTTCCCCGGTCCCTACATGAGCTCACCACGAGCTAGACAACCTCATTTCCAAACTCCATTACCTACCTACTCAGCTCGGGCGTGACAGCAGGTTCTTTGTGTCCCATCCTCCCGTAACAAGATGACTCACCCAGGGCTTCTCCTTCCTCTTCGTACAATTGTAAAGATAACATGCAACCAAAGAGTTAGCCCACTGACTGCAATCTCCCCTGCATGTACTCATGCACGCAGGTAAAAGCTCACTTCTAGCCAGCAGAGGTTTCACCTGACTCATCAAGGGTTTGACTGGGGCTAGAAAGATGGCATAGTGGTTAAAGCACTTGCCTGCAAAGCCAAAGGACCCCAGGACTCACACAAGCCAGATGCACAAGAAAGCACGTGCATCTGGAGTATGCTTGCAGTGGCTAGAGGTCCTGGTGCACCTATTCTCTCTTTACCTGCTTATTTCTCCCTCTCTTCCTTTCTCCTTCCCTCCCTCTCTCTCAAATAATAAATAATAGAAAAATAAAAAAAGAGTTTAACTGGGGTGGGATTCGGGGTCCAGAAGAAAGGAGACTTCGATTCCCCCCCCCCCCTCCCGTCAGCCAGCAAGACTGGCTCTCCAGCTGTCCTGTCTGACTGGGGAGACCCCTCTTCCCACATGCCCAGGAGGAGCAAAACACACACACACACTCCACTTGCACGGTGAAAATCCCTCTGGAGGATCCATCCAAAGTTAGCACATGGGGTATAAAGAGGAAACAGGACCCTGTTCTCAGTAAAGCCCATCAACTGGTCACGGAACTGACGGTGCCCAAGAGTGATGCCCACATTTACAGAAGAAAACCCACCCGTCTGCACTTGGTTTGGCAAGTGGACGTGTGTGAAGGGTGAAGAACCTGCCACCTGAAAGGCAGGCCTGCCAGGCACGTAGCAGCAGGCGGCACCTCCCCTTCCGGCTGCAGCTCTAGAACAAAGGCCCTGACTCTTTCCAGCCAGCGGTTTCCCCAGTGGAGGTAAAGGGGTTGCTTGGAGGTTAAGGCTGCCCGCGGGAGCTCAGTCTTGCCCTCCCACATCTCAGCGCCTTGCTCCAAGCTGACAAGTACCTGCTTGACGGCCCTCCTTTCCTCCCTCCCACCCTTGACTAGGTATCTGCCCGGACTATGGCCCAAGCACACAGGTGACCACACATGGTTTGTGTGTCAGTGGCTGCTGCACAGAAGCCGGCCCAGCATTTCGGGGACCAGGCCATGCTTGGAGCAGCCAATCACAAGGACCAATTCCTTCTGTTACCCCCAAATCAACCCTAACAGTCCCAGACACTTGTCAGGCTTAGCTCTATAAGTGGATGCTGCCTTAGTTGCTAGAACTGGCAAAAATGACAGGGACATCTTTCACCTGCTTCATATATCTGACTTCAGACTTGTTGCTGTGATGTTACTTGTTGGGGTCCCAACCCCCTTTCCCTGCCCTCGCTTCCTGACCCCAGCAATGCCCCTCTTGACTTTTCTCCACGCTTAGGCCTCAGAGGTAAGCGGCTCATTCCTGA